>NC_057345.1:176931493-177540422 GCF_016509475.1 Prionailurus bengalensis | reverse complement strand
TTTATCAGATTGAGAAAGTTGAAAGTTTGTTGAATGGATATTGAATTTTATCAGATTTTTTCTTTGAGGGGATCATATGGTGTTTCTTTAGACTGTTGTTATCATGAATTACATTTCTAAATGTTAAGCCAGTCTTATATCCCTGGGATAAGTTCTACTTGGTTATGATGTATTACCTTTTAATATGCTTTTAATGCAATTTACTAGTATTTTTTTAAGATTAAAAAAAACTACGTTCATGAGTGCTGCTGGCCTGAAGCTATATTTTCTTTGCAATGTATTTTTTTCCTGATTTTAGTATCAAGGTAATGCTGGCCTCATAATATCAGTTGGGAAGTATTCCTTCCTTTCTGTATTTTGGAAGAGTTTGTATAATATTAATATTATTTCTCCTATTAATGCTATGTAGAATTTGCCAGTGATGTTATCTATGCCTGGAGTTTTCTTTGTTAGACAGTTTAAAAAAACTATTATTTCAATTTCTTTAATATATATAGGACTGTTCAAATTATACATTTCTTCTTGAGTTTTGTCTTTTCTTTTCAAGGAGTTTCGTCCTTTAGGCCTTTGTATTTCCCCCAGGCCTGCACCATGAGGAATGCTTGCTCAGATCTCTTGCCTTGCATCAAATCTTACTTGTGAGCACTGGTGGTTGTGAACTTCCCTTGTATTTATGGCTTCCAGAAGTTCTATACTCTCATTCTAGATCACATTTGCCTTTTAGCAATTCATTGACATTTTAGCTGGATTCTTCATCTAGACTTGAATGGTGTCTGGTGCGGTCTTTTCTTGTTCTTCATTGATTTTCACAAGATACTTGTTCTTTATCCTAGCAACCACCAAAAACAACTTTGCAAAGAAATAGCATCATCAAATGAAATATAGTATGACCTAATGTTGAAATGGAATACCTTGAGTGACTAATTCAAGCCCTGTCCAACAGACGTCATGTATCACCATTTTCCTCAAAAAAGGAAAATATCCTACAATGTCCCTGTGAGTTCACTTTGACACCCTGGGACACCTTGGGAATCCTAGGCCTTGACTATAGTCATATGGACAATTTAAAAATCTATGACCTATAATCACCTCCATTTCCAGGTTAACCTTCTTCAAATTTAACAACCATGTTCTACTTTTTGAACACATTAGTATAGTCACACATCATTTCTCATTTTCTTCTTTTTTAATTTCAAGTTGTTATTTAAATTCTAGTTGGTTAACATATAGTATAATATTAGTTTTAGGAGTAGAATTTGGTGATTCATCACTTACATATAACACCCGAACACAGACAGCAACTTCTATGACATTGGCTATAGCAGCTTCTTCCTAGACATGTCTCTGGAGGCAAGGGAAACAAAAGCAAAAATGACCCATTGGAACTTCATCAAGATAAAAAGCTCTACACATCAAAGGAAACAATCAACAAAACTAAAGGCAGCCTATGAGTGGGAGACGATACTTGCAAATGATAAAGGGTTAGTATCCAGAATCTAAGAACTTATAAAACTCAACACCCAAAAAAGTAAATAATCCAGTTAAGAACTGGGCAGAAGACATGAATAGACACTTTTTTTCCAAAGAAGACATCCACATGGCTAACAGACACATGAAAAGATGCTCAACATCATTCATCTTCAGGGAAATGCAAATCAAAACCACAATGAGATAGCACCTCACCCCTGTCAGAATGGTTAAAATTAACACATGAAACATTTCTTTTTTTAATTACCATTCTTCTACCATTTTGTGCCCCCAAAAGTCAACTGAGTCTATTCTATTAGGTTATAAAATCACCAACCATCTTCTTAGTTCCTTAACTGTGTAATCACTTTTTTGGTCCAGTGGAAAACAGTACTTTTCTTATCTCTATTGACAGGTCTCAAAACTTCTAAACTTAACATTTGAAATACTAAATTAAAAAAATGTTAATACCTTGTTCCATATAACCAGCATGACAGCACTGAATGCAAAGTTGGGAAGAAATGTGCCGTTGCACACTATAGATATAAAAAGCTAAAGAGCATAGATAGTAGTAAAATATAGTTAAAAAATTAGGATGTGATGAATTTTTAGTACTTACTATTTTATTTTTTTTTAATTTTTTTTTAACATTTATTTATTTTTGGGACAGAGAGAGACAGAGCATGAACGGGGGAGGGGCAGAGAGAGAGGGAGACACAGAATCGGAAGCAGGCTCCAGGCTCTGAGCCATCAGCCCAGAGTCCCACGCGGGGCTCGAACTCACGAACCGCGAGATCGTGACCTGAGCTGAAGTCGGATGCTTAACCGACTGAGCCACCCAGGTGCCCCAGTACTTACTATTTTAAATGTAATTTATTTAATGGTAAATTTACATACATTAATTTTAAATAATGGTCATATTTAAAAACCAGCTTATGAAAGTCCAGAAAATTTAACAATCAGATAGATTGAACTGGCTCCAGCCCCTGATCTTCCTGAGCAAAATTTTTAGTTATAAAATTAAGGGCTCAAAGGGCATGGGAATTTTTTGATTCATATTCATTTTGTCAGGTTGTTGTTACTTCTTAAATTTTACTTTATGGTTATTATTGCTCTGGATTTCTATTTTATTTATTTTTATTAAAAATTTTTTTAATGTTTATTTATTTTTGAAGGAGAGACAGAGTGTGAACAGGGGAGGGGCAGAGAGAGAGGGAGACACAGAATCTGAAGCAGGTTCCAGGCTCTGAGCTGTCAGCACAGAGCCCGACGTGAAGCCTCTAACTCCTGAGCTGTGAGATCATGACCAGAGCCAAAGTCAGATGCTTAACCAGCTGAGCCACCCAGGCACCCCTCTTGATTTATATTTTAATGTTTGATTGCCTGTTGGAGTTTCAAGTTGGCCATAGTTAGACTACACTACATATATTGGTAAATGAGAGAAATTATAGCTTTTTCCACTCCTTCCCCCACCCCACAGAGGAAACTTTTTAAACATTATTAATACATCACTGTCTATCTAGGATAAAATTTAAAAGTGAAATAAAAAGCTATGCCTAAAGAAATGTTTGTGACCTAATTATTAATTGCAAAAAACTCCTAAAAATACTTTAAATTATAAGTCAGGGCTAGTTAATAATTTATGGTTTTATCTCTGTGAAACACTATCAGTCATTGTAATACACAAAGTGTCTAGAAACATGGACTAGTGTAGAGACATAAAACAATGTTGAGTGAAAGTTTTGTAATTATGTGAAAATTTTATATAGAGAGGGATAAAAATTGGTATTGTCACAGAAAAATTTAAATGTTTTTTAGGTGAGGGCACATTATATCCAGAAATTATTTTAGTTTCAATGATTATTTATTTATTTATTGAATGTTTATTTATTTATTTTGAGAGAGAGTGTGCGTGATCAGGGGAGGGGTAGAGAGAAAGTGAGAGAGAGAATCCCAAACAAGCTGTATGCTCAGTGCGCATCCCGATGTAAGGCTTGATCTCATGACCGTGAAATCATGACCTGATTCAAAATCAAGAGTCAGATGCTTAACTGAGCCACCCAGGCACCCCACTCATTTATTTTATATATTGAATCCAACATATTTTCTTGAACTCTAGGTAAAGTCTTTTGTATTCATATCTTGTTACAATGCTCTTTTGAAGAGGTCAATTGTGAGACTAAGAAAACTTAGGTGATCTTGGCAGAAACAGTATATAGTGATCTTGAAAACTAAAATACTAACTCTAATAATAGTAAATTAAAAAAATGTTTATTTACTTGGAGAGAGGGAGGGCAGCAAGCAGGGAGGGGCAGAGAGAGAGAGAATCCCAAGCAGACTCCATGCTCTCAGGAGGAATTATTTATTATTATTTGTAAATGTCCATATCAAGGCATGCAAGATGTATTCTTGTTAGCGAGACTAAAGTCATAATGTAAGCATAATGTATGAAGTCAAGGGGAATGTACACATTGGTAAAAGAGCATTTGCAGACAGCCTTAAATTAGCAGTTGGGAAAGCAAGTAACTTAAGTGGCAGCATGTATGGCATTATGGAATAGGAAATGAGTGGAGCTGTGGCACCAAAAAGACCTAGTTTTGCATCTAACCTCCCTACTGACTTTCTTGCTGTGTGAACTTAGGCAAGTTACTTAAACTCTTTAAATGTAAGTCTTCTCCTCTGGGAAATGGGCATCATACCTCCTACTTAATAATGTATTTTTAAACATTGAAAATATCTCAAAGAACCCAGCACTGAATAATTCCTCAATTATTGTCAACATGTTTTGAATTATTTTATTAATTTTTTTGTGTAAGATTTTAAGAAATAATTTATATATTTAGCACTTAGAACATTTAATTAACATTTTAAGTAATATGCCCTACCCATATACCCATGTATATACAAACACAGTTATGTAATATATAAATTAGGTATCCATAGATAGTTTGTACACATTATTTTATGTTCAGCCTTTTTAAAAAACAAAACTATTTAAATATAGGGTTTTCATGTACCAACAATGTCTACATACATATGTATTTCATATAATTATGATTTTTCTTGCTTATATGTCTGCCACTAGGTTGATATATCACAGTTTCCTTAATCATTTTAGGCATGTTTTGCTTTCATGAACAATACAACTTTATCATTCATGGGATTATTGACTATGATACACCCACATATGGTACCTAATATAGCCATATACCCCATGAGTTATTTTCAACTTAGGCTAGAATTCCAGCTGAGTTATTTACTGGACAAATCACCAAATCCTTTGAAACTTCAGTTTCACCTGTAAAATGGAGGTGAAAATAGCCTTACCACATAGAGTTGGGTGAGAACTAAAGGAGATAATTCATTCAAAGCACTTAACATGGCAACTGGAAAATGGTTGCCATTGCTAACTGTCATCATCATTCTTGTTGTTTTTGCTCAAAACCATTTAATGACTTTGATAAAATAAGAAATCCTTTACATGACCTACAAGGTCCCACCTATGGCTGTAGACTCACTTCCACCACTCGTTTCCTTCTATATACTCTTGTTTAATTGGTTTTTTTCTTACAACAAAGCAATCTGCCCAGCACCCCAAGACCTTTACTCATTCTGGTGCAGAGTACTCTGTCATTCTTTTCAGTGTTAACTCCTATTCCTTTCTTTAGATTTTGGTTTAAATGTAAGATCCAGAGATATTTTTCCTGACCTTTGACTTAAATTAGGCTCCCTTTATCTTTTTCCCATATACAGTGGTTGGTAACTATGCATTTATTTGTATGATTACTTGTTTAGCTTACCTCCATGAGGGCAGAGACTGTGCCTATTTCTTCTGGCACATAGATCACTATTAAATGTTTGCCAAAAGTACAAGTAAATAGTTCTATTTTCTAACCAACCAGAATATTATACGTGTAAGAGCGAGGATTTGGAAAAAAGACAGGTTGGTGGGGAAAGAAGGCGGCATATATTTAAAAAATAAAATTCTCCTGGGAGAACCTAGAGCCTCCAAAACAAATTATGAGTGTGGGTTTTTAAATAATCAACCAAAGTGTTTCAGGTACAATGGAGGAGATTTGATACACCAATATGACTTCTAGGAAAATATAACCTAGATTTTAAAAGCAACTTAAAAGCTTTCTTAGGGGCGCCTGGGTGGCGCAGTCGGTCAAGCTTCCGACTTCAGCTCAGGTCACGATCCTGCGGTCAGTGAGTTCGAGCCCCGCGTGGGGCTCTGGGCTGATGGCTCGGAGCCTGGAGCCTGCTTCTGATTCTGTGTCTCCTTCTCTCTCTGCCCCTCCCCCCTTCATGCTCTGTCTCTCTCTGTCTCAAAAATAAATAAACGTTAAAAAAAATTAAAAAAAATCTTTCTTAAAAAAATTCTGTGTTGCTGTAATTAATGTATTTGAAAAACACAATAGGGACAAGGGACAAGGGACAAGAAAAGTCAGAAAGAATAGACTAGTCAACACAATTGCAAATGTATTTGTCATTTTTATTGTGCAACTGGAAAGCAGTTGAATTCTAGTGTTTCTGTACTTAATAGCAAAGGATCATGTGTATGTAATAAGATTTCAGGGTCTTTTTTTTATAGCAGAGAGAGTGAGATAACATAATTTTGCCAGGCATTTCTATTATTTATTGGAATTATTGGTTTTTCTAATATAAAATTAAGTTGAATAACAAATTGAAGGTAATAAGGATGATGTCACTGGAGTAGAAAAAAGATTTATTTATAATCTTTATTTTCAAGATCAATTGTTTATTATAATCTATTTTTATTACCAAATGAATGTAATTGGAAATGTTATATGTAGTGTTAATTTTTCTTCCTAGTAACCAAAATATGATGAGACACTTAAGCAATGATTATAATGAGTTCTCATTTATCTACTCCAATGAAACCACTCAAAAGTAATCAGGAATGATTAATCCAACTGCACCACTAAAGTAACTTGCTTTCATATTTTGCATTTGAATGTGTGCATGTAAATAACAACAGCTAAATTTACTGGCACTTAACACTATAGACCAGGCACTAATGTAAGAACTTTACTATTTTAAGTCACTTAATTCTTACAACAATGCTATGAGGGGTAAGTGCAATTAGTATTTTTAAGAGAATATTACTTGCAACTCAATAGCAATAAATTGAAGATTTGTGAAGCTAGTATAGCCAAATACTAAAACCTGATTTAAAAAAATATAGATACAAACATTTAACTAAATATTAACAAATTGATTCCATCACCAAACTGGAAGAAAACCATAGCAAAACAGAATCTATTCCAAGTTTACAAGGATGAGTTTCCTTGTTGATAACCTAAATGACAACTAGATAAAGCCAAGATGTTATAGAAAGAGAATTAAGCAACTATCTTCAGAGGTTTAAAGCAAGTCATTAAATTAATTCCTTTAATACACTCACAACCAAAAATTAGAATGAATAAAATGCAATTAATATAAACTCACCAAGGATATTTAGAAAAATTGCCTGTAAAAACTGAAAATTTGCTATTTAGTTACAGGTGAACATTTAAAAGCCACATGACCATATAATGGTAATAACAGATATCAAAATCTGGCCCTTTAAGGAAATAATGTATTTCAGTTTTTAGCTTTAAATTATAATAAAAATAAACAAGATTATTTTTGGAAAAAATTTGGTAATGGATTTAATATGTATTTCTTAAAGTCAAAATTATTTTTATTTTTTATTAAGTATAATTATGTTTTAGAGAATTTTTAATGACTTATTTTTTACATTGATCAAATACTCAGTTTAGAATTTTGAAATTAAGAAAACATGCCCACACAGATGTAATCATATTTGAATCATGAATATGAGAAAAGTGGGATGAAAGTAATTGTGTTTTTTACTTAGAACTTAAGGGAAGTTCCTCAGGCATTAAAGTGATAAAACTTAAGCCCTCCAATATCACAATTCCAGGCCAAGTAATATTACAAAACAGTATGATACTAGTCCAAAAATAGACACATAGATCTATGGAACACTACAGATAAAATAAACCCACAATTATATGGTCAATTAATCTATGACAAAGGAGGAAAGAACATTTGAAAGAAGAAAGATAGTCTCTTCAACAAATGGTGCTGGAAAAACTAGACAACTATATACAAAAGAATGAAACTGCATTACTTTCTTAGACCATACACAGAAATTCAAAATGTATTAAAAACCTAACTGAAACCTGAAAGCATAAAAATCCTAGAAGAGAGCACAGGCAATAGTTTCTCTGACATTAACTATAGCAACATTTTCCTAGATATGTCTCTGGATGTAAGGGAAACAAAAGAAAACATAAACTACATCAAAATAAAAAGCTTCTGCACAGTGAAGGAAACAATAAAACTAATAAAGCAACTTTCTGAATGAGAGAAGATATTTGCAAATGGCATACCTGGTAAAGGGTTAGTATCCAAAATCTATAAAGAATGTACGCAATTCAACACTCAAAAAACCAAATAACCCAGTTAAAAAATGAGCAGAAGACATGAACAGATATTTTCTAAAGAAAATGAGACAATGGCCAACAGACACATGACAAGATGATCAACATCACTCATCATCAGGGAAATGCAAACCAAAACTACATTTAGGTATCACACCTGTCAGAATAGCTAAAAAGAAAACACAAGAAACAACAACAGTTGGTAAAATGGGGGGAAAAAAGGAACCCTCTTGCACTATTGGTGGGAAGGCAAACTAGTGCAGCCATTGTGGAAAACAGTGTAGAGATTCTTCAGGAAGTTAAAAATACAACCACCCAGGGGTGCCTGGGTGGTTCATTTGGTTGAGCGTCCGACTTAGCTCAGGTCATGATCTCATGGGTGGTGGGTTTGAGCCCTGTATCAGGCTCTGCACTGACAGCTCGGAGCCTGGAGCCTGCTTTGGATTCTGTGTCTCCCTCTGTCTCTGCCCCTCCCCCATTCACGCTCTGTCTCTGTCTCTGTCTCTGTCTCTGTCTCTCTCTCTCTCTCAATAAATAAATAAATAAATAAATAAATAACTACCCTACCATCCAGTAATCACATTAATCACATTACTGATCATTTAACCCCCCCCCCCCGGTACAAAAACACTAATTCATATATATATGAATATATATAATTCATAATATATATGAATATATATATACATTCCATTTATATGTATATATGGAATATTATTCCATTTGAATATTATGCAGCCATATAGAAGAATGAAATCTTACCATTTGCAACAACATGGATAGAGCTAGAGAGTAAAATGCTAAGTGAAATAGCTCTGTCAGAGAAAGACAATACTATGATTTCACTCATATGTGCAATTTAAGAAACAAAACACATGATCAAAGGAGAAAAAGAAAGAGAGAGAGAGACAAACCAAGAAACAGACACTTAGCTACAGACAACAAACTGATGGTTACCAGAGGGGAGGTGGGTGCAGGGAAGAGTATACATATGATGAGGATTGAAAAACATATGGAATTGTTGAATCACTATATTGTGCACCTGAAACTAATATAGCACTGTATGTTAACTCTACTGGATTTAAAATAAAAAAACAATTTAAGAAACAATTTAAGCCCTTCAATCTGCCTACCACAATGCCTGGCATTTATAAGACATTCAAATATTTGTTCAATTCAACTGAAATCAGTTTTGCAGCCTTTAAAAACCATTTCATAATTTTGTTCATTGAACTGTTCTATGATAAAAGGTCAACAAGCAAATAATGCTGGGTCCTGGTATCATCTCTGTACTAATCAGTTATGTGACCTTGGACAAATCATTAAATTCTTTGGCCTTATTGAGCTAGTAAATTCTCAGCATGGGCCCCCTAGGATGTGTGATCTACTTCTTTTTTTTGTTTGTTTGTGAATGAATTTTCTTATCTATAAATGTTGGATAAACTTAGGAACTTATAGTATTAGGCCTGAAATATTAGCTAACCAATAAACAACCTTATATGAGATAGGCACTGTTATTCTAGAACAGCTCTGTTCAAGAGAACTTTAAGAGTCGCAAATGTGAGCTATACAATTAATAGAAAATTTTCTAGTAGTCACATTAAAAAAAGTGAACAGAAACAAGGTAAAATTAATTTTAATAGTATATTTCATTTAACCCAATACATTCAAAATATGTACTCAGTATGAACATTATTAATGAGATATTTTACATCTTTTAAAAAACATATTGTCTTTAAATCCATTGTGTATTTTACAGTGTATCTGAATTAAGACTTGGCACATTTCAAGGGCTCAGTTGCCACGTGTGTCCAGTGGCTAAATGTATTGGTCGGTATAGTTCTAGACTTGCTGACTTCATAAAATAATACAAAAGAATGTCTGTCATTGTTGTGTGAAGCCTAACATGATGACCAAATAAACCTTAAGATGATTTTCAACAACATCCGAGGAACAGAAGTTTCCTCTTTCTTGATTTGTTTAATGGGTGAATTAATTGGAGAGGGTCTCTTTCATGTCTGATACCAGTCTGTGGTTCTGTCAAAGTGCCTTGCATAGAGGAGCTACTTAACATTGTTGTATGTGGTGTGCAGATTATATATGTATGCCTTGTCTCATTCCATAAAAGCTTTGAGGCAGAAACTATTTGTGGAAAGAAAGACAACTGAAAAAAAGAGAGAAAAGGGAAGAAAGGGAGGGAGGATTAAAAGGATGAAGAGACAGAGAGAGAAGGGAGGAGGGAAAAGTGGGGGAAGAAAGAGAAAGGAAGGGAGGGAGGAAAGAAAAAATTGGAGAAGGGTCAGATCTCAGAAATGTCAATCTCCATTATGTTTATTGGTAATTATTCCTGGTATCAAGTGAACTTTCAAACAGAAGCCTTAGCTATTGGGTGCAGTGCTCTTTTAAGCTACAAAGTACATTTTAAAAGCAGAACCCCTTAGACTGTGGACTTATCTGCATGTGGCACAGGCCTAACAGACCTTGGCTTTGTGATCATAGCCCTGTAAACTGTAAAGTTCACATTACCATGAGATTGACCAAGCACAAAATCTGCAATTTGCTCCCTGGATTTTCATGTTCAGTAGTATTTAAAAGGGTGTGATGTTAATATAAATGTATTTCAACTTGTAAATTTTAATTTTAAGATTTAAATGATCTCCTAGTGGCTTAAGAGACACTCTTGGTTGAAGCCCACTTGATTAGGATAAAGTATAGACTAATCTACTTTTAGATGAATTTCTAGTTTTGGTTTGAATTGGGACATAAACTTCCAGAGTAGAACAGAGAAAGTTATACCTACTACTAGGTATAGTAATACTAGGATTAGTAATAGGGATTTTCAGGATAGTTTTCATGGAAGTTGAATTAAATTCATGCCTTGGTCTTTCATGTTTGCATTGGTTGGACTCTGAGTCACTTGAAAGCAGTGAATCTATTGCCCTAACACCTGCCATAGTCACTGACACAGTTGATGACTTCATCTACCTCTGTGACTTCTGTTATCATCTGTATGCTAACAACTCTCAGTTTGTAACTTCAGTATGGGTTTCTCTTTTAAGTTGCAGACCCATTTTAATCAAGACCTCCACTTAGTTGACTCACAGGTGTTTCACACTCACTGTGTCCCAGACTGAACTCCCATTTCCCACTGAACCTGCTCCTCCTCCAGGGTTGATTATCTCAGTAAATGGTATGACCATTCACCCAGTTACTTAAGCCTGAAACCTTGACTCATTGATTCCTTACCTCCTACCGCCCATCAATCACCAAACCCTTCAGAGTCTCCTCAGATGGATATCTTCAATCTATTCACCTCTCTCCCTCTCTGCAAACACCATTTTAGTCCATCATATTTTCCCTGACTACTAGAGTAGCCTGTATTCTCCATATTCACTCAAGTATCTCTACCATCTGTGCATTCCAAGCACTTTCAAATGTGTAAATCAGATCACTTCAGCCCCCTGCTTGAAATATCCAATGCCCTCAGAATAAAGTCTAAACTCTCATACTTTGGTATTTTAGAATAAATTCTAATCTTTCTTACATGACCTTTCACTTGTGCCACTTTCCCCTTGGCTTACTAGTTTAGCCTCTTTGATCTTCTTTCTGTTTCTAGGGCACTCCAAGCTCCTTCTACCTTAGTCCCTTCCAACATGCCTTTACCCTGCTCCGACACATGCACGTAATTCTAGTTCATTTATCAGGTTTCACCTTAACTCTCACTTCTTCTTTCAAGGCTTTGTCTGCACAGAATAGGTTAAATCCTCTTTATGCCCTCTTGTAGCTCTCTGTATGCCCTTGTAATTCGAATCACATTTGTAACATTTGTAACAATGTTTATCTTTCCACTTGGGTTTGGACTGTGTTTCTTGTATCCTGCTGTATCCCCCAGTAACTAGCACAGGGGTTGATAGAGATCAGGCACTCAATGATGAACATCACTTGAGGGGCACCTGGATGGCTCAGTTGGTTGAGCCTCTGACTCTTGGTTTTAGCTCAGGTCATGATCTCATGGTTTGTGGGTTGGAGCCTCGTGTTGGGTTCTGTGCTGGCAGTGCGGAGCCAGCTTGGGATGCTCTCTCTCTCTCTCTCTCTCTCTCTCTCTCTCTCTCTGTGTCTCTCTGCTCCTCCCCTACTCACTCTCTCTCTCTTAAAATAAGTAAACATTAAAAAAGTTTTAAAAACTATTACTTGAAATGCTGAAGGAATGGATAGGTATACCTTGATCTTTGATTTAATTAGCAGCTTAGGTTGTTGCTCTGCACATATCCCTACAGATGTTAAAAGACTTTATTACACTCCTGAACATTTTTACATGGTAGCAATAATTCATAAGAATATGTTATAATTATTCAGTCTCTTTCCTACATGAATATCAAATACCTAACAAAGATGTTATTGAAAGAAATGTGGAATAAAGAGTGTATATGTTTTTACATACAGCATGAAATAGATGTCAAGAGTTGGCACAAGAATTAAAAAATGATGGAGTTATTAAATCAGAGTTATTTCAGAGCTGGAAGTCATCTTAAGAATCACCCAGTTCACTTTATTTTAACCTCAGTTAAATAACATGATCACTTGGATCAATTAAATTAGAATCCCTGGGGATACGATGTTCTAAAAACTCCTGAAGTGATTCTTAGGTATATCCATCAAAGAGAACTACTGGTCTGACCCAGCCCTCTCTTTTTTCTATAAGAGGACAATTGAAGCTCAGGGGTCCTAAGTGACTTGCTCAAGGTCACACAGTTAGTGTCTATATTAGAGGTCCATTTAGTAGAACATACTTGCTTATATTAATAGCTGGAAAAATGGAAATTGATAAGGAAGAATGATGCTAAGCTCCTGAAATCAGTGATTTCTTTCTTCAGGATGCCTAATTTCTGATTGGCAATTTAGCCTGAATTTCTCATTAGATCACTTGGTAAAACATTACTCAGTAGTTTAGACCAGTGTTTCCTCGATTCTTCTGATGTAAGAATCACCTAGTATGCATGTTAAACATTCCAGTTCCTGGACCTATATCCTGGACGTTCTGATGCAATAGGGTCTGGAGCAGGGCCCAGGAATCCGAATGTTTTATAACCTCGTAAGTGATCTTATCTTCAGTTATGTCTGGGAATCATTGGCTTAAATGATGCCAGAATTTCCATTTCCAGAGATGCCAGTAATAAGGCCATAAAGAGCTAACTTCAGAATAGTGATATGGGTTTACTCCCAAGGAAGAAGGTCAGTATCAAACACCATGATGCAGAAGTAAGTTAAGGTGTGCTGATAAGAAAAGGAGACCAGGAGTCTTGAAAGCTAAGGGCCAACAGAGGACTCAGGCTGAAAATGAGTCGGCAAAAAGCTGGTGTGCTTGTGATTGTGCCTCCAAGGAGCAGTGGACCGTATGAGGTGACCTCATGTAGGGTGGAGCCCGAGATGTAAAGTTACGATCAGGAGTATGTATTTCTGCGAAGGACTGTCTTTAGTCCTCCACCAGCAGGAGGCTTCCATGGAGTTAATTTGTAGGGACTCACTGAGGGCCTTCTGTGAGCACAGCCCATATGGTTAAGATATGGTAACAGCATGCAACAGAATTATAATCCACTGGGGCAAATATGAAACTCCAGCAGATCCCAGAGAGTTAAATTAAGTGCTAGGTGTTGTAGGATAGACTGCCAGGGCTGTGAACATCTTTATTTTTTAAAAAATGTTTATCTTTATTTTTGAGATAGAGACAGAGCATGAGCAGGGGAGAGGCAGAGAGAGAGGGAGACACAGAATTGGAAGCAGGCTCCAGGCTCTGAGATGTCAGTACAGAGCCGGGCACGGGGCTTGAACTCGTTAACTGCGAGATCATGACCTGAGCCGAAGTCGGACGCTCAACCAACTGAGCCACCCAGGTGCCCCAAGGGCTGTGAACATCTTTAAAGAGAAAGGTCTTGATGAAACTGCAATAGTCAGAGAATGCTTTGTGGAAGGGCTTTAGCCTGAGATAGACCTAAAAGAATGATCAGGATTTTGACAGAGGCATAGAGAAGGGAGAGCATCGCTGAACATGGAAGGCACAGGATGAGGAGCAGGAGAAGCAAGGGTTGCCCTTGGTCGATTGGTAGGGTAGTGAGGAGTTTGGGGGAGATGTAGGGGGTTCCGGAGGGAGAGCATATCAAGGGGTACAGAGAGATAGTGTTTTAAAGGCTTTGAATGTCAACTCATGAAATTTAAACTTCATGCTTCAGAAAACAAAGATTTATTAGTAGTGCTTTTGTAGTGGGGCAGTAACTTGGTGTAGTTAATTACTGTGGAACATTGGTCTGGCAGCAGGATGATGAATGAACTGGAGTTCATTTTACAGGTACAGGGAGGGCCATTGAAACATTTTGAGCAAGGGCTATCTATAGTGACAGCCAGGGATAAGATGGAATTCATAGGAACAAAAAGGAGAAGCTGAGTGGAAGAGTGTCTGTATCACTTGGAGAGGGACTTGACAGGGAAACTAAGGTGGGGGGGATTAAAGATGAGTCCCTATATATATATTTAGTTCACATTCTTGAGCATGTTTTTAGAATAATTCCATTTTTGCTTATTTATCCACTACTGGGATTTACTAAAACTTTTTGCTCTGCATAGAAATACTGTGGCTCAAGGGTTATGGGTATGAGATGAGGATTCCTGAGATCATCTCATGACTCTGTAGAAGTGAGCTTCACTAGTATCCTCTGACGGTCCTCCTGTGACCTCTGCCTACAGCTAGTGCCTTTGTGGGTGAGAAGCCAAGGGAGAGGCATGAAGAAAAGTATCACTTACATAAGGGAGATGTAATGCAGTCAACACTGTGGGGTCAGCTGAACCTCAGCAGGTTGGGTCACCTTGAGCAAGTTGGTAACGTCTTTGAGCTGCCATTTCTTATTTTTTTTCTCCAAATTTTTATTTAAATTCCAGTTAGTTACCATACAGTGTAATATTTGTTTTAGAACTACAATTTAGTGATTCATCACTTACATACAAGACCCAGTGCTCATCACACCAATTGCCCTCCTTGATGCCCATCACCCATTTAATCCATGCCCCACGCACCTCCCCTCCGCCATTTCTTCACTTGTAGAGGTAATAGCATTGACATACTACCTTGTCAGAGTATTTTGAGGATTAATACAACATTTGTTAAGAGCTCAGTTTTGTTTACTAGCTTCAACCAGGGCTGATTTTGCTCCCCTGTCATGACTGGGGGGTGCTACTGGTATCTGATGGGTAGAGGCCAGGCATATGCTACAACTCACAACAAAGAATTATCTGGCCCAAAATGTCAATCATGATAAGATTGAGAATAACTGGTATAATGCCTGACATAGAGTAGGCACTCAAAAATAGCTACAATTTTTAAAGTGCTTAATATGTGGAAGACTATACTAAGTATGTAACATTTATTTTCTACTTGATCCTTTCAAAAGTCCCGTGGAAGGTAGTTACTTTTCTTAGGCCCATTTTACAGGTAAAGAAGCCAGGACTCTAAAAAGTTGAGTAGAGTAACTCTCCCAAAGACAAGCAGCAGGTGTGTGGATTCAGACAGTTGACTCTAAAGACCTGGTTTTGGGGCGCCTGGGTGGCGCAGTCGGTTAAGCGTCCGACTTCAGCCAGGTCACGATCTCGCGGTCCGTGAGTTCGAGCCCCGCGTTGGGCTCTGGGCTGATGGCTCGGAGCCTGGAGCCTGTTTCCGATTCTGTGTCTCCCTCTCTCTCTGCCCCTCCCCCGTTCATGCTCTGTCTCTCTCTGTCCCAAAAATAAATAAACGTTGAAAAAAAAATTATAAAAAAAAATGTTTAAAAGACCTGGTTTTAACCACTTAAATAGTCAATCCAATATAGATAGATAGTAATATCAGTAATAAATATCAGTAATATCAGTAATAAATTTATAAATAAATAGTATCAGTAGTAAATTTCTGAACCCATCAATTTAACAAATTGAATGTGTATGAGCCAGGTCTGTTCTAGGTTCACAGACAGACGAATAGCAAATTATTATTTAAAAAAAAATTTTTTTTAATGTTTGTTTATTTTTGACAGAGACAGAGACAGAATGCGAGTGGGTTAGGTGCAGAGAGAGAGGGAGACGCAGAAGCAGAAGCAGACTCCAGGCTCTGAGCTGTTAGCACACAGCCCGACGCGGGCCTCGAACTCAGGAGCTGTGAGATCATGACCTGAGCCAAAGTCGGACGCTCAACCGACTGAGCCACCCAGGTGCCCCAACAAGTAGCAAATTATTAAAGCAATGAACAAGCCTGAGCTTATGTTAATTAGTAAGCTAAGCCTCTTGTGTGTTGCCCTTTTCTGAAGATGGACAAGCCAAACCAAAGACCAATGATAATGACTTGTTGCGGTTGTTATACCAATTAAAGATTTCTAAATGGGACCCATGTTGGTGATAGTTGGTACTGAGTGGGGCAAGGTGTTAGTCTCTATTCTCTCCAGCACTCTTGCCCAAATTCTGCTATTTTACAAAAATAAGAACTACCCACCATTACTTACTTCCAATCTAGGCTGCAGTTTCAGTGGCATATGGAACTGAAAGAATTGGGAACTTCTATGCTCCAAGCTGGGCAGTATTCTGAAATGACTAGGCCAGTTTTACTAATTGGGAGAATAAAGTCTCTTATTTTTCAGCCTCTATATTTTGAATTAACAAGTTAAGCTTTTTAAAATTTGTGCTGTTTTTAGGATCTCCAAATCTAGCTTGCTTTGATTTTCTGTTAGAAAATCTTCAATTTGATTTTTTATATTTGTAATATCTAGAATAAGGTATTCACCTATATTCATTGTATGTCTTACGTGAAAAGGGTTTTCATGTAAGTAATTAAAAGATTAGTCCTAAAGCACTTAACGCTCATGGGTGTTATACCAGGTATTTTGGAAGAATGTAGAAGAATAACAAAGCTCTTAACTGAAGCCTAGGTGAAGAGACAAAAATATAAATGAATGGAGCTACTTGAGGACAATTGCAAAACAATTCACTGCCACATACAAAATAAAATAAAGGTGACTAGCCTCTTACATGCAAAAGTGATACAGAAAGATAAAATAAGTTGAGTTCATAGGACCCGGTTATAGGGACTGTGGCCTCATGGTATATGGATGTAGGACTTACCACGACTTGAGTAATAACAGGCTGGAGGATGGGCAGTGTGTATAGTGGTTAGAGCTCAGGCTGTGGAGTCAGACTGAGACCAAACCCTGGCTTAGTGCTTAATAGATGTGTGACCTTGGGCAAGTGATTTCCACCCTCTACTTTCTGTTTTCTCATTTATTTTTTAGTTTTTAGTTTAGAGAGAGAAAGAGAGAGAGCAAATGGGGTAGAGGGGCAGAGAGAGAGAAAATCTTAGGTAAGCTCCACATTCAGCGTGGAGCCCAACGTAGGGCTCAATCTTTTGTCCCTGGGATCATGACCTGAGCCAAAATCAAGAGTCGATGCTCAGCCGACTAAGCCACCCAGGTGCCCCTGTTTTTTCATTTTTAAAATGGGGGTAATGAAAGTAGCTACTTCACTGGGTTGTTATAAACATTAAATGACTTACATACTTGAGTGCTTGAAATTCAGGCAATCTGACCTCAAACCTTCAGCTGTAAACACCCAAGCTAAAACAGCCTAGAATTGTCATTAGTACTGTTGTGGTTGTTGCTCTTACAATATCATATGAAAGAGAGGGATTGGGGAAGCACTAAAGGTAAGAGACCGTCTGAGGTTGTAACAGAAATCTAGGAATAGGTAATTTGGATCTGTATTAAGGTAGTGGCTTTTTTTTTTGAATTTTTTAAGTGTTTATTTTTTTGTTTTTATTTTAAATGTTTATATTTTTGAGACAGAGAGAGACACAGCATGAGCAGGGAAGGGGCAGAGAGAGAGGGAGACACAGAATGTGAAGCAGGCTCCAGGCTCTGAGCTGTCAGCACAGAGCCCGACGTGGGGCTCGAACTCATGAACTGTGAGATCATGACCTGAGCTGAAGTCGGACGCTTAACCGACTGAGCCATCCAGGTGCCCCTAAGGTAGTGGCTTTAAAATCAGACATAAAGGGGAATAAATGGAACAAAGGACCAAATGTAAAAGACATTGCATGATACAAATCCAGAAGGTAGTTTGATAGTGAGGCTGAAATACAGACAGTGAAATGTAGGATAACAGGATTATGAGCCCAGGTGCTCAGAAGTTGGGTGATGCCGTTGAAAATGATGCAGATGTTTCCTCTTATGATGGGAAAATGATAAGCTCAGTTTTTGAAATGTTAGATTTTGTATAAGCAAAGGGAAATCTGAGTGAAGATCACCTCTAGATAGTCAAAATACTGTCAATAAGAAGCTGGAGACAGAAGTGGAAATTTGCTTTTTATCATATTGCTATTGTGTCACTGAAATAAAGTAGGTATGGTTGGATTATTGTCCCCTTCATCAGATTACTGATGTATTTCTGGGGTCTGGGTGACTAGGTATCCTTAGGTGTCTTCATTTAGAATACTTTTATATTTTCTGATTCTGCTTTGATGTATTTCCTGGTTTTTAAACTATAGCCTTGTATGCATTACCAAAATGTTACAAAGGTTGGTAATCTTGTAATCTTGCTAAGTGGTTTAGTGAGTCTTTCCAAAGTCGTCATCCATTTTATCAGCATTAATACTTTAATTGATGTTTATTAATAGTTCATCAAAATGTTTCTGAGATTGAGTATAATGATTATTATCACATAATTGTTTTAGCAGAGTTCAAATTGCTTCTGATCAAATGTGGGACACAAAAACCCAGCCCTTCTCTTTTCCCTGAGATTGACATTTCCCTCAGGTCAGAGTACAACGTTTTGTAATTATACACAGAAGTTGTACTTTCCTAGTACATAGGTACTAGGTATATAGGTATATATATATACCTAGTATATAGGTACCTATATATTAGGTATATATATATATATATGTATATACACATATACATATATATATATATGCATATATATATATGTATATACATACATACTTTCTTAGGGTAAAAGGGTTAGAACAGAGTCTCTCAACTTCAGCATCACTGATATTTAGGGCTGGGTAATTATTTGTTGTGAGGGACCGTTGTGTTCTTTGTGGGATGTTTAATACCCACTGCCCTCTACCCTCTAGGTGATAGTAGTAGCTCCATCTCCCAAATTGTGACAACAAAAAATGACTCCAGACAGTGCCAAATGTCCTTAAGTAACTGTTAAAGCCACTTAATTTCTTCCATTTAGCTGTTCACATTGCTAATTTTGAATGTGTTTTAAATATTTAACATCATATTAAATAGCATGTGCTACATACATGTTTTACCACCAGGGATTCCACAGATCCTTATGCATCTTAATAAATAATGTGCCTGGTTTAGACTTGTATGCTCTTGGAATATAAGCCACATTATTCAATATGCAGAATGGTATATAGGAAAAAGTCCACTGGAGGCTTGTTTTCTTGTATTCTCTCTGATAGTTTCTTGCTGGATGTTGTTAAGCAAATATTTACAATCTACTGGACATTCACTCATCTGAGACTTATTAAGTGACTCCTACATGCCTGGTACTGTTGTTATGCACAAAGATGAGTAAGATGGTGGTCTCTAACTTCAAAGAACTCTCAGTCAAGTGGAGAAGCCAGATGAGAAAATGGTTACACCACGATGTAATAAATATTGTAACTAAGGATTTGAAAATGGGAGCTCAGAGGAAAGAGTAAACTCTACCTGAGGAAATAAAGGAAGGCTTTTCAGAGTAAGTAAAACTAGAACAGAGTCTTAAGAGCAGTAGGAATTAGCCAGACACGGGAGGAGAACAAGAACTTCAGGCAAAGGAAACAGCCTCTGCAGAAGCTCAGAGACTTGGCTCTGGAGAAATAAACATGTTTGCATGACTGGAATGGGGAGATGTGGGGCAGTGGTGGGAGTGGAAGCTGGGAAAGTGGGCAAGGGAGAGCCACTGCAGGCCTGGAATGCCTACTTAAGTTCTCTGAGCACTTCTTTCCTGGTGGCTATGAGAAGCTTTCAATGGATTTATAGGCAGAAAATACCTTATTCTCTGGTTTGGGGATAGTCTAGACAATATTGAGATATGTGTTTTACAGTTGTGTTTACTGTTAATTATTTGGACATGGGTATCTTTTCAATTAAAAAAAAAGTTGAGGGATGTCTGAGTGTCTCAGTTGGTTAAGCGCCCAACCCCAGTTCAGGTCATGATCTCGAGCTCATGAGTTCCAGCCCCGCATTAGTCTCTGTACTGTCAGCACAGAGCCTGCTTTGGATCCTGTGTCCGTATCTCTGCCCCTACCCCCCTCTCAAAAATAAACATAAAAAAAAGTTGAGTTTCTGTAATAAGTCCTTGTGTTACATGAATAAGTCCTTCTGTAGTGAATAAGTCCAAAAAAAAAAAAGAAAGAAAGAAAGAAAGAAAGAAAGAAAGAAAGAAAGAAAGAAAAGAAACTCCAAGGAGAATGAACTTTATTAGGGAAGAAAGCCTCGTACTCACAGAGAGAGTGAGTTTGATATGAATGAACATGATTTTTTATAATGCAACTATTTTTAAGTTAATTTTTGTTTAAATTCGAGTTAGTTAACATACAGTGGAATATTGGTTTCAGGAGTAGAATTCAGTGATTCCTCACTTACATACGATACCCAGTGTGCATCATAATAAGTGTCCTTCTTAATGCCCATCACCTGTTTAACCCATTTCCCTATCCACCTCCCCTCCAGCAACCCTCTGTTCTCTGTAGTTAAGAGTCTTTTATGGTTTGTTTCCCCCTCTCTCTCTTTTTTTCCTTCCCCTATGTTCATCTGTTTTATTTCTTTTTTTTTCTTTTTCTTTTTTTGCATTTATTTATTTTTGAGAAATAGAGTGAGACAAAGTGTGAGTGGGGGAGGGGCAGAGAGAGGAGACACAGAATCTGAAGCAGGCTCCAGGCTCTGAGCAAAAGGTCAGCATAGAGCCTGATGCGGGGGTCGAACCCACGAATTGTGAGATCATGACCTGAGCCAAAGTCGGACGCTCAACCGACTGAGCCACCCAGGCGCCCCTCATCTGTTTTATTTTTTAAATTCCACATATGAGTGAAATCATATGGTATTTGTATTTTTCTGACTGACTGATTTCACTTAGCATAATATACTCTAGTTCCATCCCACAATGTTGCAAATGGCAAGATTTCATTCTTTTTGTTGGCTTGGTAATAGAGTTCTTTTTTTTTTTACTATCTTGATTTGTACTTAAATTCAAAATTCATGGATAGTTTCATAATGGCTAACTGATGTAGTACATTTCTTTATTGAGGCTGTGGAAACCCATTTTAGAAATTTCAAGGCCAGTAAATTGCTTTGTAGTACATATTTTCAGTATCTATAAATTTTCAATCCCAATAACAAGATTTGACTTTCAATAGGTCAAAATGTTTTGAATCACTTTGGGAACACATTGAGGGTTAATGTACATTTATTTCAACTCTGTAAATCCTTAGTATGTTTCTTTTTCCCTCCTTCACTCCTCCTGCAGCCTTATTTCTTTCTTTCTTTGCTATGTCGCAATGGAATAGTGCTTTAATTAGTGATTTGAACAGCAAAAATTTATTCTGGCCATAAATGGGGATGAATTAAAGCCAAATTAACTTCAGTGTCTGTTACTTCAACTTGAGAGGTTATATTTGATTGATACGGTGGGGGGAGATGTTGATCTTGATTCAGTCAGCTATGGCCAGGAAAGGGACATCACGTGCTGCCTGAGATTCGTCTTTTCAATGGGGACTATGGTGGTAACAAGTTGTGTGTGTGTGTGTGTGTGTGCGCGCATGGGAGGGGTGTGTAGGGAGAGAGTGGGAAGGGGTCAACAATATAGATACACCTGGAGTACTTATAGTATTAACTGCTCAGCTTGAGTAAAGAAGGACCATTTTCCTTCTAAAATCATTAAAAACATTTAAAAAATCATTAAGATTAACAGCTAAAGGTTTTCTTTTTATTCTGAGGCTGGTAGTCTGTTCATCCAATCTTTTCACAGTTTCCTAGCATTTATATTTAGTCTGTATAGCATAATCTTATTCAAGAAAACTAAATTTCAAGATTTTCTCTTTTCTTCCTCTCCTCTCTTTTCCTCTCCTCTCCTCTCCTTCCCCTTTCCCTTCCCTCCTTCCCTCTTCCTTCCTGTCTCCCTCTCCTTCCCTCTCTCTTCCTCCCTCCCTCCTCCCCCCCTCTCCTGAGATCCCTGCTGAGGAAAAAGAAAGGTAGTATTTTGTTTTGTTTGAGAGTTAAGAAAAAGTCTAGATTCAAATCAAGAAGTTGCTTTTATTTTTTTCTCTTGAAGTTCAACAAACTTGTGAAATGTTTTACATCTTAAGAACAAGTCAGATAGCTTCCTGTTGTCTCAGAATAAGACTATGTTTTGAAATGGTGTTTTACTCAGTTTATTTTTACTGCTTTTTTCTATTTCCATCTCTTCCTCCCTGCCCCCACCCCTTGATGTTTAGCAGTTTGTGTTCCATGTTAGCATTTTGATTCCTTTTCAAGTTAAAACAAAATAAATAAGCAATAAGAGGAACATGGATAATTCTCTGGAATGAAAATTGAGCTCTCCCTAGCTAACGAGGAGATAGATTCAAATGACCACATGTTTGTTTTCATAGTTCTCCGTATTTCTGTTGGAGACATAGGCCATATTACTGCCCAACCAGAGGCATTTCTTGGCTCAGTATGGAAGAAAACTTTTAATCCAGCATGCCTTCTAAATTCCTGTGTGGAATGAAAATGTGAGACAGATGCAGTACTTACTATAGAGCCATACACACATTACTTATTTATGCCACAAATGAATATTAGCTTCTACTTTGTGTTAGGCTAGGTGCTGGGAATATAATTGTGAACAAGATAGGCAGCTGTCTTTGCCTCAAATAGCATGTGATGTAGTTAGGGAGGTAGATAGGTGAATAGATGGTTATCTTCTGAAGTGATAAATGCTGTGACGTGGAAAATGCAATTTGCTATGGGAACATGTGAGGAGCAACAAAACAGATGGGATGTGGGGTGACAGGGAGAGGTCAGGGAAAGCTTAAAGGAAGTCTTAAGATGTGACTGGAAGGAGTACAAATTAGCTAGGCAAAAGGTGAAAGAGTGGGTACACAAGGGAGGGAGAATAGAGGTATTTACTCATAATCAGCACAAACAGATAAGGCAATTTCATCATTTCTGGGGATTTTTACTGGTGAGCTTCCTTCATGTTGCTCCACCTGCTATACCGAGCATCAAGGTTGGACAAACAACAAGTACCTCTCCACAAAGTGGACACGTGAGGAATGGCCAGTCCCAACTGGGGCAAGTAACATCTTCCCTTTAGTCATTCAAGGTTCCTTTTAGAGCTGCAGTATGCTTTCGAAGAATCAAGCCCAGCATGACTGTGCACAGCCTTCCATCAAGGATGTGACCAAAGCTCTTGGAGCACATGAAAACCTGCTCAGCCATGTTCATAATTTAGGAGTTTTCTCCCTTTGTTTAAATACATAATTTTTGCCACTATGAAAAAGTTGCTTTCCAGTTTACCCAGTCCTCTCCTGGACTATTTCACTTATTTGTGTGATCTGTCTGGTGTTCAAAACTATCTGAATTTTTAACCTGGCCAAAAAGATATGTTTGGCAGAATTGACACATAAAAATGTGAAGTTTTTACATGGCAAAATACTGCAGAAACAAAATTAAACTACAAATGACACTGAGAAAAATATTTGAAACATAGAAGAGACAAAAAGTTAAAATTCTAAAACTCCTGCCAATCAACAGTAAAAAGCAAGCAAGCAAGCAAACAAGTAGCTCTATAGAAAAATAGGCTAAAGGTAATAAACAAGAAATTAATTTAAAAATACAAATGACTAGGGGCACCTGGATGGCTCAGTCGGTTAAGTGTCTGACTTCAGCTCAAGTCATGATCTTGCAGTTCGTGAGTTCTAGCCTTGTGTCAGGCTCTGTGCTGACAGCTCAGAGCCTAGATCCTGCTTCAGATCCGGTGTCTCCCTCTCTTTCTGCCCCTCCCCTGCTCATACTCTGTCTCTCTCCCTCTCTCTCTCTCAAAAATAAATAAGCACTAAAAAATACAAATGACTAATAAACTTATGAGAACTATAAATTAATACAGCAACATACTTTTGACAAGTTATACATTACAACATAACTTTTGACAAGTTACAACATAACTTTTGATAAGTTATAACGTTAAAACACCAGCCTCCAAAAATGTGTAGACCAGAGCCACTCCTTCTAAGCTACCAATCCATTCGTGCATTTTGATTGACCTTTTATTAGGTGTAGGGTGTAGGGCATGGGATTCTGTCACTCTAAGGACCTCATTCTCATCGTATTCTATATCAATAGCACCTCCAGGAGCACAACTCTAGACAAAGTGAACAATGACCCTTGGAAACACTGGGGAACACTGTGAGCCCTAGGTGTAGGCACAAAGAATTTGAAAACATGATTCTAAAAGAGCAGTAGCTCCTTCATTATTCAGCTAATGAGTTTTGCCCTCCTGCTTTTTCATATGGGATAGATCCTGGAAAGGAGAAACATAGTGATAGAAGCAGAGTAAGAGTAGGGGATCCCTTCTTACTAGCCTCCTGTGTTTTTCAGTCATGTCTGATGGCTTCATCTCCTATGTATCTCTAGAGATAATTAAAAACCTGGGAACCAGAGATAAATTTTGGATATGTCCCCAGACTAGTCATTTAGCCCTTGGTTAGGTGTCGTTGGTCTGTGGATTCATGGCAAAGATCCCCAGACTGACAGTCACATCTGAGTTTCTCTAGCACTGGATTTTTCATTCATTGGGCAACTCAGGCTCTCTGAACTTTAAGTTATGAGAATCAGATAAACGAGGGATGTCAAATATTCTTTGCTATGTTATTAACAGTTGAAATTAATTTTGCCCATTTGTAGGCTTTGCTTCCTCTGTAAGACCAGTACTCTTTGTAACAGATAAAGTTTGCTGTTCTAGGCCCATGAATTGAGTGCTTGGGTAGGGTGATGGGACTGTGTTGGAGACAGAATCAGCCACACGGTTCTACCTTCTCATCCCAGGCCTGTAGTTTGGTGGTGGTACAGCAGGTGGCTCAAAATGTTCCTTTCACTTTACCTCTCATTGGGCCCCATGAGTCACCTTTGCCTCCTTCTTTGCGGTCTCATCCCTTTGATAGCTTCTTTGCTTGCAGAAACTCCTTATGCAAGTCTGTGGCTTTGATCCAGATGAAATGGATATACATGAAGATGATGACCTGTTTGGTATCCTTGACTACTTGGGCTTCAAAGCATTGGATCAGGGTCCAAGGCAATTTGTAGAACCACTGCACTTGGGGAGCAAAGTGCAGGATTCACCTATGTTGCATGAACTATAGGTGTCTCTAGAGATCTACCAGGGATCTACCAAGAGCTTGAAAATCACAAGGCAGTGCCTCAACCCTGATCATGACTGTGTGTATATCCTACACATTGTTATCAAGTGTGGCCAGAAGGAATACATTAAGTTTGCCTTCCTCAGATTGAGGAAAGAGCCATGCATGCTTGACAATATTTCTATAAACATTATCTTGTGCTCAGAGGCAGGATCCTTGTACATTTCCTCTAGGATGGCATCAGTGTGCTCACAGTGCTTAAATGAGCCTCAGGAAGATGGTACCTGGATCAGGATATGTGTGTGTGTGTGTGTGTGTAGGGACACAGTTGAGGAAAACGGGAACATTCCCATTCCTTCCAACCAGCTGGATCATTCTCCCTTTTTATTCTTTCTTCCTCCTTGTTTGCTGAAGTCCAAACTAGTTTCTCACTTTCTGCCTCATTTTTTCCCAGGCAGAGAGGTTGCACCATGAATACTTCTCCCATTGATAGCAGGGTAATACCTTAGCCTAGCAATGTGTCATCAAATTGGGTACCTTGATGAGACTTGGTTGGGAGGGGCTTTCCTTTCCTAGCATGCCCACTTCAAAGGGAGATCTATTTGTCTTGTTTAAAGTTTGCCTTCCAGACAGGTTAATACCACAGAACAAGGCAGATTCTTAAGTGAATTTACCCTAATCTTAAATTGTGCTCTGAACCAGTCCAGAATTCAGCACAGCAATATTACCTACCATACAAACTCTCACCTAGTGTGTATATTGCTCTGGGTTCAGTGATACTGGAGACCATCTCTAAAATTCAAAAAGCCATGTCCTGTCCTTCACCGACTTTAGGGCTGGGCTGTTGGGGAAGTGGAGAGGAGGTAGGGAGAGCTGGCCCAGGCCAGGAGTCAATTTTATGCATCAAGCTTGGAATCCATTTCACACTCCAGTGGTGGAAAGTAACTTGAGTACTACATGACAACATATACAAATTGCTTTTCCAGGTCTTCTTTTGCCTCCCAGACTGCTTTCCCATCTTGTTGGTTTCTTCCCAATGAGACAGGAAAGGAGACAAGACAATGGATATTGATTAACCGCCCTCATTCCACCTTGACTACACAGAATCCTATAGCCAGGTGACCAATATTATTATGTACATACTTCCACACCTGTACCTCTCACATAACTCTTCTCTCCCTCTGTGGGGTGAGAAAACAAGGGAAATTTTTCAAGCTGTGAACAGAGCTATTGAGAACTATTCATCTTTCATTTTATCCAGGAGGGTGAACAAGACCCAGCAGCCTCCCTGCTGCCTACTCCTCTGTCTACATACCTCTGAGCTGGCAGGAAGAGCAAAGCCAGAGTCAACTTCCTTCCCAGCCCCTGGTCACTTCTAAGGACTGAAGAGGACTCCTTCCTTCCTCTAAGCCCAAACTTCAGAGATTCCCTGAACAAAACTACAAACACAGCACAAACAGAAGGGAATTAGAAGACTAAATATGTTTGGAAATAATACCTTTGGTTATGATAAACAGAGAACAGAGACCATCTTCTTCAGAGGATGTGGTAGCATGTGGACTAATTAATTTTCTCTAATTGTACAGAAACAGTTCTTTGGTAAAAATTTTCCTTCTCAGAGGAGACAGAAGACTATCTTGCTGATTTGATGAAATGCATTTTGTCCTTAAAGACAAAAACTGGGACAGTGGAGAGGGTGGCCTGAGGAAAATGGCCTTCTCCCATGCTGGCAGGACATGACCACGGCCACAGGAGCAATAGATGGGGATGATCCAGGCACAGTGGCTGATCTATGATTCTGACAATTTTGTGATGATGCCTAGAAAGTTGGAAAACAAATACAAGTATCCTACTGGGTCATGTTCTGGATGGCAAAGAAAATACCTTCATGGACATTGGTGTAAAAGTTGACATTAGATATTATCCTGAGGCAATGTTAAATTTATTGTAGTTTATGTGTACTGTGTCTATATAAGACAATATCTTTTTTAAAACTATAGAAACTGTAGTATTTATAGGTAAACAGATTTGTTATATGCAACCTGACCTTAAGTGTTTGAAAAAAAAAATTTATTTCTCTATTCATCTATCTAGAGAGCTTGAGTGAGCAAGGGAGGCCGAGGGACAAATGATTAAAAGAGGGAATATCTGGTCATAGGTGTATTCATGCAACTCTTCTTTAGAATTTTTATTATTCTCAAATTAAAAGAATGACAAGTTGACCCTGTCTTCCTCTCATCAAGAGGCACACATCATCTTTTAACTACTTTAATATTTTATTATGAAACATTTTAAACATGCACATCAGAGGAAAAATATAGTGAATTCTTATGACCCCCCCCTTCTACCTTAAAAATTATTGTCGTTTGTGACAATACCTTTAAAAAAACATAGAGGAGCAGTGCCTTAAAAATTATTGTTATTTGTGACAATACCTTTAAAAAAAAGCATAGAGGAGCAGTGCAGTTGAAGTTTGTGTTCTCCATCTCTTAGAGCCAGTGCTAATCCCCCTTTCCCTCCCTGGGCCAAGCTCTCGCACACTTTAGAGCTCTCCCAGTCCTTCAAAACTTGAGGAACATACTTTCCACAGCAGATTGCCATAACGTTGGTGCCCGGCATTCAGCTTCTGAGGCTCTGGGCATGGGTTTGCCTTCTTCTCTAGTCAGCTCCTGGATCTATTTTTATTTATTTATTTAAAATTTTTTTTAACATTTATTTATTTATTTTTGAGAGAGAGAGAGAGAGAGAGAGAGAGAGAGAGAGAGCATGAAGAGGAGAGGGAGTCACAGAATCTGAAGCAGGCTCAGGCTCTGAGCTGTCAGCACAGAGCCCGACATGGGCCTCGAACTCACAAATTGCGAGATCATGACCTGAGCCAAAGTTGGTCACTTAACCGACTGAGTCACCCAGACACCCCTCCTGGATCCATTTTTAATGAGTTCCATTCTCATAACATACAAGGAAGTCATCTGAGAGGCTTAATTTCAGTGCACAATGGTATAATCCTTTAGTCACCTAATAACTTCAAACATACAAAAACAAGCAAGCAACTGGAAATGCAGTTAAAACCTCAGATCTATATATAAAAACTTTCTAATGTTGACAAGAAAATGGATCAGTCCTGACACATATCTAAAATAAGAATTTGGGATTCCAGTTAAACATCATTGGTGGAACACATATTTTTTTTTTCTTTTCTAACATACCACTAAAAATAAATGAAAAATAAGAAGCCAATAAGAGTGGTAGAAGATAGAAGAGATTTCACCAATTTGGGGAGATGGAAGTCAGATTGAGGAATGATAACTGATTCAGCAGAGTGGCCTACTTAGGTTCCTGAAGAGAAGGATTCAAGAAGCAAATCATATCACTGCAAATCTCAGCAGACTCAGGATTTGCAGGCCCCAGAGAAGGAGAAGGAAAAATGTGGGGTAAGGCATGAACTGGTACTGAGAGATTGATTGAGAGTCTGTATGATCCCACCCCTTGCCGTTTGCAGCCTGTACTTTGAGCAGCCAAATTGCCTTCTTCATCTTTACCGTCTCCTTATCAGCTCTCTTTACCCATGTCCGCTTTACTAGTGAAAGTGGGATCAGTAGTGCTCTCAAAGTTAATCAGATTAGAGAACCAATTCCAGAAAACCCAGGACTGATTCAAAGAACTACACCTTAAATTCTGTTCCTCTGGAACCATCTCTGCTACTAAATTCTGTATCATTCAGCATTTGGCCAGAGAAGCATGACTTGTAGTGTGTATATTTATGTATGTATATGGATATACATATGTAGAGACTTTTACACGACTGTAGGAGCAGGCTAAGCATGCCCAAAAGCTGTAGGGCAGAAGTGGAAGATCATGAGCAGACTGGAGCTCCATGGGCATGAGCAAAACTTGCTGTCTACGGGCAGTTGGGAACAGAAGAATATGAGTATGGCTTGAGCTGAATGAAGCTTGTAGCTTGTAATCGTAGACATCCTCAACTATGTCACTTGACTAAACAGTTCTAAGCTGAGAATTATTGCAGAAGGTCAGTGTCAGGCAAGAAGCCACTATTAATATGGTAAGCATTATCTGTTGACTCTAAATCTGGGATCTCCTAGATTTTATTTTCAACCCAAAATGTATACCTCTCAATAGAATGATGAATTTGACTTAGAGGAATGAAAGCAGATGAGAAGGAACATTCCTTCAAAATCCTTAATTCTTTCCCTGGAATGAATAAATGCCCTAATTCAAGGCTAATCTTAGACAAGAATGTCTTTGACAATAGTGACTACTCTGCTGAACACCTACTATATGCTATCTAACTGCTCATACTTCTTCATGTCTTGTGAGAAGAGGCACTGCTTACTTTTGTTCCTATTTTCAAGGGTATTTGTACATACACTTACCATATGACCCAACAATCCTACTGCAAGGTCCTTACCCAAGAGAAATGGAAAGAAATTTTCATACAGAAACCTGAGCAGAAGTCAGGTTTACTGTTCATTATAAAATAGTTGGGTTCACTAAATTTGAGGTTCCTCTCTTGTAGTACAGCCTACTGCATGTGTAGGTGACATCTAGCCTTCTTGGCGTCACCCTGCAGTATCAGGACTCAGAACTGTTGGAAATGCTGATATACTGGTGCTGTTATTGCTGTGAATAATGAACTGTCCTTTGCTCTGACTCGAGAGTCCATGTCTTCTGCTGGCATCCATGACTAACTTGTTAACTTGTAAGTAGAGTAAAATCTCAGATTCTTTAAAGCTCTAGATAGGATGCATGATCAGTGATTATTATAATAACCCCATGAGGGAAGAATTATTTTTTGGTATTGGAAACTGAGATTTAGGGAGGTGAAAGTTGCAAAGTCACCAGTTGTAAGTTGAAAGAGAAGGTAATAGTTAGTAGTTAAGAGCTTTGTCTTTGGAGTTGGCCTATCTGGATTTAAGTCCTGACTCCATCACCAAATAGCTTTGGTAAGAGGGCGATATGGTTAGGAATGCTACAGGCTCAGTTGTTTTGCTCTATAATCTCAAGCATAAAGGCTAACAAGGAAATATGATTCAATACACTTAATATAAGCCAAATTCTCTTCTTAAATGAATGTGAAAATTATCAGGATCTCTGTTATTTGTAGGTCTTATATAGAAAGTGAAAGACTGGAACTACCTGATTTAAAAAATTTTTTTCTTAGTGTTTACTCATTTTTTAAGAGAGAGACAGAAAGAGACAGAGAACAAGCTGGGGAGGGGCAGAGAGAGAGGGAGACAGAGAATCTGAACCAGGCTCCAGGTTCTGAGCTGTCAGCACAGAGCCCAGTGTGGGGCTTGAACCTACAAACTGTGGGATCATGACCTGAGCCACAGTCAGACACCTAACTGACTGAGCCACCCAGGCACCCCAGAACTACCTGATTTTTAAAAATATCTCTTCTAGCTCTGAAGTTCTGCAGTTCAAGTGTTTTAACTTTTTACACTGTGCTTCCTTTCTTATTTGTCTCTAGAATTCAAAGGTGGACCAGGAAATCCTATGACAAGTGAGGTCTATGAGCTAGGAGTGTTGCAATGGATCTGCCCTATCTACTTGCCCTGCTGACCCTTCAGTTGGGGAAAAGTGGTTATAAAACAGGATCAATTTGCTCCTGGATGGGGGATATGCAAGATGACAAATTCTGAGGATCTATGCCAGTGGTTTTGTTAGATTCCTGATTGATATTTGGGTCTCAGAGGAAGTTTTCTTTTTCTAAACTATATTGGCCCACATCAGGCAAGAATAAACTTAAGGTTCCTGAAGTCAACAAAACAAAATTTACATAATGGCAAAATCAAGTCATCAGTTTGAATTTTAACAATGCGTTGTATTAGTTATGAAGATTTAGTGATCCAAATGTATGTGTATTCTGCATGCCTAGAATAGCACCTAGTGTGTAGTAGGAGCTCAATAAATTTTTGGTAAATAATTAATTAATAAATACTGATACACAAGAATATCTTTGTTAAGTGGGAAAATGTAGGCTGAAGTACAGTTTGGTCTCCTTATAACTATTTTGTATTTATTTTATCTAGCTATCTATCATCCATCATTTTATGATATTCATAGTAAAAAGACCAAAAAGTTTTGCCTCACATAGATTTTTCTGGGGGTGAGATTAGGTAGGACTCTAACTTTCTACTTCAAATGCTTATGCTTTTGGTGGGGGTGTAGGGGAGATGCATTTTTAATAAAATTTTTTTTAAAAAAGAAGGAAAAGAAATAAAGCCATGCCCTCTCTTCATGCAGCCTGAATGGAAATGGATAATGGGTTGGCTAAAAGCAACGAGAAGGCAATTTTCTAGGTTGATGAGGAGAAAGAGAGGTCTTCTATCTCTCTCTTCCTTTCTCCATTTTTCCTTGTCTCATCCTGCCTTTTGAGAGGCTTCTAGTGAAGGCTGGTTCTTAAAAGGTTTGGTGAGAGGTGGGAAGGAGGGCTATTTAACCAAGATCCAGAAGTGATGTATTTCCAGCAGTTAACTGAAAGCCTTAATCTGCTTTCTTGCAGCATTTCACTTTCAGTAATCTCAATCAGAGCTCTGAGGCAAAATATTTCTGAGAAACTCACTTTCTTCCAAAAAGTACAAGAATTAATACCTATTTTTTTCTTTTATCCACTGTTCTCTCTCTCCCTCTCTCTCTCTTTTATAAAGACACAGCCTTTGTGGGGTTTTGTTATCGTTGTAGGAAATAACTCAGATTATTGTAATTTAAAATCTACTTCTCAGGATGGGTCATTAAGGCCTTAATACATCCCAGCACCAATTACATTAGTATAACTGATCCTGAAAATTGCTAGAGCCAAATACTTGTATGTTGTTACTTGGGAAATTCATCAGTACATACCCTGAAAACTAAGTTGTTCTTAAAACTATACAATAATTAATATCTTCTTGCCAGAAAAAAGCACATTTTACTTAGTTTAGTTTTTCCTTATTCAGTAACTATTATTTCAACCTAAGATTCCCAAAGAAAGGAAGAAGAGGAAACTGTCATAGTTACTATGTTCTGTTGAGCATATTCTACTGGATACTGTCATGTGCATTATGTCATTAATCCTCAAAACACTTCTGAGGAGTGAGTATTGATATACTATTTTACAGATGATCAAAATGGGGCTCTGACAGCTTTACCTCTTTGCTTAGACTCAAACAACCACTAAATGGCTGTGCTGAAACTGAGGTCCCATCTGATTTCAAAATATGTCCAACTCTTTCCATTGAGCTACACCAGATTCTCATATAAGGCAATTTTTGAAGTCAACTAAATAATAATTGAAAATACTCAATTTCAGCTTAACACACAATATAGCATTTAAGTGAAAATTTGGCCTGCTGTTTATTCTCAGCTTACCACACATTGTAGAAGAGCAATCATATTAGCTGCTACTAACCCCATAATTCAAGCAAATCTTCACCAAGTAACTAAAGGAAAATTTTCTCACTCAGACATACTCCCTAATTTTACCTGAAAAACTGTCAAATATGAAATTTATATAGAATTATTTAATAATGCCACGTGTGACCTTTTGTGTCATATTATGGTCTTATATTGTTAAAATAGCTCATGTAAAGCTATTTAATATACTAGGGAAAATATCTGAATATGGGAAAGCAGGCCAAAGATAGACAGGTCACCCTGGAATTGACATGTTTCCATTCAGTTATCTTCTGTACTTAGAAAAGAGTTATTGATTAAATTATCAGAGCTTGGTAATGATCTGTTTTATAAATATCTATACTTCTCTGTCCCTTGAACATGCCAAGCTCTTTTCTGTCTTGGACCTTTTCACTTGCAATTTCCAGTGCATGGATCCCTGCTTCACTGACTTATCACATGGCTAGCTTCTTCAGTTTTCAGATTAAATGTCATCTCCTTGTAGAGTCATGCGTTGTTTTGCACCCAACCTCCATGTATTTTTCTTTTGGCAAAAGAGGGACCAAATTTTCCTCTAGAGTCCCATGCTTACCCCACTTTTAAGCTTGTGGGTTTTGGTGGAATGGATGCTAGGTGAGGTCTTAATTGGCTTGAGACAATAAGCATATTCCATTGCCCTGGCCACAGTGATTTGTTCAGGAATGGGCCTATAACCTAGTTAGAGCTAGGGAGAGGTAAGAAGACATTCATTAGGATTTCTGAGAAAGAAAAGCTCCTTTCTGTTCATTGAGAGCTTTTAGAAGAAACCTCTCTGTTTCCCTAGATTTTTGGAGAGTAGTTATGTTCATGAATGGGAGTTTATTTGCAGATATGTATGTGTAGAGGGGTGGGTGATGAGGAGTTCAGAGTAGCCACTGTGTAGAGCCTATGGATGACTCCACCTGTGAGGAAATCAGAGATGGAAGGTGGGCTGAAGAAAATTTTCTGGAATGACTTTGAGCTCTTAGACTAAACCCTTCAGAAAATTTGACCTATTCCAAGATAAGTCATTAACTTCTCTTTATTGTTTAAGCCAGTTTTGTTGTTGTTGTTGCTATTGTTATTTATAATATAAGAAATGCTAATCATGCCATTATTCAGAGAGGATTTTCCTGATAAACTTATTTCAGGTGGGTCCCTCTCCTCCACTACTACTTATCATGAACTATTTTTATTTCCTTCATGTTACTTATCATAAATCTATAAATATACTTTTGATTTATTTGCTTATTTTTTGTCTGTCTCAGCTACAAGGCTATAAAGTCTTTGGGGCTGGGAACTTGTGTATCTAGTTCACTAATTATGACCAGCATCTGGAACAGTGTCTTAGAAAGATGGAAATAGCATTTATTGGATGATCGGAATTAGGAACTTTTCTAGAGATCCAAAAATACATTTTCTCCAGTTCCCTGCTCTATACCCCCTTGCAAAAGCAAGAAAAGAGAGAGTACAATTTCACTGCATGTGCCCATCAGCATGAATTCTGGCAGCCTCTTTCCATGCAAAATGGAATAATTTTCCTGGAAGTCAGCTTTTAACATGAGATGTTGTTATTTTTCCTAACCGCAGTTAGACTGCCAGCAGTTTTATGGTTTGGTGTCTGACAAAGAACTTTGTCACCATCTGCTTTTAATTTTGAAAGGGCTCTCCAAAAAGCACATTTGAGAACATGTTGAAACAGAACTTAAATAACTTGAAAGAGTTTAAACGTTTTTTCCAAAAGTGGTGACCCAAAGGGTTAGAAATTAATTATTTATTACTTTTTGGCAACAAAACCCAAAAGCAGAACAACAAAAAGTTTCATTATTTTGTGATAGTTGCAGATAATGACCAGAAAGAAATGAGATATAAACTTAGTAAAAAATAATTTAGATACTCTGAAAGATGCTGAAGAAACATCTTAATGAATACTATAGACTTCTAATCTTGCCAATAATATTTGGGTCATTGCTATACCAGTGATACAGCAATTAATAGCAAAAGATTCTGTTTTCTGTTTTTTCCTTTTTCATATTATAAAACATAAACTATTCTCAAATGGGAAAAGGTATGTTTTAAAAATATTTTCACAGAGTGTTTTTCAGTTTTGGAGAGACCAACACAATTTTACTAATTTTTCCAATCAGAATCTCTCTCTGTTGATATTTAACAATACTCATCTCATTCAATCAAAGGAACATTTATTGAGCAGCAACTATATGCTAAGCATCTTGTTAGACTTATATTTGGACAAGATGGCAGGACCCCAGCTCTTAAGGTGCCTATAATTCAGTTGACAGAGTATGGTAAGTGTTCTAACACATATTTTAAATTTTAAAATGTATTAATGACAGGAAATTTAAAAGATGAATTGCTGAAATTTGCCACAATGTTTAACTTTCAATGACCTGTCACTGAAATATGTTATATTAGCATTTGGGAAATCTAGTTACTGTAGAATCTTGGGACTATAGTAAAGGGATCATAGAGGTCACCTAATCCATTCCCTGTGTCAAATAATAGCAGAAGAAAACAATCTTAGAAAATAAAAATCCATTCCATTTTGATGCCCTGAGAAATGTGACTTCCTAAAAATGAAGACACTTTTGTTTTAGGATAATAAAGTTATAATGGTGCTTTTAAAACAAATGTTAGAATTCTGCTGCTTTGTCCTTGAATCATAGGACTTAAAAGACAAAAAATTGATTTTTAGGAATTCCAAAGACTAAAGAGCTGAGAAAGCAAAATGCTCTCTATTTCTAGAAAAAAAACTAAGCCTAAATATTACATTAATAGGCAGTAAACATTGTGTGGCATGAGACACACACCAAGGATATTTAATCAGCTAAAATATCTTGAAAAAATGAAATTATTCTAATATGTAACCCACACAAGCCAGTTGGTGTCTTCTTTATTCATGAAGTACACACTGTGGCTTGTCACCACTACACATAGTAATTGTGGTTTTTCTTTAAAGAAACCTGGTATAGGGACTCCTTGTATAAAGGAAGGCCTCCCCTTCTGTCACCTGCCACCGGGCAGAGACCTTTTCTACCTGTGATATCCTCACCGTCAGAGCCCACCCCTTGCCACTTTTTTGCTGAGTCCTTCTGCTGATCCCCTTGTTAAGAAAAATTATCTGGACTTGGAAATAAAGCCAAGAGAGCGTATCATGTCTCCTCTTCATCATACAGGGCAGTGCCTAACAAGCCCTCACCCACCATCAGAGATTCCTCACAATCATCTTTGGGAAATGCACCTGTGTTGGAGGCTCATAGTACTTGCTATTGACTTAAGGCTCAGACATTGGGGAGTTACATTTTAATTTATGGACTTGTTTCCAGTTGAGATACAAATATTTCTGTGGTATAAAAAGCAGCCCAGAGGTTATGGTGATTATAGTTTCATTTTCCTGTAAGACATTCACCAGTTTAATATCTAACCTAAGAATCATACTCTAACACTCTTCCTCAAAATGCTTAGAAATATCCACTTCCTCAAAATGCTCTGTATACTGGTTTTACCATTTTCCTGTTTTTTTCTTTAATTAATAAGTTGGACAAAAGCTTTGATATAGATTCATTTCTTATTTGTATGAATCAAGTTTTAATTTTTTGAAAACTTCATATATTTTTTGGAAGCTTCTATTACTTTTTCCATTGAGGCACAGAATTCAGCCTTGCTTACCCCCTCCTTTGTGGGGGGAAGGGCATTATTTGCTTGCTATATCAATATGGAATTAATATGGCCAGCCTCCATTACCTTCATGTGGTCTATAAGTTCCCAAGCCTGTTTTCCTCAATACTTACACAGAGTTGAAAGGGAAGGTCTTAGATTTAAGGTCAAGCTTAAGAATCCTTGGGGAGCTTGGGCTGGAGAATATTATTAATGTTTTTGTCACGTTGTGAATTAAACTGGCATCCTTTGGGGGGTAGCCAGAGGACTTTATCACACACATCTTGGTATCTGTGGCAAAATGGAAATAGATTCCAACCAACTTTTGTATAAAAGACCATTTTGAATATAACCAGATGGTAATATGGTGGACATCTGCCCTTTTTGCCTGCCTAGCATGTATTCTCCATCTTGTAATAGTACCCTGATTTTACTCACTTACCCTTGGAGTCTTAGTGAGAGTTTCAACTAGAATGTCTCATTATCTCCTAGGCAAGGAATGGGCACAGGACCCCCAACCCAGCCAATAGATGCTCTGGAATTTAAACCGTAAGTGAGTAACATACCATCTGAAATAATGTTGTGACTCATTCATCCCTAGGACAAGGCCCTGAAGAGACTGCCAACTAGTACCTGACACCTAAATCTTGATAGCTGCCTGGATTCTGTCCTTACTGAGACCTGGTTCTTCAGCTTTTCTTTGTATCCTGTGAGCTATCCTGTGATTTCCAATCAATTCACTTTTTGGCTTTTGTTAGCCAGAGTAAATCTCTAGTGTTTGTAAGCAGAGAACACTAATTGACAGATTTGGTGATTATATGTATCTTGTTAAAATTGAAGCATCAGCTATTATATTGTTCTTTCATTGCCTTTTAGAACTAAAGATAGTAATTGTAATAGGTAATAAATAACATTTATTAAGTGCCTGCCACTGGTCTAGATTAGCTCATTTAATCCTCACAAAAACGCTATGACATGGAGAAACTGAGAGTCAGAGAGATAAAATACCCTCATCTAGTTTGCACACTATTAAGTCATGGTACCACGATTTGAACCCATACTGTCTGGTGCCACATCCCTTGTTCTTTATCAAATTTCTCCTTGGGACTAAAGACATCCTGTGCATTGATGGGAAAAGCCATCTTTCAGGTGGTTTCCTGCTGCTGAGTGCTGTTTATTCTCAGCATAACCTTTGCATTTCACATCTAACACAAGCCAAGAGCTGGTTTGAAACTTTATGTTGGTTAAAACATTGGCACGAAGAAGAACATTCTGTGCTCTGCAGATACTAAGTGGCTCCACAGTGGACCAAAGGAGAGCTTTCAGTCCTCCAGGGTGCTCCTCTGGGTTTCTGGAAGGGATGGCTGCCCCAGCTTTTCTACAGTAGCTCTGTGTACAGATCAACATGGTCAGCAGCAACTCTGGACTCCTCCTTTGGTGTACTGGGGGAATCTGAATTAATGTTTTTATAAACAGAACTCTAGACTAGAAATTTGGAATTAATATTCAGTTTTCTGCTCCTTCCCCAAATCTGGATTCTCTGCTTTCTTTATATTTCGATTCTACCCCTTCTACGTCTGGGTTCTTTTGAGGACCTCGTCCAGTTGAACACATTACCAATTGAAGGGATGATCACAGGAGACACCATGCTATGTCAACATTTCCTCTGCTTATCTGCCTAGTTATTAATACCTGGTTAGGGTGAACCTGTCTGAGCACCAGAATCACTAGTGAACCCTTTACAAGCGTGCAGATTCCCAGGCCTATGCAGACCTCTTAGAGGTAGGATCTAAGAATCTGATTCTGATGTCATGTTTGGAAACCACTGGTGTGAAGGAAAGACTTCTGAGAATACTCGGGATCTTTGACCCTTAACACAGTCCTCAACTTCTCTGGGCATTGATTTCACAATCTGTAGAATTGGGAAACAAGGTCACCTGTGTCCACTTCACAGGTTGTTGTGAGGCTGACGGCTATAAAAATATTTTTGTGAAATGATTTACTATTATTATTTTAAAGAAAAAGCAATTCACTAGGTGTTTGTACTTTGCTACAGAAATGGGGCTTGCAAAGTACAAGTGTCACAAACACATAAAATTCTTTCAAATGCAGATTGTATGGGACATGTTTACACAGACCCGTTGCCATTGCTGGGCCTGGATCTAAAACTGATCCTAGAAGTCAGTCTTGAGAGTAGTATAGGGAACTCTCTGCCTGTACCACCACTACAGTCCTAACCCCATGCGAGGATGCCTAAGTTCATTTAACAAAGGAAATTCCTTTTATTCCACAAAGAAAAGACCCATCTTCAAAATATACTCATGAGATTAATGAATTTACTTGGACTAACCCAATAGTGGCATTGAGTGCAAGCTTCTGTGATCCCTACTTGAGAATAGCTTTGGAGAGGGCTGAGTGGTGTGCAGGAAACTGGTGCAGCCTCTGGGCAGCAGGGTGGGGCTGTTACAAGTGGGTTAGAAAGTGCAGACCAGAAACAATAGGGAAATATGCACAAATACATACACTTCAAAATCTTTTGTAGGACCAGCTCCTGGTTTGATACCTTACTTATTTCTAAGTGGGCAGCAACCTCATCTTTCTCACATCAGATTTGCCTGTCTTTTCTGGTGAAATTTAAACTATCCTTGAGATTTTACTTGAGGAGATAGGCATTTATAAGTTTCTTATTTTACAACTGGCTCCAGTGTGAGGAGAAGGGGAGTGGGGAAGGAAGGGTAGAAATCTAACTTCTAACTCAACCTAGAAGCGGTGAACTTGGTATTTGTCAATTGGCTGATTTAACTGAGTCTTTCTCAAATTATAATTTTGATTCCCCAATAAAGCATACATAACATTTGTGCTGGGTTGTTCTTTCAAGATAGCTATTATTCCCTGGGAAGAAAAAATGTATAAAAAAAGTTCGCCATAGATTCTACCATTTCCCTTTTAGAAATCATGTATGTTCTGTTCAAGGTCATGGATATTTTGGGATTGTGATAGCAAGAAATCTTGACAAAAGGGCAAAAAAGCACATTAGAGAAGAATTGCAGGAAGGGGAGCTCGGCTGGTAGAAAGCAAAGAGGAGATACGACCTCGCATGCTTCAGCCTTCCACAAGCCTGGGACTCTCGCTATCTAGTGCCTCCAGTGACGTGTCTCAGATATCAGTGTCAGTGCTAAAGGACTACAGACTCATACCCGTCAAAAACAAACACACCCCAGACTGAAAACAGCTCAGTCACTGACTGGAGTTTTGTATTAAGGGAAAAAACATTTTGTCAGCTTCTTTTTTTTTTTTTTAACTAAATAGCACAATCAAATTTATTTGGAAAGCAAGTTTATTGTTTAGGCTTCTATTAGAAAGAAAGGGAGGAGGGAAGGAAAAAAATGAGGAAGGGAGGGGAGGAAAGAAATACTAGCTATAATTTTTCTTTTCTTTTTTTTTTTTTTTTTTTGTGAATTGCTCTTCCAGAGCTTACAAGAGATGAAATGTCATATAGGATTAATTTAATGTTCATTCTTTTCCCTAGCAAGAGGTCAGAGAATCATGTATAACCCAAACTTTTTTTTTTCCAGTTTTAATCATTTAGTGACATTTCCAGTGTTAACATGTCAATCAATACAACTTGAAAGCCAGTGATAGCATCTGCAGGCATGTGCAAACCTTGACACCACTCCTTCTCTCCCACATACTTGTGTGCTTCTTGCTTCCCGGCCCAAGCAGGCACATGAGAACAGCTGGCTCAGCTCTTACTAGTGAGAGAAAAAATATATACAGCCTGGATTTAATTTTTTGCTGACACCATGTATTTGAACTGATGTGTTTAGACATTTTGGGTGGAAAAGGACCTCCTAAGTCAGAAGGTCAGTCTTTCAATAATGCAGAGAAAGCAATTGAAAACACTCTTGAGGAGGGGGGGGGGTGGGGGCTATGAACCACAGTTCCCATTTTGCTATGAAAGCCTCACATTTCTAGTTTCATAACTAGCTCTTTCATATTGGAAAATTGCAACTTAGATTTTCCTCTCCCTCCTTTTTTTTTCCTCACATGCATTTTTATTATATACTCACTCTTGTAGTAATCTAAGATCCATGGTGAGTCCTTACTCTCACAGTGCTTGTCCCCACTGTTGTCACAAAGCAGTAATACTTCAAGGAAGTCAGTCCCGAGGACTCAGGGAGGGGGTCAGTGAGTCCTTCCACATCACTTTTGGCCACCTCTCCAAACTGCAATAACCAAATATCCAATCTAAGAACAGTGTGCTTCCTGTGTATAGTTTAAGACAAGCCCATAGTTCTCCTATATTGTGGCTCCTGAGGCCCTCTAACATAGAGATTCTAGAGGCCCCACTGCCCTGCAGTATTTGATTGTCTGGGTGAAAATGTAGTTTTTAGGATTGCATAGCAATGACTACCTCATGGGATTACTAAGGATTTGATGAGATAAGTAGGTAAAGCATCCAGTATAGTCCCTGACAGGCAGTAAGTGCTCATTGAAAATGTTAATTCTCTAGTTTAGTTCACCTACTTTCTCTATAATCCACTTGAATTAATTATATTATCTAAAAGGGCAGCAAATGAAATCCCTATTGGGAAAGGGGCTGGGTTCCCAATCAGAAATAATTCTCATTTTGTGATGTTTAGTGAGATTTAACCTCTACGTGTCATAGATCTTAAAACAATTATTAATGAAAGTCTGTAAAATAAATTGAAGATAAAGTCTGAATGACTAAGAAAAATGCACTGATCATGACCTGGTGCATGATTTCCACAATGTATTTTCCATCTATACTTGTAGATCTTTTGCTTTTACCTGTGATATCTCTCTCTAGCACTGCAAAGAGGGATCCTAATGGAGTCCTGGAAGACTGCCAAATCACATCTTTGTTGAAGTGGTTGGTGCAGTTTCTGAGATGAAGGAAATTCCTGCTTAAAAAGACCCATTTATTTTTAGACTTAAGTTTGTGTCATGTGAGTTGAAACCTGGAATTTGTATATGAAATTGCTCTTGAAGGGTAAGACATATAGAGAGCAGTTATAACCGGTTTGTTTAAACTGAGCCTAGAGCAAGGCTGGACTCTGAGGGGGAGGGACAGATCAACTTGCTGAGTCTCGAGTGTTCAAACCAGTTGAACATGCTAGTGGAAGCAGGATGCACCCTGGGGGAAACCAGATCCAAAAATTATGGACTTAAATGGTGTAAGGTGTCATAGCTTTGATCTTCTGAGGCTGACCCATTTTGACAAAGCTTTGCAAAGGCACAACTCTACATTGTGCAAGTTTGTATACAAATTAGAAATCAGGGATATGGGTTTTCATAGGTGGTTGCAGACAGTAAGCTTAAAAATGAGTTCCAACAATCTAACATTGTACATTGATATAGAGGACTGTTCAGCCCTTTTGTTCATGCCTGAAATGATGAGTATGGTAAAATTGTAATTTTTTCAAGAGTCTGTGGACACGTAGGGGACTGAAGACATTACTTTCAGTTCCCTCTATTTTGAGGTGGTGTGCGTATTTTCAATTCAATGATGATATTTTACATTATTTTTTACCCTTACATAAATTAAGGTTTTCATTTTGCAGTAGCAATTTATAACTAGAAGTTGCTTTCATAACTTATTATCTTAGATCAATGTGCTTTAAACCAAGGACTTGACATATTCTTGGTGATTCTTATGAAGGGGTCTATTCTTTTTACTCAAACATGAAAAACACTGTAACCTTGGCAAGTGATTTAACCTTGAGTCCTAATTTCTTAATTTATATATTGTGCCTCCTTCAGAAGGTTGCTATGGATTAAATGAGAACAATGTTTATACAGCACTTGGTACTTAGTAGTTCCTTGATAAAATGTTAGTTCTCTTCTCTTCTGAACTCCTTTTCCATTCCATGGGGATATACAGCAGTACAAAATAGATATAATAAGGATTCCAATTATAGACATTTAGCTCCAATTCTTCAAGTAAAGAAGGTAGAATGGTTTAAACCAGTTGTTGCCATATGTCAGGCTTTTAGAAAGTTAAATGTAGTCATGATGTAACTCCAGATTAATTGAGAAGGAATCTCATAATTTTGAATAGAATGTTCTATAATCCAAGTGTAATTGGAGTGCCTTATATTTTCCAGCCTTCTGCGTTTGTCCTTTCCATTAATATCCAAATAAAAATTGTGCAAATTCCCATTTGTTTGCCCACAAGAAATTCATTTCCCTTCTGGGTAATTTTGAGCGTTCCTTAGAGTCTTGCCTGTCCAGTTATCATTTGCCACTTTTTATTTAACTACCCTCTCAGTTCTTGATTGTCACCAACAATCTGGTCACCACACTCCATGTCAATCCTTGTTTCTCTTCTTTATAGCCACCAAATGAGGACAGAGCCCTTTTTATCATATTCTAAGGCAGTCATAAGAGACACAGATACTACATTATGGTAGTTAATGAGAATTAAAGGACTTGAAAGCTGCTTGTCAAAAATCTTGGCCCCTGGATTCCCTCTCCAAACTCCATCAGAAAGCTTTTCCAGTTGGCTCCCTCTCCTTGGGTCCCAGCTGAGGGACTTAGCTGGTCTTCAGTTCAATATGTTTTCCGGTGCTTTCTTTTCCCCAAGTCCCTGGGCCTCAATCCCCATTAATCACTCACAATGCTCAAACAAGATAGTTATATAAAGACTGTTGTGTTTTTCCTCACATATTTAAAGCTGAAACATCTCCAAACTAAATATCAGTTATGAAAATCTAGTTCTCAATCCTGTTAATGTCAATTAGTTGCCAGATTTTAGTCAATAATTATTTTTGTATTTTAATTTTATTGAATTTGAGCTTGATTTGCTCAAGAGTTGGGCATTGGAGAAGATGGAGGTGTGTGAGGAAATATAAAATGACTCCACTTATATGAGAAATCTAAAATAGTCCAACTCTTAGACATAGGGCATAGAATGGTAGATGTCAGGGGCTGGGAGGAGGGCAAAATGGGGAAGCATTAGTCAAAAGGTACAAGGTTCCAGTTATAAAAAATCAATAAGACCTAGAGATCTGCTATACAACATAGTGCCTATAGTTAAAAATACTATATTTTTGTAAAGTTAAAAATACATTTTGCTGGGAAGGTAGATCTTATGTTGAGTGTTTTATCTAAATAAATACATACATACATAAAACTCTTGAAGTTGACATATTTATGGCAAAGTTTGTGGTGATGGTGAAACTAGTAACCAGCAGGTTAATGGGACTACTAAGTGCAGCTGCAGACAAATAAGCACAACAGAAACTTTTTACCCAGACCTTTTTCATTTGCCCTTAAATCTCCCTTACTCTTCTCTTTTGGGGAGGCAGATTTTAGCCCTTTGCTAAATAAGCCCTTTGCATGCTGCATACATGTCTTAGTGAGAATGTCTCAGTAATTGTTTTTGTGCATCAGGCAGAAGAACTTGGGTTTGGTTGCAGTGGTTTCTCAGATGTACACTTCCCTCCAAACTAATGAAGTGCTGTACCTCAAATATGTACAGCTTATTGCATGTCAATCATACTTCAGTAAAGTGATTATTTGAAAGATATAAAAGATCTCCATGGTTCCTTTAGATCAGATTCTATTTTATTCTAAAAGCATCTTTTTAGTATTAAAAAACCACATGTATTAAATGATCTTTATGTACTTATGTAAATTTAATAATGAAATTAATAAAATTTAAGGTTCGTGGGTTTGAGCCCCGCATGGGGCTCTGTGCTGACAGTTCAGAGCCTGGAGCCTGCTTTGGTTTCTATGTCTCCCTCTCTTTCTGGTCCCTCCCGCACTTGCTCTCTCTCTCTCTCTCTCTCTCTCTCTCTCTCTCAAAAATGAATAAACATTAAAAAATTGAACATATCAGGCTTTAAAAGAAAAGTCACAAATCATCTCTTTAAATGCTGCGTATTGACCCCTCATCTTCCTCTAAGTATTGGTGATTCTCATGTCTTTTAAACTCCACCATTTAGAAAGAACTGAAAGAAAACCCACCTTATATCAGACTCCTTAGGCCTGCTGACCTACCAATGCAGGCTTGAAGATGAATTACAAATCATAAAGTAGCTAGAAAGAAAACACTCCTCTTAATTACGTGGTGGTGTATTTTGGTTCTTTTTAATTACAAAACTTCATTTTTCATGGTTGGTGAAGTTGCTGCTTCTGGATAGAATTATTATGCAAATAAAAAGGTATCTAAGTTATGTACCTATTTATTTCTTGCTTACTGTGATAGGGACAGCAATCATGTTAGCCACAGAGGTGGAACAAATACATATATTCAAGACAAGCCCTATGGTAACACTGCTGTCACCCTCTTACAAACCTTTCTGTGCTCTTGAATAGGAGGAAAAAGGGCCAAGATGCTGCCTACAGCTCTGGGGATGCCCATGGGACTGTGAGGTGTATGTTAATGCCATCTTTCTTGTGCTTAAGAACCACTGTGCTAAAATAGTAGGTTTTCAATTTTTAAAGCAACAGAATCTTTTTCTCAAAAGAAATCTTACATGCCCTGAAATAAAATAGGTAAAAACACAGATGCAGTGGAGAAATGGTGGGAGATGGGACGGGAAAGTTACAGAGCTCTGATGGCTGGCTTCCTTTTTGGGTTTCCTTACCCCGGAGAGTCCTGAGGCACCCTATTGAACTCCAGGGCCAAGAAGAACATAGTTTGGATTGCTTTGTAGCTGACTCTGTTGCAACATAATAATTGTGTCACCAAAGAAGGTGCAAATACACAGAATATTATAGACTTTTTGGAGGAACAGCTGAGAGATCACAATTATCCTTGAACTCTCTGATGGCTCAGTGGCCATCAAAGAGATGGAGGAAGGGACCAGCGGATAAGGCTCTGCTCCCTTTCATTCTAGCATCCCTACACATGCACAGTTACTCTTATATCTGTTTACCCTATTGGGGTTCACACGTAAGATTTTTTTTGATGAAATGATTCAATGTCTGAAAGAGAAAAATGGCTTTTATTTTCACATCTTTTTATTTTTTTTTTAATTTTTTTTTCAACGTTTATTTATTTTTGGGACAGAGAGAGACAGAGCGTGAATGGGGTAGGGGCAGAGAGAGAGGGAGACACAGAATCGGAAACAGGCTCCAGGCTCTGAGCCATCATCCCAGAGCCCGACGCGGGGCTCGAACTCACGGACCGCGAGATCGTGACCTGGCTGAAGTCGGATGCTTAATCGACTGCGCCACCCAGGCGCCCCAACACATCTTTTTATTTTATGAGGACTCAGATTATCGAAGTTGTAGTTCTTGTGTAGGTTGAGTCAGTTAGTGAATAGCAGAGTCAAGACCACAACCAGGGTCAACTGAACAATTCATACTAAACTGGATGAGTGTATGGTCTGTGACAAGCATAGTCCTATGCGGGAGCAACATTATAATGCCAGTCTTTCTCTGATACTAACTTTCTCTTTTTCATATTTTGGCTTTACTTGGATGAGCACTTTCTTCCAGAATGACAGTGGCATGGAAATGATTCTTCCACTCAGCATGAGCACAGAGAGGACTTTCCACTGAGAGCCCTCAATCCATATCCACTTTTGACTAAAAGTATAGAGAATTGGATTGGTTCGGTGCCTGCTGGTACCTGGCATGGTTTTATATACATTATGACAAAAGGGAAATATATATGGTTCTAGTTTAATAGACCAGATATTCTAGGGTTTTTTTTTGAGAAGAGGTGGGGTCGAGGTAGTATAGTGAGGGGGGAAATTGCAAACGAGAAACTCTAATTGAACGTATGACATGAGATTGAAGGGGAAAATAGGGCCAGGGTAGATCCTGTGCCACACTAGCCTTTCTCAGTATTGCTGTTATAGGTAGAATCAGGACATCACCTTTCCCAAGAGCAATCTGCAGAATGTCTGTGGGCAGGAAGAGATATCGTCTGGTTTTTCCTTGCTGTTTGTATGAGCCTTTGTTCTGATAGTACCTGTTGCAGAGTTGCCATCTTCTCTCCCACTGGCAGCCCCCTGGGGCCATTACAGATGCTGGAAACACAGGACTGCCGCAGTGTGGAGGCCCAGGGTGGCCACTCTGAGCTGGGATGTCCTGGGGCTGCCCCTGTTGCAGAGCTTCTGTCAGTCATGTAGTATCTGTGGATAGAAGAATCCAGCTAAAGTATTAAATGAAGTGTCAACAAAGTAGGGAGTGGATTTATCTGAGTAATATGGAGTTGTTTTATGTAAATGTGGGCTTTCTTTTTAATTTATTTCTTTTAACTTTTTTATTCATTCTTGAGAGACAGAGGCAGATCACTAGCTGGGGAGGGGGCAGATAGAGAGGGAGACACAAAATCCAAAGCAGGCTCCAGGCTCTGAGCTGACAGCACAGAGCCTGATGCGGAATTAGAACCCAGAACTGTGAGATCATGATCTGAGCTGAAGTTCAACACTTAACCATGAGCCACTAGGCATCCTTTTTTTTTTTAAGTTTATTTATTTATTTTTCAGAGAGAGAGAGCTCATGAGCAAGGGAGGGGCATAGAGAGGGAGAGAGCGACTCCGACTCAAGAACTGTGAGATCATGACCTGAGTGGCAACCAAGAGTCAAACGCTTAACCAACGGAGCCACCCAGGCGCCTTTGTAATTGTGTGCTTTCTATACTATTTCTATAACAACATTTTCCTGCATATTTAGGAATTATCTGTTGTTCTTTAGGGACATTAGGGGAATATTTACCCTTATTTCTTCCTTAGTTCTTTCTTCTTCAGTCCCTCTGTCCCTCCCTTTTCTTTCTCTCATACTTCTCCCTCCCTTTTTTCCTGCTGTCCTGGGGGGTAAATATACAAAACTGTACCTGAATTCTTATTTCTTGGTGTTTTACTACAGCCAGATACTCAATGATTTATATATACTTATTTATATATATTTAATTTTATTTAATATAGAAATGTGTTATAAATAATATAAATTATTATATAAGTATATAATAAACACCATAATATGTAAATATAACATATATTTACATATTATATAGATATAAAAATTTATATTTATATAAATTATACATAAATTTAATCCTCAACTTTTACCCACATTTGTAGGTAAAGAAATTAAGTCACAGAGACTTCTGCCTTCAAGGAGCTTATATAGATATTGGGCTATAGGTCCCAAGTCTCACCAGCCTATGAATAAACTAAGTTCACAATTCTTCCTTCCTATGTAAATTATTATGATACAAACTTCCAACCTACTTGACTGCCCAAGTCTAATCTTTTACCAGGTATCTTCCTGCAGATACCACTGGCAGAATCTTAAAGCACTATATCATGCAGGTATGCCCCAAAGCAGCAATTCAGGCTCTCCCAGTTTGGCTTGGTACCACAGTCTTGGTGTTGCTTCTCCACCAATGGCCCTTGGTCACTGTCCACCAGCCTCAGCTGACTTCAACCACTGCTCTATCCATATTGTGGTCTTGGAAAGGAACACTGCTGTTTCTTCCTCCAGCTATTCTCTGAGAAACACATTCAGGCTTTCAGTTCATTGACCTAAACGTGAACCCAAAGTTGGTTAAATGATTTGGTCTCAGGTTCCTCAGAGCAGGGACCTGTTTACCCTCTCCCCTTGGCATATCCATGCCTCGAAATCTAGATCCTAGAGAAAGATGAAGGACATTTCTTCCTATTATCATATAGTTATGTAAGTAAAAGACTATTGGGAGTGTTTCCTTTTGCACAGAAACAAGTTCTAGGTCTTCAACCTAGACGGCAGAAAATGATTGAGAGTTTAAAATAGCAAGATTGAGAGCTTTCGAAGTAATATTAATATCCAGATACCTGGGGCTCATGATCACAGTGAATTCCTGCAGTCTTAACCACATCCTCACAGTGGGATCCCAAACCCACACCCAGATTCAGCATTGTTCCCATAAAAACGGTGTTGATGCCCTTTGGAGGGAGTTGGGACATTTGTATTTGATTAGGATATGCAATCTTAGCCTGTTAGAGTATTGTGCAATCATCCCATATAATGAATGAACTGTGATTTTATTTTTTATACTCTATCTATCTATCTATCTATAGATATATTTAAAGTTTATTTATTTTGTGTGTGTGTGTGTGTGTGTGTGTGTGTGAGAGAGAGAGAGAGAGAGAGAGAGAGAGAGAGAGAGAGAGAGAGAAAGGCAGTGAGAGAATTCCAAGCAGGTTCCACTATGTCAGCACAGAGCCCAGCTTGGGGCTTGAACCACAAACTGTGAGATCATGACCTGAGCCAAAATCAAGAGCCAGACACTTAACTGACTGAGCCACCCAGGCACCCTGAAGTATGATTTTAAATGACATCACAGTCACTGGATGACTGGAAGAGAACATCTGTCTTACATTTTCAGTTACCAATCTGTGAAGACATAGGCAAAGCGAACAGGAAGATGGAAGCGATTATCTACTCACCTAATACTGGTTAAAGCATGCCTCTGAATCACATCATGTCTCACCACCAGCAAAAATCTTTCCAACCTGGGAAGTTAGTTCATGGTTACTGCTTCCCCAACATCCATCCCTTTCTCTTTTTTTTTCACTTTTGTCTGAATTACCTGGGAAACTATTATATTTGTAATTTTTCTTGATTTTTCCTTTGAGACCTCATATGTTCATACTTTGTTCTATTTACTCATTAACATTGAATGCCAGACTGAAGCAGCTTGCAAGGGGAATATAGTCTTCCCGTCTGCAGCATCAATCCTAACAGGGTGGTCTGTGTACATTTTTAAGCCTTACAAAATAGGGCAAAAGCAGAGGAAGTCAGTCATTTTGAATGAATTGGTAATCCCAATGATATAATTATGAAATGTTTGGAGATTGGGAAATAAAATTGTTGCCTTTTTCTTTATTATCTTAGAGCTGTTTTCTAGGCTTCTTTAAAGTGGTCAAGCCACAAGAGACTCTTAATTATAGAGAACAAACTGAGGGTTGCTAGAGGGGAAATGGGCAGGGAACGGGCTAAATGGGTGATGGGTATTAAGAAGGGCACTTGCGATGAGCACTGGGTGTTCTATGTAAATGATGAATCACTAAATTTTACTCTGAAACCAATATTACTCTATATGTTAACTAACTTGACTTTAAATACAACTTGAAACAGTGAACCCCCCCAAACCACAAAAAAGCAAGATTATTCTATTTTTCCAATAAGCATTGTCTTCCAGATTTTGTCAGTCTTTCCTTTTTATTTCCTCTGCATGTGTGTTTTTTAAATAAAATTTTAAATTTCAATTCCAGTATAGTTTTATCATACAGTGTTATATTCAATTGAGGTGTACAATATAGTGATTCACCAATTCTATACATTACTCACTGCTCATCATCATAAGTGCCCTCCTTAATCACCATCACCTTTTTATCCATCCCCCCACCCCCCTCTCCTCTGGTGAGCGTCAGTTTGTTCTCTATAGTTAATAGTTTGTTTCTTGGTCTGTCTCTTTTTTTCTTTGTTTTATTTCTCAAATTCCACATATGAGTAAAATCATATGGTATTTGTCTTTCTGTGATGGACTTAATTTCACTTAGCATAATACTCTCTAGCCCCATCCATGTCATCACATATAGCAAGATTTCATTATTTTTTATGACTAATAATGCCATTGTATGTATATACTACCTCATCTTTATTCATCGGTTGGTGGACACTTAGGCTGTTTCTGTAAATTGGCTATTATAGATAATGCTGCTATAAACACTGTAGATAGTACTGCTATAAACTATCCCTTTGAATTAGTATTTTTGTATTGTTGGGGTAAATACCTAGTACTACAATTGCTGGATCATAAGGTAGTTCTATTCTTAACTTTCTGAGGAACCTTTATACTGTTTTCCATACTGGCTGCACCAGTGTGCATTCCCACCAAACTGCAAGAGGGTTCCCCTTTCTCTACATCTTTGCCAACATCTGTTGTTTCTTATGTTTTTGATTTTAGCCATTCTGACAGATATGAGATGATACCTCACTGTACTTTTGATTTGTATTTCCCTGATGATCAGTGATGTTGAACATCTTTTCATATGTTTGTTGGCCATCTGGATGTCTTCTTTGGAGAATGTCTGTTTGTCTTCCACCCATTTTTTAATTGAAGATAATTTATTTTTTGGATATTGAGTTGTATAAATTCATTATATATTTTGGATGCTAACCTTTTATTGGATATGTTGTTTCCAAATATCTTCTTTCATTCAGTAGGTTGTCTTTTAGTTTTGTTGATTGTTTCCTTTGCTGTGCAGAAGCTTCTTATTTTGAGGTAGTCCCAATAGTTTATTTTATTTTCCTTGCATCTGGAGACATTTCTAGAAAGACGTCACTACAGCTGATGTCAGAGAAATTACTGCCTGTGCTTTCTTCTAGGATTTTTATGTTTTCAAGTCTCACATGTGGTCCCTAATCAGTTTCGAGTTTATTTTTCTGCATTGTGAAAGAAAGTGATCTAGTTTCATTCTTTTGCATGTAGCTGTCCAGTTTCCCAGCACCATTTGTTGAAGAGACTGTCTTTTCCTATTGTATATCCTTGCATCTTTTTGTTTTTTTTCAACGTTTATTTATTTTTGGGACAGAGAGAGACAGAGCATGAACGGGCGAGGGGCAGAGAGAGAGGGAGACACAGAATCGGAAACAGGCTCCAGGCTCCGAGCCATCAGCCCAGAGCCCGATGCGGGGCTCGAACTCACGGACCGCGAGATCGTGACCTGGCTGAAGTCGGACGCTTAACCGACTGTGCCACCCAGGCGCCCCTATCCTTGCATCTTTAATTGAAGATTAATTAACCATATAATTGTGGGTTTATTTCTGGATTTTCTGTTCTGTTCCATTGATATGTATGTCTGTTTTTGTGCCAGCATCATACTGTTTTGATCACTACAGCTTTGTAATATAACTTGAAGCCTGGAATTGTGATACCTCTGGTTTTGTTTTTCTTTTTCAAGGTTGCTTTGGCTATCCGGGGTCTTTTATGGTTCCATACAAATTTCAGGATTGCTGGTTCTAGTACTGTGAGAAATGCTGTTGGTATTTTGATAGGGATTGCATTAAATCTATAGATTTATTTGGGTGTTATAGACATTTTAACAATATTTGTCCTTCCCATCCATGAACATGGAATGTCTTTCCATTTATTTGTGTCATCTTCAATTTCTTTCATCAGTGTTTTATAATTTTCAGGTCTTTCACCTCCTTGGTAAGTTCTTCCTAGGTGTTTTATAATTTTAGTGCAATTGTAAATGGTAATGTTTTCTTAATTTCTCTCTCTGCTGCTTCATTATTAGTGTATAGAAATGCAATGGATTTCTGTACATTGGTTTTGTATCCTGCGACTTTACCAAATTCATGTACCAGTTCTAATAGTTTTGTGTTGTGTGTGTGTGTGTGTGTGTGTGTGTGTAGTCTTCAGGGTTTTCTCCATACAGTATCATGTCATCTACAAATAGTGAAAGTTTTACTTCTTCCTTACCAATTAGTATGCCTTTTATTCCTTTTTGTTGTCTGATTGCTGTGGCTCAGACGTGTTATAGTATGTTGAATAAAAGTGATGAGAGTGGACATGCTTGTCTTGTTCCTGATCTTAGGGGAAAAACTCTCAGTTTTTCAACACCATTGAGTATGATGTTAGCTGTGGGTTTTTCATATAAGACCTTTGCTATGTAGAGGTATGTTCCCTGTAAACCTACTTTGTTGAGGGTTTTTATCGTGAATGGATGGTGTATAATAATGATCACATAAGTCAAACGAATCCCTATCCCATTTTTTCTCCTTGATTACATTACTCCATCTTGCAGGTCATTAATTTGTTCTTCTGCATCCTCTAGCCTGCTATTTATTCCATCAAGGTATTTTTAATTTCATTTACTGTGTTCTTCACCTCTGATTGGTTCTTTTTTATCTCTTTGTTAAAGATCTCACTGATATCCTCCACTCTTTTCTTTTCTTTTTATTCTTTTAAGTTTATTTATTTATTTATTTATTTATTAAAAAATTTTTTTTTGTAATGTTTATTTATTTTTGAGAGAGACAGAGACAGAGCATGAGCAGGGGAGGGGCAGAGAGAGAGGGAAACACAGAATCCAGAACAGGCTCCAGGCTCCGAGCTGCCAGCACAGAGCCCCATGTGGAGCTCGAGCTCACAAACCGTGAGATCATCACCTGAGCCGAAGTCGGGCGCTTAACCCACCGAGCCACCCAGGTGCCCCCCCCACTTAAGTTTATTTATTTTTGAGAGAGACAGAGACAGTGTGAGCAGGGGAGAGGCAGAGAGAGAGAGAGAGGGAGAGAGAGAATCCCAAGCAGGCTCTACACTGTTAGCACAGAGCCCAATGCAGGTCTTGAACTCACAAAACTGTGAGATCATGACCTGAGCCAAAACCAAGAGTCAGACACTTAACTGACTGAGCCACCCAGGCATGCCAAGTCCAGTGAGTTCTTTATGATTATTACTTTAAATTCCCTTTAAGGTATATTGCTTATATTTTTTTTGCTTAGGTCTCTTGCTGTGGTTTTGTCCTGTTCTTTCATTTGGCACATATTCTTCTGTCTCCTCGTTTTTTCTAACTCTGTGAGTCTGTTTCTTTGTGTTAAGAAAGTCAGCCATGTCTCCTGCTCTTGAAAGTAGTGGACAGTGTGCCCACTTTTATCAAAGTGGCACTGGGCCTCTACTACAGGGGATGCACAGCTGCTGCAGATTGTGGGGCCAGCCAGGGCTGCTCTACAAAGTGCCCATGCCCACAGGCTCTGTGCCCTGATCTTCCACAAGGGACACACAGCTGCTGTGAAGAGCAGAGCCCTGCAAAATGTGCAGATTGGGAGATGCAGTGTTGATGAGGTTAATGCTGGTCTTTTGGGGGAAGGGACCTGCAGCGCTGGGACTGAGGCAAGCATGACTGGAAAATGCAGATCTGCCGAACGTGGGGGTGTGGGGCTTGGTGTAAGCAAGTTACTTAGTGAGGATTTGTGCTGTGCTGGTTCCTGCAGGTGGCTGTGTGTGTTTATGCTGAGAGGTGGGGGATGGAAATAGTGCCTACCAGCTCGTTTGTTCCTGGAAGGGTCTCCCTGTGATCCCTTCCATTCTGGGACAGGGAGATGAGTAAATAACTCTCCCTCCTGTGTGCCCCAGGTGTTTTTCAAGCTGCTGCTTCTAGGCTGGTTCTCCACAGGCTGTCTGTCAGTGCTGTCTTTTTAAGGGCAGGGACTCAGCTTCCTAAAATCTTCTGGGCTCTCTCAGAACTGAACTGGCTGATTTTTTTAATTCCAGGTTTTAAAGTCCTGTTGATTATGAGAACTCATGAAATTCAGTCCCTTTCGTTTTCAAAGCCAGATGTTATGGGGATTTGTCTTCTCCCTACGGGCTCCCCAGTGTCAAAATCTGTTTCTTGCCCTTTTTGGTGCCCCTGGCTCCCTCCCAATCAAAGATGGCTCAGGGCTCCCCACCATGTCTCTGCCCTTCCTATCCTCTTAGATGAGGCCTCTTCTCTACTTTAGTTGTGGCAGTTTATCCTGCCAGTGTGTGGGTTGCTTTCTGGGTTATTTACACCAATGTGGGTGTTATATAGTTGCATCTGGGATGAGGTGAGCTTGGGGTCTTCCTACTCTGCCATCTTCTCAGCCTCTCTCCCTCCTGTGTGTTTTTATAATGTCTATTATTTATGTCAAACCACAGTTCTATCTTCAAGTAGAAAGCCAAATTTAATAGTTTTATCTTTGACTAACCTAACCTTGGTTGTTTCTGACTGTTCTAATCTCAAGTGAATTAAGCATAAGCAAATGGAAGGACACTTTTTTTAGGATAGCATTTCTTTAATTCACATGGATGCTAGGGAATCCATAAAAAATAAAAAATGATTAATTTACTATTAAGTAATTTTAATTAACTTTCTATTATTATTACTTTAATTAGAATATCATGCAATGTTTTATTTTTTAAATAGTTATTTTATTATTTTTGAGAGATAAAGAGAGCACAAGTGGGGGAAAGACAGAGAGAGAGTGGGACAGAGGGTCTGAAGCAGGCTCCACACTGACAGCAGCCAGCCTGATACAGGGTTCGAACTCATGAATCGTGAGATCATGACCTGAGCTGAAGTCAGATGCTCAACTGACTAAGCCACCCAGGCCCCCCTCATGCAGTGTCTTAATATGGACTATAAATGACCTCAAATAATGTAATTTTATAAAGGAAAGACAAAAATAACATGGTATATGGAATTACTTTGAAGTGCTATCTATATAGGTGACATGTTACTACTGGAAAATTAGCAGACTCTTGAAGCCTTCTAGACAGCCATTATCCAAGTTCATTGGCATCCAAATTGGTAAATCCCTTTTCTGTCTTACCAGATTATTTCTGTGGATTGTATAAAAGAAAATTTTCTTCTATATTGCCAGAATTCCAAACTGGGTAGCTGTGGTATAAGGAGCTTTTAGAATATGATATGGATAACTAAAACAACGACTCTTCCTTTGGCCCAGGTGTTTATTATTCAGATGATAAGATCTGATTAGTCTGAAAGACAAATGTCAGCACTATAAATGTTAGGACTATTGATGGGAAGACAGTGAGAATAATCGCAGAGGAATAGGATGAACCACCCTTGCTGTTACTGTTGTTGGTGGTCATTTCCCTTTTTTTTTCTACAGGTGTTGTGATTAGTTGGACAGACTTTTGCTGAGTAACACAACTCACTAGTTACCCTTTTATAGAACCCATAGGTTTCAAAAATTTTAATATTGGGGAGGACTTTGGAAGTCACCTAGCTAAACTCTATCATTTTATAGATAAGTAAAATGAGGCTCAAAGCAAATAAACGATGCTCTAAATTGCTGTATTTGCAGAAGAATTAGGTCTAGAATTTAGGTCTCCTGGCTGCTGGGCCAATGTTCCTGTCACCTCCAGTGCTACCTCCAGTGCATATCAAAGATAGAAATAGCTGATTTTAGGAGTTTCTAATAAAGAAGAGGTGTTTCATCCTAATTCCTGAATCCTTGCCTTCTGTATATCTTGATGGAAAGCATATGAGTTCTTCTTAAATATCTTTGCCTCACCAGATATTTAGACTCAGAGCAGGGGCTCCCTCAATGGAAACAATTGCTATTGAGTTGATCAAATAAGATAGTGGTCTCCAAAAAGCTGGGTATGAATAGGTGACAATTATTGATAAAGCTATCATTCATCCATGGCAATTAGAAATTAAGGACAATAAAGAATTAAGGAAAATACAGTAAAATTATCAGATAGCCAACTTTATTCTACTTCTAAAAATTTAAGTTTGGCTTTTAAAATTTTTTCTTCATTTTATATTTATGACATTAGGCACTATTAGATATACAGTGATTTGTCCTCATAATGTTACATTCTAGTGGAGAACACAGACTTTAAACAATAAAACACACATTTTACACATCAGTAAGTTCCATGAAGAAAATAAAACTGAGTAGCAAGACAGAGAATGCCTGGAGTGGTGCAACAGTTAGCTGAATAAGGTAGAGTGATTAGAGAAGGTCTTTGAGGAGGTGGCATTTGAGCAGGGAACGGATGAGGAGATGGAACCAACAGGTAAAGATCTGAGGGAAGAACATTTCTGTCAGAAGAAAGAATGCATGCAAAGGTCCTGAGGTAGGAGTGGGCTTGGTGATAGCAGAAGTAGAGTGATAAAGGGGAAGAGCAGTAGGAAATGAGATCACAGAAGAGGTCAGGAGCCAGGTCATGTGACTAAGGTGGTAAGCTAATAGAGCAAGAGTAGACAGAGGGAGACAAGTTAAGAGATTATTGGAGTAGTGTAAATGAGAGACAATAATGGCAGACTAGGGAGTCTGGGGTGGAAATGGAGGTGATGAAAAGTGGCAGATCTGGAGTATATCTTTTTTTTTTTTAATTTTTTTTAACGTTTATTTATTTTTGGAACAGAGAGAGACAGAGCATGAACGGGGGAGGGGCAGAGAGAGAGGGAGACACAGAATCGGAAGCAAGCTCCAGGCTCTGAGCCATCAGCCCAGAGCCCGACGCGGGGCTCGAACTCGTGGACCGCGAGATCGTGACCTGGCTGAAGTCGGACGCTTAACCGACTGCGCCACCCAGGCGCCCCTGGAGTATATCTTAAAGGGTAGCTGATGGTGTCTGCTAAAGGACTGAGTATAGGAAAAAAATATGCAAATGTGGCAGACAGGCTTTTAAATGGCCCCCATAACCCACTGTCTCCTGGTGTTTGTGTCCTGTGTAATCCCCCTCCAGCCCTTGGGCACGGGTGGGACCTGCAGATAACTTCTAAGGAACAGAACATGGCAAAGGTAATGGGATGTTGTTTCATTTGTGATTATCTTATGTAAGACTCCATTTTGCTGCCAGGCTCTTTCTTTCTCTGTTCTAGCTTTGAAAAAGCAAGCTGCCATATTATCAGGGGGCCCATGGAGAGGACCATGTGACAAAGAGTTGTGGGTGGCTTCTAATAGCTGACAGTGAGAGCTAGCAAGAATCCTGCGCCCTCAGTTCTTCATCCACAGGAACTGAATGCTGCCAACAACCTAATGAGATTGGAAGTGGATCACCAGCCAGCTTTCAAGATAAGAACAAAATACTGGTCAACACCTTGATTGTAGCCTTGCAGAGCCTTGCAGAACTCCTGACCTGTGAAAACTATGAGATAATAAGTGTGTGTTGTTTTAAACTGCTGTGTGGTAATTTGTTATACACAACAGTAGACACGTGACACACATAGGATGTTTAATTCAACTATTCTAGTATTAGTGCCACAAAGTGTTAAAACAGTAAGAAAGTCATGATTCTCACTGATTGCTTTACATATTGGGCCACAGAGAGTCAAGTGACTTGTCTGAGACCTCATGGGTCACTAGCAGTTAGAACCCCTCCTCCTGCTTCCCCATCTGTAGCTCTTCCTGGACTATGCTGCATTCTAGGTGTTACACATGTTGAATTCTTTGTTTTTGTTTATTTTGTTGTTGCTTATTTGTTTTTTTTTTTTTTCCCGTTAGTCTGTTTTCTGTTAGGCTGTGTGAAGCACTTTATTCTAGCTTATGGAGATTTAGTATTTTTCTCCTTTTGATCCATGAAGGTGTGAGTTAGAATCTCTATCTCAGATCAGAAAAAAGATGTCTTTCTTTACGTCATCTTGGGAGATCTGCCCCATGTGTGATTCACATGAATTCCTAACCTGTAACCTCTGGTAATTTCCACCGTGAAAATGCACTGGCATGGGGTTAGGGAGAACTCTTTAGAGTCCCCCCGAAATGACTCATTTTAAAACTTCCTGTCAATCACAGCAACTCTTCTCTATTCTGTAAGTCCTCTGGATCTCAGGAAACTCTTGTCCCTGTTTACGTGGCCTCTCCTGGGTAACATAATCACAGTACAGGTCACTGAGGATCCACTGGGTTGAAGTGATAGAAAGCAAGAAAAAAGAAAACATTTTAAAAACAGAAAGAAAGAAAGAAAAAGAAAGAAAGAAAGAAAGAAAGAAAAGGAGAGGGAGGGAGGGAGGAAGGAAGAAAGGGAGAAAGAAAGAAAAAGAAAGAAAAGAAAGAAAGAGAGAAAGAAAAGGGGAATAAGGGAGGAAGGAAGAGAAAGAGAAAAGAAAGAGAAAGAAAGAAAAGGGGTGTGAAGGATAAAGAGAGAGAGAAAGAAAGAAAGAAAGAGAAATAAAGAAAGAAAGAAAGAAAAGAAAACCATGTGAAAACAACACAACCTAAAATGCACATGTACTACTCAGGTGGAGGATATTGATAATGGCAGAGACTAGCATGTGTGGTGCAAAGGGTATATGGAAAATCTCTATCTTCTGCTCAATTTTGCTGTGAACCTAAAACTGCTCTAAAAAGTAGTCTATTTAAAAAAGAAAGAAAGAAAATAAGCCTGGACTTAAGAATGTGAACTTTTCACTAAGGAGACAGTAATGATGAAAATGCCAAAAACAAAACAAAACAAAACAAAAAAACCAAAAAACTGGTATAGTGTATGAACGTAAACAGAAAAGTAATGATTCCAATTGACTAGGAAAACCTTAGAAATGTTTGGCTAAACTCTTTAGGTATCAAAGTTTAATCCATGAATTAAGTTCTCTTTCATTTACACAGAGATCAGTTTAATTCATGGACCAAATTGTTAGAGCCAGATGGCCACCCAAAAGAAAGAGAGGGGGATGTGTATACATGGGTGTGTGCATGCATGGATATTTCAGATCCTACTTTTGACTATTTCTGCCTGGCCTCACACATACCTATCAGCCAGGGGTGGGGAGAAAAGCCACTACTTCTATCATGCAGGCAGAAGACTCTGCCATTGGCTAACTTGTCAAGAGGTGTGCCAGCTTTACTCCAGAATGTGGGCCGTTTGTTTTTGTTTGCAAAGAAAGTTTGAAAACAATAAGCTATGATTTCTTGGTTTTGTAAAAATATGTGTGTGTGGTGGTGGTTAAGGTTGGGAGTCAGGGAGGCTTGAGAATGATATGTATGTATGGGACAGACCCTTGTTCTCAGGGGTGCAGAGTTTGCTGAATAGGATTCAACATGGAACACACAAAATAATACTGATAATCTTTGGAAGCTTAAAGATATTTTAACAAGTAAAATAAGTTAGTTTTTCACCCCAGGAGAGCCACAAATACTTACAGAACCCCAGAGCACTAGTGTGTTTTAGCCATAAGTAGATCAGCTTCTTAAAAAGCTATGAAGGGACAATAGAATCAATAAGTGTGTGTGTGTGTGTTTTGTGTGTGTATACACATATATATCTATCTATGTTCCATATATACATATTTACATGTTACATTTGTATATATACACATTCTATGAGTTAAGTATTTTATTTTATTTTTATTTTTTTTTCAACGTTTTTAAATTTATTTTTGGGACAGAGAGAGACAGAGCATGAACGGGGGAGGGGCAGAGAGAGAGGGAGACACAGAATCGGAAACAGGCTCCAGGCTCTGAGCCATCAGCCCAGAGCCCGACTCGGGGCTCGAACCCACGAACCGCGAGATCGTGACCTGGCTGAAGTCGGACGCTTAACTGACTGCGCCACCCAGGCGCCCCTGAGTTAAGTATTTTAAATAAATACTAGTTAAAAATGACAAAATCAAATGCATATTTGATTTTGTTTTAGATTTCCATTAGCTAACATAGTAAACATCTTTCAAGCAGGTACTCCTTTAGAGAGATAGTTTTGTTTATTAAAAATAACTTCACTCTAAAGAAGACATCCAGATGGCCAACAGGCACATGAAAAGATGTTCAGCGTCGCTCCTTATCGGGGAAATACAAATCAAAACCACACTCAGATATCACCTCACGCCAGTCAGAGTGGCCAAAATGAACAAATCAGGAGACTATAGATGCTGGAGAGGAGGTGGAGAAACGGGAACCCTCTTGCACTGTTGGTGGGAATGCAAACTGGTGCAGCCGCTCTGGAAAGCAGTGTGGAGGTTCCTCAGAAAATTAAAAATAGACCTACCCTATGACCCAGAAATAGCACTGCTAGGAATTTATCCAAGGGATACAGGAGTACTGATGCATAGGGGCACTTGTACCCCAATGTTCATAGCAGCACTCTCAACAATAGCCAAATTATGGAAAGAGCCTAAATGTCCATCAACTGATGAATGGATAAAGAAATTGTGGTTTATATACACAATGGAATACTACGGGGCAATGAGAAAAAAATGAAATATGGCCTTTTGTAGCTACGTGGATGGAACTGGAGAGTGTGATGCTAAGTGAAATAAACCATACAGAGAAAGACAGATACCATATGGTTTCACTCTTATGTGGATCCTGAGAAACTTAACGGGAACCCATGGGGGAGGGGAAGAAAAAAAAAAAAAAGAGGTTAGAGTGGGAGAGAGCCAAAGCATAAGAGACTGTTAAAAACTGAGAACAAACTGAGGGTTGATGGGGGGTGGGAGGGAGGGGAGGGTGGGTGATGGGTATTGAGGAGGGCACCTTTTGGGATGAGCACTGGGTGTTGTATGGAAACCAATTTGACAATAAATTTCATATATTAAAAAAAAATAAAATAAAATAACTTCACATATCACTGGGGTTCTTGCGTGGCTCAGTCGGTTAAGTGTCCAACTCTTGATTTCAGCTCAGGTCATGATCCCCAGTCGTGAGATGGAGCCCCACATCAGGCTCTGTGCTGGGCGTGGAGCCTGTTTTAGATTTTCTCTCTCTCTTCCTCTGCTTCCTCCGCACCTGCGTGCGCACATGCACACATGTGCATGCTCTCTCTCAAAAAAACTTTTTACGTATCATTTTGTAAGTCTACTCTGCCCAAGGAATTTATGTTAAAATGTTTAATCTGTCATTCCTGTTTTTAACTATTCAGAGTATTAAAAATACATATAGTAGAGGCCTTTATGCATCAGTTTATTTTTCTTGCATAACTTACCTTAGCATTAAGTCCATACTAAAATAACTTAAAACTATTTAATTTGCTTGGGAAAACTGAGATACATAATAGATTTTTTGGTCTTAATACTTTGGCACAAAGTACCCATAGTTATTATGACTGCAGAATTAAGCTTACTTTCAGAAAACTGACAATGTATGATTGAAAAAATTCCAAAATTATCTGTTTAGGCATTGTTTGAGAGAATAAAACTAAAGCTCCCTCTAACACCAATTATCTAGTGTTCTTACTCTAAATAAATAACTAGGTTAATCACCCTCACCCTTAAATTAAATTTGGAGAGTTCTCATTTTTTACAAGAATATCTGGCTTTCATTAGCATCTTTTAATGAACTTGCTTATGCTGAGCAAAAATATTTGAATCTAATAAACAGTTGGTCACAATGCATTCCCCTGCAATGGGATAGGATTCTTTTGTGTGTGGGTATTTAGTTTCATGTTTTAATCAGCAGCTTCGTCCTGGGCTGGTTAAGATCAGAGATCTGACCTACTGCTTTGACCTTAAGACTGCACAATCCTATAATTATGATGCCCATATATATGCAGAAGCTAAGAGCTCATTATTGTATTTATTTTTAGAATATATATAATAATCAGGTTTATGAAGGTTGCAATGAATCACTGGCTACCACTAGTTTCATTTATTAGTAAATAATAATTTATCATGATTAAATGGGATTGGATGTTTTTGTTTTCATTGTTTAAAAAAACAGTAAAGAAAGAAAAACAAAATAAAGATAAAATAAACTTTAATAAATATAAGTTACTCAAACAACATTTAAAATACAATTTTGTGTGGAGTTTAAAATTGCAAAATGCTTCATTATTTATACCTTTTGGGGGAATTTTCCCCAAAATAGCAAAATCGTTTGTTGTATTTGTTGTATCATTTATTGTATCACATGTATTATTGGAAATGTGTTACTATTTGGTAGTAATAAATATATAAATCAGATATTTGCCTTAAATGAAACTGTAAGCAAAATGACTTTGTGAACAGATGGCTTAATAAAAGTAACAATAATTTGTACATTTTTCTCAGAGATTTTCCTGGTAGCATAATTATACCTAAAATTCACTCTACTTCCGTATCCCAACCTTTCATGACCATCACAGATGACAAATCTTCCTCAGGGCCTTTCCTAATTCTTTCTACTTCATGTAATTTCCTTCTTTGGACTTCCATTGGTTGTGTACTTAAAAAATACTTTTAGGGGCGCCTGGGTGGCGCAGTCGGTTAAGCGTCCGACTTCAGCCAGGTCACGATCTCGCGGTCCGTGAGTTCGAGCCCCGTGTCAGGCTCTGGGCTGATGGCTCAGAGCCTGGAGCCTGTTTCCGATTCTGTGTCTCCCTCTCTCTCTGCCCCTCCCCCGTTCATGCTCTGTCTCTCTCTGTCCCAAAAATAAATAAACGTTGAAAAAAAATAAAAAAAATACTTTTAGAGTCAGTTGGTTAAGCATTTGGCTCTTGATTTTGTGTCAGAGCATGATCTCATGGTTTGTGAAATTGAGCCCCACATCAGGCTCTGCACTGACAGCATGGAGTCTGCTTGGAATTCTCTCTTCCTCTCCCTCCCTCACTTGCTGTCTCTAAAAATAAATAAATAAACAGTAAAAACATTTAAAAATGTTTTTATTAATTCTTTGTCAGTTACAAAGGCTTTTCAGTTTTAAGCAACAGAGACTCTGACAGTGGCTTAAAAAGATAAAGTTTAACTTTTTTTCACATGACACAAAATCTGGGAGGAGGTAGCTCATATATGTCAGCAGCTTAGTGTTATCAGGACCAGCATCATTGTGATTCTCTTGTTCTTTCCCATTTGATTTCAAGATGGCAGCTCTATCTGATCTTGCTAACTTTCTCCTTACTGCTTCCCTCCTTTGGGAAGCCGGGAAAAAAGAAGCAATCATAAGAGGGGATGAAGCATCCATGTCTTTTTTTTTTTCTGAAAAATGTATGTGTAACAAAAGTAAAATATTTTAATTCAGCAAAGTGCATTTTAATCCATTAATAATGAGCAGTATAAGAAAATATGCACTTCATTTGTAAATAAAAAATTACAAATGGTCTGTATTTTGGAATGATTTATCCTTTGGGGGGCTTTGTTAATTCTATTGTGTAAGATGAGAGAAAGAGGTTGATTTATAATTTTGTCAATTATACAATTTTCTACATTTTACAGCTGTTATGAAATGAAGATCTATATTTAGCCTTTTTCAAATTTCCAACAAAAGTCCCTTCCAACTTTTCCAACGCAAGTCTTCATGTTATATGCTTTAAATATAAGTGTTTTAGTTTCAAAATGATCATTGTTTTATGTTAAATACAGACACTGGAAAACAATACTAATATGCTTCTATGTAAAGGGACTTGTTAGACACAACCATTTCTTTTTTTTTGTTGTTAATTTTTTTTTCAACGTTTATTTATTTTTGGGACAGACAGAGACAGAGCATGAACAGGGGAGGAGCAGAGAGAGAGGGAGACACAGAATCGGAAACAGGCTCCAGGCTCTGAGCCATCAGCCCAGAGCCCGACTCGGGGCTTGAACTCACGGACCGCGAGATCGTGACCTGGCTGAAGTAGGACGCTTAACCGACCGCGCCACCCAGGCGCCCCGACACAACCATTTCCTAAAACTATCATTGGCTCCTGCCTTCATTGTTTTTGTCTTAGCATTTTTTTCTCTTTTTGGCAGTGGAGATAGGTAGGTTTGCACCAGTTGTAGAACTGGACCACAGTGCACTATAGTCACAAATGGCCCTCAGAAGGATGTCTACAAATGCCTGAGGTCCTAGTAGCCAAGCCTGTCCTGGATTTAAGCAGCAGAAATGCAAGGGGTCCTTGAGGTGCCCTGTTGGTAGGCACCCCTGCCTTCTTTGGCACTAGAGAACTTAATGAGTGTCAGTGATTCCCGAGGACTCATGTTCCTTTCATGGAACGTGGCTGCTTCTTGGTGACTGGGCTACTTAAATCCCAGAGTTGACTTATGCCTCCAGCGCTGGTGATGATTCAGAGATTGTGGGTCTCTGGATAATGGCAAAAGATTTCTTCAGATTTATCTGAATCTGTCCACAGTGAACAGAGTTAAAGTCATATTGCCCTTGAACTAAATAGTGAGTCTAAGGGCCTACTAAATTATTTCTTTTTAGCTGGTAGCCCTTTCAATGTAAATATGTCATTAATTCTGAAAAATTTGAAAGACCAAAGAAAGCCTTTAAAAACTGTCATAACACTGAAGCCATCTGGGACTGAGTAAAAATAATAATTATAAATGAAAGCTATAGATATGTTTTCAGTCCTTAAAATGTGTTAAGGTTTTAGAAAAGTATTAGGAGTAATTTGCCATAATTGGAAGTGCTTTCAAGTATTTGGATGAAAGGCACTTTGGTAAATATAAAGGATGAGCTCTTTAGTTAATAGTAATGGTAATTACTTGGCACTTTTATATGAGGAGTTCAATGCACATAAGATACATTAAACATTCCACCAGGCAGCCTCTTTCCTAAATGACCAAATAGACAGGAACTGACTCATAAAAGTTCATAGGACAAGTTACCAACATAGTTTGAATTTCAGTCTGTGACTTCTTCCCAATCCAGGTAGCTACCTATGGTTTAAACCTATGAGGTGCACACTTATTAATCAACATTTATCCAATAGTGACTATGTACCAAGCACTGTAATAAGTGCCATGTCTAAAGATGAATAATACCTAGTTCTGCTTACCAGAAGCTCATAGCCATTCTATGTTCACCTAATCATCCTGAGGCTTCCCACATGGTTATTCTGGAAGGGGCAGTAGCCTCTTGGGTTTTACCCTGCCTCCAGCCTGGGTATTTGTCATGAAATAAATATGAGAAATATGTTTTAGAAGTAGAGTTGCTTAAGCTGTTTTGTATCATACACTAAAAATACAATGTACATGGATATTTGGGGTGGGAACATGGCTTTTTTGATGTGAATGTGTAGAAATGTCCTTTTTGGAAATTTTCAAATATTAAATTATTAGCAAATAAAATATTATATCACTGTCCTTTTAAAGTTATTTTCTTCTTGAGGTGCCGGGTGGCTCAGTTGGTTAAGCATCTGAGTTAGACTCAGGTCGTAATCTCACGGTTTGTGGGTTCGAGCCCCACATCGGGCTCTGTACTGACAGCTCAGAGCCTGAAGCCTGCTTCAGATTCTCTGTCTCCCTCTCTCTCTGCCCCTCCCCTGCTCATGCTCTTTTTCTCTCTCTCTCAAAAATAAATAAATAAAATTATTTTCTTCTTTTCAATGAAACAATAAATGTTACTCTGCTCTTGGGCCAGTTGGTTCTAAGCCAGTTGATTCTTGCCACCTGGTATGCTCCCCACGTTGGTTTCCTGTCATAAATTTATTTTATGTTCATTTCTGACTTTGAAGATCAAAGTTTCTTAGAAAACTCTTCTTCTCTTTTCTATGTGATAAGTAATCCAGTGATCATCTGTTAACTTCCCTGTCTTCCAGACACAGATTCCTAAATGTTAGATAAGAAGAGACATATAAATGGATACTTCTCAACTTTCATATTCCTTCAGGCCCTAATTTATTCCTGGAGATGCATTATGACTCTTCAGTTTCCATCAACACTGGGCATAAACTCCTTGAAAGAATGAAATGGCTACCAACAACAATCTGCTACCAACAACAATGGCTACCAACAAGAATTAAGTAATTCTTAATGTTCATCAACTTTTCATAATACATGTTGATACTATAGTATATCCATAGCCCAGTTAAATGGTTTTTAAAAAGATATTGGGAACAGACTGGTGGTTGCCAGAGGTGGGGCTTGGGCAGTGGGCAAAGTTGATGAGAGGAGTCAAAAGGTACAAACTTCCAGTTATAAAATAAGTAAGTCACAGAGATGTAATATACAGCATGGTGACTATAGTTAATAATACTGTATTGCATATTTGAAAGTTGCTAAGAAAGTAGATGTTAAAAGTTCTCATCACAAGAAAGATAAATTTAGTAACTGTGTTTGGTGACAGGTTATAACTAGACTTATGATGGTGATCATTTCACAATATATATAAATATCAAAGCATTATGTTGTATGCCTAAAACTAAGGTATGTAAACTATACCTCAATAAAAAAATTTAAATGTGAAATGAAAAGGTGTCCAACCCCCCCCCCCCAGATATTTGGGGTTATTTTTACCACTGTTCCATTTTTTTTTAATGTTTATTTATTTTTGACAGGGAGAGAGAGAGAGAGAGAGAGAGACAGAGCGACAGAGCATGAGCGGGGGAGGGGCAGAGAGAGAGGGAGACACAGAATCCGAAGCAGGCTACAGGCTCCGAGCTGTCAGCACAGAGCCTGACGCAGGCTCAAGCTCACAGACTGTGAGATCATGACCTGAGCCGAAGTTGGATGCTCAACCTCACCACTGTTCCCTTTTAGCAGGGATAATTAAGAGACGATTGTATGGTTGCATGTGTCTCAGGAACGAGCGCAGATATCTTAATGTGGGTGTGTCATGCTAGAAATTTCCAATAATTCTGCTAAAACAATGAAGCTTTACCACAAAGCTGAGGCTCTAAAAGACAGAAGCTGCCCAACTTTCCATCTCCTGGGTTTGCTTATCTCTTTGCTCTCTACCTCACGTTGGGAGTTAACGAGCATCTTCACTTGGTTTACAAAAACATCAGCCTAAGCAGAGAGGATTTCCTCCACTCTCACCCAGATGACTTGATATTGGTTTTTCCCTTCCATGTTTGTTAGGAAGGTTAATTAAAATTTTTACTCTAGGGGCGCCTGGGTGGTTCTGTCGGTTAAGCGTCTAACTCCTGGTTTTGGCTTGGGTCATGATCACACAGTTGTGGGTTCAAGCCTGGCATCAGGCTCTGCACTGATGGCATGGAGCCCACTTGGGACTCTCTCTCTCCCTCTCTCTCTGCCCTTCCCTTGCTCATTTGCTCAAAATAAGTGAATAAACTTTAAAAAAATAAAATAAAGAGGTAAGCATTAATTTTTTTTTTTACTCTAAATAGAAGTAATAAAATCTTTTCCCCCTCAGCTCTTGCTAGGCTCTAAGTGGACTGTTAAGGAAGCAGTTAAGCAGGAAGACAATATTGTAAGATACTGTACTGCTATTGATAATAGGAACGTACATTTATTCATATTCTTTGCCAAAAATTTATGTAATATTTGAGTATTCTTCATATTTGACAGAGAATTATGCAATTACATTTTTAAAAAATATTTTTTATTGTTTATTCATTTTTGAGAGGTGAGGAAGGGCAGAGAGAGAGGGACACAGAATCCGAAGCAGGCTCCAGGCTCTGAGCTGTCAACACAGAGCCTGACATGGGGCTTGAACTCACGAACTGTGAGATCATGACCTGAGCTGAATGAAGTCAGACGTTTAACTGACTGAGCCACCCAGGGGCCCCTGCAATTGCATTTCTTTCCCTCAATATTGAATTTCTTCCAATGAAATTAGCCAATCAACAAATGGCATACTTAATCTGTTCAGAATGCAAATCCACTGGAAGATTTCTCTTGTTTTCACTAAGCAAACTAAATGTTTCCCCTTTTTTTCTGCTCCTCAAAGTGTATGTCCTATGAGTTCGGAAAGGAGAACAATCTGCATTGTTTACTTTTTGGGTTCTCAACATCATTCGTTTTGAAGATGAGTCAGCCAGCCTCCCCTGGAATGCATGCTATAATAATATGGTGCTGCTCAGGTGGAGGACCTTTTGTGACTTGAAGTTGTTGGCTTGTTTATAAAGAATTCTCATGGATATAAGAAGTTGGAGTACTTGCCTAAAATAGCTCTTCATCCTATCTTAAATTCTCTAAGCATTTTCTTTATTTAGGCAATGTTCAGGCTATTTATTTAGGCAATGTTCCCTTTAAGAGGTTAAGACAAACACTTTTATGGTGTCAAATAACTTCACGTCATGCAATAAATTCTTGGGGTGCCTGGATAGCTCAGTCGGTTAAGCCTCTGACTCTTGATTTTCACTCAGGTCACGCTCTCCCAGTTCATGAGATTGAGCCCCGCATCCAGGCTCTGTGCTGACAGAATGGAGCCTGCTTGTGATTCTCTCTCTCCCTCTGTATCTGCCCCTTCCCATCCCCCAACACTCACTCTCTCTCTTTCTCTGTCTTTTTCAAAAATAAATAAGTAAACTCAAAAAAACAATAAATTCTTAAGTAATGAAACTGATTTTTGACAGTTTTAAAAATTATTAATCATGCGTTCATTCTAAAAATATTTATTAAGTGTCTTCCACGTGCCCACACTGTCCCAATTTGCGGATTCTAAGTATTTCTATGATTGCTATTTTTATAGACCACTGATTATGTAGTCCATAATGTAGCCTGGTCTATTTAGGATCTGAAGCAGGGAGGACATCAGGATTTTTCAGCAGCTCTTCAAGTCTTATGTGTTAGATCCACAAGTCAGCGGGGTACAAGAAGGTCCAGAGCCTTGTACAAAGTGAGCACTCAGTAGATGTCAGTTCTCTATCCACCCCTCCACAGCTTTTCTTCTCCTGTAGTATAAAGGAGTAATATGCCCAACCATGAGTTTGTCAAAGTGGATGTGAGCCTCACGGGGTAGACATCTTGTCTGTTCTGTTCACTTGCGTGTTTCTGCTTTTTTGGCGAGTGCCTGCCACCTCGTAGGAGTGTCTAGAGGCAGCAAGGATGTGCCCTCTTCCAGCTCTGCTGAGACTGAAAGGCACTTCTCTCCATACCCCCTTGGGGTAAGCACCACTTTCTCTCCTCTCTTCTCCCAGCCTCTCTGGTAATCTTGAAGTTAGTTAATGGGGGGCAGGAGAGAATTGCTCTTTTTACAGAGATTGATAAGCCATACCTCATGTTTTCCCTCTGTTTACCTCTTCTTTCGTTGCTCTCTAATTTGATTAATATATGTTCATTTCTTTAATATTGATAATATAACTGAATACTTGAGGCCCAATTCCATAGTCTTAACTCCTAAAAAGTCTTATTCTCAGCAGAATAAGAAAATTTAAATGTCTTGTTGGTCCAAGGTAAAAGGTAACCATAGGGAATCGCCTGTGCCTATACTTTATTGGTGTTTATTTCAGTTCATCAATTGAAGATCTGGAGAATTATTAAAGAAAAGCAGACAACTCAAACTGAAGTTTTGGCCATACATTTTTAAGGATTATAGTGGTTCCAAGAAATGCATGAAGTCTCTTACTACACAGTGTGGGTTTGGTTTCATTACTTGCAGTCTGAATATCTAGTACTTGCAAAAGAAATTCACCCTTACAAAACTGCCAAATGGGTTTACAGTACTACTTCTAGACCAGCAATGATATAGTGTCCACACAAAATTGCAGCTAATCTGTACACCCAAAATATTCAAGCTGTTTCATACTATCTCTACAACTTGGAGAATCACTCAGCCATGATTGATCTGAGAAGATACAATAGATTTGTTTGGAATTCTTTACTGCTATCTTCATTCTCAAGAGGGAACTGAGCTATGTACAGAGTTGCTGAGATAGTGCAGGTACTACCTTGTATGGTAACATGATTGATGAAGCTGTCTACCTTAAGCTGGGTATAAGAAGGTAGAGTACATTAAGGGATTACTACTGGTCGAGGTTTTTGTTTCTTAATTCTCAGATCTAGAGACTCAGTAAAACACTTCCCCAGAGGTCTAATCCTTAATTTCTTTGTCTGTAAAATGGGCTTAATAATTACACTTACTTCAAGGGTTTTCTGTGAGAATTAAATGAACAAGTAAAGTGCTTAAAGCTATGTGAGGCACAGGGGTGCCTGGGTGGCTTAGTCGGTTGAGTGTCTGACTTTGGCTCAGGTCATGATCTCGCCGTTCATGGGTTCAAGCCCCACATTGGGGTCTGTGCTGACAGCTCAGAGCCTGGAGCCTGTTTTGCATTCTGTGTCTCCCTCTCTGCCCCTCCCTCACTCTCTCTCTGTGTCTCAAAAATAAATAAACTTTAAAAAAAATTAAAAAAAGATATGTCAGGCACATAGCAAATACTCCATAAGTGTTAGCCATTATTTTTCTTTTAGCTGTTACAGCTAGATTATATTTGCTAAAAGTAAGGATCTGATTTATACTACTATTTTAATTTGCAGAGGGGCATATTCCTTTCTAGGGAAAAAATACTCCCTAACACTCCCTCTGTCCAGCACCATGTGGCCTGCAAAACTAAATGAATAAATACCAGATTACCTGGTGGAAATTAAATGGAAGAAAGTGAATTAGATGGCTTTAAAGGAGTTTTAAGTAAGTGTGGCAAAGCCAAATAAATGATCCTTCTGTTTACTATGAGTTTTCTAGGGCTACCTGTCAGGTAGTTCTGTTTTCCTTGGATGGTATTGACAACTTTCTCTCTGTCTCTGTTTCCCTCTCCCTTCCTCCCCTGATTCCTCCCTCCTCAATAGGAACCACCTTTTTCCAAGGTTTAATCTTGCTAGAGAGACTTAACATACCTTAAGACAGCCACAGATATTTCTTGGCTCTGGGTCTAGATTTTAGAATATCACTACTTTGGGTCCTCTAGTTACCTGCCAAATGACCACATATTGTTCCATATTATATCCAAATCTTTAACTCAGAGGGCAGAAAAGAAAGTGTGAAATTTGCCCTTAATGACTTCATGAAAAGGGAAAGAAAAATACGTAAATTACTTTTCAACCACTTCTTTTTTTTTTATTATTGAAGTTGAATCATACCTTTTTCATCTTAGATATAAGTCTTTAATGTTTTTGCATATGAAAATGTTTAACTCTCTAATTGTAATGCTGAAATGTATTTACATTTTTGGATGTTATAAACTTTTCCTTACGTACACTCTGTATCAGTGTCACATAATGCTCTGCTTCTGCTATATCTGACATTAAGTATATATACCGGATAACCAAAATTTAATCAGTTTCCAAAGAATTTTTATTATAAAGTATTGCCTATAAGGACAGTAGTGGAAATTAGAAGTTTGGTTTGCTTTAGCCATCACAACCACTTTGATTGTTTGATCCTGAAAAAAATCAATGCCTGGGAGGGGTCAAATGTTATTATTTTCTGATGAAAGAAGCTAAACGATGATTAATTATTAGTTTGTTAGGACTGCAGTAACAAAATACCACAAACTGGGTGGCTTAGAACAACAGCAATTCATTGTCCCACGGTTCTGGATGCTCAAAGTCTGAAATCAGTGTTGACCAGGTTGGTTCCTTCTGAAGGCTGTAAGGTCGAGTTTGTTCCAGGTTTTTCTCCTAGGTTCCGGTGTTTTGTTAGCAATATTTGGTGGTCCTTGACTTACAGGATCTCTACTTTCATCTTCACATGGCATTCTTCTTGGGTGTGTGTCCATGTCCATACTTACCTTTACCAGTCATATTGAAATAAAGGCCTACCCTGCTCCAACATTACCTCATCTTAATTAATTAATTAATTAATTACACCTGTAAGGATCCTATTGCAAATAAGGTCAGTTCTGTGGTCCTGGGGGTTAGGATTCAACATATGATTTTTAGGGCAGGGGGACACAATTCAGCCTATAGTAATTATAATCCTCAAATCCTATTTTTAAATGCTCATGAGCCATGGGACCTATCCCTTGGGCTTGTATCTTACTTAAAATATATATAAATAAAATATTACAAAACAAAAACAAACAAATGAACCTCCCCCAGCCAACAACTCACTGCTGGCCAGAGATTTCATTGCTCAGTTGACCAGTTGATCAAGATAGACTTCATTTCATAAGCACCCATTCAGAAATGATGTTCTCTTACATCCTCACAAGAATCTAACACACAATAAATTATAATGTGGAAAATAAATTCTAAAAAAGAAAAATAAAAAGTAAACAGATAAAATAGAAAATATCAAACTTGGAAATCTTCAGATTTTATATATAATCTACTTACTAGGAAACCGTAAGGCTGCCACCCCTCCTGCATTCTGTGGAATTGTTCCAATCTCACCAAGAAAATCTTATACCTCATTAACTTCACTTTCATATCTAATGCTTATTATTTACTAGAGTGATAAAACAAGTTATTGGTTGATGATGACTTATCACATTACCATCTCATTTTTGCCTGGCACATGCTGTTAAAAGTGTGGAAAACCTATCCATGGATAACTGAAGATATTTTTAGCAGTTACCTTTTACAGGATACAACATTTAAAAGGAAATGATTTTTATTTTTATTTTTTTAGAGAGAGAAAGAGAGAGAGGATCTTAAGCAGGCTTTGCACTGGGCACAGGGCTTGATCCCATGATCCTGGGATCATGCTCTGACCTGAAATCAAAAGTCAGATATTCAACTGACTGAGCCACCGAGGCACCCCTAAAAGTAAACTTTTCATTTTAATGTATTGGCTATTTTTTAAAAGGTAGAGATGAGATAAGTGTTTTGGTTTGATAGCCAGGTTTACTCTGACAGGTCTTGTCTTTAGTAAAATATAAGTACAGATATGTTTGGAAGTTCATTTATAATGGGAAATGGAAAAATTGTGTTTTTATCTTTTTATCCAAATTATAGTCTTTAATAATCATTTAAAAATTACTGGAAATGGATGCTTTTTTTTTTTTTGGAGGAGATATCTTACTATGATGTGGACAATTTTTAGTATTCTTGATGTTTGGTGACTATCACCTAAAAGAGTATATCTAAAAACTGTGCAAAGTTATTCTTACTAATAATAACAGTCTGGAGAATTTCCCAAAGCAGTGATACCCTATTAACTCATAGCCACCACATGAACAACTTCTTCCTAAAACCTGTACTTCCTCATTTAAACTGAAAACAGTATTTTGAGACCAAGCTTGTGTTTTCATAAACAAGTGGTTTAACTAAATTAAATTTCAGAAGTTTGGTTTCAACTTTTTGGAGGGCTTCTGTGATGTAGTATCTATGACTTCAATGATACTTGAAAGCAGTTTGAATTTTTCACTTTTTGATTCATTTTGTTCTTGTGAGTAATAGGACAAACACAAACTCAAAGTATTCTTTCATTTTAATGTTTATTTATTTTTGAGAGAGGGAGAGAGAGAGAGAGAGAGAGAGAGAGAGAGAGAGAGAGAGAGAGAGAAAGTGAGTGGAGGCGGCGCAGAGAAGAGAGGGAGACAGAGGATCCGAAGTTGGCTCCACGCTGACAGCAAAGAGCCTGATGCGGAGCTCGAACCCATGAACCCTGAGAACCCAGGTTCCCCAAACTCAAAATATACTTATAGCCACAATAAAATACATGTTTTCAAAAACATTCCAGATCATAATCTATTTCTATTTGTTTGAATGGATTTTATTCTCTTTTTGAGGGTAAAACTTCATTCAAATACAGTTCTTCAGAAATGCTGGCAAAATCACAGGTGCTAACAAAAATTTAGAAGGGTAATTAGTTCTTTTCCTTGAATTATACACCACATTTTTTAGAAGTTTATTTACTTTGATAGAGAGAGAGAAAAAGGGGCAGAGAGAGAGAGAATCCCAAGCAGGCTCCACGAGTCTGACCTAGGACTCAGTCTCATGAACCACGAGCTCATGACCTGGGCTGAAATCAAGAGTTTGATGCTTAACCAACTGAGCTACCCAGGCACACACCATTTTAATTAAACATTCAACCTTAGCAGTGGTACCTAAGAGTACCAATGTTGTGTCTAGTTATAGCCAAGGAGTATCAACAGAACACTGACTTTTAGCAAGCTTCCATGTTATTCTAATAACATAATAAGTTTGAGGGTAGCAAAAACCATTCTTATCCTGTTCCTTCTTCCTTGCTAACAGAATTCCTATTTAGATATTCATTGGAGATATTATGATCTCAGGGAAAGTGGCTCCAGTTTTTGGCCTAAGAGCAAGCATGTGACCCAGTTCTGACCAATGAAGTGTAAGAGGAAATCCTCTTTGGATATCCTAGGGAATATTTTCCTTTCTGATAAGAGACAGGGTACTAAGAGCTCTTGGCCCTGTACCGCTAGCTATTTCTGTCTTTGAATATGGTTACAGAAGGACATGGTGTGTGGGACTCCTGCAATGATCTTGAAACCTGGAAATGTCCAAGAGACTTCTTTTTTTAATAAATATTTTAATGCCAATTTAGTTAACATACATTGTTATATTACTTTAGGATATACAATATAGTGATTCAACAGTTCCATATATTACCCAGTGCTCATCAAGACAAGTGAATTCTTAATCCCTTTCACTTATTTCATCCGTCTCCCACCTCGTAATCCTCCCCTCCTCTGGTAACCACCAGTTTGTTTTTTATAGTCTGTTTTAATTTGTCTGTTTCTTTTTTTCCTTTGTTTATTTCTTTTGTTTCTTAGATTCCACGAATGAGTGAAATCATATGGAATGATTTTCTCTGGCCTATTTCCCTTAGATTCTACTCTCTAGATCCATCCATGTTGTTGCAAATGGCAAGATTTCATTCCTTGTTATGGCTGAATAATATTTCCATATATATATCTATATATATCTATATATCTGCCACTTTGTTCATTTATTTATTTTTTAATATTTATTTATTTTTGAGAGAGGAAGAGAGGGAGAGAGAATGAGTGGGGGAGGGGCAGAAAGATAGGGAAGCAGAGGATCCAAAGCAAGCTCTGTGCTGACAGCAGAGAGCCTGATGAGGGGCTCAAACTCACAAACTGTGAGATCATGACCTGAGCCAAAGTTGGATGCTTAATCAACTGAGCCACCCAGGTGCCCCCATTCATTGATTGATGGACACTTGGGCTACTTCCATAATTTGGTTATTGTAAATAATGCTGCAATAAACATAGGGGTGCATATATCCCTTTGAATTAATGTTTTCATATTTTTTGGATAAATACCTAGTAGTGCAATTACTGGATCACAGGTTAATTCTATTTTTAATTTTTTGAGGAACCTCCATAGTGTCTTCCACAGTGGCTGTACTGGTTTGCACTCCCACCAACAGTACAAGAGGGTTCCTTTTTCTCCACGTCATCACCAGCACTTCTTTCTTGTGTTTTTTATTTTAGCCATCTGACAGATATGAGGCAGTATCTCATTGTGGATTTGATTTACATTGCCCTGATGATGAATAATGTTGAAAATCTTTTCATGTGCCTGTTGACCATCTGTATGTCTTCTTTGGAGAATTGTCTGTTCGTGTCTTCTACCCATTTTTAATTGTATTATTTGTTTTTTTGGTGTCAAGTTATATATGTTCATTATAGATTTTGGATACTAACCTTTTATTGGATATGTTGCTTCCAAATATCTTCTCTCATTCAGTAGTTCGTCTTTTAGTTTTGTTTATTGTTTCCTTTGCTGTGCAGAAAGTTTTTATTTTGATGTAGTCCCAATAGTTTATTTTTTCTTTTGTTTCCCTTGACTTGGGGAACATATCTAGAAAGATGTTGCTATTGCCAATGTCAAGGAAATTACTGTCTGTGCTCTCTTCTAGGATTTTGTATGGTTTCAGGTCTCATATATATGTCCTTAATCCATTTTGAGTGTATTTTTGTGTATGGTGAGAGAAAGTGGTCCAGTTTCATTCTTTTGCATGTGGCTGCCCAGTTTTCCCAACACCATTTGTTGACGAGACTTTTTCCCATTGCATATTTTTGCCTCCTTTCTGGAAGATTAATTGACCATATAATTATGGGTTTATTTATTTTATTTATTGTGGGCTTTCTATTCTGTTCTATTGATCTGTGTGTCTATTTTTGTGTTAACGCCTTACTGTTTTGATTATTGCAGCTTTGTAATATAACTTGAAGCCTGGAATTGTGATGCCTCTGGTTTTGTTTATTTTTTCAAGATTGCTTTGGCTATCTGGGGTCTTTTGTGGTTCCATACAAATTTTAGGATTGCTGGTTCTAGTACTGTGAGAAATGCTGTTGGTATTTTGACATGGATTGCATTAAATCTATAGATTTCTTTGGGTGTTATAAACATTTTAACAATATTTGTCCTTCTAATCCATTAGCATGGAATGTTTTTCCATTTCTTTGTGTCATCTTCAATTTATTTCATCAATGTTTTATAGTTTTCAGAGTACAGGTCTTTCACCTTCTTGGTAAAGTTTATTCCTAGGTATTTAATTATTTTTAGTGCATTTGTAGATGGTATTGTTTTCTTAATTTCTCTTTCAGCCACTTCATTATTAGTGTATAGAAATGCAATGGACTTCTGTACATTGATTTTGTATCCTGCGACTTACTGAATTCATGTATCATTTTCTAGTAGGTGTGTGTGTGCGTGTGTATGTGTGTGTGTGTGTGTGTGTGTGTGTGTGTGTAGTCTTTAGGGTTTTCTCCATATAGTATCATGTCATCTACAAATAGTGAAAATTTTACTTCTTCCTTAACAATTAGTAGGCCTTTTATTCCTTTTTGTTGTCTGATTGCTGTGGCCCAGACTTCCTGTACTATGTTGAATAAAAGTGATGAGAATGGGCATCCTTATCTTATTCCTGATCTTAGGTAAAAAAAAAAACTCAGTTTTTCATCATTGAATATGTTAGCTGTGGGTTTTTCATATAAGGCCTTTATTATTTAGAGGTATGTTCCCTGTAAACATACTTTGTTGAAGGATTTTTATCATGAATGGATGTTGTCCTTTGTCAAATGCTTTTTCTGCATCCAAATGATCATGCAGTTGTTACCTTTTCTCTTATTGATGTGATGTATCACGATGATTGATTTATGAGCATTAAAGCACACTTGCATCATGGGAATAAAACCCATTCGTGGTGAATGTTTTTTTTATATATATTGTTGGATTCAGTTTGCTAGTATTTTGTTGAGGATTTTTGCATTTATGATTTTCAGAGATATTGGCTTGTAGTTCTCCTTTTTTTTGTTGTTGTTATATCTTTATCTGGTTTTGGTATCAAGGCAATGCTGGCCTTACAGAATGAATTTGGAACTTTTCCTCCCTCTTCTATTTTTTGGAAAAGTTTGAGAAGAATGGATATTAACTCTTCTTTAAATGTCTTCTTTAAGTAGGGGCGTCTGGGCTAAGTGTCAGTCAGTTAAGCATCTGACTTCAGCTCAGGTCATGGTCTCATGGCTTGTGAGCCTGAGCCCTGTGTCAGGCTCTGTGCTGACAGCTCAGACCCTGGAGCCTGCTTTGGATTCTGTGTCTCCCCCTCTCTCTCTGTCTCTGCCCCTCCCCTGCTCACACTTTGTCTCTCTCTCCCCAAAATAAATAAACATAAAAAAATGTCTTCTTTAAGTGATAGAATTCACCTATGAAGCCATCTGGTCCTGGACTTTTGTTTGTTGAGAGCTTTTTGGTTATTGATTCAATTTCATTGCTGGTAAATGCTGTTCAAATTTTCCTATTTCTTCCTGCTTCAGTTTTGCTATTTTATATGTTTCTAAGAATTTATCCATTTCTTCTAGGTTGTCCACTTTGTTGGCATATAGTTTTTCATGATATTCTCTGACAATCCTTTGCATTTCTGTGATGTCAATTGTTATTTATCCTCTTTCATTTCTGATTTTGTTTATTTGAGTCATCTCTCCTTTTTGTTTCATGAATATGCCTAGAAGTTTATCAATTTTGTTAACTTTTTCAGAGAACCAGCTCCTGGTTTCATTGATCCATTCTATTGTTTTGTTTTTTTTTTGTTTCTATATCATTTATTTATGCTCTAATATTTATTATTTCTTTCCTTCTGCTGGTTTGGGTTTTGTTCGTTATGGGTTTTCTAGTTCTGATAGGTGTAAGGTTAGGTTGTTTATTTGAGATTTTTTTTTCTTGCTTCTTTTGATATGCCTGTATTGCTATAAACTTCCCTCTTACAACTTGTGGTTGATTTCTAGTTTCATACTGTTATGGTCTGAAAAGATGCATGATATGATTTTGATCTTTTTTAATTTGTTGAGACTTGTTTTGTGACCTAATATGTGATCTGTTCTGGAGAATGTTACGTATGCACTTGAAAAGAATGTGCATTATGCTGTTTTAGGTTGGAATGTTCTGAATATATCTGTTAAATCCATCTGTTTAGTGTGTCATTCAAAGCTACTCTTTCCTTGTTGATTTTTCTGTTTAGATTATCTGTCCATTCGTGTAAGTGAGGTGTTAAAGTTCCCTACTATTATTGTATTACTATATTATTTCCTTAATATTGGTTATTAACTGTTTTGTGTATATAGGTATTGCCATATTGGATGCATAAATACTTACAATTGTTAGATCTTCTTGTTGAATTGTCTTCTTCATGATTATATTGTGTCCTTTGTTGTCTCTTGTTACTACAAGAGACTAACTTCTTAACAGCAGAGCCAGCAAATAAAATTTAAGTTTAGAGAATCTAGACTAAATTGCAGGAGGATATTCTTCCACTTTTTAATTATAAAAAGGATTCCAGTAGATAAATTTTCTTTCCCTTGAAGAGGCAATTGTTATACGTGGATAATTTGAGTAATATTTACACTGTATTTACCTCCAGAGTTAACCTGGATATATATCAGAAAGATATTTTTACCAGTAGCCTTCTAAACATCTCAGAAATGCTTATCGACTCCTCTGTTGGTTGAGCCAACAGTTTATATACATGGATGGACTTTTAGGTTTAGTTGTGTGAGCTTAATTGTCTTTACAGACATGTTTGACAGAGAACTGAAAGCAGTTTGAACTGGAAATATCAAAACAACTGGAAGTTATTTTTTCTATATGATTTTTTCTACATTTTCTATATTTTTTTTACAGTGTTGTTTGAGCTGGTCGACTGCTTTAAAAATAAGGCTTTTTTAGTAGACAGAAGAGATTCTTGTGACACAAATATGAATCTTTCCTAAACCATTTTATCATCAGCATTCAGCATTGGCTTCGAAGGCTCACCCTATGAAGAGCTGACACACAATCATTATTCTGCATCAGTCCACTTTACCTTAAAGGGCAACTGATTGCATATATAAAGAAAAACAAAATAGACCTGTCTAAAATAATTGGTACTAAGAAGCAACCAAACTCATTTAATGATACCCTACATCCACATAAACTGATAATTGTAGTCGAGGTGTTTTTCATTTGCAGTTTTAAATTAGTCAAAACATTTATGTTTTCTAATGTGACTTCCTAAGGATGGATTATTATTTTTTTCAAAGGATGGAGCCATCTTAATGCTGACGAGAACACAAAGTAGATTATACAAAAAGTACACACCTTGTGACCACAAGAAACAGGAGGCTGTGCTTGCTACAGCACAGTAATTGGTTAGTACTCTAGCAGAAGGAAAGGGTGGGGATGGGCAAGGAAAGACTCACAGCCAGTACAGATGGAGGGTGAGGTAAACGTCAGGTAAACCTAAGTAAGCAACCCGAAGGCAGCCTAAGCTGGGCTTCCCAAATCAAATGAAACCTAGAAGTTGAAGGACACATTCTCTGAGACTGATAGGCTTGAAAATACTTTTGCCAACCAGTTCTAGCATCATAGTTTATGTATCTTTGGAAACTCTATAGAAATGTATTAAAAATCAATCTCACACGTAAAAAGGCAGTGTTCTTCAGGAAGCAAAGCTTCAAATATCCTTTGTTACATTTCGGATAACAGATGGACTAAACAATTCAATTCAAACAATTATTTAAGTATAGAAGCACCAAAATAGTTAGCAAACCAATGTCCTTTATTTGTTGATACTATTTTTTCAGGTTATGAATATTTGGATCCAGTAGACAGTCTAAAAATAAGCCAGGATTCTATGTTGCCTTAAAGAATAACTCAAAATTCCTTAGAGGGGTAATAATGGAATCAATTCAAGGGCAAAATCAAGTATAGAACACAATCACCCATTCTCCTCTTAAAGGAAATAAAACCCATATATGTAGTAGAAATGTTTATTGAGATTTCTTTCAAAACTATTATTGCAACTCAAATTTTTAAAAAGTTTAGTTTACTTAGTATTTTAGGGATCCATGTTTTTTTTAAGCTTATTTGTGGGGGCGGGACAGAGAGAGAGAGGGAGAGAGAGAATCTCTGGCAGGCTTTGCACTGTCTATGCACAGCCCTACATGGGGCTTGATCTCACAAACCATGCGATCATGACCTGAGCCGAAATCAAGAGTTGGCCACTTAACCGACTGAACCACCCATGTGCCCCTTAGGGATCCATGTTTTTTTTTTTTTTTTTTTTTTTTTAATTTTTTTTTTTTCAACGTTTATTTATTTTTGGGACAGAGAGAGACAGAGCATGAATGGGGGAGGGGCAGAGAGAGAGAGGGAGACACAGAATCGGAAACAGGCTCCAGGCTCTGAGCCATCAGCCCAGAGCCTGACGCGGGGCTCGAACTCCCGGACCGAGAGATCGTGACCTGGCCGAAGTCGGACACTTAACCGACTGCGCCACCCAGGCGCCCCAGGGATCCATGTTTTTGAAGAGAATTTGCAGTTAGCAAATATCAAGTCTCAGTCTTTTTATATGTACAATAGGCATAGTAACAGTATTATTTCACAGAGGTGTTGTGAAGATGAAATGAGATAATATCTTACAAGCACCTTGTGTAACATCTGCCACTTATATTGTGCTCCAAATATATAGTGCCATTTGTTACATACATGGCTCAATGCAGATAACAGTGTAACAAAACGTATCTGACAGACAGCCTTGGGAGGGACCTTCTTACTGTGTTTTTAACTATCCTTAAATGTTGAAATAATCACTCTAGTCAATACTTTATAACTGCATCAGAGAGGAAGGCTTTGTCCAGGAAACATGATGAGGGGTCTTCTTTATTGTATTAGGATCTTCCTTATTACACTGTTAGTCTGTGTGAGTGCCAATTCAGGGACCCAGGATGAAGAATATCATTTAATCAGGATTTTATGGCTGTGAGACACAATTATCTTCCACTCTGCTGCACTTGTAATTGACATGTTAATTAGGCATTTTATAAGATATGAGGGACAAATCAGCAGTATGGAAATAATATTTCTAAAAACAAACAAAATAAAAGAGCAGACACAATGACCACATCACTAAGATGTTGGGGTCAGAGGGAACTGGAAAACAGGGACTCTTGCACTGGACATGTGAACTGTGTCCCAAAGGGAACATTAAGGAATTCTGAAAGTTTTGCCAAGAGCCCAGAATGCAAACTTCATGCATAAGTGCATGTCCAACTTGGTGGGACTCAGCTTCAAGATGCTGCTTAGAAACAGGTATTCCGTGTGGGGTGTTTGAGACAGAAGATTGAGGCTATCAGAATGTCTAACACAGGAGCTCTTTGCTTAGATGGGTGAGGCCCTCTGTGCTGTCTTCTGTGAGGGGCTTGCAGGCAACGGTGCTACTGGAAAAAAGGGTGCCAAGAAGACCAACTAAAATAACTGAATGCTGAGAAAGCCATTCCTATTCATGTAGCCTGTGGAAGGTAAGCCCGAGCAAGCTGTTGAGAATGTGAATATTGTGATGATGCTGTGACCGTCTTCTGTTACTTTAGAATACAAGAGAGTGTATGTTACCTTGTAACATGAGAGAGTTAGGTTAGGCAGCAAAAGAAACTACCTGTGGCCAAAGTTGAGTGATTGAAACACTTATTAAATGAAATTTGTATGTGTTTTCTGGCTGCACATGGAGAAAACTAAGCAGTTAACTCAGTTCCATGTTTTATTTCCAGTATGATGGGCAATGTGTCCCTTTTCCTCCTTCCAAATTCTTTTTTAAGATCTCTTAAGACAACATCTGGCTTACATTTATACCAATGGACACTATGACTGAAAAATGGCAAAATTCCCATATTAGAACAGATTTTGTGAGAGAGAGACAGAGAGAGAGAGCAAGTGAGTGAGGGGCAGAGAGAGAGGGGAGGAAGAGAGAGAGAGAGAGGGCAACAGCAGCAGGGCTCACCCGATGTGGGGCTTGACCTCACCCAAAGTGGGATCCTTGCTCACCTGATGCAGGGCACAAGCTCAGCAGCAGTGGGCACAAGCTCACCCGAGGTGGGGCTCAAACTCACAAACCTTGAGATCACGTCCTGAGCCGAAATCAGATGCTTAACAACTGAGCCACCCAGATGCCCAAGAATAGATTTTTTTTTTTTTGAGGTAAACTTCACATAACGTACATTTCACCATTTTAACCATTTTAAAGTATACATTTCAGTGACTTTTAGTAAATTCACAATGTTGCACAATCATGATCATTGTCTTGTTTCAGAACATTTTCATCACCCCCAAAGGAAACCCTGTAACAGTAAGCAGTCCTTACCTATCCTTCCCTCCTCCCAGTCCCAGCCCCTGACAACATCTAACATGCTTTCTGTCTCTATGGATTTGCGTTAGTAATGTATTTCTTTTGGGATCTTCTGAATTCTGCATTTACTTTTCCAACTAGAAACTGTAGACTACAGAGTGTATGTATGTGTGTGTATGTGAGTGAGAGTGAGAGAGACAGAGAGAGAGAGGAACAAGAGTCAACATTCACGAGAAGTTTGGCAAGGTCAAGTCTATTTAAAATAACTGAACAAAGTGAAAACCTGGGAGGATACTTATTTTTCATCTAGATGTCTGTAACTTAAATTAGGTGTCTAAACTTAAATTTCCCAAGGGTTCAGACAGTTATAGGTTATAGAAACGTCACAGTTCTTGAAATATGTCTGTAACATTGAAAAAGCCTTTTGAATGGCAATGTGGCCTTAAAGCTCCTAAGTTAGGCTAAAAAGTTTCACACCCATCAGAAGCTCTGTTCTGGATCTGAGTTCTTCCTGTAATAGTTGATGATAAACCTATTACTTTTCTTTAGAGCAGTGTAGTGGTGACCATTCTTTATCCTGCATTTGTCTTGGGAAGCACATCAGATACAGCAGAGGAAACAGGATGCTGGCGGTAAGTGAAAAAGCAACTTAAAAATAATTAAACTCCTTTATTTCCCCAAAATAAATACTTATCAATTTTAAATTAAAATATACTTTTTATTCTGGCTGGAATTGATTAAAAGTTAGTTAACCTATTCATAAACTTAAAAACTTTGAAAATGAACTAGAAAATCGTTCTTAGGGCATCTTTTGTTTTGTAAACTGATTTAAAATTCGCATGACTTTCTTAGTTATGATTACATTTATAAAGAAGTTATGTTTTCTGCGTTCTGGGAAAAAAAAGCCTATTTTTAAAAGAAATCTTAATTTTCAGCCAGTCAAATAATTCCTCGGAAGGAAGAATAGCCAGTTGGGTCTTGTGATTTAAGCTGTGCTTTATAAACTCCAATGTCAATGTCAGGAGATCACTGTTATTTGCAGTTTGCACACATTTTGAGGATTTTCCTTCCATTTTTATTTTCAATTCCTTTTCATTTCACGAGCTCCAACTAATATATCTTGACTATTTCCATTAATAATTTCCTAATAATCCATTAGGATTCCCCTGCCAAAGCTCAAACACCTCACTGGTCTTGATATTATGGATCTTTCTTGTTTTCTTTCCAGAGGATCTTTCCTATGTGCTTCACTGTAGTCTCCCACCTTTTTGTTTTGTTTTGTTTTGTTTTGTTTTGTTCTCTCAGTTTTGGCTTCTGGGGACTCGTTGATGACAATGGAAAACAGTCTCCATGTCACATTTTGAGCTCTACACTGACTTACCTACTGTTCCCACAAACATTTTTCAGGCAGTGTCAACCGGAAGTAATTTTTTTAAAAGCAACTGAACCGGGGCTGAGTGCCAACTTCGGCTCAGGCCGTGATCTCCCGGTTCCTGAGTTCCAGTCCCGTGTGGGGCTCTGTGCTGACAGCTCAGAGCCTGGAGCCTGCTTCGGATTCTGTCTCTCACTCTCTCTCAAAAATAAGTAAACATAAAAAAGAACAGAAACAATGTTTAAAAACAATAAAAGCAACTGAACCTCCTTTAAGCCACCTGGAAGTTGAGGACAGCACAGCACTTCTCCTGGCATGTAAAAATTAACATAATGCACTTGAAGGTCCTCTTGTTGAGAAACACTGTGGCAAAATGTGCAAAGTATCATTATCTTTTCTTTTCCTTGCTTGAGGATCTATCAACAAAATTCATCTCCAGTTAAGAGCTCTCCACAACTTGGAGGGTTTAATTGGCGAGTCCCCTTCTTCTTCAGGTCCCTCATATTGTGTGTCTACATGAACTTACACTCCAACTTAAGAAGACAAACGAAAACTTCTCTTGAAGTTAAGTCAAAGGACTTGAAAGTACTGTGGGAAAGGGGCTTGAAAAGGGGAAAAAAGCAGTTAGCAGTAGCTAAACTGCAAATCCCCTATCTCTGCCCTCCAGACCACATCCCAACGAATCCAGCTGTGCCCCACCCGCCAGTAGACTTGTGAGGCTCCTGATTGATAGTCCAGATACAGGGCATATATTTATCCGAGTCTCCCTTCACTGCTGGGTGTCAGTCTGGCCTGTGCTCAGGGTGTGGAATTTGGTTGGAGTTTCAGTGTGTAGGATCCACTCCCGGGGTTTTGGCAAGATTGAGAAACGTAAGGTAACTCTCTGGCAGTAGGGGTTGGTATGCACCGGGGCTTCAGCCCAGAAGGGGAAAAAAGTGTAAAATTCATGGAAGCCTGGTGTTCTCTAGAGTCATTCATCTGCTACTTCAGGAGGCCACCGAATGGCTTTATCTGGACAGGTACAGACCCAGGGACACAACTGGGATAACCGGTATTCCTGGTAACTGCTTGTCAGATACTGGGGCATTTGGAGGAGAGGTGGGGAAGGGACGGGGCGGGAGGGCGGGGGTTGGAGTGGGGGTTGGGAAGTGGTGATAAAGAAGAAGGAAGGATGGTGAAGGGAAACGGTTGGGCTGGTTCCTCCTTGCTGCATCTCCAGGAAGGATTTGGAGACCTAAGTTCTGGGCTGGGGGTGGGTCCCTAACACGCTGCGGGTCTTGACCTTTACAAGCCTCCCCTTACTCCTCTGGAGAGGGCTCACCTCTGGTCTTTGTGCCCTTTCCTGCCTTTTGATTCTTGTTCTTTGAGAGAAGCCCGGTTCCGTAGTCCCGGGAAGAAAAGGTACTCTCTGCCACAGGTGGGCTGGAATGGAAAGGCCAGGAAAGTGGCCTCCGTGGTATGAATTATGTTTATTTAGTTCCTATATTAAAAATGATTTTCTTTTTAAAAAGTAATAGCCCCCCACTCCCAAGCCCGGGTTGGGGCTTTGCACAGGGAAGGTCCGGCGGCTTCCCTCTCCCCCAAACTGCAGGCACCGGGTGCTTTCCTCCGGCACCGGCCGGCTCGCTTGGCGCTGGGCCTCTCTCCGTCGGCCCCGCGGGGTCCACGCTCCTCTTCCCCTTCCCCGCCGCCCTGCGGCCTTCCCGACCCCCTCCCGCGGCCTCCCGGACGGCGGACACCCCGGCCCGAGCAGTTCGCGGGGCGAGGGTCCTCGCAGGCCGCGCGGGTTGTTTGTGGCCAGGTGGCCACTCGCGCCCAGGGCTGGCGACTCCTCCTGGGAAGGGCGTGGAGGGCGGCACGGCGCGTGAGGGCGGCGGGCGCCTGGCCCCGCGCCGCGCCGCGGGGACGCCCGGCTGGCCCTGAGCGAGAGGGGGCGGCCCCGAGCCTGCGGCCGAAGGGAGCTCCGCCCCGACCCCGTATAAGTGTGCAGGGCTGCGCCGCGCGGGCTGTGGCGGCGGCGGCGGCGGCGCGGGGTGCCGGATCCGGCTCGCACGGCCTGTGAAGCCTCCCACCCGCCTTGCATAAGGCTTTGCCTTTCCAACTTCAGCTACAGTGTTAGCTAAGTTTGGAAAGAAGACTAAAAGAAGACCCCGGGGCCGTTTCTCTTTTGTTCTTTGCCCTAGTAGACGTCGGGGTCTTTTTGCGTAAGGCTGTGGTGTTTTTAGCGGTGCTCTCCTCGGTTCCTTGCACTCCTGTTAACAAGCACCTCATCGAGGGCAGCTGCAGCAGCAGAAGAGCAAGCGGGGGGCGCCTGGGTCATGACCAAGGCAAGAGAGCAAAACCACCAGGGAGGATGCTGCGGTGAGTTGACCTAACGCGGGTGGTGGGCGGTGGAGGCCAGCAGCTCTGCGCAGTTTTGGAGGAATGTGGCTCAGCTGTTGATCGGAGTGCTCGGACTCCTTTTGGTGAGGGTCGAGGAAGAAGGGAATTGCAAGATGCGGGGAAAGGGCTTACACGCCGGCAAGGAGGAGTAGACCTGGAAGTTTGGATTGTCTTGTTTAAAAAAAAAAAAAAAAAAGGCGGAGTTAAAGAATGTTGAAACAAGAGCTTTCTTAACCGTAGGTGAGGTTTTGCAGTTATTGACCAATAGGTCGTGATGACTTGAAGCGAGTGCTATTAAGCAAACTGGACACATCGATTTCTCGGTGACTTGATAAAATGTATGTGGTTTGTCCCACAAATTAGGTTTTAATGATCGTGTTTATTAGGAGAAAACGGGCAAGTATTCCAAACTCAGCTCACTTAAGTGACCTAAATACGCTTTTTATCCACCGCCCCTCCTGTGTGTCTTTGCAGGATCCTTAGCAAACTACCTGACCTCGGCAAAATTCCTTCTCTACCTTGGTCATTCTCTGTCTACTTGGGTAAGTGACAATGTACAGTAACTCTTACGACATACTTGCATAATTTCTTGTTTCCTTTCATTTGGACCAATTTTACTAAGTCACCTTCCAGGTTTTCTGTGCAGCTAAATAAATAAATCATCCAAACACACATGTTCTAACCAAAAAGTTATTTTCACCCAAGATATTTTCCCATAGGTGTTAGTAAATGTTATTTAATTATCATACTTTATGTAGATGAACAACTATCCAAAGATAGAAGGACAGGAATATTTGCACTGTTTATAAGTTGTATTTTGTGCTACTAGGCTTATGGTAATATTTGCTACTAAAAACGGATGAATGTCTCATGTATCTTCTATTTCACATTTAGGCTATTTCTCCCTTTTCCTCTTTTGTTAAAATGATAAATTCCAGCATACTGCACTATGAAAATACAGAATAGTGGAGTGACTGATTCAGGCTAAAAATAGCATTCTGTGATTAATTTAAATATAAATTGGCATCCAAAACAAATATCTGGGTGATAAAAATTCTTGGCTTTAAAATGTTCTCTGCTGGGGGTACCTGGGTGGCTCAGTTGGTTAAGTGTCCAGTTTCGGCTCAGGTCGGGATCTCAGGGTTAGTAAGTTCAAGCCTCCCATGGGACTTTCTGCTGTCAGCATAGAACTTGCTTCAGATCCTCTGTCTTCCTCTCTCTCTGCCCCTCCCTCCCTCACTCTTGTGTGTGCACTCCCTCTCTCTGTCTCTCAAAAATAAATAAACTTTAAAAAAATGTTATCTGGGGTGCCCGGGTGGCTAAGTTGGTTGAGCTCAGGTCAGGATCTCGCAGTTTGTTGGGCTCTGTGCTGACAGCTCAGAGCCTGGAGCCTGTTTTGGATTCTGTGTCTCCCTCTCTCTGCCCCTTCCCTGCTCATGCTCTGTCTCTCCTTGTCTCTCAAAAATGAATAAACGTTAAAAAAATTTTTTTAAATGTTATCTGTTGGTAGATATTTGTTGAGCATCTCAGGCTGTCTTAAAAACCATCATCCATTGGGGCGTCTGGGTGGCGCAGTCGGTTGAGCGTCCGACTTCAGCCAGATCACGATCTCGCGGTCCGTGAGTTCGAGCCCCGCGTCAGGCTCTGGGCTGATGGCTCAGAGCCTGGAGCCTGTTTCTGATTCTGTGTCTCCCTCTCTCTCTGCCCCTCCCCCGTTCATGCTCTGTCTCTCTCTGTCCCAAAAGTAAATAAACGTTGAAAAAAAAATTAAAAAAAAAAAACAAAAAAAACCCAAAACCATCATCCATTGAAAATCAGCAAATGATTCATAATTCTCTCTCCAAATTCCTATGCGGTCCTAGAAGACGGCCAGTGTTTCTGTTGGCCTGGCTAGCTTCATCAACATCCCAAAAAAGAATAATCCCAAAAGGATGCTGTATGTGTGTGTTTGATTAATGATTAGAATCTTTCGAATTAAACAATCTTCTTACTGTTTAAAAGCAGTATTTGAGTAAATTCTATGTATGCGTCCTATGATTTTTAATTTTAAAAAATCAAAAGGAGAGAGAATTTTTAAGGTAAATTTTATGAATAGTATTTTCTTTTTAAATTGGAAACTTCTGTTGGATCATCCTTAAGACATGAATGCAAACTATTGTAAGAGGAAATCTGGACCCATGCCCTTGGGAAATGATTAAGCTAGGTTATCAGCTCTTTAAGAAATAGCAGTTCAAAGATGGCTTTTTAGAAAGGCCAGCTCCTATCTTCCCAGAGGCTTAGACAAGGATGACTCTGCAAATACATGTAAACAAAGTTGAATTGGTGTGAGTTTGTTTTCAATAGCTGATGATTCTAAGTAAAAATCTAGTGAAACTACTCTTAATTATACCTAAACCTATAGTTTCCCTTCCATTTAATTCAGTACTTTTTAAAAATACTTCTAAGTATTTAAAATTTTTTTTTTAATGTTTTCATTTTTGAGAGGAGAGAGACAGAATGCGAGTGGGTTAGGGGCAGAGAGAGAGGGAGACACAGATAGGAGGCAGGCTCCAGGCTCTGAGCTGTCAGCACAGAGCCCAACGCGGGGCTCGAACTCACCAGCTGTGAGATCATGACCTGAGCAGAAGCCGGACACTGAACTGACTGAGCCACCCAGGTGCCCCGACTTTTAAGTATTTTAAAAACCAATAACAAGGAATAGAGGTAGCATCTGATATTCCCATCCTGTGGTCTGGACCTATCTCTTAGGAGAATGAGGTATCTCACTTCTAAATACTCATTACCTTTAATGTTTATGTGACCTTTTGTTGTTAGGTTGTGAGGTCAGATTTGCCAAAAGGGTGTAACTATAGTTGTTCCAGGAGGATTTTTTTTGTCATGTTAATTAAAAGTCCCATATGAAAAGTGGTAGACACTTACCCCAGTAAGTTGAGCTAAGGGAGTTCTTGTGGAAAGTTGAATTAACACAAAACAAAAAAAAAAATCCCCCCAAACCAGGATCTACAACCATATAAGGTTTAGTGGAGTTTTACTCCTTATTGCAAAAGAGTACAAAAGAGGAATGCTCAGTAACTCTAGATAAGTCTGCCTTTGAGTTTTGTCTCCTGTTTGACACTGCCTAATTTTATTAGAACAAAATAAATGTGTTTGTGTGTGTGTGTATACATTTATATATATGTACACACACACACACACATCTATCCATTCCCCTGAAAACTCTGCCAAATCATGGTTTCCTGTACACTGAAAATAGAAGTATTAGGGTAGAAGGTTATATCTGTGTGGAGTTGGATGCTTTTTATTTCTGGCTTTATTTCTATCTGCCAGTAGATCGGTACATTTTACTCTATGCTATCAGAATGCAAAGTACTGTAAGAAATGGGTCTTGTTCTCAAGAAGCTTAGAATTTGATTTAGTATGGGCTTTAAAAAATGTGTCTAGTCACAAAAAGATAACCAACAGTGGAAAAGGTGGCCAGTTGCTTGTATCTTGTGTCATTATTCTCTGGATTGTCTTCATTCATATCCCAGATGTGTGTATGACTCCAGCCCTTACTTCCTTTAGGTCTCTGCTCAGAGAGGTCTCTGACTACTTAATGCAAAATGCCACCTTCCTGCTCATGCTGCTTCATTTTTCCTTGTAGCATTTATACCATTTGACCTGTTCTAGGTTTGTGTTTGGTCTCTGCTCACTGAGATGCAAGCTGTGGGAAAGTATGGACTTTGATTTTTGTGTACCGTGGAGTTTCTAGTGCCTGCCGTAGGATTGGATTTATAGTAGCTTCCCAATAAGTAGTAAGTGGATTAATGACTGTGATCATTCATTCACAGATACTCAGTTGTCCCTCAGCTCTCAGCCCATTGGGGGTAGATGGACATGTAAACAAATCATCAAAGTACAGTGAGAGCACATGGGAGGGCAGGAAATGGATGTAAGGAAGGAATGGGTGGGCTCAAGATTGTACTACTTTGGGCTTCATGAGTGTGGAATCTGTTGCCTCTTAAAGCTTAAAGCCTTTAGAAATTGGGATAATCGGAGCAGTTTTATTCCTCTCCATCAAGGAGGCGTCATGGATATAAGGATAAGCAAGAAAGAAAATTTTCATTTGGTAGCACTTGTTTTGATGGCCTGCTGTAGAAGAGTCTAAAATTCTTTTGGGTAAAAAGTAGGAGTTTAAAAAAAAAAAAAAGGAAAGAAAGAAGCCACAGTCATGGAGTATTATTTTTTATTCCTTATGGTAAGAAAAAGGAAATTCACTCCTGGAGGCCACCTATCATTTAGGGCATTTATGTGTTTCTTGTCTTTTCCTTGGGAGCTATTCAGAGGGATGGAGAGGAAGATAAGTGCCTCTCCTCACCCCCTCCCATTGTATGCTAATCCCATCTACACTTGCTTCTTCTGTTAAAGATTAAGGAAGCAGTTTTTCTTATTGATCTCTTTATCTTAATATAAATTTGTCTTTTTATGGGTTTCAAGCAAATTGTATGTGTATCATACAGTTTTAATCATTTAGTACATTGGTATTTGAAACTTAATTCCTACTTAATTTAAGTGGAAAAACTTTCTATTATCAATGCAAACAAAAGCTGTGTCAGACGTGTGAATTATGGTACTGATTAATCCTCAAACTTTTGAACAGTCACCGAACAAATCTAATGTACCAGAACAATGTTATTGATAAATCAGTGTAGGTTTTTGCCACTTATTCTATATTGACTCATTCACAACTGGGATTCACTGCAGATCCACTCCTTTGTTGATTCCATAGTTATTTGTTGTGTATGTAACCTGGGCCATGCAGTGGGCTGAGGTTTGAGAACACAGAATGCTCTAGAGCTCACATTCCAGACCATCAGGTTAGGATCAGTCTTGCAGACATAGTGCTTCCACTGTTTGTTTTAAGATTTACTTGACCATATCCACCCCATTCGACAAGGCCCTAATCTTATGTTAATTTTGAATTGCCTTCCTAAATTATGTTCACAATCCTCTACTCCGTGGTAGAGGTTTCTCTTAACTTGGCACTGTTGCCATCTTGGGCTGGATACTTTGTTGTAGGGGACGGCGCTATGCATTGTAGATGCCAGTAGTACTCCTACCCCTGCCCCAGAGTTGTGGCAATCCAAAACAGTTCCAGACACTGCCAGGTGATCCCTGGAAGATAAAATCATTCCTGCAGAGAAATACTGGTCTACATGAAGTTTATTGTAAAGGATTGCTATTGTGTATGTGCATCAATTTAAAATTTTGTTTTGTTTTTTAAAAATTTTTTTTTAACGTTTATTTATTTTTGAGACAGAGAGAGACAGAGCATGAACGGGGGAGGGTCAGAGAGAGGGAGACACAGAATCTGAAACAGGCTCCAGGCTCTGAGCTGTCAGCACAGAGCCCGACGCGGGGCTCGAACTCACGGACTGCGAGATCATGACCTGAGCCGAAGTCGGCCGCTCAACCAACTGAGCCACCCAGGCGCCCTGACTCAATTTAAAATTTTGAATGCATAGAATTGTTGTCTTGGCTTTATGAAATTAAAAAAAAATCATTTGATATACCAGGATAATACTTTGGTCCTAATACGTTGAATTTATCAAGCAGGTGTTAAGAAACTTTGGAAAGAATTAGGACTCTAGTACTTCCAGATAGTGTCAAATGCATAAGGAGCCTAGACTGTGAATTTAGTTTCCTGTAGTGATTTCTAGGGATAGGTTATGATAAAACATTGTTGTCCTGTTTTATGTTAACTCAGAGGTCAGAGGTCAGGGATGGAGCCAAAAATCTCATGATAAGGTCCATTATAGATTTCTTATGCATTAATTTACCTGACTCATTTAAAAATTTTCATTATTCTACATTTTGCCATAATGAATTCGTTTCCTGTATACTCCACAGTGAAAAAATAGTCTTTTCACCCTTTCCAAACCCATCCGTATTAAAATGTTCAAATAAAAAGCTGCTTATGCATTCATTTCTGACATTTTTGTAAATGTGGTACCAGAATTTGCCCATATTAATTTTTTCCCCATATTAATTTCATTTTTCTGAGCCTGCCTTTTTTTGACTTTGAAATTTATTGGTGAAATAGAGCATATATTTTAGAATGTTTAGGTGAAAGAAACTTTAAAGATCATATAGTTCATTCTTATCAATTTACAAATTGGGAAACTGGCTTTTTCTTGACATTCAAAGCATATGAACGTTTGTAAACTATACTGTAGTTTCATTCTGGTTCAGTAACACACTACTTTGTGCCTCTCAAATCACAATAGGTAAATTCCAGGCCCAGGTAGAAACCTGACACAAAGGGAAGAAGTTTTGTCTCAAAAAACCTTCTTTGGTATTGAAACTACATTTTTTTTTTCTAGAATGATAAGGAGTATGTGTGTTTCATTAATATCATGCTTTTTTTGGGTTTACTTAGTAAGTGGCCCAGAATATTTTCCATTGGACCAGGATGGATGATTTTAACACTTGGCCAATAAATATTCAATTCAAAGAGTAATTGTTGACTTGGAAAAATCTCATGGTATAGCCAGAAAGTACATTTTGATAAGGGAGCAACTTCCTGAGTGTAATTGCCTGGGAAATAAAAATAATTTCGTCAAAACATTTTCTCTTTTCTTATTCAAGGGAGATCGGATGTGGCACTTTGCAGTGTCTGTGTTTTTGGTAGAGCTCTATGGAAACAGCCTCCTCTTGACTGCAGTCTACGGGCTGGTGGTGGCAGGGTCTGTTCTGGTCCTAGGAGCCATCATTGGTGATTGGGTGGATAAGAATTCCAGACTTAAAGGTGAGAAGTGGTAAACTAAGGCTTTGTATTCATGGGACCTAGGCTTGAGCTAAAGAGAAACCACTGTGACTGACCCACTGTGTGTCTGCTTGCCATACTTGAGCAATGGGATGATCAGCGTCAGCACTTCTACATGGAAGGTCCTGGGGCTTCTGCACAAAATTGGAATGCCAAGATATTAAGCTTATAGATTTTTTTGGATCTTTGGCTAGTCATAAATTCCAGATGTTAATAATTAACACCATAGTTCTTTTCTGGGAGCCATGTTAAACATTAAAAGTTTGCTTAACTCTGGCATTCTTTCTAACCATGAGTCGCACTGGAATCAGTCAGTGTGATGTTCCTGGGACAGCTTTAACATCTGTCCTCTGGGTTACAGTGTTTTCTATAGAGGCAGGTGTAGGGTAATTGAAAACTATAGATTGAAGAGAGAATATCTGAGTCAGGATCATGGAGAGCTGAATTATAAATTTTTGAGGGGAAAAGAAGAAATGGTAATATATTGACATTTATTCTAGAGCATTAGTACTGAAATCATTGCAGTTTTATGTGTAGGAAAGAGAGAAAGTGATAGAACAGTTCAGCTATGCAGAATATAAGCGCAATCCAGATAATAAGCCAGGTCACAATTTTCCTGGGTTGTGCAGTTGATGATGCCAAGACCTGGCCAAGTCTATTTTAGACATTGGAGAAAGATTGAAATATGTTTCTTTCAGTGAAGGATGACTGCCCCTGGATAGAGAGCAATTTGGATTATCAAATTCTAGGACTTGATTCTATTAGTGAAATGGTCAAGGTGGACATTTGTCTGTTTTGAGAATGGATATACCAGAACACATATAGAACTAAGTTTTGTATACAAGAAAACAAAAAACATTCCTGGTTGTTCACATCATTATTTATAGGAACACAGGGATATTATATATCTCGGAGACGTTTTAATCTTATGATTGTTGAGCATTGGAATCCTAGGTTGGGAAAGAATGTTGAGTTAGATGAAAAAGTGTGTGGTAGGATAGCAATCTCCCATTTATCCCATGAAATCAGCTCACATGTCACTTTCTGTGAAAATGTCCGATGTCTCTGGGCTGATTTAATCATTTCTTCCTCTGCTGTCAGGAGTCTTTGTCAACACCTCTGCTATTGTACTTCTACTGTTACAATTATCTGTTCCCATATCTTTCCTTCCTCTGGTCGGTGGGGTTCTAAAAGTTAGAAACTTCATGCAGTTGGTATTTAATCCTTGTGCCATAGAAGAATGAGTTATATGTTGGGATTTTACTACAAACTAATTTCAGAAAGCAGTTTGAGGCTTTTATATGACCTTCTAAGCCAGAATGAGCTTTACTGCCCTTAAAGACCAGGGCTATAATTATGCCTTACGCATACAACTCCCTGCATTTTTCAGGGTACTTTTCATGAGTATTTTATTTGAGCATCATACTGACCTTGTAAAGAAGGCACATATGTATCATCATCCTCACCTTATAGACACAGACATAAGAGACATTACATATCCTGTCCTAGATCACCTACCCTGGTGAGTGGCAGAAAAAATATTACAAATGAGACTGTGGGTGTCCTTACTTGGTGTACTTAGTCCTTACTCCAATACATTACCTACATGGGTGCCGGACTCCAAGGAAACTGGCATTTTCTGTGAGGGAAGGTGTTACTTAGAATTTTATAGCAGCAGCATACAGCATTAGAATGCCCAGTGGAACACACTGCTGCTTTATTCTTGGTGAATTTTACATATCTTTCCTATGTATTCATACTATCTTATCAGATTCAGCCTATTCCGTAGGGGCTTATGGATTCCATGACTTCTTAACCTCTTCTCTAACTTCCTGCATGTTATGATTTTAGCTTCAGCAACAAAGAGCTGAAAGATGGATCTTGTCTATGTAATATAGTTCTGTTTATGACAGTAAACTTTCAAAAGAATAAACTAAATGAAAATGTGGTCATTATGAATGGCTTTAATTAATAGGAAAATGGTGAATACTTCACTCTTCCTGTAAGTTTTACTGGTCTGGTGTTATCTGGTGGGTCCTACTGGAAATAGTTGATTCAGGATTTACTTCAGGAATTTTTTTTTCATATAGTAATTTGCATATGCATTAATGTGTGGACAAAAATGGGGCCATTGTGATATTTTGGTGTAGTGAACACTTTGTTTCTCCCTCTGTACAGTGGCTCAGACTTCGCTGGTGGTACAGAATGTTTCAGTCATCTTGTGTGGAATCATTCTGATGATGGTTTTCTTACATAAAAACGAGCTTCTGACCATGTATCATGGATGGGTTCTTGTAAGTTCTCAGTGATATTCTTGATGGCAGAAAATAGAACATCTGGTAGTGGTAAAAAATGAAAACCCTTTGAGACTAGGGGGTATCTTTTCACAAAGACACTGTTGACCCTCTGTGTCCATTTAATATCCTCTACCATTTGTATTATATTTTGTTTTTGCTTGTTTGCCCATAGTGGGCACTCATTAAATATTGTTTGAATTTTAATTTTGTCCTATTTTTTTCCTTATTTGTTTTTAGTGGTATTTCTAAAAGTTTATTGTATAATTCAGTTGTCAATTAGTTTTCAGCTACTAACCTGTAATTTGTTCACATTACATAAGAAATGTAATCCATATATTTATTAGTTTGTCATAATTGTATTCCTCCAATAGTAATTGGTATGTATGGGGTCATGGACTACATAACTTCTCACACTATGGTCTCATGATAGCTTGATGGAAAAGGGGAAAGATGGGGTGGTGGCAAATAATGGATTTGATGTAACTATTGAATCTTTTTATATATTTAGACAGATACTGTAGAGTTTCAAAGCCAGGGAGAACATTAGAAATCTTCTAGTATATTCCCTTTATTTTGTTAATGAAAAAATTAGACAAAGTGATGTTATCTGATTGACCATTGTCGTGCAACTAGGAAGTATCATAATTCTGACTTAAATGCAGGTCTTCTCACTTCCTCTTTATTGTTTTTTCCAAAAGAGGTATTTTGGGAAGAAATTAAAAACTACTGCTATGTTAACACTTTATGATAACTATGTCACATAAATGTGCACATGATTTTTATAATTTTTGTACTATGTGTATTGCAGATGATGTGGATTAGGAAGATATTATGCCCTTTAACTTGACTACTGGTATTTATGGTTTCATGTCTACAAAGTAAAATTATTTCTTACGATTTTATGAAATGAACTTAAAATTTTATTATTATGCCACCAAAGACCATTTCAAACTACACTGTACAGTGAGGTATAGGTCCTGTGAGGTAAAACTGACATTTTTAACTCAACTTTTTCCTATAATTCCTTAGACTTCCTGTTACATCTTGATCATCACTATTGCAAATATCGCAAATTTGGCCAGTACTGCTACTGCAATCACGATCCAAAGGGACTGGATTGTCGTTGTTGCAGGAGGAGACAGAAGCAAATTAGCAGGTAATTTGGCTTTCTCTTTTAATGTAAGGGGTTACGTGAGGATTCACTTTATGTCAGAGGTAGTAAATGAGGGTTAAACCTTTTATTCTGGGTATTTAATTGAAAATTATTTTCCATAAATTGAAAATATAGTCTTTGTCTTATCACATTGTCAGTTTCAGTGCAATGATTTATCTCACTGTTATGAAATTAATTTATAGAATAGTGAACTTTTATTGTATGCAAACCTGGCAAATGGAAGAACATTTCTTTTGAACTCTTTCTTTTAAATTCTGTTCATGGTCTCTGTATGTTTACTTAATACTTAGAGCAGTGAAAATCTGACATGAGATTGATTCATTCATACCATGGTAGTATGACTAGTATTTACTTCTTTTTATTTTTCTCCAAACCAAGTGGAAACACTTTATTTCCAAAAGGGACTCTAGTAGTTAATTCCTTCAAGTTTAAAGTTATAATCTATAACTTTTATTATATTATCTGCAATGCAATAGAATTGCTGTTACAAATACTAGAGAAATTGAGGACAGAATATGGTTTTCAAGAAGCTTATAATCTTAGTTGTCCATTGGAAACATATATAAGAGGCCAGAGACAGACTAAAGAATGCTTACAAAGCAACATGTCCTATTACATCAGCATCACTTGTACTCAGAATAACTCACCTCACTCAATTCCCTACCTGCCCCCTGACACAGACACACATCAGATTCATAGCTACACAGGGTTAAGGAGGAAGGGTACACCTATCCACTGATTAGATCAGGTCAATCAGTTGTGCTGGTCATTGAGATAATGGGTATCACAGACCTATTGCCCAACCATCCTGACAGACCAGAAAACTATTGCTGATGATTTAAATGGCTTATTCTAGTTCACAGAAGGCAAGATTAGTGTTGGGGATAGCAGGCAACTTTGTTTGGGCCATGTGGCTAAAAAAAGGAAAGGAGGTGGTGAGAGAAAGAAAATGTGTGAAAGGTCTAAAGGAAGAAAGAGAAGAATTTGCTTAAATCATCACTTTGTTGTAGCAGTGTTATTTATAATTGAGACAAATACCACAGTGATTTTAGAGAATGGTGTCCATATAGGATGAATTTATAGCACATGTGAATATACCACAGGATATTCTTTCTAGAGGTAAAGTAGTGATTCTCGTTGATTTTTTTCTTCCTGTAATCATTTATCAATAGGAAATAATTCCATGTCTCTTCTTGTCACATTGAACTATATGATTAGGCTTTTTCCTTTTTTGTATGTTTTTTCCTTATTTACTTTCTCTTTTTAATATGCTATTTTAAGTATGTAATACATGTCCATGTTTTAAAATTCAAAAGGTACAAAAAGACCTGCCTTGAAAATAGAGCACATATGTATCTGGTAGAATATATTTGGGGGGAAAGTTGTCTTTTAAAATGATTTTCTTTCTCTTAATATGAATTTTATTTTATTTTATTTTATTTTATTTTATTTTTTTAACGTTTATTTATTTTTGAGACAGAGAGAGACAGAGCATGAACAGGGAAGGGTCAGAGAGAGAGAGGGAGACACAGAATCTGAAACAGGCTCCAGGCTCTGAGCTGTCAGCACAGAGCCTGACGCGGGGCTCGAACTCATGAACCGCGAGATCAGGACCTGAGCTGAAGTCGGACGCTTAACCGACTGAGCCACCCAGGCGCCCCTCTTAATATGAATTTTAAACTCATTTTGACTCTTGTGAAGTCTGTACAGTCTGGGGGGAAAAAAGCCCTGTGTAAAGTGAAAATTCCTCAGAATTTATCATTTATTCTAAATACAAATATAAATAAATAAGAAAAACCAAAGATTCCATGTAACTTTGTGGGCTTTTTGACGTCCCAGAACAACAAGAAGAATATGAATGACTGTTTCTCAGCTGCCTTTCTTTATTATCAGGAATAATTGCAGAGGAATAATTGCAGTCTATTTTCTAACTTTCTGGAATTTCTCTTAGGAAAGGAAGTAAGCTGCCTATTGAAGTTTCATCCACTGTGAATTAGCTTTTAGCAAGTGGTGCTTTTTAGCAAGTGAAGTCGAATTTCTCAAGTTTAGGAAAGGAAGCAAGCTGCTTATTGAAGTTTCATCCACTGTGAATTAGCTTTTAGCAAGTGGTGCTTTTCTGCATTCAACTAGTATTACAGGTTAGTAGCCTAGTGAGGGAAAACCTCCGTGTTGTCTTTCTTCACCATTTGTTAAAAGATCAACTAAAACCATGCTTCAAAATAGGATAGAAACTTTCTTAGTTCAGAAGGTCAGCAGGGGTCTATCTAACCATTGATTTTTTGGTGCTATTTCTGCTATAAGGCAGAATTATAGAACAGGTAGAGAGGAGGAGAGAGGAAAATTGGAGAAGAAGTGTATGTCAAGAAGTACACCTTAGTCACTTCTGAGGTTGAGTCTCTGCACACAGACACACGTCCTCCAGTCAGGAATTGTGTGTGTTTGTGCAGGGCGCGTTTTGAAGTCGAAACGAAAACTTTAGAAACCCAGCGAAAACTGTTAGAAACCCGAGCAGGGGACTGGACAGGGATGCTGAACCTGTGTGCGCCTTGTGTGTGTGTGCCTGTGAAGGGCAAAAGCTGTGTGCACTGGGAGGAGAGGTGGTGAGCCAGATGCTAATTGCTCCCCTTCCCTTAATGCAGTGTTTCTTGATTTCAGAATAGGTTTAAAAACTGGAAGTTGTATCACTGAGGGTAAAAAAATAGAGACATTTTCCCTGGAAGGTTAAAAAATTTTAGAATTTCAGTGGCATCAGACCAAAATACAGCTGTTAGCATCTAGTTTGGAGATCACCAGAAAAGGAATTGTTTTTCTACATAAATACTGGTAATTAATCTGTCGGCTAATTTGCCTAGGTACTTGGTTTAGTGTTTTATTAAAGCAGTCTGTTGTGCTATGACCCTTAGCCTGTCAAACCTGTTTGAAGCTCACTTCCTTTTCCCAGACTTTTTATCCCTTCTGTTTTATTTCCTTCCCTATTTTCTTTGTTAACCAGTCTATTTATAGTTTCTGAGGTGTTTTGTTTTGTTTTGTTTTGATCCTCCTTCCTAAAGACACATCTGCTGGTTACCGTGATCAAGATGACCGATAAATTTCTTATTTGAACTCTATTGACTAAAAATTGATTTCATATTTAAGGTAGACAAACCTGCTGCCTGCTATTTGCTCAGCAGGTCTGCTTATTATTATTATCCTATGAGATTTAATATACCCTTTATAATAGCAAGTCTTTATTTAATGTCATGGTCTGTGCCTCAGCTGCAGCGGAAAATAGTTAAATTGGAATTCAATGAGCACATATATGTGTGTTTACATAAGAATAAATAGAAATTTGTGAAGAGGATGGGTTTGCATATTCAGAGGACAGATTCTTCTCTAGCCTGTTACCAGTGAAATGATGAAGTCTTTTCCCCAAATCATTATATAGTTCATTCTGCTTCCAAAACATAAAAGCTGGTTACTGATACTGTATCACGCACAAACATTATTAGCTTCCTAAGTATAATAAAGATTGAAATTGGTGGCATTCGGAGGCTTCAGGAGCACTTAAAAACCGAGGAAGTGAAAATACAACAAATCATTTTAACTAAATTGATTTTTCTCTTGTTGTGGGGCTTTCAGAACATGTGTATATTTTCACTCTTACTCAATTTTGGGAATCAAAATGTTGAGTTACTTGAATCTATTCTATACTTCTCTGTTAGCACCTGAGTTGGAAACTTTTTGAGGGTGGGATGAAAGTTAGCGAAGCCTCTGCAAAAAAGGGTCATGTGTGAGATCAATGAAAACTGCCTTTGCCTCTCAAGTGAAAGGTGAAACGAGTCAAAGTTCTCCTGTTATCATGTAAGCATTATACACTCATGGGACTAATTGGAAGGCAGTTGAGGACCAGGAAGAATTAGAGAAGGAATAAAGGCAATTTTCTGCTAATGCACTTATTAGTCACCTATTGCTTTTCTCTTAAGGTGCCCCACATGATTGATAAGGATTTGTCTCATTGGTTCCACTCTACTCTGTGAGATAGAGAATAAGAAAATTGGTCATTTTCTTGACTTCCTCTCTTTTATTCATGTTGTCCTCTGCTCTGATTTTGCTATGTTCCCATGGTCATGTCCTAGACTTGGTCATCACCACTAAATCCTCCCCTTCCATAATCTTAATCTTAGGCATTCATGTCTTGAATTGGCACCTCCTGTCTTCCCAGCTCATTCCTTCTCATACCCTAGCCACAACAGTCTTCCAGTCTGGTTGTCACCTACAGGCCATTTTCACTGTCTGTGACCACTCTTGTCTCCCTTCCTTACTCAGCTGAAATTCTAGGTCAGACGTTCTGATCACATATGATCACCTCCTAGCTTATACTCTCAGCTCACTTGGCCTCCTCTCCTTCTGTCACTCTCCAGTAGAACATGGCTGGAGAAAAATGCACAGTTTTGCTCTCTGTTTTCACTGTTTTACAGTTCGTGACCATTGGGTTCATGTTCGCCCTTTTGTGCTGCCAGGTGATCATACTAATTTCTGTGGCCCTTTCCTCCTTCCTGTTTCCTTAGAGGAGTAGGTTTCACGTTCTCCTTTCTCCTCATACATTCCATACCTCCTCTCCCATCCTCACTTTCACTGATGACCTTGCTTTGTGCTTTACTGAGAGAGTAGAAGAAATGAGAAGTTACACATGCTGTCCCCATTACATCCACCTGCAGCTGCGTATGTGGTCTGCACTCTTGTGCATGTTGATGGTTTTGCTCCCGTCTAAGAGTAGCTCTCCCATTTGTGTGTTGGTTCAGATTCCATCCCTTCTCATCTATGGTGTCATCCCCAACAGCATATAAATGTGCAATAATATTTCTCTTAAACATTTTTACCTCTTTTTACCCTTCTACCACCTCATTTCTTTGTTTCTGTTTTCAGAAAATCTTAAAAAAAGGGGCGCCTGGGTGGCGCAGTCGGTTAAGCGTCCGACTTCAGCCAGGTCACGATCTCGCGGTCCGTGAGTTCGAGCCCCGTGTCAGGCTCTGGGCTGATGGCTCGGAGCCTGGAGCCTGTTTCCGATTCTGTGTCTCCCTCTCTCTCTGGCCCTCCCCCGTTCATGCTCTGTCTCTCTCTGTCCCAAAAATAAATAAAAAACGTTGAAAAAAAAAAAAAAAAAGAAAATCTTAAAAAAAAGATGTCTATGCTGCTTCTAGTTCCTGTCCCTGGTCAGGGCTTTGCTTTTCATGATGCCAGGGGGGCAACATTTACATTGTGAATCCAGAGAGTGCCACTCACTTAAAAATATAATATAAATGGTATATCTCCTGGAGTTGACGCCAATCTCTTAAACCAGCTTCAGTCAGGCATTTGCCCTTTCTGGTCTACCAGAACTACTCTCTTTGAAGCCCCCAATACCTTCCGTGTGACCAATCTAGAGCCTCCTCTTAGTACTCATCTTCCTTGACCTATCAGCAGCACTTGCCAGTTGATTACCCCTCCTCTTAGAAACAGTGTTGCCCCATGGCTTCTAGGATGCCACACTCCTCTGGGTTTTCTCCTCTTTCACTAGTTCTTCTTCATCTTCCTGACCTCTAAACATTGACATACCCAGGACTGGGTCCTCAGATCTCGCCTCTTCTGGATCTACACTCAGTCCCTTGGTTGACCTCATCCAGTCTCACTGCTTTAAAACTCAACTGGCTGATGACTACCAAATCTGGCACAGACTTCTTTCCTAAACTGCAGGCATATTTAACTGTCCACTTGATACACCCTTGTGCTTGTTAGTAGCCTATCAAAATCAGCATCTCTAAACTAAATACTCGTTCTTTTGCTGCAAATCTGATTCTTTTGAATTCTTTCCTTTCTCAGTAAATGGCCACTCTTTCCTTCTAATAGTTGCTTAGAAAACAGCAACAGTGAACTTCAGAGTCCTCCTTAATTCTTCTCTTTCTCTCACACCCCATATCTAATCTATTTGCAAATCTTTCTGATTCTACCTTTGAAGTGTATCCAACATCTGTTTCCCCATTTCCATTATTACTGTTCTGGTTTATGCTACATCATCTTCTACCTGTCTTCTTGCCTCTGCTCTTATCTACCAACTCTCTCACCCTCATGCTACAGTCTTCACAACACAGCAGCCAAAATGAACCTTTAAAAACATAAGTTAGACTGTGTCACCTCTCTGTTCAAAAGCTCCAAAAGGCTTCCTCACCCATTCATTGACAAAGTTGGCATCCATATAATGTTCACAAGACCCTAGGTGATTAGACCAGTCTACCCTCCCTCTCTGACCTCTTCCCTTCCTCCCTCTGCTCTAGCCCTGCCAGCCTCCTTGTTGTTCCTCTAACACTGTAGGTGTGCTCCTCCTGCCCCAGGACATTTTTACATCCCTTGGTCTGGAATTCTCTTTTCACTGATATCTACAGGACTGACTCTTTTTCCTCCTACTCCTTTCTCTCTCTCTCTCTCTCTCTCTTTTTTTTTTTTTTTCAGGGAGTCCTTTCCTGACCTTGCCATATTGAAAACTGAAATCTTTTGGGGCACCTGGGTGGCTCAGTCAGTTAAGCGTCTGACTTCAGCTCAGGTCGTGATCTCACGGTTTGTGGGTTCAAGCCCCGTGTCGGGCTCTGTGCTGACAGCTCAGAGCCTGGATCCTGCTTGGGATTCTGTGTCTCCCTCTCTCTCTGCCCCTCCCCTGCTTGTGCTCTCTTTCAAAAATAAACAAACATAAAAAAAAAAAAGAAAACTGAAATTTCTCTTTTCCCTGCACCCTTTTTCTGCTTTATTTTTCACCGTAATATTTAATTAACATATGACATTCTGTGTGTGTGTGTATATATATACACATATACATATACATATATATACTTATTGATTTACTCTTTCTTTTCCCATGGGAAGGTAAACTCCCTGAAGACAGGGCAGGATATTCTTTATTTTTTTTTTTATAGTGATAGAATAATGCCTAGCCCATAATAGGCATTTAATAAATTTTTGTTGAAAACATGTTTGTAGGGTCACTCACTATTGTATTCATCTTAAAAGCTAATATTAGACTTATTTATACAACCCCAGGGAATCATGATTTTTGAGGCAAATTTAATATGACTTGTTCCAAATGACAAATTATTTCCTAACAAAATGGTTTGTTCACAGAGTGCTTTTAGAAATTTACATTCTAGGAATCTATACTCTTGGATTATGAGTTTGTATTATGTAAGTGGGCAGTCTCTCTTTGATAGATTTGCACACTTATCTTCCTCCTTTACCTACCTCTATAGATATGAATGCTACAGTACGAAGGATTGACCAGTTAACCAACATCTTGGCCCCTATGGCTGTTGGTCAGATTATGACGTTTGGCTCTGCAGTCATTGGCTGTGGTTTCATTTCGGGGTGGAATTTCGTGTCCATGTGTGTGGAGTACTTTCTGCTCTGGAAGGTTTACCAAAAAACACCTGCTCTGGCTGTGAAAGCTCCTCCTAAAGTAGAGGAAGCTGAATTGAAACAGCTGAATTTACATAAAGGTAAGCTCAATACAGTGATCAATCCTTTTATTCTGATGTTCAGACCTTAAAAGTTGGTGAAGACGAAAGTTCATCCAGTTTATTACTGCTGAAGGCGTGCATGAGGTTAAATATGTCACTTTGGTATGGATGAGTCAATACCCAGGCTTTTGACAGCCTGAGGAACAACTTGGGATTGGACCTCAGGGAGCTGGAATGAGGCCTCGGGCCCTTTTCCTTAATGTGAGCAGCAGACATGGAGGGGAAATCAACTGAGGGATGGCTGGGAAAAATTGAGCCATAAGAATGGGAAAAACAAGGGGGGAAAAAAAAGAATAAGAGAATTCCTGAGTCTATGAAGAGAAGAGTTACATAGCCATTTGTACAACAGTAGAAGGGAATGAGGACTGAAGGTGGGCATTTCCCAAGAAGAGAGAGCAAGTTGGGCTTTTGGGCTAATGGAATCCTAACAGGGCCCCAGAAAAGAAGATGCTATGTTTTTCCAGACAATTATTATATTTTTACTTGATGAGTTTTCCTGTTATTTAGTTTTACTTTGGTGGGAGTATAATTTTTTCTTTCTTTCTTTCTTTCTTTCTTTCTTTCTTTCTTTCTTTCTTTCTTTCTTTCTTTCTTTCTTCCTTCCTTCCTTCCTTCCTTCCTTCCTTCCTTCCTTCCTTCCTTCCTTCCTTCCTTCCTTCATTTCTGGAGTATAATTTCTAAGGGGGGCAATGGAGAGAGGGAGACAGACCATGTGAGAGACAGCGATATCCATAGTATTTTGTTTAACATAAATGCTACTTGGAGATTGTTTCTTAGCTGAAATTCTTAGGTTAGTAAAAGAAAATACATATTATACTGATACATATAATAATGTCTTTTATTAACAGAAACTGAGCCAAAATCCTTGGAGGGAACTCATCTAATGGGTGAGAAAGACCCTAACATCCATGAGCTTGAACATGAGCAAGAGCCAAGCTGTGCCTCCCAGATGGCTGAGCCCTTCCGCACCTTCCGAGATGGATGGGTCTCCTATTACAACCAGCCAGTGTTTCTGGCGGGCATGGGTCTTGCTTTCCTCTATATGACTGTCCTGGGCTTTGACTGTATCACCACAGGGTACGCCTACACTCAGGGGCTGAGCGGGTCCATCCTCAGTATTCTGATGGGAGCATCAGCCATAACTGGAATAATGGGAACCATGGCTTTTACTTGGCTACGTAGAAAATGTGGCCTGGTTCGGACTGGTCTGATCTCAGGATTTGCACAGCTTTCCTGTTTGATCTTGTGTGTGATCTCCGTGTTCATGCCTGGAAGCCCCTTGGACTTGTCTGTTTCTCCTTTTGAAGATATCCATTCTAGGTTGATTCAAGGAGAGCCGCTGTCCACAATTAGACCTACAGATATACCTGAAATCATTTTTACACCTGAAATGCACATGTCAAATGTGTCTGACCCTGCTACTATTGTCCCAGAGATGAGTCCTAAATCTGTGCCCATAGTGTCTGTCAGTCTGCTGTTTGCAGGCGTCATTGCTGCTAGAATTGGTAAGTCATCTCTCTGAATGTTAATGAGCTAAAGTGTCTTTTTTGCAGTGTGGGTTCAGAAGATTCAATGATAAATGATCTGAAATCTTCCCTTAATTTAAGCAAAACCCACTCTGTATCCTTACATACATATGAAATTTTTATTTTATAGTTTAAAATACAGTTTGTGTATATGTACATATGCTTAAAATATGATTAGGGCTTGAAACTTAAAAAAATTTTTTTTAACGTTTATTTATTTTTGAGACAGAGAGAGACAGAGCATGAACAGGGGAGGGGCAGAGAGAGAGGGAGACACAGAATCTGAAACAGGCTCCAGGCTCTGAGCTGTCAGCACAGAGCCCGACACGGGGCTCGAACTCACGGATTGTGAGATCATGACCTGAGCCGAAGTTGGACGCTTAACCAACCAAGCCACCCAGGCGCCCCTGAAACTTTTTAATAAATGAGTATCTTAAGTATTACTCTTGATGCAATTTATTATTTTTTTTAGTTAATTTATTTTTTTTAATTTTTAACAGTTATTTATTTTTGAGAGACAAAGCACAGGCAGGCGAGGGGCAGAGAGAGAGAGAGAGGGAGACACAGAATCCAAAACAGGCTCCAGGGTCCAAGTTGTCAGCACAGAGCCCAATGCGGGGCTCAAACTCAATCCATGAGATCATGACCTGAGCCGAAGTCAGATGCTCAACTGACTGAGCCACCCAGGCACCCTGATGCAACTTATTTTTTGAAAATATATTAGTTATAATGATGCCATTTAGTAATTTAGTGTCTTTATATTGCTATAACTCTACTAAAAGGACTATAAGTTAGAAAATATTTGTATAGGACAAGGTAAAAAAGGTAGTGTTTTTGTTTTCAAAAAAAAAAAATCCTTCAAAAGTCCTCTCTAGCTTATGTGTATTTATAGTATACTTTGCCAAACAAGTGGATTTTATAGCTCTGGAAGGAACCACAATGTAATGACTTCTTACAAAGTAAAATTTAAGTAATTATTAATAGAGTACTGATGAATTATCTCTGCCTGAATTTTTTTCTTTAAATGAAACCATATTTATCTTGTGATACAAAGCAATTCATTAATTTATCAAAGACAATTAATATTCAAGCAAGACAGCTTTATTACAGGGGCTTTAGAAACCAAGCAGTAAATGTAATAATCACTTAAAGTCCTTAAACTTTAACCACAACAGTATATTAGTACATTCACTGTAGGCTTTAAAAACACTAGTACTTACAGTAAGATTTATTGTCTCTGATTTCGGAGTTTTGCTTTTGTAGTATAAATAATCACAAAAAATAGAATTAAGAAGTTTGTAGATTAGACTTACTTTAGTATGGTGGCTATAAAAAATCATTTCTTGAAGCCACTAGCAACCCAGTATTTTATTTATTTTATTTTATTTTATTTTATTTTATTTTATTTTATTTATTGTATTTTTATTTTTCAAGTTTTTATTTAAATTCCAGTTAATTAACATGCAGTGTAATATTAGTTTGAGGTCTAGAATTTATTGATTCAACACTTATATACAACACCAAGTATTTATTAATGAAAAAGAATTCTGAAAGGCAAGGCTCTGATGAATATATGCATGGTGACTTCAAGATAATAGGGATGAATGTATATTTTGTACACGTCAACAGATTTTTAAAATGTAAATGTGAAATGTAAAGCTGTAAATTAAAATTCAGTGTTTAACAGATATCTTCTATTAATAGGTCTTTGGTCCTTTGATTTAACTGTGACACAGTTGCTGCAAGAAAATGTAATTGAATCTGAAAGAGGCATTATAAATGGTGTTCAGAACTCCATGAACTATCTTCTTGATCTTCTGCATTTCATCATGGTTATCCTGGCTCCGAATCCTGAAGCTTTTGGCTTGCTTGTACTGATTTCAGTCTCCTTTGTGGCAATGGGCCACATCATGTATTTTCGATTTGCCCAGAAAACTCTGGGCAGCAAGATGTTTGCCTGTTGTCCTGAGGAAAAAGAAGTTACGAATGAAAATCAAACTAATATATCTGTTGTGTGAGACCATTTAACTGTTGCTATCCCTGTTACTAGATTACACAGAGCACATATGCTTATTTTGTACTTCAGAATTCCAATAAACAGCTAGGTGTTTCTCTCTGGTTTTACCCCAGTTGTACCCTGAGGGCTAGAAGCTATTTACAAGACTTAAGTCAGAGGAAATGAACTGGTTAATTTCCCTTACACTTAAGGATGGGGAAAAAAATCAAAAAAGGAAAAGAAAAACTCAGTTTAAATGTGGAGAAAGGTAACACTGATTTTTCCCTATTTCTCAGGAGTAGATAAAATTTTACACGAAGAGCAGTTAGTCACGTGACTTAAGTTATTCTTTGGGAGATATTTATTATCTGTGCAAGAATTCAGGTATGTCATTTTTTCTTAAAACTCATTCTTGTCCAAGTCTAGCTAATTTATTTTCTTTTAGCATGTTCTTCACATTATAAAAAAAAACAAATTCTGCTTCAAGTATGAAGAGGAGAGTTTGATAACCAGTGTTATTCTTATTGATCCTGTCGATCATAAGGGATTTACATATATGTGGAAAATGAAATACTTAACTAGAATTCTCAAATAGGATTTACGGTATAACTTTAGAGAGCACCTTTGTATCTTTATTATCATGGTGAAATACTGTAGTAAGCATATATAACACTTCAGAAAATGGCTCTCCTGTAAGCTGCAGATAGAAACAAAGCTGTAGATTTATAACAGTAAATGCATAAGGACTTCAAATACGCTGATAGTTTGGCCATAGAAACTAGAAGCTCAAAGTCACCCAGGAGAGCAAGATCTGAATTCAACTCCGCTATCGTTAATGATCTATCTCTGTCTTGGAACAGGAGGGAGCATGCTTTTAGCCTGGTAGATTAAATGTAGAAAGCAAGCTCACACTTGGAAAGGTTTTGTTTTAAAATCATCAGATTGGCTTTTGAATGCGCTCAGCTAGAGCATTTTTACTTTCACTGTTTTGTACCCAAGGAGTTATTTTTACACAGTTGTAGAGCAAGACCGTTTATAAATGTATCCCGTTCAAATGTCTTTGAGAAGAATGGAAGAAAACAAATACTTTTGTATGTATTTTAAAAAACTGTTTTCCGAGTCATTTTGCAACATGTCAGTACCAACATGGTACTTTGCCTTAACCGTTTATGCACTTTCATGGAGACTGCAATCCGTTACTATGAGCACTTTCTTCTTTTTTCTTAAGGTTTCATCTTCTTTCTATGGTATGACATAATGATTTACTATGTTGTAAAATCTTTGTAACATATTTCTATATAAAAAACATTTTTAAAATCTTGAGTCCTTTTTCCTGAGTTGCGTTCCCCAGTTATTTAATATTAGTTTTGTTATAGAACATCTGTTTTGGATAAGGTATTTTCTTCCTCTGCAGTTTCATAATAATTCATAATTTTTAGTGTTATCCCACTGTTCATATGTACAGTTTATGGTGGTTTGGATACAAATATAGTAAACATGAACTCAGTACTCATTCCTTGACCTTGAAGAAGTCACATGAAGCCCTCTGAATTCTATCTCATCTTCTGTAAATTGGAGATGATACTATAAAGCCAACTCCACCCACCTCACAGCTTTTCCTGACCAAGTCAAATAAGAGAAGTCATGTGGAAGTGCTTTGTGAACTATCAGATGAGGTGGTATCAGTACTAGGAATTGGGCCTAACGACAGAGTTCTAGGTTCCTGCTGTAGTCCAAAAAAAAAAGAGCCGCATTCTGTACTTGACAAATGTTAATGAAGACTTGATCTGTACCCCAGACAGCTTCTTCCTGGGATGCAGATTGACTCTGACATGGTTAATCAGAGGCTCCTTTTCTTTCCCCTAAAATTGGGGCCTTGAGAACCTTTGCCTGCACCCCGAAGCTCCAGACCTGCTTGTGGCCTTTGGACAGACGGCAGATGCCTCCGTAAGGTTTGGCTGCTGTCTTGAACAGGGCCTCTGCTCCCTCCCACAGGGGTCAGCTGTGGTCTGAATTCTGCCCTGAGTTTGGCAGCCTTAAAGGAAGGCCTGTGACCTTGTAAGATGAATAGAACCATATTAGCAAAGGAAGTTCGCGGCTCTTCATGTGGGCATTTTGACAAATTGAGGGTCTGGAGAGAGAGGGGCCTGTGTAGGAGGAAGGAGCATGGAGTTGGAGAGCCAAAAGGAATTTTTACAGCCGCCTTGCTTATCTTTGCAGAGTGCTGTGGAGAGCAGGAAGAGGAGGGGAGGGGAGGGGAGGGGTGTCACCGCTGGCCTGGCAGCCTTTGCTGTTTACAGCCCCAGGCACAGAAGTAGGGCAGGGGCAGGCAGATGAACAGAGCCTGTGTCTGGGTGTATTTCTAAATAGGGGGACAAACTCAAATATCTACAGGGACAATCAGGTGATACCAATGAGTGAAGCGGATTAAAGACAGGAGAATTGTCCTTTGCTTAGCTTGTAATTACATTTCTTAAAAGAGTCACTTATTTTGCTCCCAGTTAAAAACAAATTATTACATTTTTTTTCATGCTTTATTCCATGCAGGTTTCCTACCATGGTTTTTAAGTTCCTTTTTTCAACACAGGCATTCTTTGCTTACTAAATGCAGAAAGCCATCTTCATTACCCTAAAGAACTATGCCTTTCCCCATTTTTTTTTCTTGAAACAGGTGGCTTGCTTGATATACCTTTCATTTCTCCCCACCTCCAACCCCCCCAAAAAGAAAGATAAGGTATAAGAAATTTTTTTCCTGTTTATCATAAGACAGAAAAACAGTGCAGGAGGCGTGCTAAATGGAGCATTGGCCCTGGAAGGACTATTGGGAAGTAATGGTGTGGTCCGGCTGTGGTGGGCTGGGGCAAGAGGGGCAGCTGGAAGCAATCCCGTTGCCATGCAGGTATGTGGGCCCTGTGTTATGTCTTTTGATCTTTCGAGAGAAGCTGGGATTCTGAAATTTTGTGTGGACTCTCCAAATTCTTAAATACCGGCAACTAATTTGAAAATGCTAGAACATCTTTCTAGTCAAACAATATACACCTACAAGCTACCTCTGAGCCCCTCTGGGAGATTTTCTCTAAGAGGATAGCTTGCAAACAGGAGAATGTGCTTGAATAAAGTGTAAGAGGAGAGGAGCTGCATATAAAAAAACATGTAGAGTACAGGGAGCAAGAAAACAGGGCAAACACTTTTTTATGATGAAAAATATTAAGCTTTTAGACATCCTTTTTTGGAGATCATTTAAGGTCAAGTCATCTATGCATTTATTTCCTGACATATTGATGTCAATGAGCATTCTGCCCCAAAGCTCTTTATTCCATGTGTTGTTTACACTGTTGGGTTAAAGGATAATGATGATTTAAAAAAAAAAAAAGCTTTTAAAGTTTTTCTGAATTATAGTGTGCTTCTGTTTTGAAAAAGAAACAGCAAGCACAGAATTTTATATTGACAAAGTCCTCTTTTCCCATCACACTCCGTAAATCCTCAAGAGTGCCAGCTGAAAAGAATTCAGGGTGTATCCTTTCAATGTCTTTGTAATGAAGTTTAAAAAATAACTCTTCATCTCATCAGTTGGTTTGTTCACCAAGATTATGTCGATATCTATATCTGTTCATTTTTAAGTGTATATTTCCCCCCCAAATTCTGAGTTAAAGTCATGTCTGCATTAAGATTGTTGATAGAGTAATTAAAAAATTTCAACACATAGAACAGAGTAATTAAAAACCTCAATAACATAGAAGTAGTCTAATACCTAGTCTAATATATTTATTATGATTGAGAAATAAATTTACTCTCAGATTCCTTTCAGCCAAGACAAAAGGCCACTGAGTTTTACTTTTTATCCCTAAATGATACTTACTTGAAACTCGTCATTAACTTCAGTTAAACATTGCTGCTTCTTTTATGTCTCCTTTTTTCTCCTCTTAATCCACCTTTCAGAATAATCTTTGCTATCAGAACATTTTTGTTTTACAACATAGCAATTCAAGAGTAGAGTTGAAATGTTGGAATAACCTTCTGACAACACGTACACATTTGTCACAAACAAGTCTGAACTGGCCACATGTAAATCACACTTTAGAACTTAAGTGACTATTTTCCTTATATGGATACTTGTTTACATTTTCCAAGTCCAAAAGGGAGCAAATATTTTATCTAAAGGATGGACAAATGAGAGATCAAAGTACAAGTAAGTGCTTTCTTCCACGTTCTTCACTCTGGCCTTTATGTGAATTGGTATATATTTTTCCATTTGAACATTTTCCTTATTGCATTTTACTGGGAGAAAAGTGCACCACAAAGTTCCTGGTTATGTTCCAAGTGTCTTAGAAAATGGTTGTCTTTAGTTATAGTGACCATAATACAAATGTTAATCTAATTAAATTGACCGAAGATGTAGGAGGATAGATATGTTAAATTAAAACACTTCAGGAGAAATATATATTTTGAAGAACTGATTTTCAAAGACCTTACAATAAATGATCCTATTAAGCAGTATACAGTCACATAGTAAATCATACCTAAAGGAATATCTGAACTTAACATATACATATATATTCTAGAAAGAATGCTTATTCAATGATAGGGTTTTTATTTACTACTATGTATATGACCAAATATCTTACCTGTAAATTATAAGGTATTTAAATAAAAGACACTACAGTGGAAAGGAACTACCATTTAAACATCTATTATTTGCCAGCACTTTGTTCATTTAATCTTCACCATAACTCAGTGAAGAAGATATTATCATCTCCATTTTAGAGATGAGAGCACTGAGTCTTGGAAATAAATGTCATGCACTTAGGCAGTTAGGAAGTGGCAAAAGAATCGAAAACCATTTCTGTCTGTCTCCCAAGGCCATTTCTGTCTGTTCTTCCAAGAACTCCCAAGGTTCTTCTCTCCACACCACACACCTCTAGCTTGAGCTTTTTCTATGGGAAGTGTTGGAAAATCCTTACCATCCTTAAGGGGTCTATTTGTTTATGGCAAACACATTGTAACTTACACAGTGAAAATGGGTGTAACTTAATTAACTGACTCATTGAACACAAGGATTTCGAATTGCATTTCCAGGGAGCTGAAGTTTTTCTAATTCAAAGCTGCCACACCCATTTTAAATGTCTTGGTTGGTCCTCGGGCAGCATTTACAATACTGTGGGATATATGAATAAGGTATATAAGGGTATATTTCTTAATACCTCTAAGGTATAGTAGGAAAATGATTAGGAACAGCACAGAGATCTGGGTTTAAATTTTGGCTTTGTCATTTACTAGCTTCTGTGTTCCTGGGTAAATTGTTTAACTTCCCTGAATTTTTATTTGCACAATAGGAGTATTAATACCTATCTCATAGGGATTAGCATTTCTAGCCCAATATCTGATATATCACTCAGTAAAGTATTTCTTAAATTCATGTGAGAAAGAATTAAAGATATTCTTTGTTTCAATATAATTTTTATCTGAATTATTCTTATGCTAGTGTGGCATGTTCAATGAACTATATACCAATTAATTGTACCTGTACATTTTTTTCTTCAAATATACATATTCATGTTCACAGTAGAAATCTACAAACAGATTTGTCTAGAAGAAAAGTACACTGAATTTACATTTAGTTTTAGGTCTCTGGAAAACAAATAGCTGATATTTCTTTTGTGGACATTATAAAGAACTTCTATTTTTTAAAAAAGGAAAATTCTCATCACTGTTTTTAATTCTAATGTTTCCTTAACTTCTAGGCACTTCTCTGTAAATGAAAAGGAGAGAGGAACAGAAGAATAGAAGGATGAAGAGAGGAAGGGTGAAAGGAAAGTAGGTAAGATATTGGGCAGAGGGGGGAGGGAATTCACAACGCAAGTTTTTAGACAAGGATAGTCGGGGCACCAGGGTGGCTCAGTCAGTTAAGCGTCTGACTCTTTATTTCCACTCATGATCTCACAGTTGTGAGACTGAGCCCCACATCCGATTCTGTGCTGAGTGTGGAGACTGCTTGGGATTCTCTCTCCCTCTCTCTGCCCCTCCCCTCTTCTCTCTCTCTCTCTCTCTCTCTCTCTCTCTCTAATAAAAAGATAGTCCCCGGAGTACATATGTTTATCCACTGTTCCTCTTCAGATGCCACTGAAATAACAGTAAAAGAATACCTAAAACCTTCAGCTTGTTATTTTGGCTTGTACATATTAGCCCTAGCATAAAAGGCTATAGCAGAAAAGGTGTGAACCACCTTTCCTGCAGTAGTTTGAGTTGACAGGTATAGAGAACCAGTGAGGGAAGTGGGCAGTTTGTACACAAAACAGTTGCTTCTTCCCACCTAAGGAAAGCATGTATGCAGTACTACTGACATGATGATACTTGCAGAGTGAACAATTAGTCTGGAGAGGGTTAGTACTTCTAGTGAAGGTGTGGACCCCAGAGAGGAGCCCTCCTGTTCTGATACTGGAAGTGAAACCCTGATGGTCTTTGTGCTCTCTCCCTACATATCTTAAAGAAGCCTACCCATTGACATGACTTGCCCACTTACTCAGAAATCTTCCCGGAGTTGCATCTGTTGAGAAAAAACAACCTACTCAACAGTAGAGGAAATTCACATAAGCTACTTGCAATTCATCAACCTAGGCTTTCTTTCATATATATGAACAGATAACCTGGGGAAAACCAAAAGCTCCAAATAATGGGTCTAAGATGAATAAAGAAAGTATGAACCAAAAAATCCAGAGATAATTTAGGGGAGAAAACAGATTTTTTCAATTCTAGTTAATATCCTCAGAGAGTTTCAAAAAGGAATGATATCTATCAGGTAAGTTATACTTAATGTTTTATGCAAAAGAGAACAGGAGGAAATTACTGGAAATTAAAAATATGATTCTCCCCCCAATTCAATAAAAATGAATTCAAAAGTAGAACAAAGAGACAGAAATAATGTATAAAGAAAAATAAGTGACCTTAAAGATGGATGTCAAGGATGTCAAATATCTGGAGCACCTGGGTAGCTTAGTCAGTTGAATATCAACTTTGGCTCAGGTCATGATCTTGAGGTTTGTGAGTTTGAGCCCCATGGCTTGCTGCCATTAGCCTGTCAGTGTAGAGTCTGTGTTAGATCCTCTGTCCCCATCTCTCTCTGTCCCTCTCCTACTTGCACTTTCTGTCTCAAAAATCAATCAATAAATCAATCATTGAAAAAAAGGATGTCAAATATCTTTCTATTGACAAAATCAGGTAAAAAGAAACAAAAAGATGGAGGAGATGAATGGATGGGGAGGGAATTAGAAGTAGCTGGATTACCTAATGATATGATGAAGTGTTAATATGTTTCTTGTCCAGTAGAAAAAAAAAAAGGTAACTAGAAACTTCAGAAAAAAAACAAAAACTTGTACAAGAAAATTATTTCCGTATATGACACAAAGTAAACTGTGGCCTGATTCTGAGGAATTGTTTGAGTAAAAGAAAAGAGAATTAATTTTATGTTGATTCTTAGATCATTTTCTTTGAGCAGAGATACAATAATATGTCATTTTTCTTTAATTTTTAAAGTTGACTGTGGAGGCAACTGGGTGACTCGGTCAGTGAAGCACCCCACTTTGGCTCAGGTGACGATATCACAGTTTGTGAGTTCAAGCCCCATGTTGGGCTCTGTGCTGACAGCTCAGAGCCTGGAGCCTGCTTCAGAGTCTGTATCTCCCTCTGTCTCTGCACCTCCACAGCTTGCAGTCTGTCTCTCTCTGCCTCATAAAAAAATTAAAAATTAAATTAAATTAACCACTAAGTGAAGATCAGAAGCTTTTAAATAAAGCTATAAGACAAGGACAACATGGCTGTAAATGTAAATGTTACAAATACTTATAAATTAAAAGTCCTGGTGTAGTTGACAAAAGCTGGGAGTTGGGGAAAGAAAAGAGGTGAAGGATCATGTAGGGTTGTTATGTCCTCATTTTGTAGAGAGGGAATTAATGGTATCTAAAAATGATGAGACAATAAAGGGAATTTAAGCATTTTATATGAAATTATATAAATTATATCATTTGAAAGCAGGAGACAGCAAGATGTAATGTGACATGAAGTGTCTGTCACAGTATGTCACTGAGAGAGTGTCTCAGGTTGCTAAATCAAGAAATAGTTATCAGTAGTATTGAAAATTAGATGTAGCTGGCTTACTGTGAGCTACTCTAGTAGATTCTAATAGTTACATAAGTCTTTTATCTATATATTTTTATTCTGTACCTAAGTCTTTTATCTATATCTTTTTATTCTATGTATTTATTAACAGTTCATTCTTCTCCAATACAATTCTTAATGAGTCCAATGATTGAATTATCAAAAGAACTACTTGTCCTGCTTATTTGGAAATTCAAGTTTAGGGAGGCATGAACAGACTTTTTCAAAAAAGAAGTCTAAATGGTCATTGACTTGATTGAATATATAACAGATTGCCTTACTTTGAAAGTGAATACTATATTTGTGTAAAGTGGGAAAGAAAAGACTGTGTGGTCCTAGAACTGTATCTAAGTTAACTACAGTGTTTATCATATAAAAATGTTATAATGTTCTATGCTATATGATTTATGTGCAGTTGTTTTGATGACAGCTTGTAGGTTATTTGCATCTGGTTCTAATTTTTTTTTAAGTTTTTAAATTTATTTTGGGAAAGAATAAGCACGAGTGGGGGAGGGGCAGAGGAGAGGGAAAGAGAAAATCCCAAGCAGGCTCTGCACTGACAGCAAGGAGCCTGATGTGGGGCTTGACCTCACAAATGGTGAGATCATGACCTGAGCTGAAATGAAGAGTCAGATGCTGACTTAACTGACTGAGCCACCCAGGTGCCCATCACTCTTCTAGTTTCTAATCACCCTTTAATTCTTCCTCTATCCTTCTTTTTCCTGGTAGTATTTCATTCATATACTCCAACATTTTACATTTCTTAAAATTTTTGGTCCACTGATTTTAAATAAACAAATGCTTAGCCATGCATTACAGGTCTTACAAACAGTCTTATGTAATATGGCAAGTTCAAAATGATGACACGTGCTTAAAGTAACATGTTGTGGAAATGCTAAACTTCACTGACAAAAGATTAAGTAAATAAACACTCAGAAAGACACTGACTGACCTAGCAGTGTCAATATTTATAAAATAAGAGTCACAGCTTTCACATGATCACTAAAGGCTGGTGCTTTCACTGGCTGGAGGAGCGTGTGAAAATCACACCCGCCTAAACATAGGCAAACAAGCATAATGATGAAGTAACTACCTGAAAAACCCAAGAATAGTAAGAAGGCATTCTCTCTAGTTGGTGTAATGAGGGGTAAAGCTGTAACTTTTCATTTACTGCCATTGTATCATGTTTGAATTTAAGCAGTAATAGCACCACTAACATCACAAAACCAACACTGTCTTCGGGCAGATGTTTATACATACATTAACAGTTTGGATATTGGGTATAGGTCTTTAGGTTTTTAACTAATTTCACTCAGAGGGCTCCTTTTTACTCTTGGGGTATCTGATATGTTACCTACTCCCCTTTTCATGTATTGTATATTTCATGTGACTATCTAATAATAGCTACTAATTAGAGACCATTTCTCTTATTTTTAATTTTTTTTAAATATTCATTTATTCTTGAGAGAGAGAGAGCACGAGTGGGAGTGGACAGAGGGAGAGGGAGACACAGAATCTGAAGCAGGCTCCAGGCTCTGAGCTGTCAGTACAGAGCCCGACATGGGGCTTGAACCCATGAACCATGAGATCATGATCTGAGTCATGGTCGGACGCTTAACTGACTGAGCCACCCAGGCACTCCTTTTAGAGACCATTTCTACCTGCAATTCGTATCTGTTTTTATAATTCAAAAGCACTATCCCTGGAATATAATTTGTAATCTGGCTAAAGGCAAACCTCACATGATGAAGTCAACAAACAGATAAGAGGAGTTTATTGTGAAACATTTTTGAGTGTCCCTCAGTGCTGAAACATTGTTTTCAATGTCAAAATAGAGACAGAGTTCACTGGAAAATTTGGAGCTGAAATAAAGCATGCCAAAAGCAGGGCCCTAGAGCAAATACTCTTAGCTATTCCTCATCACCAGTCATTGAAGGTTAAATGGCTGTTGCTGGGTGAAACATTCCCATTTCCAGTCTGCAGATCCAGAGTGTGAGAGTTCCAGAAAAAGTAGACATGTTCCCTGTAATAAGACAGTGTCCGTCATTGTCAAGATTTAAACAGTAGTACTCAAAAGATTTTGAAGAATGTTAATTCGTTGAGACCCTGTATCTTGCTTGAAGGCAGACAGAGCCATAAAAAAAGGCCATTACTTTGCCTTTTCCCATGTTTTATTTATCTCATTGAAACTCTTGAAAAAAAAATCACATCCTAATCTCATAAAACTTGACACCTATGGTCTCTTAGAATATATCACTTTATAGGATGTTGTTTGAGTTCCCAGACAGTTTGAGTCACGGACTGCCTGCTACGTGCCTGTCTCTGAGCTTCGCACAGGAAAAACAAAATAAATAGGATAGTAGGGTATTCAAAGCTTGTGAATTAATGGCAAGTGATGTCTTTACATTATAATATGGTTTTGCTGTGGTTGAGATGTGCACAGGGTGCTATGGGAGGTCAGAGAGCAATACTTAGACCAGCCTAGAGTTAGGGAAGGCTTCCTGAAAAGGCAATGCTTCAGCTGGATCTCTTATGTTTCTTTGTTTAGTTGTATTTATTTGCTTATTTAAAAATTCCAAATACATGAAAATATAAACAAGAGAGTAAAATTCACCCCAATTCTCTTCACCCAGAGATGATCACAGGTTGATATTTTGGTGACAAAAGATTAAGTAAATCTTCTGGGCGTGTGTGTGTGTGTGTGTGTGTGTGTGTGTGTGTGTAGCTATAATTTTATATAAATGTGGCTGTGCTCCACGTGTTCTTCTATATCTTGATTTTCTTCATTCAACAATATATCCTGGATTATTCCATATCAATAAATTTGAAATTATATCACTTTCACAGGTATATAGTTTCCTCCTATATTTTGGGCCTTTATTTAGCTAGTCTCTTATCAAACTACAGTTAGGTTGTTTCCCCTATCAAGTGATAGGGGAAATTTAAATAATTTTAAATAATTCTATACTTAATATTATTGTATATATATCTGTGGATACTCAGGCAGTGATCTTTACAGATAAGTCTCTGGATGAATTGCTAGACCGTAAGTTACACACATAAGAAATTTGATTTACAAATGAGAATTGCTCTCCAGAAAAGTTGCACAAATTCAAGTTTCCATGTTTTCCTGTGCCTTTGTCAACATTGAATTTTATCTATCAAGTCTTTTCCAATCTGATAAATGAAAATTCTTTTTATTGTAATGTGCATTTCTTTAATAATTAATAAATTTAAGCATCTTTTCACATGTTTTTTTATTTTTAAAATTTTTATGAGTTACTTATGTATATATTCATTGGCATGCTTATCACCACCTGGTTGATTTGTAAAAGATCTTTTGATGCTAGGAATGTTAATGTTTGCCTGTCATATGTACTATGATTATTATTTCACTTATTCGCTTGACTTTATGTTTTTTTTGTTGTTGTTAATTTTTTTTTCAACGTTTATTTATTTTTGGGACAGAGAGAGACAGAGCATGAACGGGGGAGGGTCAGAGAGAGAGGGAGACACAGAATCGGAAATAGGCTCCAGGCTCTGAGCCATCAGCCCAGGGCCTGATGCGGGGCTCGAACTCACGGACCGCGAGATCGTGACCTGGCTGAAGTCGGACGCTTAACCGACTGCGCCACCCAGGCGCCCCAGACTTTATGTTTTTAAAATGTTCGAGTCAGATCTATCAGTGTTTTCTATTTTGATTTTGACTTTTGTATGGGCTGTAAAAATGACTCTCTACATCAAGATTTCTAAAAGCCCATATTTTCTTCAGTTATATTTATTTTATAAGTTTATTTATTTATTTTGAGAGAGAGAGAGAGAGCATATGCATAAGTCGGGAAGGGGCAGAGAGAGAGAGGGAGAGAGAGAGAATCCCAAGCAGGCTCCGCACTGTCAGCACAGAGCCCAATGCAGTGCTCAATCCCATGAACCATGAGATCATGACCTGAGCTGAATCCAGGAGACAGACACTTAACCCACTGAGCCACCCGGGTGCCCCTTCAGTTACTTTTATGGTTTTGTTTTTATATTTAAACATTTAAGCCTTCCAGAATAAGCTGTGATATAAAAAGTGAGGTAGGGTTTCAGTGAGCCACCTATCTGGAGTGATATTTTCTCCTTGTTGATTTAAAATACTATATAGAGTAGTGATTAAGAGAGTGGGTCTTGGAGGTAGGCTGTGTGGGTCCAACTTCCGGCTCCACTGCTTACACACTGGACCTGATTTCTTACATATAAAACAGAAATGCATATCTACCTTTTGGAGTTGTCAGGACTGCATACATGACTGTATGTAAAGGGCTTAGAAGATTACAGGGCACATTATCAGGGCTCACAAAATCATAACTATTATTGAGTGCCGATTTCATGTATCATGTGGGATTATTTATAGGCCCTATTCTGTTGCACTCACTGGAGTCTAGGAGTTCATGGGTCAGTACAGATTCTAGCTTTATAACATGTGTAGACAAGTTCTCTCATTGTTTTTCAGACTTTTCCTAATTTTCTAGCATTAAAAAAACTGCTTATTTATTTATTTTTGAGAGAGAGAGAAACATAGAGACAGAGACAGAGAGAGAGAAGAGAGAGAATCTCTAGCAGGCTCTGCACTGACAGTGCAGAGCCCAATGCAGGGCTCTAACTCACAAACCTGTGAGATCATGACCTGTGCTGATATCAAGAGTTAGACACTTAAGCAACTGAACCACCCAGCCTCCCCCTAGCATTTAAATTTTTCTAGATAAACTTTAGAGTCATTTTGTCAACTCCTAACAAGCTCATTGAGATTTTGACTGTTATTATAGAGAATAAATACTATTAGGAAAAATTGATTTCTTCGTAATTTTGAATTTTTCTTTCCATTAAATAGATATATCTTCCCATTTATTTGAGTGTTTCTTTCTGTTACTTACTAAAGGTTTAGAGTTTTATTGTTTGATCCTTATCATTACTTGATACTGAATGTTCTAAGCTAAGTCTTGAAGGATGAACAGGAATAAACCAGATGGAGAAAGAGAAAAATTGGTAGTGTCTGTTTAGCTTCCAGTAGTTACGCCTGGAACACTCCTAGTTTTAGAAATAATGTTCTTCAAGTCAATCTGCACAAGATACAAGTAGTAAACTGAACTGCCAAAAAAAAAAAATCTTTCTGCAAAGCTCTTTCCTACAAAGAAGTGGAGTAAGGCAGGCAGCCAATGTAAGAAATATTTATGCAGCTGTTGCCTGAACTAATCCAGGAAACTTCTGGGACTGGCAGCAATAGACTTGCTCGGTTTTTTCTGAACCTACTGCCTTGTTTGCAAAAACCAATCTGTGTGTCTGAACCAAGGGATTTCAGTGCAGATTGATGTGTGTTGGGTGTTTTGAACACAGCTGGACAAGGTGAGTTTGTGAAGTGGTTCCAGTTTTTCTTCATTGGTTATTTGACCTCATTTTCAGCCCATCCCACCTCAACTTCAGAACCATGGCTCTGGAATACCATCGTTAGGGTTTAATTTCCTGCACAGGTACTTACATTCTATGCCCTGTTCAAGCTGACACTGAACAGGCCCTGTCCTTCAGATGCCCAGTCATATATTGCTGGTCCTAGTCCATCTGGGCTTAGCCAAGTGATGAAATAAGCAATATACTCCTCTCCCCCGCCTCAGAATGTACCTATCCAGCCCATGATATCACGTTTTATTACTACTCTCTATACCACTTAGAAGTATAGGATTGCATTTTCCCCTTCCCCAGACCCTTAAAAATTACAATGTATACTTGGATAAGGGAATTCCTTTCATTCTCAGGGCATGAGTTCAACCTCCAATCCCACTGTTGAAAAAAATAATTAGGCCATTGCTTTTTTTCCTCTGTCCTACCAGCCTAATTTTAGGAACTTAGACCTTTTGTGAGACAGCCAGGAAAATAGAGTTCATCCAGTACTATCCTCACATTAATTAAAAATTGTGTCCCTCCCCAACTTAAAAAAACTTAATTTGTGTACCTCCTCCATTAATAAAGTGGTTTCTTCTATTATTCAACATAGCCTGTACAGGGACTGTAGGAAGAACTCTAAAAAGGCCATTAGAATACAACAAATGAAAAAAAAAAGAGTTGGTAATTCATTATGCAAAAAACACAGATCAAAAATGTCCTAAAATTAGATTATGGTGATGGTTGCACCATTCTGTGACTATACTAAAACCTATTTTATTGTATACTTTAAATGGGTGAAATGTATGGTATATGAATTACATCTCAATAAAGCCATTTTTAAAAAGCCATAGATATCCAAATGCCTTAGAGCCAAAAGGGAGGGAGGGAGGGAGGGAGGGAGGAAAGAAGGAAGGAAGGAAGGGAGAGAGAGAGAGAGAGAGAGAGAGAGAGAGAGGGAGAGAGAGAGAGAGAAAGAAAGAAAGAAAGAAAGAAAGAAAGAAAGAAAGAAAGAAAGTTATCAGCTTAATTTGATATAGTAACTGACTAGTGTAAATAATAATCATAGCATAACAGATGCAGTCAGTAGGATGGAGACCAGGCATCTTTCTCCGGAGCTCAGCCTCTGAGACACTAACCTCACCCAAACACCTCAGACTAGCTTGCTTTTCACTGTCCTCTGCTGGAAACAGCAATTTTCCTGAATGCTAATACCATCTCCACAAGACTTGGACAAGTTATTTCATCTAAGTGGTTCTAGTGACTTGATTTTATGCAATAGACTGTATAAAATTTATTTACGTATAGTAAATTCTCTATAACCTTTAATAGACATTTTCTGAAAAAAAAGTCTACTATATTTTTCAATTTGAATTATATTTTAAGGTATTCAGGACTAGACTAACTTTCTGTGGAGAGGGATCTGTATTTGTCTTATATAAACAAAAATAGCAAATAGTTTCCGTATCTGTAAACCCGTAGTTTTAGACTGCATTTGTTTCATCATGGTGTCAAATTTCTCTGCATTTTCAGAAATTCCAGCATCACTATCACTCAATATGTATCCACAAGCTCAGGGAAACCAAGGTTATTGTGTTAGAGGAGAAAGCAGACTCTCATTCTTCTTTTGGAGAACTCAGCCTCCAAGATAAATCAAAAATAGACTTGGATGGTTTACTGTGAGCTTGTGAGAAAGTACAGGGAAGAACAACTATTATTATTATTATTATTATTATTATTATTATTGAATGTTCAGTGTAAGTAATTAGGAGGCAAAACTAAAGTTCTGTCTTTTGCAGGAAATCTTACACTAAAGCACAATAGGAAGAGCTGCATATGAAAATGTTGTCATGGGGACACTCTTGAGATTAAGATTTGGGGTCATTTCTTTACCATCACTTTCACTAGTGCTCATGGGTGCATGAAGTTTCCTGCTGTTCCTCACCCCACTCCTTCAAGTATCCAACCATTAGCAGCCCATGGGATATTCATAAGAGGGTTGTTATGATGTTTCAAAGAGAAGGTTACATAATCTAGTGAATGATGTACATTTAACAAAATATTTAGATCAAATAATAATTTTGACCTTCTTGTCCATTGGCTGGGAAGTTTATAACATTTTTTTTGGTGTGTCATGTTGATTGTCTAATATCATTTTTGGCTTAAATCAGTAGTTTTGATTAGTTGTCTATCAAAGGTCCAGAATAAAATGATTGGAAGAGCATTTAGGGCTATAAAGAGATAAATGAAATAGAATCCTTCCTTTCTGGGATCCTTCCTAGAATCCTTACTTTCTTTGCAATCTAGTAGACAAGGTAAGACAAGAATGTCAGTAACTCTAAAGCAAGGCATCCTGGGAAAGGTAGTCAGTTAAGACATTTGTTGAGCACATACCATGGGCCTATCATTCTGTTAAGGCTTGTGTTAAGTGGAATGAAACACAAACAAAATGCTAAACATCAGAGATATTGTTTGGTTATCAGAAATGACTTAATGGAGAACATGGAATAAATAAGTCTTTAGCCTTAAAGAATACACTATTTGGAAAAATCCATTTCTTTCAAATCCATTGGGAGAAAAAAAGCAAGCAGTCTACTCTGGCCAAAGAAGGGGGTACCTGTATAGAACTGGAAGGAGATAAGGAAAACCAGAAGAGTATATCCATATCATAGAGGTCAGAAATGCCAGTTTAAAACTGATGTCTCAGTTTAAAATTTAAAGAAAATGAAGAATCAGTCATGTTTTCCAGCTGAACTCTTGGAAGTGGGAGAAGCAGGGTATAATTTAGAATGGAGCAGAGAGAGGCTGAGATAACAGGAAACAATTTAGACTCTGGTGAAAAATAATGAGGGCTTTGGACTAAGACAACTTAAAGACAGATCACATACATATCAGAGACAGAGACAACAGAATTTCTAGAATGACTGAATAATGGAAACAATAAGAAACACATATGTGATGATTGCAAGGTTCTGAGCCTGGTGGAGTGGAAGAATAATAAATTAACAGAAACAACATAATAGAGAGGAGAAAATAGCAGAGGGATTGGAGGATATATGCTCTCAGTTTTAGTTTTATTGAGTTTCAGGTGCAAAAAACTGGAAATATGAGTCTGTAGCTAGAGAAGTCAAGGATTGAATATCAACTTAGGAATCAGGTGCCTAAAAATGATAATTGGATCCAGGAAGTAACTACAATCACAGGATAGAGCAGGGAAAGAGGGTAGCATTGGAGTATCATTTGGAGGAAATTCTACATTTAGCAGTTGGAAGGCGACGTGTGATACCCTGAAGTGGCAAAGAGTGAGAATAAGGCAGGAAAATAATAAAAAATGAAGAGCTAGGCATAAGAGCCAACATAGTTTAAGGAAGAAGGCCAACAATGGCAAAGTTTGCATGGTGATGAGGGGAAGGTCTCTTGGTTTCTTGTAAAAACAAACAAACAAACAAACAAAAACAAAAAACAAACCTACCCCGAGCCAAGTGATTTCCAACTTAAGAAATAAATTTAGCTATCATACTTAAAATGCTCCCATTATTTTACCTGTAGCTCTTAAAATTTTTAAATGTTTTATTTATTTTTGAGAGAGAGCACGCACACAAGTGGGGGAAGGGCAGAGAGAGAGGGAGACACAGCATCTGAAGCAGGCTCCAAGCTGTCAGCACAGAGCCTGACACAGGGCTCGAACTCACAAACTATGAGATCATGTCCTGAGCCAAAGTCAGCTGCTTAACTGACTGAGCCACCCAGGCACCCCTACTTCTAGCTCTTAAAATAAAGCCTAACAATATTACTTTACTCATTTCCAGTCTTGGAAATTAGTCTCTGGTAAAATTTAATTCTAATGTCTAAGTATGGATTAAAAATTTCCACAGCTTTTACCCTGATAAAAGCCTATCATTCATAAATATGCATCCCTCCTTCAAAAGCCAAGAGCAGAGAGGTGGCATATAAGAGAAAAGGGAAAGGAAAGCATTAGTTTACAACTGAATTCTTTTTCTTTTAGGATGATTTTCTGGAAGTTGGTCCAATAGATACTGAACATGGATTTGGTTCTGTTATGAGTTGAATTGTGCCCCCTCGAAATTCATATGTTGAAGTCTTAACCCCAGTAGCTCAGGATGTGAGCTTATTTGGAAACAGAGTTGTTGCAGATGTAATTAGTTAAGATGTGGTCCCATTGAAATAGAGTGGGATCCTAATCCAATATGACTGGGGTCCTTATAAAAAGGGGAGATTGGGACACAGATACACAGAGGAAGAATACCATGTGAAGATAAAGGCAGAGATTGGGGTGATGTAGCCGAACCTAAGGAATGACAAAAATTGCCAGCAAACCACCAGAAGCTAAGACAGAGGCATGAAATGGATTCTCTTTCACAGCCTTCGGAAGGAACTAACCATGTCAACAACTTGATGTTGAACTTCTTGCTTCTAGAACTGTGAGATAATAAGTTTCTTTTTAAGTGACCCTAGGCCTAGTAAACTACAGGTCCATAAACAAGTAAGCCAACAATGTGTTTCCTCAGTGGTACAGACTGAAATCTCTTGTACTACGGAGAGAACAGTGACTTAGTCAACTCTTAAAAAATGTATTCACATAAGCAGTTTAAAACCGCCTTATTTTCCAAATCCGCTTCATTTCCCAGAGACAGAAGTTCTTTGACTAGAGTTTATATTGTGAGGGAACAGCCAGTTTTGGAGAATAAATTTCTTCACTCTTTGGGATTATAGACTCTTCTAAACCAATCTAATAATAGAACTGGCTTGTTCACAACGGCTGGCCCATTGCACACTTGAACCATTAGAAGTGTTATAAAAATAAAGATGAAGTTGCTCGTCACAAGGGAAGGCTCTGAGTAGATGTTTTTAATGGAGGAAGTGATTATGATTTCTGGAAATGTACTCTTGGTGCTGTCTTTTGATATTCAGTGTTATTGGAAAAATATCCAACCACTATTTTATAAAGAGGCTTTTTGTACAACTTTAGACATTTACAATTTGTCATGGTTGCACCTGGCTTGGCACAAGATTCTCTCTGTACAGTGGAAATATTTTTTGATAGTCAAATTGCTGAGTGGGTGGCTTCCATGGCAGAGATACTTTACTTTGGGTACCCTTTAAGAAAATTCAGCATTATATATCTCTATTTACGAGACTCTTTAGCAGCTGTTCTGTGCCCGAAGTTTTTCTTCCCAGATTCTCGCTGACATTTACTGGATTTAAAACATGATTTTGTAAAACATGATATAAATCCATCCATCCAAATATTGTTATAATCTAATTTAGGCTCTTCTTCTCTCAACCTAAAAATAAGCCAGACCTTTCAAGTGACCATAATTTGAAGAATTGATGTGTGTATGTGATTACTACAAATCACCCAGAGAATAGCATTATCAAAACAAACCTGTCTGAACTCAAGAGGATATGGTGCATCACTGGTGACACTTACCATACTGATCCTGTTCCTCCTTTCAACTTGCCTGTGGACACATTACCCTATTTCCTTAGTTCATTCCAATTCTCTGTCCGGTGCTTTCTAAAGATGAAGATAGAGATCACCACAAGAAAGGTGGAGACGGCAACAGGCTGAGGGTTTTGGTGGGAGGGTGGTGCAGGTAGGCACTGCTGCCCAGGCTTAAACATGTTGGCTGCTTTGCCCCTGTACTATTTCTACTGAACTAAATTATTCCTTTCTTGGCCCAGTTCTTTGGCCAAGTTACCTCAGCCATTTGGTAAAGGCTCTTATATCATACAGCTTTTTGGAGTGATACTGTGGAAAACAAATGGTTTGAGCAGAGAAAACAATGGCCTGTCTTGTCTGCTGGTCCCATGTGAAGGAGTGGCAGCTTCCCCCAAAGGGGACTATGATTGCAAGTTCTAGAGGATTCCCAGCTGCAAAATGAGCCATGCCAGATGCCAGATCTCAAAGGACTAGGGAGGAGTAACTCCTGGGTGAATAATAGTTCAGGAGAGAAATAGGGGACAAAGCCTAAATATACCAGAGGGAAGCCTTTCAGTGCGGAGAGAAGGATGGGTGCAGGAGGTGGAGGGAGGCGGGGGAGGGGCAGACTGCTGACACAGGCTATGGCCATTTGTAACATTTTGCATGCCTGCAGGGATAACTCTCCAGTAACCAGACCACTAACTTTGTCTTTGGCCAACAGTTTGACAGTTTTATATAATGACGTTCTGACAATGTTTCAGTATAATTTAGGGGACATCAGAGTGAATAATATTTCATGTCACTCTATTCCATTTCAGCTATCAGCAGATACTTTTTCATTCACTTCTAGCTGTGGTCACGTTGAACATTTTTCAGGTCACGGTTTCTTCTCAGTTACTGCAACTTCCAGACTTGCCCCTACTTTTTCCTAGGGAGTAACCAACCTGGGCACAGATGCAGCCTGACACAATGAATGTGACATTAATGGCTCTCATAACAATGATCTGATAAATCAGGTTGCTTTTCAGCTTTTAGGCAACTTGTATGAATCTCAGCAAAGACCAAATCGGCACAATGACTGAGCAATCTTTTCACATGATTTATGACCTATCCAGGTCAAAGCTGAAACAGGGCAGATAGACTCAACTGGAATGGTGCCTGGCGTGGGTTTTCTTGTCTATTAGCAAGAAGACTGCCTTCTCGCTCATTCCAGGAGGCATTAGACATGTTACTGAGAATATGTGTACACACACTGCAAACACATTGTAAAGAAAGACATTGTCTGACTCATTGTTTTTGCCCCAGCACCTCACTTAGTATGGACACCAGGATTGTCCTCAATGAAGGAGTAATATATAGAGTTGGCTTTGATCACATAACACCTGTGTCACCTCAGGCAAGTTACTCAACTTGGTAAATAAGAGAATAACATCTACCTCACATTAATCTTATAGGGACTAAATGAAGTAATAGATGTGAAGGTACTCTGTAATTCTAAAGTGTCACACAAATGTACTGAGTTATTATTTGTGTAATTTGAATTAGATTTTACCTTTTCTGCATACTGTATTCTTTGGGAGAAAACACTAATAATCTCACTGATTATCTGGCCAAGGTAACTTCTAAATGTTTATAATACTTATCTAAGGGTATCTCAGCTAACTAAGCTGCCTGGGGCCCAGCCCAAACGCTGTTGGTTTAAAAAAATTGTTTTTGAACTTATTTTCCTGGGGGGAAAAAAAGGCAGAACTAACCCAGAACATACATATCAAACAAAGTGTGCCACACGAAGTAGGAAAGCTCATAAATAGCTTCTGGAGTCTCAGATGATGGAGGTTTTGAATCCTTTTATACATTGATCATTGTATGGAAGGATTGATCTTATTAATCTCTGATCTGGCAAACTTCTCTTTATGAGATCAGAGTTAATTGGTTTGAAGGTAACATGTTGGAAGGAGAAGCAGATTTGGTCATTGACAAAATATTTCCCATGCACAAAGGCACTGGTTTATTGGTTGCTGAAAACAATTGGAAGACTTCAAGCTTCACCTTATTATGAGCTAGAACAATGGAGGTGTATAAAATTCCAACTGATTATGAAGCTGGTAACCCATGGGCTGCCTGGGCCACGGACTGTCTCTAAGTTTGGCAGAGCTTAGACCATTGTTTCTTAACTCAAGTTTGGCTTCTTTGTCAATCTTCCACAAGTAACTCATATTCTTCACGTCACACATCTCTACCTGTTATTAAACTGATCATTTGATTCAACTGAATGGTTTGTATTTGCTCATCTTATCCTGCTGCTTGTCAGGAGGGAGTTAGCTTTATATCCTCCTATGGATAAAGAAGAGATAAGCCTCCTTGTTGACAGGTTGACCTTCACAGGGTCCTTAAACTGCCTAGGGCACAGTCTGCTGCTGGGAGAGGTGCACTCTTCCTTATGGGGCCTCAGATTCAGTGAGGATAAAAATCATTGCTGAAGTTCTATCCCCAGCATTAGAAGGAATCTCGGTGGGTGAACTAAGGACGAACATGAATTTTTGAGTCTAGAAAAATGGTCTTGAATCCTAGTTTGCTATTTTTTTTCCTGGGTCAGCATTGCTACATTATATTATGTCTTCTATAAGAGACCCTTGAAATAATCAAGGGGTACTCTTGAGACATGAAATCCTTAGATCCAAGAATGATGCTGGAGCTACAAAAGATGGGAGCTGAGAGAGATGAGAAAATCAAGTTGAAACAGAGATGCTCACCAATAAATCTTTTCTCATTCACTGCTTAATCACTTGTTCCCCTATTTCAACCTTTAGTGGGCCTCAGATTCAAGTGAAAACTTTAGAAAAATTACAAGTCCTATACTTTGGCGGTTACTGGAAAACAGTGAAAACCTCCAATGTTAAATCTTTAAATGACAAGAGTCTAATGTAATATCTACTTCTTAAGTTTGCTGTGACCATGAAAAAAAAATGTAACATAGGTGAAAGAGTTAGAAAATGATAGGATCAATATCATTTGATGATATTTAATCATCATTTAATGAGACTCCTTCCTTCCCAAATATGTGCTAGTTGAGTGAATGAATTTGATAAGAGAATTGTTTCTCTTTAGGTAAAGGTGTGATAAATGTAGATAGTCTTTGGATATTTCTTCCTAGAATTCTCCAGGATCAATCCCTTTTAGACAATGTTGGCTGGTTTAATACATTGGCTCTGTGGCCCTACAACAGGGAAGTCAGGTCACAGTTGCTCATTCACCTTCCCCCACCCCGTCCTTCCTCAACTTCATTGTCTATGAGGTAGGATTTTGCTCATCCACAGTGTGTGTGTGGGAAGGGAGGGGATGTTGCTTTTCAAATATATATATATATTTTTTGTTTTAGCTGCATTTTGTAAAAAGAAAGAAAAGATTTTAATGTGGCTTAAAGGATGTATCACAGAATTAACATAAATCTCAGACTGAAATTAAAAACAAGAAAAACTGGGGCGCCTGGGTGGCGCAGTCGGTTAAGCGTCCGACTTCAGCCAGGTCACGATCTCGCGGTCTGGGAGTTCGAGCCCCACGTCGGGCTCTGGGCTGATGGCTCGGAGCCTGGAGCCTATTTCCGATTCTGTGTCTCCCTCTCTCTCTGCCCCTCCCCTGTTCATGCTCTGTCTCTCTCTGTCCCAAAAATAAATAAACGTTGAAAAAAAAATTAAAAAAAAATAAAAAATAAAAATAAAAACAAGAAAAACTAAGAGAATCAGCAATCACCTATTGACTATATTATGGTTCATATGGGAAGTCAAACTCAGCAGGAAAAGCAAAAGGAAGTTGTCCATAACAAATCATGTGTGTCTCTTGATTCCTTCATATACACACACATATTAAACAAAGTATTAAAAATATTATTTTGAACACCTGTGGTTTAAGATGGCAAATGAGGTATGAGGTGTCATTTTAACATCTACTGAAATAAAAGTAGAGAAACACAAAAAGAAAGAAATCAATAACGTTAAAGAAAATGAGTATGGGAATGAATTAACAAATGATTTTAACACATTCCTGGGAGACTGGGACTGACTGGGAGTGGTTTGTGAATCAAACATGCTGAAGGAGCCTAAGTTTTATAGATCACAGGAGCTTCAGGGAGACAAGAGCCAAACTGTTCGGCAGATTGCAAGAAAGTCTCTGGCCCGAGTCAAGAGCAAGCTAATGGGAACTGGTGTTAAAATCAAGGGATTCACTTGATGTCTGAGTAAAGCTGCTGCCACCAGTGGGCACCTCCAGCCCCCTTCCCCAAACCAACATGCAGGCAGATGGCATGCAGGGCTGTGTCTAAATAAACTACACAACATTTGGGGAAAGCAAAGACAACTAGCCTTGAGTGACCTATGGATGAAACACAGCAAGTTTTTCTGTGCTTACAGAACAACAGGCAAATATTAACAACCTTATAATGTGAAAAAGTAAAAATGTAGCTGATGGGAGAAAAGGGACACGTAGAAGGAAGTAAGAATGCTGATACACTGATATCACCAGTGTAGTCACTCATTCATTGACTTGCCAAATATTTACTCTGAATCCACTGGGTGCAGGTGCTGTTCCCAGGCACTTGGCATATAGAGAAAGGGAAAAATCACACAAAACTCGTTACCTGCATGGAGCTTACATTACATTATGCCATTGTTACTAGTGCATGTTTTATATTGATTAATATATATATTTAAAATTAAGTACTCTAAGAACTGTTATAAGCAAAGAATGAGACTCATTTTTCATCCACTAAATGTCATGGGATTAAGCACAGATCATTAGAAATGGATTTTCCTTTATCTTTTAGCAAGTGTTTAACAATTGATACCATTTCATTGTCTTTCTTGGCTGTAATAAATGGTGGGGTCCCAATGACAAGCTTGTGAAGGTAAGTGCTGGAAATGAAAGATAGTTTGGGTACAGTTCATTTGAACAAAATCATGCTTTCATTTCCCCATTGTTTACCTGTGCTTAGCCAGCAGTATTTAGGAAAGTGGTGCTAGCATTTATTGAATGCTTATTTTATATAAAGCACTTTGCGTACGATAAATCACTTAACACACTCAGCAACCTTAAGGTATTGACATTAATTTTCACATCTGAGAGTTGAGGAAATTGAAGATGAGACAAACAGGGAAGATTGCTAATGACAATTCACGGGGTAGGTGAAGAGTTAGATTTCCATCCCAGGTATGTCTGACTCCAAAAGCTGTTCTCTTTCTTCCCCAACCCTTGGTTTTGCCAGCACAGACTTTTTTAGAAAAAGGTCAGATTTCAGTAAAATTAGTAAAGTTAGATTTCCCATGATAAGTCAATGTTTTGTAGGATGTAAATTTCTGTAGGTAGCCCATTTTTCTAGGTACCTAAGACATTTAGCTAATGTGGTAAATATTTCAGCATCAAATTGATAGTAAAAGTACACGTTTATTAGTTGCCTAACATTTGAATAAAAAGAAATTGCAAAGTTTTATTTTCAAGCTCAACCAATAGTATCCTATCTAGTCCCTATGCTGTCTTTTAAAATATCCTTTAATGGTAGTTTATTCTTGGACAACTCTTTTGCTCCATTTTATAACCAATTTTGCGTACATGATTTCTTGTGTTGCTATTATCTGCTGGAATGAGGCAATGGTCCTCCCATGAACCTACTAGGTTATCAAAAAAGAGATATGCTCCAGTACCAAGTTAGATGCACATAAATTGGGGGGCAATAGTGGTAATAATAACACAAAAATAAACTAGCTCCTATTTTGTGTACATATTAGGTGCCTGATGCTTTGCATGCATCACCTCATGTAATCCTCTCTGCAGGTCTGTGGGGAAGATACTGTGACCAATAGTCTACAAATGGAAATCATAAGCCAGAGAGTTTAAGCAATGTGTTCAAACTTGTCACAAACCAAGGAACTGATAGAATAGGGACTTGAACGGTAGGTTTAGGAGTACTCTTGTCATATTTCTAAAGTTACCTGATATATAAATAATTTGACACATTCTGTCTTGCTGTCCTTGGGAGACAAAATGGGCTGTTGAATAGTAAAGTTGGATGCTGTGGTTGATCTGAAGCAGATTTGCCTCTACCAATGCCACTGGAGGGAAGTCCCAAGTGGGATACATTCTCTATCTTGTTTGGTTCCACGCTGTTCTTGATGAACATCTAGAGATGACTTGCCATGCTGTTGCTGTTGCTGCTGCTGCTTATTATTATTATTATTATTAAAGAATATAAAAAACTGAAAAGAGGTGAGGGAAAATAAGTAAGGATGAGAATCTTAAAAAATTATAACAGGTTATAGCAAGATGAAACTAAATAAGGATAAATTATAATCGTGCTTTTGTCTAAAAAGTTATTTTTTCCATTACAGAGAAGAAAAGATGCAGCTTAGTAAGAACTCAAGCAAAAAATTGGCCATCTTATCAATCTCAAGGCTTCATTGCGCATCTTTACAATGATTGCTCCCAAATACTTGTTTCCAGTCCAGACCTCTACATGGCTCTAGTCCGCTATGTCCAAAAGCTCTACCAATTCCTCCTTTTGGTGTGAAAAAGGCTGCTCAGACTCAGGATGTCCAAGAATAAACTCTTAAGCCATCCTCTCCAAGTCAAGTCCTCTTCCGATATGCCAAATCAGTGAATATTACCACCATCTGTTATGTTAGTAAATTCAAGCATCATTGCTGGTATCTCTTTCTCCCTCATCCTCTCTTCCCCATCTTTAATTCCTCTAGAGACCCTGTCCATTGTAACTCCTAGAATCTCAGAGTTTGTCACTCCTTCATCTCCGCCATTATCTTATTGTCCATGGAACTATCATTTCTTGCCTATAGTATGCTGTGGTCCATCTGGTCTCAGTATTTCTACTTGAGCCCTCTTCATCCCATTTAACATACCAGCATGAATGATATTTGCATTACGAAAATGGGATCAGGTCATACCCACATCTACTCCCAAGATTAAGTTCCTCTAATGCCTTTTTATTTCTCTCCAATACAGACAGAAATCATGCCCCTATATACATCCTCAATCTCATCTCAGCAATCTCCTCTTGCTCTCTGTACTCCAGTAGCACAGGTTGTTTTTAAGTTCCTTGATCACACTGTAGAATCTCTAGCCATAAAGCCTTTGCATGCCTTCTTCCTTCTGTTTGATATATTCCTTTGTCCTCTTTATTTGTCAATGCCTACTCACCCTTCAGATCCCTCTGTTCAGGTGGCATTTAGAAAATTCTCCCTACTCTCTAGGTTGAGATTCTTTTGTTACATGTTCTTATAGTTACATGTTTTGTTCCTGCCCTTTGGAGCTCTTATCTCAATTTATAATTCATTCATTGGTTTACATAACACATACTTATTGAATATTGTATAGCAAGCTCTTTTAAATGCTGGGGATATGGTGATAAATAAAATAGTTCCCTCCTAAGGATCTTCATTTGGTGGTAGAGGAGATATACAATAATCAAATAAACAATAAAATATAAATTGTGTCCTTTGGTGAACATGCTACAGAGAAAAATACATCACACAAGGAGGATAGGAAGTGTGTATGTGTGTGCACAAATACATACTATTTTAATTTTTTTTTCAATGTTTATTTATTTTTGGGACAGAGAGAGACAGAGCATGAACGGGGGAGGGGCAGAGAGAGAGGGAGACACAGAATCGGAAACAGGCTCCAGGCTCTGAGCCATCAGCCCAGAGCCTGACGCGGGGCTCGAACTCACGGACCGCGAGATCGTGACCTGGCTGAAGTCGGCCGCTTAACCGACTGCGCCACCCAGGCGCCCCCATACTATTTTAAATAGGGAAAACTGATGAGGTAACATTTAAACTAGATGAGAGAGTGAACCTTGCATATATCAGGTAGAGGGAGGAGTAAGGGCAGAAGCCTTCTGATAAAAGTATGTTTGCCATGTCTAACGAGCAACAGGAAGGAAGGCCAGTATGTTTGAAGCAGATTAATAGGAATGAAAATAGCAGGAGATGATGACAGAGATAGGGGTCAGGTGAGGAAGGACCTAGAAGGTTGATATAAGAACTTTGGCTTTGAGTCTGAGTAAGTGGGAAATAATTATGAAATTTGAGCAAAGGATGTGATCTGACATATGTTTCTTTTTAAAGGATTGCATGGGCTGCTGTGTGGAGAATAAAATCTGTGTGTGGATAGGGTTGAGGAAAGGTAGAAGAAGGGATATCAGTTATGAACTTGTCTGCACTGATTCAGGTAAGATATTATGGTGGCTTAGTTGGGGTGGTAACAGTAGAAGTAGGGGAACTGGTCAGATTTTGGATATTTTGGAAAGAAAGCCAACAGAATATGTTGACAGATTGGGTGTGTGTTACAGAAGAAATAAAAAAAATCGTGGGTTCCATCAAGGTTTATGGCATAAGCCACTAGAAAGAAAGATGGAGTCATGATATACTGAGATGGGCAAGTCCGTGAGAGAAGCAGATTTGAGGAGAAAGATCAGGAGTCTGGACATATTAACTTTAGGATGCCTATTACATATTCAAGTGGAATTAGAGAGTAGTCAGATTTATAAATCTAGAGGTTGGGAAAGAAGTCTGGGTAGGGTGATTAATGATCATGGTTTGCCTGGGACTGAGGAGGTTCATGGAACATGGAATTTCTGGTTCTAAAACCAAGAAAATCCCGGGGCAAACTGGTGTGAATTTTTATCCTAGGTCTGGGGTATAGATGTGAATGTGTGAGTCTTTTTGGCATATAGAAGATCCCACTTACATGAAGTGTCTACATCTTACATGAAGTCAAATTTATAGAATCACAAGTTGAAATGGTGATTGCCAGGGGCTGGAAAGAGGAGAAATGGAGATTTGCTAATCAATAGGAAAAAAATTTCAGCAAAGCAAGATGAATTAAGTTCTAGAGATTTGCTATACAACATTGTACCTATAATCAACACTACCGTGTTTAGCACTTAACAATGGATCTCACCTTTCGTGTTCTCACCACAATAAAAATAAATAAATAAAAATTTAAAAAGAAGTTCATACTGATTTCCCCTTCATGCCTTTCCAAGTTTCTACTTCAGCTAATTTTACCACCACCTGGCCAGGAACAAAAGCCCCAAATCTGGTGTCCATCTTCCATTACTTCTACCTAGCCCTCACTCTACACATTTAATCAGTTGGCTAATATAAAACATTTCTCAAATATACCTCCTCCACTCCATTCCCATTGCCATTTCTTCAGTTTAGGTTCCTACCATCACACATGAACCAATATAGTAACTTTCTTACTAGAAATCCTACTTGACTCTCCTCTTATGCCAGGGATGCCTGGGTGGCTCAGTTGGTTAAGTGTCCGACTTGGGCTCAGGTCATGATCTTGTGGTCTGTGAGTTCAAGACCCGTGTTGGTCTCTGTGCTAACAGCTCAGAGCCTGGAGCCTGCTTTGGATTCTGTGTCTCCCTCTCTCTCTGCCCCTCCCCTCCCCCTGCTTGGCTCTCTCTTTCTCTCTCTCTCTCTCTCTCTCTCTCTCTCTCAAAAATAAATAAACATTAAAAAAAAAAAAAACAACAAACCTCTTATGGCATATAAAATCCTTCATAATTTAGCCCCTCCTCCTGTTCTGGCTTCATCTCCCCAGTCCTAATCCATTCCATTACACCCTTATTGTATCAATAACAAACAATTAGCAGATACCCAGATTTGCCAGGCCCTTTCATACCTCCCTGTGTTTGTCATGTTGTTACATCTGCCATTATGCTATTCTCTGTGGCAAAGTCCTGTTCCTCTATCTTGACTCAACTAAAAATGGCTCTTTTTTTTTTTTTTAATTTATTTTTGAGACAGAGAGAGACAGAGTATGAGTAGGGGAGGGGCAGAGAGAGAGGGAGACACAGAATCCGAAGCAGGCTCCAGGCTCTGAGCTGTCAGCACAGAGCCTGGCGCGGGGCTTGAACTCACAAACTGCGAGATCATGACCTGAGCCGAAGTTGAAGGCTCAACTGACTGAGTCGCCCAGGTGCCCCTAAAAATAGCTCTTATTCATGAATGTTTTCTTGATCTGTCTATTGGTAGAATGAGACCTTTTAATCCATGCTTACTGTTTTCATAGCACTTGTTACAGTGCAGTACAAAGACTAGTTTTCATGTCTACTCCCCATTAGACTGAACATATCTGAGGGCAGGATCTATGTTTTATTATCCTTGTGTCTCATGTACCTAACACAGCACCTGACCCATTGTAGGTATTCCATGAATGGTTGCAAAGTGAATGAAACTCATCTGTATTTCCTAATTTCTTCTCATCAAAATTTCTTAAACAGAAAAAAAGGAGGGAGAATTACAGAGATTCACTTTTGTCCTCACCTAGCCTGTGATATGAGGGTTTAAAGGACTGTGGAATCCAAAAGGTGAAGAGAGATGGTATGTGGTATGCTTTTGGCAAATTAAAATATTTGTGAGGCTCAAGATTAAAAGGATGTAGAGAGCCTAGTTTGGCCTTTGTTGCCTTGCTATTTCAACAGGAAGTATGTAAGTTGCCAAATGCTGAAGAAGAGAAGTTAGCAAATTACAGGGAAGGAAAGAAGAGGCAATGAAACATGGTTCAAAATCCTCATGTGCACCCTGCTCCTGGCTTGTTCTATCAGGATCCCTGCTTTTTTTCATCAGATAGTTGGAGTGTACAGAGTCATGTGAAGATTACAGAACCAGTTTCATGGCCACTTCACACAAATCTTTATACTTTCTTCCTTAAAGTCCATGCAGTTAAGGAAAAGTGCTTACTCTTCCTGTCTTACTATTCACATTGGAATGAACTCAAAAATAATTTCCAGGCGACAGCTGTTAATAATTACAGAGAAAGCATTTTATGACTGCACAGCCAGAGCATGTTTTGTGTCTCAGACAATGACGTGGTAGCTAACAGCTTCTTTCCCTACTTTACCCATTTTAATTTTCTTACCTTCAGTTGCATTTCTTTCTATGACAGACACCACACCTATCCCACTAACCATCACATGTTCCTTTCTTGTTAGCTAAAGTCTCCACCAAGTCCAATTCAGACTCTGATCTTTGGTCTCTGAGCTGTTGACTAGTTTCTCATTAGCTGTCTAGGACTTAGCAGATCAGTCTGAAATTCAGAAGATAGACAATTGTCTATAAAATTGTCTATTGTGCCCCCTCGATTCTGTGGGGTGTCTTGAAAATAAGTTATCTGGGTATATGTCATTAAATATACTTGAATTGTGCCTCTGGTGGTCTGTCCTGTATTTTTGTTTGAAGGAATAAATAAAACAAATATTTAGTTGTCTCCTTTGTGTCAGGCAATATGTTAAGCATGTCCATATATCCTAACTTATCAGGCTTCATAAAAAAGGCATTATTGTCAGATTGTACAGATACAGAAAACAGCACAGATACAGAAACACAACTGGACAGAAAGACAACTAAGGGCTAAGAACCTGGCCTGGCTGCTGTCAAAACCCATGCCTCTTACAACATACGTATCAAGCTGTAAGCTCATGGTGATTTGCCAGGAAGGAAGAAATGGCTGGAGATGTGACTGCCTCATCCTACCCCTTGTCCCTGTCTTCATTCTCAACCTTCAGTTTTGTGGCCACCAGAGTATGGCATCTCTACTGACACTTTGGCATTTGATGAACTGTGCCTGCTCTTTTACTCTTTGGTTGCTTCAGTTTTTAAATCCTGGAAGAGAAGAATGTTCAATAGTGTCATAGTATCAGAAAACAGAACTTAGATTGGCTCTAAGCTCTGCTGCTTCTTCAAGGCATGAACTTTAATAAGTTCTCAATCTCCTTGGGACTCAGTTTCTTTATATGTAGAATGAGTAGATTGAATTAGATGGCTTAAGGCTACTTCATCCTCTGTTAATAATTTTTTCTGAAAATAATTTTTAACCCTAATTGAGAGTTCATGAAATTTTCATATCAGGATACAGAAATTATTTAAGCTTTCATGAAGGAAATTAAAAATATATACTTTCACTGAGGAAATTGAGGCTCCAGAAGTTTATGTAACTTATCCAAAGTCATGGAACTAACAGGTGATTCATCTTAGATTTGAACCAAGATAGTTACTGGAATATATGGTAAAACCTTAAAACAGCCCCCAAGTTCTTCATGAACATGATGTGTCTTCCTCTCCAAACTTAACTCTCCCGCTCCAATTTTGTATTCTAGTAGCTGAAGTGTTTGTCGTTTCTCCATGGGCAGGTGTATACAGGGTTTTAATGTTTTCCAGCAATCTGGGCCTTTGTTTATGTTCATAAGTTCCTTCTGTGGTATCTCTATACTTCCTTTTACCACCCAGCTAGTTCCTATTTGTTCCTTCACAGCTTAGTTCAAATTTCCCAGTTGGGGTAAATGGTCCTCTTCCTTTCTGCCATAGCACATTGTGCATATTTTCATCTTCAAATGTACTGCATTTTCTTAAATGTATATTCTTTGTCTGTCTTCTCCATTAAATCATTAGCTGTTGGCAAGAATGCGCCTTGTTCTATTCATCTTTGTTCTTTGTCCCAGGTTCTATCATGTGCTCAAGAAATATTATTTGAACCAAACTGAATGGAATGATCCCAAACACGGGGCTTTACCCTTGTATTTCTCAAGATATTTTCTGAGTGTGATTATATTCACATCATCATTTCACAAATAGGGAAATGCAGGCTCAAAATTCTGCCCATGATCAGTCTTCTGGGAAGAGTTATCTATGCACATTTTCCTAATGCCTTATTTGCCTTTCACAGTTAAGTTCTCTTCAACCTACCGTACCACTCCAGCTGTTCTGGCTTAGATTTCAATGGTGGCCATATTGTAAAATCTGAAATATGGCTCCAGTCTTCCCCTAACTTGCATTCCTTGACTGATCACTTTCTCCACTTGAAAGTCTCTCTTTCCTTGGCTTCTGTAATATACAACACAGTGTAATACACACTCTAGTGTACTTTCTGCCCCACGTGGCTAACCCTCTCTTTCCCCTTTGGTGGTGCCTCCTCCTCTACTTAGCAGTTAGAGTTTCCTCAAAAATCAGTCTTGGATCCTTATTTCTTTCTTAGTCTACATCCTTTCCTATGATGGCTCATCCACTCCCACAATGTATAAAGAAATACTATGTATACACCAGCAACTCAGAGATTGGTTTCTCCAACATCGATTTCCCTTCTCAGCTACCAAATCATATATACATTTATTTGCTGTCCCCTCTTGGTCGCCTCTCATGCATCTTGATTTAAACATATCAAAATCCAAACTCATTTTCTTATCCTTCAAACATACTCTTTATCTAGTATTCTCAGTCTCTCATCCTCATCTTCCCAATTGTTCATGACAGAAATGCTGATGTTACCCTTGACTATTGTACTTTTTGTAAGCATGTGTTGATGCCACCTTGTAGGTGAATCTTGAGTCTGTACATTTCTCAACCTTGAATCTGCCACTCTTCAGGCTCAACTGCCACTATCTCTTGGCTGGACTACAGCAATAGCTTCCCAACTGGACCTTTACTCCTATCCACTCCTGCCATCATCTTGTTTTTTCATTTCCTCCAATCCTTTCTACTCATAAATCACTAGAGTGTTCTTTTCAAAATGAAATTGTAATCATGTTGTAGCCCGCCTTTACACTTTAAAATGTTCCACATTTCGGGGCACCTGGGTGGCGCAGTCGGTTAAGCATCCGACTTCAGCCAGGTCACGATCTCGCGGTCCGTGAGTTCGAGCCCCGCGTCAGGCTCTGGGCTGATGGCTCAGAGCCTGGAGCCTGTTTCCGATTCTGTGTCTCCCTCTCTCTCTGCCCCTCCCCCGTTCATGCTCTGTCTCTCTCTGTCCCAAAAATAAATAAACGTTGAAAAAAAAAAATGTTCCACATTTCTCTCACGGTAAAACAGAAAATTCTAACATGGCCTATAATGGCTCTGCATAATCAGCTCTCACTTTTCCATTTCTCCAAACTCTTCCCATTTGGACCCTAATCACAATCATAGCTATACCATTATTTGTTTGCTCCTTTTTAATTTTTTAAAAAATATCTTTCCCCCTAAAATGTAAATTCTATGAGACCAGTGTCCAAGCCTGTTCTGTTGTTCCCTGAATCATAGAAACCTAGGACAATAGGTGTCCAAAAGATAGTCAATAAATATTTGTTGAATAAATGAATGGATCCATTAATTAACAATAACTTCTTTTGGTACATAAAAATAGGCCATTGGGGCACCTGGGTGGCCCAGTCAGTTAAACATCTGACTTCAGCTCAGGTCATGATCTTGTGGTTCCTGGGTTTGAGCCCTGCATCTGGCCCTGTGCTGACAGTGCAGAGCCTGGAGCCTGCTTCAGATTCTGTGTCTCCCTCCTTCTCTGTTTCTCTCCCACTTACGTGCACGCACACATGTACACACACACACTCTCTCTCTCTCTCTCTCTCTCTCTCTCTCAGAAATAATAAATAAACATTAAAAATTAAAAAAAAAACCCAGATCAACCTTGAGGGATCCCATTCTGGGCAATTCTTCCAAGTCAAGCATTCTTAAGAATTCTTATTTTAAGAATTAGATTCAGCTATATTATATTCCATATTATTAACTTTTCTTTCTATCATTTGTTTATTAGTGCATAGCATTCAACTATATGCCAAACACAAGGCTAACAGAAGTAAAAGTATAACAAGCACAGTCAGCAAAAAAGACCTGTAAGTATATAGGAAACTGTTTTTAATGTTTTAGAACAAAATTTTCTAGTCTGAGTATCAGTGTGCTGGGATGTCTTTCTGAGGTTTGAAAGATTATTGCTGTGCCTACCGCTTGGGAGGAGGTGAGTCTGCCCAATTTTTTCTGCTGTGTCATGATGTTTGGACTACAATTAGGCTGCATATGCCCTAAGTGGCTCTGCTGAGTGTTAGTCCATTTTTATTGTGACGATGCTAAGAAACTAGTCCAATACTTTTAGGAAAGCATTGTTATTTTGATTATTGTCTTCAGCTTGGCTGTCTTGGCTGTCTCCCATGGATTTTTTGTTGTACTGTAAGTCCCAGTTTAATATTGTAAGGAATCTGACCTGTACTTTTGTGAAGCCAATTATTTCCTCATGCCTGAGGCAGTATAAGTTTACAGAACTCAGCTCAAGAAAGAGTGAAAGATAGCCAATAGTAGTCATGGACTAAATTCCTTCTTGGTCATTACTTAGCTCACCACTTTTGAGCTTTCTTCATTAGGTAATCCTAAACAGGAGATGGCACGAATGCCTCACATGACTGTGACTCAGCATTTTCAGTGAGTGTGCACCACTACCCTATTGAAAGGAAGTGGGAGTATTATGCTAAGTGAAATAAGTCAGGCAGAGAAAGACAGATACTGTATGTTTTCACTCATGTGGATCCTGAGAAACTTAACAGAAGACCATGGGGGAGGGGAAGGGGGAAAAAAGTTACAGAGAGGGAAGGAGTCAAACCATAAGAGACTCTTAAATACTGAGAACAAACTGAGGGTTGATGGGGGGGGAGAGAGGGGAAAGTGGGTGATGGGCATTGAGGAGGGCACCTGTTGGGACGAGCACTGGGTGTTGTATGGAAACCAATGTGACAATGAATTTTATATTTAAAAAAAGAAAAAGAAAAGAAAAGAAAGGAAGTGAATGCCCAGGGTTGTCTTGATGGGTAGGAGAGTATAGACTATCTCAGTCTCTAATATATATATTAGAGAGAGAGGGCACAAGTGAGCAAGGCTCAGAGAGAGAGAGAGAGAGAGAGAGGGAGAGAGGGAAAAGAAGAGAGAGAGAAAAAAGTGGGGCTCACCTGAAGCGGGACTCAAACTCATGAACTGTGAGATTATGACCTGAGCTAAAGTCAGATGCTTAACCGACTGAGCCACTCAGGTACCCATCAGGGCATATATGTTTAACTAAAAGTGATTATATGTCAAAATTTTTAGAACTGTCAGGAATTCACAGAATTTGGTTATTATTTGTACGCTGTTTTTTGTTTTTTTTTTCTTCCCAGAGATAAATGCCAGTACCCTGGTGCTAAATTATTACTGAGGAGCTAGCAAATGGCAGGCATGAAAAATATCTAAGGTTATATGTTTTGCTATAATTTTATTTATTTTAATTACTAAATCTTTTACATGCAGGAAATCACTACAGTTTGCTTCTGAATATATGAAAACTTGTGATGTTAGCACAGCATTAATGTTTTATTATACTAAGAATATTTACTGGGAAGTTGGCTCTCCTAGGTTTCCATAAACATTGTGGGTTTTTGTAGGTTGAACAAAATATGTAGCATTAAAGTACTGCAAATTCCTAGACTGAAATCTAAGGCAAAGTTCAAATTGTTTATTCTTTTTTCTTGGCAGACTGTGTGTGTTTCTATTCAACTACAATGTTGATCCTGTCCAGGACTCTCCTTTAAATGCTGCTTTACTAAAATCTTTATTTAAATCTGATTTGAATTGTTAGAAGGTTTTCTGGGGGGAAAATTAAGAGACCATACCATGCTAACTTTTTAGAAACATTTTCCAGAATCACCAGTTAATATTACTTAATTGAGAAAAAGGCTTGATAACTAAAATATTCAGTGACTGAGATAGTCTACTTAATTATGCCTTCTAGATAAACTTCTAAGTATTGTAGTTCTCCGAGCTTACGCCCACATTATTGAAATCTTGGTAAAATAAACATTTGCCCTTTTCTATATTGTGTGGGTAGTTTAGAGCTGACACAGTGGAATCTTTAACTCATGGCTGAACTCCTGAAATCAGCCCTGACTAATTAACAAACGCTTCTGACCCAGGCTGTACGGTGTGTGCATGTGTATAATGTAGACCTTGGGTGACATTATTGCGCTTTCTGCATAGCTCAGCCTGATGTTAGAACTCCAGGTGCACTAAACCACATGTAGTGAAAAGAGAAACCATGTTCCGGTGGTGGTGCTTGTTGTTTTTGTTTTGTTTTGTTTTGTTTTGTTTTGTTTTGTTTTTTAACATTTTCCGGTGTCTATTCTGGCCATATCTCCGGTGGGAAAAGCACTGCTTGCAAGGTCAGTCCAGGAGCCATTGCCACAAATCTTCCCTTTCTTCCTTTTGGGGCACTCATGCCAAAAAGGCTCAAGAGAAAAGAGGTTTTCAGTATTTTGTGTGTGTGTGTGTGTGTGTGTGTGTGTGTGTGTTTCTTCTTCCTTTGGTCAAGGAATGGAAATTTATGAGAGAGAGACTACTAAATGAGACCGTAACTGTGGCAAGTGCTGAGTGTGCTCATGGGCGGCAGGAAGGGGTCTGAGGAGCAGGAGAAGGGTGGGTGGTTGAAATGAGAGAGGAGTCTGGGAGAGTTCCAGAGTTCTCTAAGGTTAAGAACCTTCTCCATGGTTGAGGAAAAGGAGGAAAATTGTAGGGGAAACAACATTTTGAGAGAAAAGGAATAGCTGGAAAATTTTACCTGATAAACTGTGTCACCCTTGGATAAACGACACGGTCATCAGAAATGAAGGAGAAGGCTGTGGAGAGATGGCAAGGAACAGCTGAAGCTGAAAGGCTGAGTGTTGATGAAAGAGTTTTAAAAGACAACCAGGAAGGATACCAAAGGCCTTGCAGTGGTTAGCAGGACACTAGGACTTAGTAATAATGAGCCAGAGGCAGGAGGGGACACATATTCCATACTTAAGGTAAAGATTATAAAATTACCGATACAGAGTCCATACAAAAGTAAATATTCAGAATGAACAGGAAAATTACAACAAATAACAATAATTTACGTTTGGTATTTGACAAAAACATATGATCAAGGGAACTGATTGCCCGCACTCCTCTTAAGGCTTGGAAAGAAACTTTACAAGAGAAAGGCTTAAGGCTTCAAGCTTCATTAGCCTCATGGCCATAAGGCTATAAATGCCACTAAAGTAAATACAGCACAGCATTGCATTTCAAATAGTATCTCAAAGGAGATATGTGGAAGATGATGGATGCCTGTACCATACTGACTTCAAAATGTTCAGAATGTACTCAGAACAGCTCTAACTTCTTGTAACTTATAATGTTTTATAAAATTTAAATAAGACCATGCATAAGAAGATGCTTTAAAAATTTGTAAAGTTCTTTCCCAATTTAGGTATTTATTTTTTTTACTTTCTGAAAAACCCATTATATCTCAATTATTTATCGAATTTATCTAGGACATCAATGAGCCTGTTTATTTTTACCCTGCACAAGCTCCTTAGAATTTTGTTTTATAATTACTCTGCAGTAGTAACTCTCATTTTTTTCTAAAACTGTTCTTTCAGCTTCTATGTTTCATGTTTGAGAAAATAACAGTGTTTTAGTCACCATTTAAAAATGATTTATGCTTTCATCTTTCCAGACTAAAGTTCTAATCTTTGCTATCATTTTCTTTTGGTAACTCCTTAATTCCTTTGATAATTTACGGTTCTCATCTTTGTGCTTTCTCAAGACTAATCCTTCTATTTGTTAAGGTGCCTGGCCAGAACTGAAACAAATGTGGAACGGAAAAAAGTGCCACAGTTTTATAAATCATTCATGTGTGTGTGTGTGTTTTCCAATTCTCTTGCTGTATAAGCCTAGCATTTGATTGATTGCTGGCAATAATTGGCAGATTTGTTTCAGTTTGGTATCTCTTTTAGATTCCCTTCAGTAGTAGTTAGTTGGGATCATAGGAGAAATTTGATCAGGATAATCCAGGATGCAGAGAAAGTTTGGAATAGAGAGCAAAAGTATTCCATGTAAAGGGAGAATTGATGAACAAAGCATATCGAAATTAAGAAATGGGACTACAATCTGAAAGAAACATTTGGGAGACCATTGAATGGCAAGTATGGCCACAGAACAGGGAGCAGTGGTTAACTGACAAGATAAGAGGTTATGGTCTAGCGGACAAGCAGGAAATTGCGGCTGCTCTAGGTTGATATAATGGAGGTGGAGCTGTACCTTGTAATTAGATCAAAGGTTTTTCATTTGATGAGTGGCCAGTGTGGGATGGAGTAGGAGGCCAGCATGCTCAAATAGAAAGAACTTGTGTGGTAGAGATTAGAGAAGTAGTTCCCAGCCCTGTCTTCCTGTGACAATCACCTTTTAAAACATGTTGACGCCCTGGTGTCATAAGCCAATGGAATTAGAATGTGGAAGTGGACCTAGGCATTGGCACGTTTTGAAAAATTATCAGGTGACGCTGGCATGCATTGAGAATTGAGAGCTATGGGTGGGAGCACTGGTTCTAAACTGGAGAAGGTTTTATAATCCTATTGGTGTAGGTAGCCTTACTCCTTACCAATTAAATTAGAAGTTTTGGGAGTGGGATCTAGGCATCATCAGATTTTAAAACTTCCTGGGTGTTTCCAATGCACAACCAAATTTAAGAACTGTTGAGTTAGAGGGATTGTATCGTGTGATCTACTGTGCATTACTGATACAATGAAATTATGTTGTGTAATAGCCCTCGTGTATTAAGATCATACTTGCAGCCTTGAAGTTTAAGGCACAGAAAAGAATCCAGGTACTGCTGTTTGACTTTGTTCTGATTCTTCAGTGCGCCCTTCTAATTTAATGGAATTAGAATAACAAAATTTTGAAAACCAGAGGAGACCTTAGAGAAGTAACCCAGATCCCTCCATTTCTACATGACGAGTAAGAGGCCCAGAAAGGGTAGTACAATTGTTCATGATCACTTGGGTAGTTAATGACAGGGTGGGATCCTCTGGCTCAAATATTTTCAATCTTCTTCCACAATGCTGGCTACATTAAAGCACTTAGTTCTGAAATGCTAAGTGCTAGAAGGGATATGATTTAATTTATAAAATCTAGAAAATAGATGAAAAAGCTTATTGTGCACCTGTCCACAAAACTTTAGAACACTAGAAGTAAAAGCTACCCTTGAAGCATAAAAAAAATTTTTTTTCAAGTAAATTAAATTAATAAACTAGGTTTAAAAAAACTTAATCCCCAACATGGCATTTGTAAAGTTACTGGCCGTGAGAATCCTTCAAGCCATAGAGACAGTTATTGGATAGTCACTCTGTTTATTTAGAAGGCTAGAATTTGGAGGCACTTTAGACTTGGAACCCAAATACTTGGGTTTCCTAAGGTTATATCCTAAACCATAAAAAAAAAGTTTTGCAATCAGTACCTAGACCCTCAATCATGTGGCTTTCATGTGTTTCCACATCCTCTGAGTTAGTCCAATTCCTGAACTAATCCTAACCTTGGAGAAATCAGAACAAAAGCAAATCTCTTTGGGGTATAAAGTTAATTGCATCTGTTTTATATTCTGTTTGTTAAATGTGCTCACTTTCTTGTGCATTTGTGGACTTAAGTTCCAGTATACAATCTTTGCAAAAAATACAGTGGTCACTCCCCCCACTTCCCTCAGGTGATATCCTTTGTTTGGTGCTCTGTCTCCAGCTTTCCTGGCCGATATCTCTGTCACTGACTATGGTGAAAACAATGGGCATGCTGATGAAGTATAAAAGTATACAAAGTATACAAAGTATACTTATAAAAGTATAAAAGATAAAAGTAACTTGAAGGAAGGCAAGTGAATACATTAGATCATAGAACTGGGATTCAGAAAGGTCTCCATGGACTGAAATGAATGGCAAATGTCTAAGCAGATACAATTCAGTGGGGAGAGAAGAGCGCAAGTCTCTGTACTTGGACATATTACACGGTACAGAGGGGAAGAGTACTCTTTCCTTTAAAGCACTTGAAGGGCTGTTATTGAAGGGTTTCTAAGCCTAAGGCCCATAGACCATCATACACCTTAGGCAATGCCCCAGAAATTGCCCATAAGCCATATTTTCTTGGGATGGAGTCTGTAATGTTGATTAAATGCTCAAAATAAGAAAAAAACAAAACAGATTAGACCTAAAGGTTTTAACTGGAAAAAATAAAAGGAAGCTACAAACAGATTTTATCTCCATGTGAGAAAGAAATTTCTCTGTTAAAGTTGTCCAAAGACAGATGAGCTATCATGGGAAGTTTCAAATTTCCAGAACATTTGGCAAGACTATCAGAGAGAGGATTTAAGCAACAGATGGATACTTTAAATGTGTTATTATGTTTCTGTAAAACAAACAACTGTGTACATGGAGAGAATGCCTGAATACAACTAACACGAAGGCTGGTGGAGTCAGGAAGCCTCAGGAGCATTGAGGCCCTGGACCACAAAAGCTATGGAATTGTGGGTAATGGGGCTGTCTTCTCTAGGCAGATCCTGGGTCACAGATTGTTCCACCAAAAAGCACCCTGATGGTTTTGTTTTGCTTCTGAGGGAGGACTAGAGGGAGGACTTATTCTATAATGAATTCATTTATTTTGTCTGATAGACAAAATGCCTATCAACTGTTACTATGAGGAGGTCAATCGAGAAATAAAGTGTGAAGGTATAGTAGTTCTGATTATGGGCTGTGAAGTTAGGCTGACTGAATTTCACTTCTGCCTATTTACTAGCTGTGTATGACTTTGCAGAAGTTATATAGGCACTCTGTGCTTCCTTTCCTCATATGTAAAGTAAAAACAATAGTAGTACCTACAACCTACATGTAGGTAGGAGAATCAAATAAACATAAAAGTCATGTAAAGAATTAAAAATGGTGATCAAGGGGCACCTGGGTGCCCCAGTTGGTTAAGCATCTCTCTCTTGATTTCCATTCAGGTCGTGATCTCACAGTTCAGGAGGTCAAGCTCCACATCTGGCTGCAAGCTAAGCTTGGAGCCTGCTTGGGATTTTCTCTCTCTCTCTCTCTCTCTCTCTCTCTCTGCCCCTCCCCTGCTTATGCTCTTTCTCTCTCTCTCTCAAAATAAATAAACATTTAAAAAGTGGTGATGAAAATTGTTAGCTATATTATTGTTATTTTTTCTGGTTATTGGTTGAAGATATTTGAATTTTATTTAAACTGTCATTTATTTGCTGTGTGATATAAGGAAAACTCCTTCCCTTTCTGGCTTCATGTTTCCACCTATAAAATAGTGACTACCTTTATATTGGACAAAGACAATGTCTTACTAAGGTAGCAGAGTACAACAATAATTTTACAAATTTATGTTTGCGTTAGAATATTAATTCTTAATTTGGAGGCAATGCTTTAGATTAGGTTTTGAAATCACGAGCAAGATATACTGATCTACTCCGTTATCAAGCTTTGTTCAAGTCTCTCCCATGTATGAGTCTGCTGTCTCTAGAACTCAATGCAGAACTTTTAATTTGGAATATCTGAGAGAGATTTTTTTTTTTTGATCTGTAGATTTCAAGTGCTTCATAGCAATTTGCTCCCAGCCAGAGCAGGGATTCCCAGACCCAGCAAGGAGCTCTGCCTCCTCAGCAGTCAGAACCCTGGATGCTTCCTAACATGACTGACTCTTTACTGCTGGAATGTTTTTGCAACAGGGAGTGCCTGTTGCAAAATTGGCTAGAGAGGTTCATCATGCTTTTTAGTCTATTTATAAAGTGGTTTTTTTGTTTGTTTGTTTTAAAGTGAGCCCTTATATGTATTTATGTGTAAGCCTGTATAATCTTTCGTTAATAACTGATGAAGCCTCATAAAAAGGGTGATAGGTTTTTGCTTTTAAATTTAGCTTCAAATGCTAAGTGAGTAGTGGAGTAAACACACATCAGTATAGCTTTTTTGTTTTGGACTCTACTAATTCTAGGTTTGTGATAATTGACTGGACCTATGTGTACATTTCTAAGTCAGTCATCTTCTTTATAACAGAAATTAATAGCATGGTCAAACTTTTAAAGACTTAAAAGAATAGCTCTGAAGCACCTTTAAGTACTTTATAAGCAACTACTGAAATGTTCATTATAAATTACTCTTATCTATTCATCACATCTTTTCTTGAGAGGAATTAGAGACTTGAGAAGTTGACAAGACCAACCTTCAACTCTGAGTTCTTGGCATTCTTTGAAAAAAATGATTTTATCACGTTTTTATCTTCAGCCCGAGATTCTGGTTTTGCTTTTTGTTTTTCCCCCTCCTTCTTCACTAGCCTATTCTCCTTGGCTGCTCTTTCAGTTTATTACTCATGCAAAGTATATGACAGCTAGTTTACACTGATTTGCAGATATCAGATTTTCCTCAGGCAGTTTAACTTCTTTTGGGGTATCTTGGAATCTGATTTCTATTTCTTGAGTTAAAAGTAAGAGAATCAAGAAGGAAAGAGCCCCTCATATGCCTTTCCTTCATTACAAGGAAACATTTCTGGGACAGCCTTCCCAAATCATACCAGACTTGAGCTATACAAGAAAGTCCTTCTTAGTCCTGAACCCCATCCCCTTCTCTCTCAACCCATAAGCTCACTGAACCTCTGTTTCCTCTGGTATATATTCCATTTCTCCTCAAAAGGGCCCCACAGTTTAAAATTTTGCTCTATGAACTTTTCCTTTCCCCAAATGAACGAACTATTTGGACACCATTTCTCATCTTGTAGTCAAGAATAGAGGTGCTGTGACTTCAGTCAAATTCTTAGATGCAAACTTTTAAATATTGAAGCAATTTGAATTTAGGACTAAAGTCCAATCTTCAGATAACTATAAAGTCAGGGAGAATGAGCCCCTCCCCTTCTCTTGCACACCTGAACATCTAGTCATATTGACTCTAGTCACATCCCCTGATCACATCCCCATGATTTTGCCTGCCCTGGAAGGTCTCTCCCCTCCCTCACAGATCCCAGCTCCACATGTGAGGGATCTTCAAGGCCTTTTCTTTTGGACTCAGCTCAGCCTTACCCATCCCCCCACCCCCCTGAAAACAGTCCTGTATGCTGTCTTCACAACACTTTGGTAGGTCCTCCCCTTACCACCACCTACCTGTATTCTCATATAGTCACCTTGCTTCACACAGAATCTGTTTCCCTGATTTGATCCTTCACCCCCATGTAGTGTCCTACAGAGCAGAGAGCATTTCTGGATTATTGCATCTAACACAGTACATGGCTAGATATACCATGTCTTGAATGTAAATTTGTGGCATGAATACATTTGTGGCATGACTGAGAGAATTACAAACATCAGACCATTCTGTAAAAAATAAAAATTAGTGAAGATTCCAGAAATTATAAATTTAGAGAGGTCCTTGTTGGGCAATTACACTGAAATAAAAGGGAAAGTTAAGATTATTTGAAATTTTTTTTTCAACGTTTATTTATTTTTGGGACAGAGAGAGACAGAGCATGAACGGGCAAGGGGCAGAGAGAGAGGGAGACACAGAATCGGAAACAGGCTCCAGGCTCCGAGCCATCAGCCCAGAGCCCGACCCGGGGCTCGAACTCACGGACCGCGAGATCGTGACCTGGCTGAAGCCAGACGCTTAACCGACTGCGCCACCCAGGCGCCCCAAGATTATTTAAAGTAAGGACAACATACAATTTTATTTAACAGTTCTATATGTCCGTAAATAACTTAGATACCTAGTCAGAATTAATACAAAATATAAATAGTAAAAAATATTTTTAAGCAGATGCAGTTTTTTACTTTTAAATAGACAGAATATCTTATAATAGGCTTTAAAAATGTTATCTGGTAGAGATTTTTCTTCATTTTCACTCAGCTATGTGACAAGAATTGTCATGGCTTTTGGAAATATTTCCTTTTGAAACATTACCTCTGATCTGAAACAAAAGAAAGCATATTTTTTCTTTTTTGAATATTTTTATTTATTTTTAAAATTTATTTATTGTTTAATTTGCATCCAAGTTAGTTAGCATATAGTGCAACAATGATTTCAGGAGTAGATTCCTTAATGACACCCATTTAGCCCATCCTCCCTCCCACAACACCTCCAGCAGCCCTCTGTTTGTTCTCTATATATGAGTCTCTTATGTTTTGTCCCCCTCCCTGTTGTTATATTCTTTTTGCTTCCCTTCCCTTATGTTCATCTGTTTTGTATTTTAAATTCCTCATATGAGGGAAGTCATATGATACTTGTTTTTCTCTAATTTCGCTTAGCATAATACCCTCTAGTTCCATCCACATAGTTGCAAATGGTAAGATTTCATTCTTTTTGATTGTCGAGTAATACTCCATTGTGTACATATATACCACTTCTTCTTTATCCATTCATTGATCGATGGTCATTTGGGCTCTTTGCATACTTTGGCTATTGTCGATAGTGCTGCTATAAACATGGGGGTGCATGTGCTCCTTCAAAACAGCACACTTGTATCCCGTGGATGAATGCCTAGTAGTGCAATTGCTGGGTTGTAGGGTAGTTCTATTTTTAGTTTTTTGAGGAACCTCCATACTGTTTTCCAGAATGGCTGCACTAGCTTGCATTTCCACCAACAATGTAAAAGAGATCCCCTTTCTCCTCATCCTCGCCAACATCTGTTGTTGCCTGAGTTGTTAATTTTAGCCATTCTGACAAGTGTGAGGTGGTATCTCATTGTGGTTTTGATTTGTATTCCCTGATGAGTGATGTTGAGCATTTTTTTCTGTGTCAGTTGGCCATCTGGATGTCTTCTTTGGAGAAGTGTCTATTCATGTCTTTTGCCCATTTCTTCACTCAATTATTTGTTTGTGGGTGTTGAGTTTGGTAAGTTCTTTATAGATTTTGGATACTAATCATTTATCTGATATTTGCAATTATCTTCTCCCATTCTGTCGGTTGTCTTTTAGTTTTGCTGATTGTTTTCTTGGCTGTGCAGAAGCTTTTTATTTTGATGAGGTCCCAATAGTTCATTTTTGCTTTTGTTTCCCTTACTTCTGGAGACGTGTTGAGTAAGAAGTTGCTGCGGCCGAGATCAAAGAATTTTTTACCTGCTTTCTCTTCGAGGATTTTGATAGCTTCCTGTCTTATATTGAGGTCTCTCGTCCATTTTGGGTTTATTTTTATGTATGGTGTAAGAAAGTGGTCCAGTTTCATTCTTCTGCATGTCACTGTCCAGCTTTCCCAACACCACTTGCTGAAGAGACTGTCTTTATTCCATTGGACATTCTTTCCTGCTTTGTCAAAGATTAGTTGCCCCTACATTTGTGGGTCCATTTCTGGGTTCTCTATTTTGTTCCATTGATCTGAGTGTCTGTTCTTGTGCCAGTACCATACTGTCTTGATGATTACAGCTTTGTAGTACAGCTTGAAGTCTGGGATTATGATGTCTCCAGCTTGGGTTTTCTTTTTCAAGATTGCTTTGGCTTTTCGGGGTCTTTTCTGGTTTCATGCAAATTTTAGGATTGTTTGTTCTAGCCTGTGAAGAATGCTGGTGTTATTTTGATAGGGACTGCAAAAGAAAGCATTTAGATTGACACTGGTGAAATAAATTTTTATTTTCAGGAAGATCATAGGAATACAATAATTTATACTTGGAACGACAAAAGTAAAATAAACATGAACTTACAGTTGGCTCTTGAACATCAAGGGGGTTAGGGGCTTTGACACCTGCACAGTCAAAGATCTGTATATAATTTTTGACTCCTCCACAACTTAACTGCTAATAGCCTACTGCTGACTGGAAGCCTCACTGATAACATAAAGAGCGATTAACACACATTTTGTATGTTATATGTATTACATACTGTATTCCTACAATCAAGTAAGCTAGAGAAAAGAAAATCATAAAAAGAAAAAGCATATGCTGTACTAGCCTGTATTTATTGAAAAATATTAACGTATAAGTGGACTCATGCAGTTCAAACCTGTGTTGTTCAAGAGTCAACTGTACAGTAAAACACTAATTGTGACCAAGACTGATTAGAATTAGTGAACTGCTTGAATCAATAAAATATTTAATCATTATGTTGCACACCTGAAACTAATATAACACATCATAATTTACTTCAATAATAAAAATTTAAAAATAAAATAAAATAAGTATTTACATAGGAATGCAGATACAGACAGGACCTGGGTCTAGGTTAACATGTGTTCTATTGGAGGGCCTGCTTGAAGGAATATAGGAAGATAATCAGCAGCTCTGTGGGTTAGGCAACGTTGTACTGAGTCACCTCCCCGTAGAAATGTTTCCACTGGCATATATTCACTCCAAACTTTAATACAGTTTACACATTCAAATAGAAAATGCCCTTGAAATTGTGTTGACTCTATTAATTTCCTTAATATGCAAAAGGAAAGATTTAAATTTAGCCCATACGTGAATTACCCCAAATTGTCAGCGGCAAGATTGAATTAATGAGAATTTGGTCATTTGAAAAGTTAAATGTGGGGGCGCCTGTGGCTCAATCGATTAAGCGTCTGACTTCAGCTCAGGTCATGATCTCACCGTTTGTGGGTTCAAGTGTGACATTGGTCTCCACACTGATAGTGCAGAACCTGCTTGGGATACTCTGTCTCCCTCTTTCTCTGCCCTCCTGCACTCACACTTTCTCTCTCCCTCTCTCTCAAAAATAAATAACTCTTTTAAAAAAGTTAAATGAGTGTGTGAGTGGGGGGAGGATACTTGAAAACCTAACTTTCCATTTCATTCAAAATGTAAGTTTATGTAAAATGATTTTTAATCCATATATAGAGATAGATAGGAGTGCTAGAGTATAGAATTTTAATTCCAAGGGAAATTTTTCAAAAATTATAAGTTCTGATCAGTAACTCCATCAAGTCACAAGGTGCTTCCTCATTGTCAGCATTCCTGTCACAGGACTCCTTGCTCTGCAGTCCTCAGGAGTGCATGCAGACTTGTGCCTGGCTTAATAACTTGGCACACTGATGTCAAAGTGGAATAAAAAGAAAGTATTCTCCACTCACGTGTGTTTGGATTTGAAGAGCACACATACGCCTTTTTCAGCTGTGATTTTTATAAATGGTGTAACGTGGGTAGGGTTTGAGAAAAATAGGTGAGGAGAAAGAAAAGAAAAATGAAGGATGTTCATCCTCTGGGAGGAAGAAGGAGTAGATGAAGTGCGGAGAGGGTAATGATACAGGGAGGGCCTTACTTTGCCTCATAACTTAAGGACTGCACCGGCTTTTGAAACTACTGTTGTATGTTGAATGTAGCTGATATTGACGCTTCTCGATCTGGCCAATCTGCGCTTCTCATCTTCAACATTCTCTTACAAGAGTGTTTGATTCGAAGAGCCATGGTGGGCAGGGAACTTCCTGCCCTGAGTTCTATTAGGGAAAGTGTGGAATTTATTGTGAGTCCCACCCTCCCTCCGGGCACTTAATGCTTCCAGGCAACTCTTGCTTTTAGTTTCCTTTCTTGTTCCCTACAGGGATGGCCCCAAATATTGTCAGATTTTCTGCGACTCTTTATCCTATACATCTTTTCTTTATAAGTGTGTGACTATATGTCTTCAGTCAGGGATAAAATTAATCTCATTTATTTCCTTTCCCTATCCTTTAACATCAGTAACTTCACCCACCACCCCCTTCTCTCATCCTGTCTCCCTAAGGGAATCCTTCCCTTCCCCCTTGAGGACTTTGTTCAGTTAGTGGTGGCCTCACATTCTACACTTTGTCCCTTCCCTCAAGCCAAAAGAGACTAAAAGAATTTTCCTTGATTCTGCTTCCACCTCAAACTTGTGCTTTATTTCTCTCCATCCTTTTGACACAAAATTCATGTAAGATCTATATTGTGTATATTTGCTCTCCTTAACTTCCTGATTTCTCCTTTGCAAATTGACTTCTATCTCCACAACTACTTAGCAAATGCGTTGGTTAGGATTACTAGTAACTTGATAATTAACAAATACAGAACCTATTTTTTTTTTTCAGTTTTCGTTTTCCTTGATTTCTTTATAACAACTACACTATTGACCTTTTTTTTTTTTCTGAGTCTCTTACCTATTTTACTGTTCCTTCTTGGTTTCTCTCATTCTTTCTGCTTCTTCATAGTAAGAATTTTTAATCACCGCAGATTCACCCGGGATTTACTTGTCATTCTTTCTTCTCCACGTTCTCTCCCTTTGCTAGTCATTCCATGCATTCCCATGGTGTCAACAATTATCAGTGATCCATCAGCTACCAATATCAAATCTATTTCTCTATATCAATCCCTCTTTTGAGCTCCATTTATGTATTAGTGACAGCAGCTTTGTCATATATATGACTCTAGGCAATTTATGTAAGTTTCTGAACTTTCAGTTTTTTTCATGTGTAAAATGTTTCTGTAAGATTACATAACATAGCATTTCTTGTCATGTTTTAGGAATAATAAAGGCCAATGGAAATTTTTTTATTACTAGTAAAAGTTTTTTTGCACAGTAAAGGTGAAAAACAATTTGAGTGGTTATGGTGGGGTGGTTGTGGAGGAAGCTAATAGATGTCAAGTAGCGGAAGCACCACATTTTGTTTCAGGATGAACTAATGCTGTGGAATAAATACACAGTGTGACTATGCCCATGACAAACATGAAGCTTAGCAAAGATGAGAAAGCAGAACTAGTCTTAAACTAAGCAATTTAAAATGCTGAGTTTTGTTCCATTTAAATATCAGGATACTCCAAATAAGAAGACGCTGTCTTACATTTTCTGTTGGTGAATTAGGGTTTTCCTTAAACATATGCATTTAGAAGTATTAACCAAGTAACAGATTGTATATTATCTATCATCTAAATAGTGCAGATCAAACTGTCTTGAAGATATATACTTTTCTCAGTAATTTGTTACACTGAACAAGTATTGTAAAAATTTATGTATTCATCAATTTAATAAATCTTTTCTGCTAATTGCTCTGTGCCAGGCATAGTAGCATGGTGGTTATTTTAAGATTATTTTCAACGTTTATTTATTTTTTTTTGGGACAGAGAGAGACAGAGCATGAATGGGGGAGGGGCAGAGAGAGAGGGAGACACAGAATCGGAAACAGGCTCCAGGCTCCGAGCCATCAGCCCAGAGCCCGATGCGGGGCTGGAACTCACGGACCGCGAGATCGTGACCTGGCTGAAGTCGGATGCTTAACCGACTGCGCCATCCAGGCGCCCCAAGATTATTTTAAGATACAGATACTTGCCTCAAGCAACTTAAAAAGAAAGCTATATAGCTAGATAATGCACATGACAGACACGTGCAACAGGTAAGAAGGATCATTTTGCTCAAAGCAATCAGCAGAATAACCCATGACTGGGACTTGTCCCCTGTGGTCAAGTGGCTCCAACAACTCAGGAATGTTGATGACTTAACCTGTCCCAGACATCTCTCTCTGGGTCAATGTCCTAACATAATCTATGGTTCATTGCAAGACTAGAGTCTACCCTATTTTCTTCCTCCTCACCATTAACACTTCTCCTTTCTATACCTTGTTCCCATGGGACTGATCTTGTGACTTCACCAAGCCATCCCCACTCCCTACACCCACTTTTATTATACTGCTGTTGAATTGGGCACATTCTAGAATCTTATAACTGATTGGACAATTTTAAGATCTGTAGTTTGAATGTTCTGATCTCGGGTCTCAGGACAGCCTCTGACCACCTGAAGATGTTGAAGGAAATTTAAGTATTTGCTTGGGTAGTTACTCTGATTAATAACAAAACTAATAATGATTAAAAAATTAAAATTAAAATTAATAATAAAAATAATAAAAAAGGTTATCTGGAGTTTTGAAGTTAGAGGTTAAAAAGGACTATTATTTCTTTCATTCTTAAAAGGTTTAAGAATGAAATGGTGTATCTTCAAATGTTTGATTAACTGACTCTATTAATTAGATAGGATAAACTCAAAATCAAACTTGGATAAAAAATTAGTATTTTACTCTTTGAACAGGTTTGGAAACTTCTGGAGTGCTTGAGACCCATTTGATACAGAAATCTCATAAAAAAATGAATCAGTGATCCTTAAATTTGGGCAAGACTTACTGCTGGTATTTGTTCCCATGAACAAACATCCTCTTGTGAAGGAAAGGCCAATGTTTCCTTCCTTTCCAAGGGAACTGATTATGGTGACTGTTTCTATTTTAGTAAGATATATAAACACATTTCAATGACAGCAAAAAGCAAAGCATAGCATGGCTGGTGATTCAGCAAAAATGAGGATGGCTTTGGTCAGCAAAAACAATTTAGACTTTTCTCATTAGTGCCATTTCCACTAACTCTCAAAAACATTGCTTTTAAAGTTGCCTTAAGAAGAAAAAATAGATTGTTTATGAAAATCCCCTCAATTTCAAGCTAATGGTAGAATCATAACAAAAATGACTCAGAGGGAGGACATTTCCTGGGAATGAGATAATAATTCAGCATTTGGTCAGGCATTGCCTTCCAGATAACATTCTCTGCCAACTTTGAGGTTTCTGCGTTTTGGACTATAAACTGTCAAAGTCAACGTTTTCATACATAAGAATAAAGAATGGAATGGATTTTCAAATACCTTTCATTGGAAGCCTGCATGCTTAGTCTGTGAATATGGCAATGTATTTGCTGTCTGAGATTGTTTTTTTTTTTATTTCAGAAAATTAATTTAATAAAAACTAAGGAAACTTCATTTTACTTCTCACTCTCAAAACAAGTTAAAACCCACCTGTAACACTGATACAGGGAGACAGGGTCAGGCAACGCTGGCAGAATAGGCTTTCCGTGTTCACAAGAGTAAATATGCCCATAGTGTAACCAATCTAAGTAGAAGTGAGACACTTCACTGGGAGGATTTATTGGAAAGTTATAGTTTGATTATTCCTTCATTCAACAAATACACATTGACCATTTACCATATTGACACAGCCTCTGCCCTCACAAAGCTTTCAGGGCAGTTGCAGAGATAACCAAATAAACAGGTATAACTAGGATAACATTTTGTAAATGCTAAACAGATGTAACTTTAATTCCCATTAAATCATGATACTCTGAAGGTCCCTACCATGCATGCATGCAGATGGACCATCCAATCCAAACTTGGGCTATGGAGGTAATGTTATAAGGATGAATAAGAGCTGGGGGCTAAATAATATTAGGCAAAAGCACAAATAAGTGTGAAATCCTGGATCCCAGTGAGAGCATTCGAGGAACTAAAAGAAGTTTAGCATGGCTGGAGAGAGGAAGGAAATGGCAAAAGATAGGGGTGGTGAGCAGAGGCTAGATCATACAATGCCTAATAAGCCCTATTACCACATATTTAGTGTATTTGAAGAATTGAAGGAAGGCTATTGTGACTGGACCATCTAAGTGGAATATTTAAAATCATCAGTATAAGTGGGGTGCAATTTGAACATTAGAATTTAATGAATTTAACCAGCTTGGGGAGCTGTGAAATAGCCAAGGATGTTCGTTCCTATGATCCAATTTGAATGAGTACCTTGCATGAGCAGGAAAAATGAAAAAGAATTCGGGTGTTTGGTCATGTTGCCTGCATATTTGAATTGGATATAGGGAAGTGAGGGACCCTACACATCATCGCCTGGGTGGACAGTCTCAAATATTCTGAGGCCTTATTTGTGATAAGAGTAGGCTTATGTGCTGGCTCAGGAAAGAGCAGGAGAAAGTCTGTGAGGCAGCTCTGAGGACTTTCCTCCCTGCTCTTCCTAAGGGCAGCTTCCCTAGAGGAATAGGACTTAGCATTCATAAGAGGCTTTGAATATGTCCCCTGAAAGAGCTATAAAGCCCCAAAGTGGGGTTGATGGGAAAGTGAGACAGGCATGCAGAAGGTAGTTAACTATTTAACTATAGAAGTCAGAGGCATCCAGGAAGCTAGTCTATAGTATATGTCTAAGAAAGAGTGTTTAGTTTTAGAAAAACTAAATCACTTATGGTTCCAAAAGTCAAGCAGAAATCCAGGAATAAGATGAAGAGGAGCAAAAAGCTCATGAATGAAGGAATCTAGGTCTGGAATTTTCACAATGAGCAGAGTAATGATGCTTGGGTTCTCCTTTATTGGGCATCAGCTATATTTGTATGAGTAAGTCAGCCTCAGTTAAGACACAGGGTCATGGTAGACATGTATGGAAATGAGGGTCACTGCTGACAAGATGGTCAGCTTTGATTGGAACCATCACCTGCAAGAGCACTCATTAAAGAAAGTTATGGTAAATCAGAAAAGTTGCTAAGATCTACTACCTGGAATTGTTGACATTGGACTTACTGAACTACTGTCAAAAGAAACCAAGGGAAACCACAGTAGAGAGTCCCAAGATGGAGTTATCTCTTGGAAAGAGGATCACACTTGGAGGCCATACAGCATCCAGGTTTCTCTGAAATTCCAATAGAAGATGTTTTTGATATAAAAGAAGGGAACAGAGATGGGGAATTGGGAAACAGAAAATTCCTGACAGGGGCTTAGACCAGCTAGTATAGAATTATAACCTATCCTGGGACTTGTGGTAGAAGGTAAGAGAAAGGATGGCTTTATAAAGCCAAGAAATGTGTGATGGGTGCCCTTTGTCACTGGTTTTTGGTTTGCAAACTGGCAGGTCAGAAATAAGATTTCTTTCATGGTGACCTGATGAACTTTTATATGCTCGTCAATTTTTTGTTAATATGTCACCTTTTAGTGAACCTAGGTTATACGTGAGCAAAATATACTTTTATAAAGCAGTCACTTCTTTTATTTAGGGCCAGAAACTATTTGGGAGAATCTCTGGCAGGGTGTTTTTTTTTTTTTCCTAAGGTCTACTATATGAGTTATACTTGGTGATTTGAATTTAGACCCAAAGAATGAATTTATTTTTTAAAAAATGTTTATTTATTTATTTTTTGAGAGAGAGAGAATGAGTGTACAAACAGGGGAGAGGCAGAGAGAGAGAATCCCAAGCAGGCTCTGCACTGTCAGCATAGAGTCTGATGTGGGACTTGATCCCATGAACCATGAGATCATGACCTGAGACGAAACCAAGAGTCAAATACCCACCGATTGAGCCACCCAGATGCCCCCCAATTTCTTTTAAATCAAGAGACATCTGTGAAGTTGTTAAAACAGGGAACTAAACATCCCTGAGTCTTAAGTTTTAAGTAAATGGGAACACAAACACATTAAATAATCTTTCACGTGTCCTTTTTTCCTTTCACTAGGTCTATTTCCTTCAAGTATATTGTTTTTCCTTTGGAAAAAGAATTGAAGTAAATAGTATTATAAAAATAGCATTATAAACTAGTATTTTAAAACTAGTATTACAAAAATGAATTTGTTATTAAATTGTTGGAATTAAATGAATTTAAGTTGGTTAAAATCTTTAGTAAAATTTTAAAAATACAATTTTTAAGACAAATTTTTAAAATTTAAGACAAAAATTTTTATTTTTGAGAAATAGGGTAGGGGGAAGGAGAAAATGTCTATATCTAGTCTCAAACTAGTAAATGAGCAGAACGCTTACATCCGAGTTTCTTAGTTTTTACAACAAAAGTAAATCATGTTGGGTTGTATATATTTTATTATCTAGTGTAAGGAATTATATACCTTTGTATCTAAAAGAACATTTTCTTGTTCTCTACACTCTAAGAGAAATTTATCACAAAAATAATTACACATGAGACATTTGATAATATGGTAGGCAACACATTTAATTCATAGTTTAAGAAATGCAGAAACAGTCTTCATATGGCTATTTCTTATAATAATCCTTGCTAAAACAGAAGGCAAAATGTTAAGTCAAACTGGTGGAAGTATGTCTGTCTATGCTAGAGTAAATGAGTAATGGGATTTTTATGTGATCTGATTATAGCAATGGTAAACTGTTGAAAAGCTGGGGTGATGAGCTTCCCACTCACGATTCAAATGTCCCAGATGTACCTGTGAGAAAAGAAGCAGAGGAGAGAATTCAAAACAAAGCTTGCTCCTAAAATCTTGGGATTCTGACTTGTAAATTGACAGGCGATCCCCATGGAGCTACTACTTGTGTAGGAAACAAAGTCAAAGATCTGTTAAGCAAGTTAAAGAGCCTTTTTCAAAGTCCTGCCCAGATGGAAGTTCCTGTTTACATTTTCATAGAAGTGGATTGCCATGAAAACAGGTTTGGGGAAAATTAATGGTGTGGTTTTCACATAGTAAACTGGCTACTGGCATGTTAATTGAAAAGAATATAAACTGTTCATTGGCTAACTGAATAAAAAACTGCTTAAACTATCATTTTCCAGCTCATGTGGTCAATGTTCTATTGAGACAGCTGTCTTAACCTACATGTGGCAACATATTGCCTTATTAATGATCATTATTTTCATCACCATTTTGCTTAGAGGAGTACCTCACAAAGAAAACAAACCCATGGTGATAAAGACTATGGCAAGAAAACTTGCTTTGTATTCTTTTTTGCTTGAAATTTTTCTACCAAGATAGTTATGAGTCATATGCAATCATAAGAGGTAATACAGAGAGATCCTGTTTTTACACTTCCCAGCTTCTCTCAGTGGTAACACTTTGCAAACTATAGTATATCAGCACAACCAGTATATTGATATTAATATAATCCACTGATCTTATTCGGATGTCCCCAGTTTTACTTGTACCTGTGTGTGTGTTGTGTGTGTGTGTGTGCTTCATTCTATACGATTTTACCACATATAGGTTCCTGTATCACCTTAGTCAAGATACTGAACAATTCCATCCCACAAGGATCCCTCCTGTTGCCATTTTATAACCATATCCTTGTATCTCCCCCTTGCCACTCTCACCGCCACTCAAACCCCTAACAACTACTAATCTGCCCTTCATTCTTAAAATTTGTCATTTCAAAAACCCATGCTGGAGATATACTAGTTTGTTTAACCATTCATCTGTTGAAGGACATCTGAACTGTTTCAAGTTTTGGCTATTACAATAAAGCTGCTATGAAAATCCAGGTACAGCTTTTGGTGTGGACAGAGGTTTTAATTTCTCTGGGATAAATTCCCAAGAGTGCACTTGCTGGGTTGAATAGCAATTGCATGTTTAGTTGTATAAGAAACCATCAAGCTGTTTTTTAGAGTGGCTATATCTTCTTACTTCCCACCAGCAATGCATGATCTTGTTTTTTGCACATCTCCAGCATTTGCTGTTGTTACTCTTTTTGTTTCAGCCATTCTGTTAGGTGTATAGTGATATTTCACTGTCATTTTAATTTGCATTTATCTGATGACTAATGATGTGCTTATTTACCATCCACATACCTTGTTTAGTGACTTGTCTGTTCATGCCTTCTGTCTTTTTTTTTTTTAAAGAGAGAGAGATTGAGAGAGAGAGCAAGCAGAGGAGAGGTGCAGAGGGAGAGAGAGAATCTTAAGCAGTCTCCACACTCAGTGCATAGCCTGACACGGGGCTTGAGTCCACCACTCCAGGATCATGACCTGAGCCAAAATCAAGTCTGAGGTTCAACCGACTGAGTCACCCAGGTGCCCCTACCCTATTTTGCATTTTCAAGTGTACAGCTTTCTAACTTCAGTTGAGGATTCTTTTTTAATTGAAACATACATTAATACCGTGTACAAACCTTCCTTGACTTACAGTAGGGTTACATCCTGATAAACCTATCATAATATAGGTACATAATATAGAACATGATAGCTTAGCCTAGCTCACATTAAATGTGCTTGGAACAATTACATTAGCCTACAGTTGGGCCAAATCATCTAACATAAAGCTTACTTGATAATAAAGTGTTGAATATCCATATAATGAATTGAATACTGACAGCATGATTGTCTGGGTATAGAAGGCTTATAAGCATATGGATTGTTATCCTTATGATTGAGGGGCTGACCCAGAGCTATGGCTCACGATACTGCCTAGCATCATGAAAGAGTATCATACCACACATCACTAGCCGGGAAACTACCAAATTCAAAATTTGAAGCATCGTTTGTATTGAATACTATCACTTCTGCACCATTGTAAATTAGTAAAGTCTTAGGTTGAACCATTGTAAGTTGGGAACTATCTGTAGAAATTTTTTTCACTGTTTCATTTCAAACAGGGATGCCAACATATTTCCCACAGATATAAGCCTTATATTTGTACTCAAGATTCACTTGAGAGCTCAGCAACGAATCAGAGAAATGGCTTCCAGAAAACTCTTATTTTTTTTTTTTTAATTTCATAAAATATTTGTGACCCTTAGGGATTCTGATTGTTTCACTTAACTAGCTAATAAATTAGGTCAGGTAATGGAAAATAAATTTACATTTTAAAAAATACATCTGAGTTGTAGGATATCCTACACTCCCCATCAACAGATGGTTTCAGCTAGAAGGAAACTTCCTAGAAGAGATATCAGGGTCTATAAGATGTTGAACCTTTGTTGAGGAGCTGGGCTCAGCAGGGCCTGCAAGACAGGCACAACTGCCAATCCTTGACATGTGGTTTATTATCAGTGAGGGTCAGTAGAGAACTGACAGGGTGACAAGAGGGGCTGAAATCTCATTTTGGCCAGCCACAGCACATACCATCGACACCAATGGCTGGGTGCTTGGTGGAAGTCTCTACAGTGAGAGGAGGGGTGAGTAATGATGACTGGGGTAGAGAAAGCAATGGTGCCCCCCAGAGCCCCTACCTGCCTAGGGCTCAGTATAGAAGGGGAAGTTTCCAAGCCAGTGAAGACAGAGATGGGTGAAATAGACCTACAAGAGATGTTAGGAGCAAACAAAACATGGCATTGCATAATTGTTTGGGGAAAGTGGGAAAGAAGACTTTGAATGAGAAGGAAGCCCCAGACCTAAGGGGAGAAATATTACATCTTATTTTCTCTTTCCTTTCAGGACCACAACACTGAGAGTAGATTTTAGAAACTATAAAACCTGGTGTGGGCCTTGTTGGTAGTGGATAGTGAGTGACTGAATAACCTGCTTACTTACTTGTTTATTTATTTAAATTTTGGAGTCTACATACATTAGTCCAATCTCCATTCTCCTCACCCTCTAAGGCTATAGTCTGGATAGAACAATACCAGCTCGAAATTGCAGAAAGAAATTTAAGACCAAGTCTAAAGGATTAACTCTTACAATTTGAGCAGTGAATAAAATAACCCCCAATATTTCCCTATTCCCTCAGCTACCATGATCTTTTACTTGTAATTTCCACAACCAAAAAAATTATTTTAAAGTTTTATTTATTTAAGTAATCTCTACACGCCATATGGGGCTTGAACTCACAACCCCAAGATCAAGAGTCATGTGTTCTTCCAACTGAGCCAGCCAGGCTCCCTTTCACACCAAATTTCTTAAACAAGTTGGCCCCATTTCCTTATTTCCTCTCACTCTTTGACCTGACTGTCCCCTTCTCTCCTCCAATATAGTTCTTGTTGATGACCTCTATGTCATTAAATCAATCAGCATTTTGTCAGTTTCATCTCACTTGGCTACAAGGCAGGATTTTTTTTCTGTGACTCCTAATGTCGCTCTGACTTTCTTACCCCTCCTTTTAGACTTACCCTTCTCTAATGGGATCGTAAAGCTGGAGCCCCTCAAGACTTATTCCTAAACCCTTTCTCTCAGTCTACACCCATAGACATGGGATATCACCTATACCTCTTTTGAAGCTATCAGAGTCTCTCCATTGAATCAAACATACTGTCAGTCATTCTTGTTCCCTGTCCCCCAATTCACTCTCTATAGTGTAATTAAAAAAAAAAATCTTGTCACTTCTCTGCTCTCAGATAAAGACTGGCTCCTGTGTGCTTCTCCTCAGGCTCTGTCAACACATCCTCCTTTCAGTTCTTTCGGTCTCAGAGTCTTTGCTAAGGCAGTTTCCTCTGCCTGAAATATTTCTGCCTCCCCTCTGCTCCAACTTCATCTAGTTGTTGACTAGATGTTTTACCCAAATGTCACTTCCTCAGAAAAGCTTCCTGACAACACCAAAATATATCAAGTCTATCTCTCACGTGCTTCAGAGACCCCTGAACTCTTCTTTTAAAGGCCTTTCACTGTTTTTATGTATTTGAGTGATTATTTGATTAATCTGTGTCTCTCTTACTAGACTTTAAGCTCCAGAAAAGGAGGTACCTTGACTATTAGTCCTCTCTGTATCTCCAGAACCCAGTATAGGGAATGAGTGAAGAGATCAACTAGTCATAAGTGCTCAAAAGCCTGAAAAATATCTCCTTGGCCCCTGGGTCTCCAGGGAGCAGGTCTTCCACAGTCAGAGGGCAAGAGGATCCTGGAATGGGTGCAGTGGCCCCAGATGTAAGCATGGATTGGAACTGCCTCATGCTTAATTGTGCCAAGTACAATTTCTGGTGATCTTTCCTGACTATTTGAATACTTCCTGAAAGATTTGCTCATCCAGAAAAATTGTCTCAGTTTTTATTGTTAAAATGTCTTAAAATAACATTTTTAGAACATTTTATAATTATAAAGTATATACATTTTCATATGTCATTTGAATCTCCAAACACCCTCTGAAAGAACGAATTATTCTCAACTGACAGATGTGGAAAATGAGGCTTAGAGGGATTAGTGACTAACCCAAATTCTCTTAGCTAATAAGGGACTAAGCAGGGACTTCATTCCAGATTTTACAGTGCCAAGGTCTGTCTTTTCCCACTACTAGATAATTGCTCATGGCTTCTTTTTACTTGGTCAAGTCTGAATTTGGACTTTTAGGGTTAATAACAATAACCCAAGAATGATGTAGCTTGCATCGTAGCTACATATATAGCACATACAACATATATTATGGCACTTACATATCGATCTCCTAATCTGGGAGAATACCTCAATCTGTATTAGTTTTTCTTGTACTATAAGGGGGACATGTGACTTACATAGCTGTCTTTGTCAAATGGCCATGTTTTCCTTCCTTTCTTCCTCCCTCCCTCCTTTCTTTCTTTCTTTCTTTCTTTCTTTCTTTCTTTCTTTTAATGATAGTACTTGGAAAATTGTTCACTGGGTTTACAAAGTAATAGGACAAACCCTCAAATCTATGGAAAGATGAATTATCATTCATCTATTTGAATCATTACTTTTTCATGATATTATCCAGCCATATTTATATCATTTCAGATAAAATCCAAAATATAAAATAATTATTAGATGCAGAATCTCTTATAACAGCTGGTTAGGCATCCTAAAGTGGGGCAAAACCTTATACTTTCCAGCATAAAAAAAGAAGTGCACATAATAATAATTTAGGTTTGCAGTTACAGCCAGGTCCTTTATTGCTGGTCATTTAGTTGCACAAAAATTTGGATGTCCATTTCTGAATTCAAAGTTTGTTAGTCCTGAATAAACAGCTTAGTTGCTACTGAAAACAGAAAAATAATTGCAGTGTAGAAAATCTGACTCTTTAACTTGGGCTAATTTACACTTTTATCAAATGTCTTCCTCTTAAGGCAAGCTTCATGGTGGCAGTTAAAATTTAATTCTTGGTTCCATAAATATTTATTTGAAGAGCACTGTAAATTTAGATCATGGTTCTAGGGTCACTATGTTAATGGAATTAACACATTCACTGTAGGGTCTCAGTAAAAACAAACAAAAAAAGGAAAGGCAGGCACTTGTGCAGAAACCATAGATTGTAAGATTCACCAGGAATTTGAAAACAACCTCTTTCCTCTTTCAGGAAAGGAAAGAAAACCGGCAGGAGGCCATGGTCCTGAGGACCCCAGAAGTACCAGGCCACATCAACTCTCTCTGAAAGCAGAGGGGTTAATAGAAACAAACGAATGAACAAACACCTCCCAGTTCATGGAAAAGCACGTTAAATACAAGCACGTTAATATAAAAATATTTTGATTCCAGAAAAGTTAAAGTGGAAAAAAGTGCATCTTAGGATAGAGGAAGCCTGGTAGCCAATTCTGTGTGGTCAATTATTTTCTCATTTACATTAGTCAGCCTGGGTCATTGGAGAAAGGCATTTTCAAAATATCTCAGTTCAGGGAACTTTAGGACTGTGAGCTTCAAAACTGCTTGCCAAACATCCCCTGATAGTGCAACTAAAGGGATCTTAAAAATGGAGATTTTACATGGTGGGTAAATACTGGCAACTAGATATTTCTTTCTTTCTGTTTTTAATGTTTATCTATTTATTTGGAGAGAGAGAGAGAGAGCAGCAGCAGCAGAGGGTCAGAGAGAGAGAGAGAGAGGATCCAAACAGGCTCCACACCATTGGCTCAGAGCCAGGTACAGGGCTCAATCCCATGAACCATGGGATCATGACCTGAGCTGAAATCAAGAGTTGGACACTTAACCGACTGAGACACCCAGGCAACCCTACACATTTCCTTTTTTTAAAAAAATCCTCAAACGTTTTAGATTCTTTAATTTAGGTTCTTTCTGCATGAATAGTAAGGAATACAAAGCAAAAACTTTTGTATTTTGTGTATGAATTTCTGAAAATTTGAAACATTTGCTTCAAGAAACTAAAATAAGGAATCAATTTCTTTCCATATTAAATAATGTGATTTCATATAGATGACTTGAAAATGGACTCATGAAATGTGGAAGGTTAATTCACTTATACTGAAATGGCATCTATAAAATCTGTAACATCTTTAATCATAGGAAAACGTACTGTAACAAATTATATGGGCTTTATTTACAAGACTGAGAAAGTTATTTCCTATTTACCTCCTGACTATAGTGGAATGTGTTACTGAAAAGCGAACCTGGTGAACTCATGCTGGGGACTGACCCCTTCAGCTTTCAGTGGAGCATCTAGTGCAGATTATATGACAGGTGTTGCCTCATAAAGAAGTTTAAATGCCTTGAAATAACTGTGATGAAAGTTCTCTAGTCTAAATATAGGACAAAGTGTTATATTACTAAGAAAAGTCAATAGTCTAAAATTTAGAAAGTTTTTGTGAATAGCTCCTGTAGATAAAAAAATTATAAGAAAGCAAGTGTGATGATTTTCATTCAGAATCATTCTAGAAAAAGCTTTAGTCTTTTTTTTTCTGTAAATTTCTACTCAATTATTTCTTCCCTAAAATCACCTTGTTCCATAGCCAGTGATTTAGAGAAAGCATTCCTTTCTATGGAACCTCTAAAAATATATTCTGTTGTATGCAGGGTAGAGTTTGTAAACAGAATTTACATTATAGGTAGTCATTCTTTTTTAAAGCCCCAATCTATAATCTGTAGTGTGTGTATACTGAATGATGAAAATAACAAGTTAGATTTCTTTTTGCCACTGATAAATTATTGAAAAGTCAAACTTGTTCAAACAAATGATTTGTTGCTTTTGTAATCTGCCTCCTAATGGAAAAATGGTCAAATATTAAACACTTAGCTTCAACTGGGTCAAGGATAGTTTTTTGTTTTTTTTTAACCAACTCTACAATTGGTCAGCTTGTCATTGTTGGATCCATTTTTAGATGCCCAGAAATAGATTCTTACTATGAGGGAAATCATATGGTTGGATTGGAAGTTTCCAGTTACATCTCCGGAGGGGATGCCAGTGTGTGGCTTTACATGAGATACTGGGGAGGAAGAACATAATTGATTCTGGTTGATGGTAATCTGAGTTCTTCCCTGGAAGAAAGAGGTACAGAAGTATATAGTAATATTTAAGAAGCATATAGTACTTTTTGTCTCAGAATAAGACTGGAAGAGTTCAGTTGAGGCTTCTGTGAGGAGAACCCTTCAATGAAGAGAAACTGCCTTCAAAAATCTTAGTCCCTTTTGTGCCGTTTATGTTTTTCCAACAAAGAACTCAAACTTGGTACTTCTACAAATGCATATATGTTAGCTGTATGTGTGACACAATGTGTCCTGAATTCAACTAAGGAAAATGTCCTTTAATTCTATAATGTTAATACTCCTTCCTTTCTTCATAGCATTTACCATCCATTACAACACCTCAATCTTAATTGAAAATAAATTTTCTGTATTATGTGACCACAGTTAATGATGCGTTATTACATTCACATGATCTGTACAAATGTTTTATGAGAATTGTGGATGTTCTGGAAGGTAAGTAATCAGAAAGGCAGCCTTTTGGCTTCCCTCGAATATCAGAGGCAGACCTTGCCTCTTAGACTGAGAAATCTTTCAGTGAGTCAGAAGAACAGGTAATTACATTTAATCTTATGTAAACCAGCCACGAGGAAACATTTGCTACTTACTCCATAATCCATTGTCCCTACTTCCCTATCACCCTCCATATTCTACCTATACAGCAAGACTCATCTGAGAAGAAATCACTGCCGGCAGTATTTACTTTCTGCTCACATTAGAACATTTGTCTTTGTGCAGTGAATATATCCACTGATAAACTGGCAGAGTAATACCCTGAAAAAAATTGTATGTTAATGAGCCATTGTCCACACAATAAATACTGTTGTCTTTTCCTTACAAATAAGATTTGATTGCTTCATTGACACCGGACCAGGAATTTGTTTTCCATTAGCGATGACGGATTTTCACAGATCCACCCCCACCTTGCCTCACTTGCCTCATTGCTGGAGATCTTATAAGGCATTTGAGAGGCAGTTGACAGGAAGCTGAGAATGTAAGTCAGGCTGGAGTCTTCAATCTTGTCCAGATATGTTCTTACTTACGGGGTGATGTAAACTGGTAAAACAGCAGCCACATCATTGCTGCTTTTAGGAACCATAATCATTTACAGTGAACCAGAACAAACCACACTTAACAAGGCTGTAGGAACTGGTCACACTCCCCACTAAGGCTCCTAGTTTACTTTTGCTACCCTCTCCTTCTTAAATTTCTTCCCACACTCTTTTACTTCCACCTTGAAAATGCTAGTTTTCTTCTTTCCGTTGCCCTAATGTTCCCTGCATACCTGTTCAGCTTATCCCTTGAATAAAAGGATGCATTTGGGGTGGCTGTGCTTTGTAGGCTAATTTACTTTGTTTCAGCCCCTTTCATGACTAAACTAAATACTGTGTAAGCTAACTGCTCCCACTTCAATTTTGCCATATTTTCATTCTTTCATTAGCTTGAGATCTGCAACACACTATTTTTTTTTCAGAATAATACATGTCTACATAAAACAAGAGGACTCAGTACCAGGGGTGTTTCAAATACAGTGAGTGAACCTTGAGACCAATGTCCAGCAATCCTTTTTGACTCTATAACAGTGGTCATGCTTCCTATTGAAGTTAAGAGAAACTTCTGTTGCTGGTGTCCCACATCAGTACCATATCAGAAGTTTCCAATTCATGCTTATTCAATGAAATGGAGGTATAATTGAAAAAGGACCACCAGCATCATGGTTCAAGTAAGTTACAGATTAAAAGGTTTAGTGGTCTGGCATGGAAGCCCAACCATAATTTTCTAATCTGACAAGAACACATCTTTTCATTGAAACACTCAACCTAATGCTTTTAAGTTATAAACAAACAGTAACACATGCACAACAGAAAAGCAAGAGAGGGTCAGAATAAGCCCAATACATGAATAGACAGAATAAATACTGTGTACAAGGATACATTAATTTTAGGGATCAGGAGTGAGGATATGCATTAATGTGTTAGGAGAGTTGACCAGGATATAGTGATTCCAGACATACTTTGGGGGAGAATAATAAGAGGTGTCTTTTGGGAGAAGGTGATTGAGCAGTAATTCAGAAAAGCTGGGCGAACTAAATATAGGAAGGATCGCTTTCCAATGCTACATACAGTGTCCAAAGGCTTGGGTTCAAAGTTTAAAAAAAATCATTTTATTTCCCTTGAATGACCAGCCAAAATGCCATGGGAGACTTGATATGATTCCCTGGGAGGAACCGTGAACCTAGATGATCTTGTAAGGTCTGTTCCAGTTCTGTAACCTGAATTTTCCTTGAAAAGATATTCTAATTATACAGCTAAGAAGACTTAGTTCTTGCTTCTTGATTTTCTAGAGAAAAGTTACTCAGGAAGTAAAGTCACAATAGAGAAACTATTCACCCATAGTCTTTTATTGGTGCAAAAACTATTCTAGCGAATTTTATTCCCAATCCTGGCTACAGAATCAAGAAGTTAGGGTTGGACCACAGCGCCCTCTAGCCTGCATGCCTATACAGCCAGAGGCGGGGCTTTCCAGGATTCTGTAGGAAATCATTGGGCTTTGTTAGCAGGAGATTTTCTTCATACAATACATTTTCTTATCATTTGTTTATGTAATTTATAGACTTCAAAAGTGTTGCTCCCTCTTCAAGTTAAAGGACACTGTTATTCATTTTAGGGAAATGAATAACACCACACCCAAGACCTCCTCTAGTCCACTTATCTAACATTCCTTGGAGTCTTAATTTTTAAAATCTGACTTTCAGGTATTTTGTTCCCACTAAGGAAAGAAGTTTATAGCAAAACATCCTCATATATATGACAAAGTCACTGAGTATTTTAGGATCATATATTTGGATAATACAAGGTGGAACCCTACTGCATTTCTCTAAACCATGTTGCATCTACAAAAATGGCTGTTTTGTATGGTTTACCCTAATATTTAAAAGGATAAATAAGAAACTGGGAGAGAACTGGGATCTGGGAGACATATGAGAGGCAGAATTTTTTTTACACATATATTCTTTGAAATCCAAGGATCTTTTCACACTATATTCAAAAAATAAAACATTTTAAGAGGAGAAAAAAGAAAAATATGTAGTCATAAATTTTCCTCAACTGACTCACTTTCTCCTCTTCCCATACCTCCCCATACTCTAATTCCCTTCTTTGCTAGAGTTGCTTATTAAACTATCTGATGATCTATTATTTTCAATGTTCTGACAAATAAATTTTAGAAATATATTCTAAGGAAAATTATCATTTGATTACATAACTATATGTGTGTAGGATTTTTATTGTTTTAGGATAGTGGAAAACTTAAAAAACATAGGTGGGAGATTGTATAAATAAAATATGATGCATTCATTTATTAGAATACTTATGGAGGTACTGTTTTTAAATTTGCTTTTAGTTTGCATTGTAACTTTTTGCGGGGGGAGATAGCTGGATTTGATGTACTGGGTAAAGGGAACTGCTGTAAATGGGCCTTTAGTAATGTGGCAGTGAGGTATGTGTGTGGGGGTAAGCAGTTTATTGTTATATGATCGGGTCTCAGTCTTTTAGTGAGCCTATGCTTCTGGATTCTAAATGGTACAAGTCTTTCTTAGTTTTTCTTTCTCCCCCTTTAGGTGGGACAAGATGGCTAGAGTGGACTGGTGTCGCATATTTCCCTTCCCCTACATGGAAGGCCAAGTGCTGACTGGACTAGGTATTTCCCTTCCCAAGGTGTGTTGGGCTCTAATAATACTCCATTCAGCAGGCTAGGCTCTGGTTAAGTAGTTTCTCCTGAGGGCAGGCCTTATTAAGAACAGACTGCTCTGGTCTCTCAAAATGGATCCTTTTTCCTTCCCAGCCAGAAGCCGGTGGGGATTTTTCTCCTTACTGCGGGAACTTGCTCAAGCTCCTGGAGGTCAATTCTACAAAATTGCGGAGGTCCACTAGGATTACATCCCCCGAGTTCTTAACTTTCAGAACTGGATACCCTGAGCCTCCAGCAAGTCAAGTGCAATTCAAGTTTTCAGACCCTGGTTCCTGAGGTGGTTTCCACTAAGTGAGTTTCTGCCCTGGTAAGCCATGACTCTCTGTGTTTGCCTATCAGTCTTTCCAATCCTGGAGACAGAGATTTGCCCAGGGTCCTCTCCTCCCTTATGAACCTGGGAAGAGTTATGAATTTTTTTAGTGTGTTTAGCTTTTTACTTGTTGTTAGGATGGAGTGGCTACTGCTAAGCTCTTTAAATGCAGAACAAAAAATGGTTTGAAATGAGTTTTTTAAGGAGACACTGAGGTTCTTCCTAATGAACATTAAAGGATGTTATAAGAGAAATGGAAGAAGTCTATAGGGCAAAAGGAGAGCAGAGGAGGGAAGCCAGGGGAGGAGTAGGAAAGGAAAGTAAAATATCAGGAGCCCATAAAAACTGTGGTCCAAGGTGTAAGGTTAGTGAGTCTGATGAATGACTGTTGGGAGGTGCCAACACTCACATTGGATCAGAGACCTTGCCAGCCAGAAAACTGCTTAGAGTTCTTATGAAAGAGAACTTCACATTGCCTGCTCTCAGGACCTGTACCTGTCCATTGTCTAATCTGCACTCTGGGAGAACTGTCCCTTCTCTGTACCATGTTCTCAGCAGCTGGTTATCCAGCATGACAATGCCCAGTCCATGCCACCAGTCTTTGCTTTCTCCCACTGCACTGCTGCCCACTGTAAATATCTCTTTGCAATGCCCTAGGGCATTGATTAGCCCAATGTGGTGGTGGTAGTACAGGAGGGATGGGGTTGACAAACTAATTATGCTTGGAGACACTAAGCTTGAGCAATGGGGAGTAGACCCCACTGTTCTGTCTGAATACATTAAAAAAAAGGATATTTTGACCTCTCTGTTGGGAAATTTTCCCCAATATTGTTATATGAGATTGTTTTGACTTTGTTTCTAAATATCAGCACTTTAATGGCCATTTATAGTCTTGATTGTGTTGAAAAAAAAAAAAAAGAAGAGACAACAGGCCCCAAAGGGAGTCTTGTGTGCTCAGCCCCACGTCAGCAAACCAAGACTTAATATCTAATTTGATTGCAATCTCAGCCTCTCCAGGGAATATGACCTTTAACCTGTTAAGTGGAATTACCTGATCAGCACTGGTGAGGTAATCTGTAAGATAGACCCCTGCCCTTCACCAAAAGGAAGGCAATCTTGCCTGAAACAATTAACTTTTTATTAGAAACTTCCCTTTCAGTCCTCTGCCTATAAAAGCCTTTCATTTCAGCTCCTCAGAACTCTTTTCCACTTGCTAGATGGGATGCTCCCCAACTCATGAATTGTTGAATAAAGCCACTTAGAATTTCAAATTTACTCAGTTGAATTTTGTTTAACAATTGATTTTCAGAGTTAAAATATACTAACTTTCCATCTTTATTTTTATTTTGCTAAAATGATTTTCTTTGGGGGGACAGCTTTTGTGTGTAAATTCCATAATGAACATTTTTACTGATGATGGCACATTGTATTTGACCTTTATTAGGGTGCATTATTACTACCAAATCCAATTTTCCCAGGTCAAATTTGCAAATCTAGTTTTTTCAAGGAGATGGAATTCTTCTATGATTTCTAATCAAATTTTATTGTGTATAATTTTAGCAATTTATTTCTCCCAAAGAAAGCCAACATTTTTCTGGGTTCACAGTGCAGTTATCCTTCACCTGGTTTCCTATTATAATAAATAAGGGTCCGGGGCGCCTGGGTGGCGCAGTCAGTTAAGCGTCCGACTTCAGCCAGGTCACGATCTCGCGGTCCGTGAGTTCGAGCCCCGCGTCGGGCTCTGGGCTGATGGCTCAGAGCCTGGAGCCTGTTTCCGATTCTGTGTCTCCCTCTCTCTCTGCCCCTCCCCCATTCATGCTCTGTCTCTCTCTGTCCCAAAAATAAATAAACGTTGAAAAAAAAAAAAAAAGAAGGGTCCACGCCCCTTAGAGATACAGAAGAAGGTAGGTGCTCAAAAGCAGGGAGATTTGGTGGTGAGAAGATGAAAGAACATTATCGAGAAGTTTCTATTTTCCCATGTGATGTATGAGGCAAGGTGAGTACAAGCGAAGGAGGAGAAAGACATGAGTAAGTTTTTGGAGAGAGGAGAATGTGTGATGTAGTCATTTTGGAGAGAGGAGAAGCTGACATGTTAAGCAAATATAGTACGATTGTTGGTTAGTGTGAAGTGCTCTTTTGAAATCTGTGGTCATAGATCTTAAGTGAGACCAGCTGTGTATGCTTCGCCCACTATCTTTAGCTGCTTGAATTTAGGAGCGTGGCAGACAGTTGAGCTTCACCTGAGTTGGAGTTTGGCGAAGTGTTGACGGCTGAGGGAGAAAGCATTGCTCCCATAAATATCTTTTCTCTGCCACGTCATCAAACTTTTATTCACTGATTATTTTCTTTGGTATAAAATATGTTTCAATATCTACCATCCTTAAACAACAACAATCAATACAAAACAAAATACTAAACCAAACCTTTCTTCTATGTAGACTCTTCCTAAAAGAGCTATTTCCATTTCCTCACTTTTTATTTTCTCTTAACCCATTCCAATCCAGCTTCTCTCCATGAATCCACTGGCACTGTATTTATCACAGAACCAGTGACTGTCATTGTGCTGCATTAACAGTCAATCCTTCATCCTTCTCTTACTTGAAACTGCCTTCTTCTCTTGGATACCTTGATACCAGACATCCCTCTTTTCCACCTTCACCCCCATTTCATTGGCTGCTTCTTTGGGATCTCTTCTGTATAAAGGTTCAAATGTTGGAGATCACATTGCTGGGAATCACTCTTTGTTATCTAATTTCTTTTTTCCTAGGGAATCTTCTTTACTAACAAGTATTTAAGTATTATTTACATGCCAATGACTTCCATAAGTAGATTTTCCAATGTTGAAAAATCCTTGCATTCCTATATCCACCACTGATTATAATGTAGTGTTATTTTTTTGTGTACTGACAGTGAAATTTGCTAATGCTTTATTTAGGAGTTTTGCAACTGTGTTTACCAGGAAGATTACCTATAACATTTTTTTTTTGTATTTGAACTAAACTCAGTGTTTCAAAATAAGCTGTATTTAAAAAGATACTCTATATTCCAACTAAAACTATTTTAGTAGAACTTTACTTTCTAGAAACACTAACAAAGGAAGCAAGGCATTTTGTAAAATGTGGTCCTGAACAAGCCACAGTAAAAAGTAAATGTTTACTTAACTTTCACTTCCTCAAAACAGAGGCTACTTTCTGTTCCTCAGATTTGGAAACAAGGTCAAAAATAGCCCCTAAGCAACTTCGAGCAAGGGGGTTGCTAAAACAAAACTCAAGCAGTTGAATATGGACACTTCATAAAAGAATTTGGGGGAACCTAACCAAAGGGTCCCAGTTCTATTTGTAATAACTAAGACAAGGGTGAAGTGGTTCCTCCAAAGCAGCAATGCTGCTGGAGCCTGACCTGGCCGGTTGCTCACGTAAGCTGTTGTCCCCAAGCAAAGTCTGATACTTCTATTCCAGGGGAGACTTTTCGTTTTAGAGGTTCAGTGTCCAGGGAGCTCTTCATGTGAATTATGTGAGTGCAGACTGCACGTGGGTATGTTAAGGGTTGGAGTCAAAAGTAATTTTCTAACATGGCTGGGCAAAGTCCAGGTACCCAATGGCCCATTTCCAGTTTGTCTTAATCCCTTGCTACACACCTGAGACCTAGGACCAGGGACCTCTGCTATGTCATCATAATCATACCTAATGTCTGTCCTAGCTTATGATTCATGTTCCCTGCCTGACCACAGTTCCCGCATTTAACAAATAATACCTATACGTAAAACAATCCACTGTTACCAGGCAATGGTCACAAAATACTAATAATTTTCTGCAGACCGAACAGATGTTTTTAACCATAACTGGTCATGCATCAAATTCACAACCAGAATCCCTAAGTTCGAAAAACATCTGCACAATACAAATAAAATGCCCATACACACACAGAACTGTGCTTGTTGACTGCCACTGAAGGCATACGTTGCTAAACTGTTACTTCAGGTATTTTTGTTTGGAAAATCTAACCCAGTAGGGCACAGCTGTTTATTAGATGAAGAGAAAAGAAAGAGATGCTTTGGGCAACCAGACAGTTTTTTTTTTTAACGTTTATTTATTATTGAGAGACAGAGAGACACAGAGCGTGAGCAGGGGAGGGGTAGAGAGAGGGGGAGACACAGCATCTGAAAGCAGGCTCCAGGCTCTGAGCTTCAGCACAGAGCCTGAGGTGGGGCTCAAAGTCACAAACTATGAGATCATGACCTGAGCCGAAGTCGGTTGCTCAACCAACTGAGTCACCCAGGTGCCCCTGGCAACCAGACAGTTTTAAGGTCCTTTGAAGTTGTAAAAAATGGACCTAAAGAAGCATTTATGTGTTGTCAGGATGGAAAGCTGGAGCTGAAATGTGATAGCATGTCTTGTGGTCAAACCTGGTCCCCAGATATGCAAAAAAGTTTCAGGACACATAGCTTGTTGGCCTCATCCCATATCATTGCATAATGTGATCGATCATGTATGAATTTCACAGAAGATTCATATTCTGCTAGACTGGTATAGAGGATTTGCTCATACCCCTCCCAAATTTGATCTTTCTGATCTTTTAAGAGATGCTTTCATGTTACTCCAAATTGTAGAAGGGTACAGGGGGCTGGTTCTTTTTCAGAAGGAATCTTCAGAAGAACTAGGCAGTATGCACGCTGAGTAGTCAGGCTGAGTCTCTAAAGTACAAGCTTCACTCTGATTAAGGACGACTTCAGAATGTTTCCACCTCTGATAATGACTATATTCATGTCGTATAATCTGAAAATTTTGCTCTGGAGTTGGAAGGCTGGCAGCTGGGCACAGCAGGCTGCAGCACACTGGGCTGAGGCGGCCTGGCCACGGGGGCGGACAGGGGTGCCCGGGTGTGGCATGGTGGAAACCCGGGCTCAGCAGTGTCCCCTGGCCCCTGGCAGGGTCATGGGGCTTCACTGCAGCTAAGCAGAAGGGCCTGGAGTGGAAGACGTGGCAACTGTGGCCCAAGCCTGCGGACCAGGCCTCGCCAGTGGCGCTGCCAGCATTCCACACAGAGAGATTTGAATAAAAATGTGCACAATTATCCCTAGAATGTACTATGATTGACTAGCGATTGTGAAGTATTAAGTAAATATCAAACACCCATTAAAAAAAAAGAGTAACTGAAATCCAGCGTCTGAGTTTTAAGGAAAAAGACATGACACTTGTTTTATATTTTAATATTTTCCCTCTTAGTTTATAATTTTAGATTTTAAAAATGCCAGACCCATAATCCCAAGTTTGTCAAGTGTGAAGAACACTTTAAAAAAATGCTTATTTATTTTTGAGAGAGAGAGAGAGAGAGAGCGCGTGTACGCATCCACATATGAGCAGGGGAGGGGCAAAGAGAGAGGGAGACATAAGATCTGATCATGACCTGAGCCCCAAGTCGGCTGCTTAACTTACTGAGACACAGGTGCCCCATGAGGAACACTTTTTAACATAAAATGTTTCATAGGTCTTTATATGATTAAAATTAGTTTTTATTAAGTTTTTAATTTTAATTCTGGTATAGTTAACATGCAGTGTCATTAGTTTCAGGTGTACAATATAGTGATTTAACATTTCTATACATTATACAGTGCCCTTCATGATAAATGTACTTTAAATACATTTAAATAAATAAATGAAATAAATTAATTATTTCACTCAGGCTCCCACCCACCGCCCTCTGATAACCATCCATTTGTTCTCTACAGTTAAGTGTCTGTTTCTTGGTTCCTCTCTCTCTGTCCCTCTTTCTTTGTTTCCTTTGATCTTTTCTTTTTTTCCTTAAATTCCACATGTGAGTGAAATCATATGGTATTTGTCTTTCTCTAGCTGACTTATTTCACTTAATATTATGCTCTAGCTCCATCCATGTTGTTGCAAATGGCAAGATTTCATTCTTTTTTTGGCTGAATAATATTCTATTCTATGTATGTGTGTGTGTGTGCATGTGTGTATATATATAATAGATATATTCTTTTTTAATGTTTATGTATATTATAATCTATATCTTTTTTTTAATGTTTATTTTTTTTTGAGAGAGAGAGAGAACACAAGCTGGGGGAAGAGGGCAGAGAGAGAGGATCCCAAGCAGGCTACATGCTGTCAGTGCAGAGTCCATTGTGGGGCTGGAACCTGCAAATCGTGAGATCATGACCTGAGCCAAAATCAAGAGTAGGACGCTTGGGGCGCCTGGGTGGCGCAGTCGGTTAAGCGTCCGACTTCAGCCAGGTCACGATCTCGCGGTCCGTGAGTTCGAGCCCCGCGTCGGGCTCTGGGCTGATGGCTCGGAGCCTGGAGCCTGTTTCCGATTCTGTGTCTCCCTCTCTCTCTGCCCCTCCCCCGTTCATGCTCTGTCTCTCTCTGTCCCAAAAATAAATAAACGTTAAAAAAAAATTAAAAAAAAAAAAAAGAGTAGGACGCTTAATTGACTGAACCACCCAGGCGCCCTTACATACCACATCTACTATGTCCATTCATCAGTTGATGAACACTTAGGCTGCTTCCATAGATTGGCTATTGTAAATAATGCTGCAATAAACATAGGGATGTGTGTATCCTTTTGAATTAACATCTTTTTATTTTTGGGGTAAATACCCAGTAGTGTGATTACAGGATCATATGGTAGTTCTATGTTTAATTTTTGAGGAACCTCCATACTGTTTTTCCACAGTGGCTGCACCAGTTTGTATTCCCACCAACAGTGGAAGAGGGTTCCTTTTTCTCTGCATCCTCATCAACACTTGCTGTTTCTTGGGTTTTTTATTTTAGTTATTCTGACAGCTATGAAGTGATATCTCATTATAGTTTTGATTTGTGTTTCCCTGATTATCATTAACGATGAGCATATTTTCATGTGTCTGTTGGCCATCTGGATGTCTTCTTTGGAGAATGTCTGTTCACATCTTCTGCCATTTTTAAATTAGATTATTTATTTTTTTGTATCGTGTAAGTTCTTTGTATATTTTGGATACTAACCCTTTTCCAGATATGTCATTTGCAAATATCTTTTCCCATTCAGAAAGTTGCCTTTTAGTTTTGCTGATCAGTTTCTTTGCTGTACAGCAGCTTTTTATTTTGATGCAGTCCCTATAGTTTATTTTTGCTTTTATTCCCCTTGCCTCAGGAGACAGATTAAGAAAAATGTTGCAATGGCTGATGTCAGAGAAATTTCTCCCTGTGCTCTCTTCCAGGATTTTTATGTTTTCATGTCTCACATGGGGTCCTTAATCCATTTTTAGTTTCTTTTTTTATGTGGCATAAGAAAATGGCCCACTTTCACTCTTTTGCATGTAGCTGTCCATTTTTCCCAACACCATTTGTTGAAGGAACTATCTTTTTCCCATTGTATATTCTTGCCTCCTTTCAGAAAGGTTAATTTACCAGATAATTGTGACTTTATTTGTGGGTTTTCTATTCTGTTCCAGTAATCTATGTGTCTATTTTTATGCCAGTACCATACTGTTTTGATTACTACAACTTTGTAATATAACTTGAAGTCCAGAATAGTAATACCTCCAGTTTTGTTTTTCTTTTCCAAGATTGCTTTTGATATTTGGGGTCTTTTGTGGTTCCATACAAATTTTAGAATTGTTTGTTCTAGCTCTGCAAAAAAAAAAATGCTGTTGGTACTTTGGTAGGGATTGCATTAAATCTGTAGATTTCTGTGGGTAGTATAAACATTTTAGCCATATATTTTTCTTCTAATCCATGAGCATGGGGTGTCTTTCCATTTCTTTGTGTAGCCTTGAATTTCTTTTATGAATATTTTACAGTTTTCAGAGTACAGGTCTTCCACCTCTTTAACTAAGTTTATCCCTAGATATTTTATTGCTCTTGGTGAAATTGTAAATGGAATTGTTTTCTTAATTCCTCTTTCTGCTCTTCATTATTAGTGTATAGGAATGCAAAAGATTTCTGTACATTGATTTAGTATTCTGTGACATTTCTGAATTCATTTATCAGTTCTAGTAGTTTTTTGTGGAATCTTTAGGGTTTTCTATATATAGTATTATATCATCTGCAAACAGTGAAAGTTTTACTTCTTCCTTATAAGTTTGGATGCCTTTTATTTCTTTTTGTTGTCTGATTGCTGTGGCTAGGTCTTCCAGTACTATGTTGAATAAAAGTGGAGAGAAAACATTCTCATCTTTTTCCTGACCTTATGGGAAAAGTTCTCAGTTTTTCACCATTGAGTATGATGTTAGTGGTGGGTTTTTTGTATAAGGCCTTTAATATGTTGAGGTATATTTCCTCTAACTTGTTTAAGAGTTTTTATCATGAATGGATATTGTCCTTTTTCAAATGCTTTTTCTCCATCTATTGAAATGATCATATGGTTTTTATGCTTTCTTTTATTGATGGGACGTATCACATTTTTTTTTTTTGCAAATATCAAACCACCTTGCATCCTAGGGATGAATTCTATTTGATTGTGGTGAATGATTTTTTTAAATGTATTGTTGGATTTGGTTTGCTAGTGTTTCATTGAGGTTTTTGTACCTATGTTCATCAGAGATGTTGGTCTGTAGTTCCCTTTTTCATGTGGTGTTTTGGTATCAGGGTAATGTGGCTTCATAGAATGAATTTGGAAATTTTCCTTCCTTTTTTTATTTTTTGGAAAATTTTGAGAAGAATAGGTGTTAACTCTTCTTAAAATGTTTGGTAGAATTCACCTGTGAAGCCATCTGGTCCTGGACTTTTAGTTTGTTGGTAGTTGTTGATTACTGATTCAATTTCTTTACTGGTTATTGGTCTGTTCAAATTTTCTATTCCTTCCTGTTTAAGTTTTGGTAGGTTATATGTTTCTAGGAATTTATCCACTTCTTCTAGGTTGTCCAATTTGTTGGCATATAATTTTTCATAATATTCTCTTAGAATTGTTTGTATTTCTGTGGTGTTGGTTGTTATTTCTCCTCTTTGTGATTTTGTTTACTTGGGTTCTCTCTCTCTCTACCCCTCTCTCTTTTGATGAGATTTTGTTGACTTTTCAATGAAACAGTTCCTGGTTTTATTGATATTGATCTCTTCTATTGTTTCCTTATTTTCTACATCATTTCTTTCTGCTCTGATCTTTATTATTTCCTTCCTTCTGTTGTTTTTAGATTTTGTTCTTCTTTTCTATCTCCTTTAGGTGTAAGGTTAGGTTGGAGGTAAGGTTAGGTTTAGTTGTCTTAGTTTAGTTGAGATTTTTCTTGCTTCTTGAGGTAGGCCTGTATTGCTACAAACATCCCTCTTAGAAGTGCCTTTGCTGCATCCCAAAGACTTTGAACCATTGTGTTCACATTTTCATTTGTTTCCATTACTTTTTGACTTATTTTTTGATTTCTTAATTGACCCATTCATTGTCTTGTAGCACATATTCATCCTCCACGTATTTGTGCTCTTTCCAGATTTTTTCTTGTCATTCTAGTTTCATAGTGCTGTGGTTGGAAAATATGTATGGTATGACTTCAATTCTTGATTTTTGAGGCTTGTTTTTTGTGGGCTAATATGTGATCTATCCTGAGAGCATTCCATGTGCACTTGAAAAGAATATGTATTCTGTTTTAGTATGGAATGTTCTGAATACATCTGTTAAATACATCTGGTTTAGTGTGTCATTCAAAGCCACTGTTTCCTTGTTGAAATGTTTGGATTATCTGTCCATCTATGTAAGTGGGCTGTTAATGTCCCCTATTATTGTATTACTATTGATTAGTTCCTTTACGTTGGTTATTAACTGTTTTATGTATTTGGGTGCACCTATGTTGGCTGCATAAATGTTTACAATTGTTATATTCTCTTGTTGGATTGTCTCCTTTATTATTATATAGGGTCCTTCTGTGTCACCTATCATAATCTTTGTTTTAAAGTCTATTTTGTGGAATATAAGTATTGCTACCCTAACTTTCTTTAGACATCCATTGACATGATATATATTTCTCTATCCCCTTACTTTCAAGCTGCAGGTGGCTTTAGATCTAAAATGAGTCTCTTGTAGACAGCATATAGATAGGTCTTAATTTTTATCTACTCTGACACCCCATGTCTTTTTATTGGAGAATTTAGTCCATTTACATTCAAAGTAATTTTTGATAGGTATGTATTTATTGCCATTTTATTACTTGTTTTGTGGTTGTTGGTTTTTTTTTTTCATTTTTTAAACATTTATTCATTTTTGAGAGACAGAGTATGAGTGGGAGAGGGTCAGAGAGAGAGGGAGACACAGAATCTGAAGCAAGCTCCAGGCTCTGGGCTGTCAGCACAGAGCCCAACATGGGGTTCAAACTCATGGACCATGAGATCATGACCTGAGCTGAAATTGGACGCTTAACCAACAGCCACTCAGGTGCCCCTGTTTTGTGGTTGTTTTTGTAGTTTTTCTCTGATCCCTTCTTGCTGTCTTTCATGGTTTATTGCTTTCCTAATGTTATACTTGGATTTCTTTCTCTTTATTCTTTGGATATCTATTACTGGTTTTTGATTTGTGGTTACCATTAGGTTTGTATAGAACATCTTGTCTTCTGCATATAGCAGTCTATATTAAGTGGATGGTTGCTTAGGTTTAAATCCATTCTTTACGGTTCTCCCCATCACATTTTGGGTATGTGGTATAATATTTTACATCCTTTTATTTTATGAATACCTTGACTCATTTTTTCAGAAATACTTCCACTACTTTTTTTTTTTTAACTTTTCATACTCTCTTTCCTTTCCACTCAAAGAGTCCTCTTTACTATTTCATGTAGGCCTGGTTTAGTGGTCATGAACTGCTTTAACTTTTGTTTGTATGAGAAACTATCTCTCCTTCTATTCTGAATGATTGCTTTGCTGGATAGACTACTCTTGGCTGCAGATTTTTTTCCTTTCAGCACTTTGAATAGATCCTGTCACTCTTGGCCTGCAAAGTTTCTGCTGAAAAACCTACTGATATTTTTATGGGATGTCTCCATAAGTATGTAATTGTCTTCCCTCTTCTTGCTGCTTTAAAATTTTTTTCTTTATCCCTACTTTTTGCCATTTTAATTACTATGTGTCTTGCTGTGGACTTCCTTGGGTTGATTGGTGGGGGAGTGGAGATCTCTGCCTCCTGCATCTGGATATCTAGTTCCTTCTCCAAATTAGGGAAGTTTTCAGCTATTATTTCTTCAAAAAATTTTTCTGCCCCTCCTTCTCTCTTCTTCTTCTTCTGGGATCCCTATAAAGTGAATGTTATTGTGCTTGATGGAGTCCCTGAGTTCCTTAAGACTATTCTCAATTTGCATAATTTTTTCCCTCTCATTTTTTTCAGCTTGGTTACTTTTCATTACTCTGTCTTTTAGCCTGCTATTTAAACCATCAAGTGTATTTTTAATTTCATTTCTTGTGTTTTTCATCTGACTGGTTCTTTATTAAGGGTATTATTTATTAAGGGTTTCACTGATGTACTCCCCTCTTTTCTCAAGTCCAGTGAGTATGTTTATGGTCATTACTTTAAATTCTCTATTAGGCATATTACTTATATCTGTTTGCTTAGGTCTCTTGCTGTGATTTGGTCCAATTCTTTTTTGGGGGGACGTATTTCTCTGTCTCCTCATTTTGTCTCTCTGTGTCTGTTTCTGTGTTTTAGGAAAATCAGCTACCTTTCTTGCTCTTGAAGATAACGGCCTTATGAAGAAGAGGTCCTGTATGCCCTGCAGTGCAGTGTTCCCTGTACCCCAGGGCCTGCTGCTTCAGGGAGTGCCTCCTATGTGTGTTGCATGGGCTCTGCTGTTGAGTCTTGGTCTCTTTTTCCTTCAGTCTAGTTGTCTGGACAGGTTTTCTTTGCCTGTTGTGGCCATTGTTTGGTCCCCAGGAAGGATGGGGCATGTTTTGACAAGATTTGTGCTGTTCTGCTTGTGAAATAAGACCCGCCACCTCTGGAACTGAGGTCTCATAAAATGCACAAGTCTGAGATGAGATTTTGGGGGGTTTGCACTCGTCTTCTGGGGGAGGGGGAGCATAGCACTGGGACTGAGGCAAGTGTGACTGGGAAGGGTGGATCCTTCCAAGCATGAGGGTCAGGCTTGGTGTAAGCAAGTTAGGTAGCAAGTGTTGTTGCAGTGCTGTTTCCCACAGGTGGCCCTGTGTTTACGGAGATGGCACTTGCCAACTCCTTTGTTCATTGTGGAGTCTCTCCATGATCTTTGCCTCTCTAGGCCACACTTTGAGATGAGTGAGTCACTCTCCCGCCTGTATGCCCCAGGCATTTTTCAACCTACTGATTCTATGCTGTATCTGCAAGAGCTGTTTGTTATGCTGTTTCTTTATAGGTGGGGGGTCTCTGCTTCCTAATGCCCTTAGGCTCTCCCAGAGCCACCTGCTGAGTTTTATAATTCCAGGCTTTAAGTCCTGCTGGTTGTAACAACTCACACAATTTGTCCATTCTCACTTTCAAAGCCAAATGAGTGTTATGGGGATTCATTTAACCTGTGCAGGCTAACTATAATGAGTATTTTTAAATGAGAAAATACATCAGAAAAAGCTATAGTGATGCATTAATATATTGAAGTAAGTCTGTATTAGTCATGGGCTGTGTATGGTGTTGTGAGAACATGAGCTCTAGAGCCAGACTGCCCATGTCCTAATCCTGTTCCTTCACTTCTGGTGTGTGACAAAGGTAGCCTCTACATATATCAGCTTCCTAATATTTAAAATGGTGAACAACTGTACTTATTTCATAAAGTTGATGATGGTTCATTGGTATCCGACATGCAAAGCCCTCAGAGTACCTGGCATATAGTATATTTATTTGAAAAATAACACACACACACACACACACATATATATATATATATATATATATATACACATACATACCTACATATATAATGGATTCATTTTTTAGTTAACATGTAATAAATGTCCACTGGGCTGTATAGCTTAGAGACTAAGAATAAAGTCCTGGAGGGCAGGGGCTGTGTCTGTATCACTGGTCTGCATCTTCAGCACTATGCATGGTTCCTGGCAGGTAGTAGATGCCTGAGTTAATGAAATCAGACATATTTTGGTTCCAATCATAGTTCTGTCATCTGTAGTCAGCTGCCTAGATTACTTGACCTCTCAGCTATAAAATGAGGAGAACTTCATAGTTTTGTTGGGGGCGGGGGGATAAAGTATTCATGTAAGTACTTTATAATATGTCACATACTGCATCACAGGTGTTTGTTGTTAGCAGGAATTCAAATGCTGACAGCCTATGGAATTGAGAGTTTGAGATGTTAAATTGTATATGTCAGCCTATTCAACTGTCTGTCAAACTATAGCTAGAAAGCCCTGCCCAGGAAAGCAATCTGTATCACATCCATTTCATCACTTCCTCCTCTTCCTGCTAACTAAACAAAAAAAGTTTCTAAGTCTTCTTTTGATTGCTCTAGTGTGGAAGGCACTGTTGGATGGCTACTCACTAGCTATTCCTTTCTCTCTCGCTCTCAGAGCCCCAGTTTATTTGGAATGAAGGGAAAGATTAGATTTTTGTTCCCAGTCCTTCATTCCCTTTCTGTAATAGAATTATAGATCTAAACCTTTTGGTATGTTGACTTTGTAGCAATTTCCACTGGAGCGGGCAGAATATATATCCTTGCCCAGTTTGTGTTGGAATTGGCCAGGGAATTTGTTTGGCAAATGGAATGTTACTGTACATGACATTAGCAGAGACTCTAAATGTGTGATTTTGTGATTTTTATCTGGCTTCTTGCACACCTACCATTTGCTATGAGACTATTCTAGGGTCATCAGTAGTGCCAGAATAAGAATATGCATGGGGCAGACATGAAAACACACAAAGTCTGTACTCAAGCCTAGTTGATCCCAGCCAAACCCAGCAGAATTAGATGACCTATGTGCAGTAAGTGAGGAACAGATGCCTGTTCTTATAAACCACTAAGATTTTGGGAGTTGCTTATTATGGAATATTATCGCAGTGAAAGCTGGCTAATATAGGCACTGCCTGTATATAATATATATAATATTATATAATTATATACATATTAAATATAATATATACATATACATGTATACATACATATATAATATGTATATATTAATTATATACACACATATTAAATATAATATGTAATATAATACAGGCACTGCCTGTATATAATATAGTCTGCCTACCTCCAGAAGATTAATCGTAATTAATCTAAGCTAATCCTGTTGCCCTTTTCCATACAAGAGAATTTTCCAGATTTGCATGGAGCTAAATGTGGCCAAATGACCCAGTCTTAGCCAGTGAAATATATAACAACTACTGGGGGCTTTTAGCAAAGCTTTTGTCAGGGTGGCATTGTAGGGGCTGAAAGTGGTCTTTCCCTTTTCTTCTTTGCTTGAAGTTTCAGTGGGTATCTTGAGACCATAATTTGAAAACACAAAGATGGAAAACTAACAACTAGCTACACATGATGGAGCAAACAAATAGAAAGTCTAGACTCCTGATGACATGGCTTAGTGGTTGACCAACCTCAACAACCATCTATCTCTACACTTCTTATTTAGTCGGATTTTTTGCTTCTTGCTTTCCAAGTCATTCTTGACCTACTATCACTGAAATAATGTCAATTTCATCATCTTAGTCACTATTTCTCTGAGGTAAGTGATGAATAAGAAAAGGGAGCTATGTGATCACAAGTCTCCTCACACAAACCTTAGGAAACCTTATTTGTTAAGTTATTAGAACCTGGTGTGTGTGTGTGTGTGTGTGTGTGCGCGCGCGTGTGTGTATAGTTTTGTTTGCTTGTTTTTCCTGTGTTGCCTCTTTGTAAGAAGGTTTGTAATAACAATGAACAATTAGCTGATGGTTACTTTTAACCAAAAATGTGGTGGCGACTGATTTGGACATCGTGTGCTGGGCAAAACTGGGGACCACAATGTCAAATTGTTATTTCTTAAAAAGAAGGTGTGTCAACCATGGAGTCACACTAAGAACAGCTCTTACAGAGTTGCTGGTGGGTGGGCTTCCAAAGGTATTTAAGAAATATGTGATGTGTGCAACACTACCATCTTCAACTTGCATGGGGTGTATCCTCACTGTAAATTTGGAGTATGTGCGGATTGCTACCAAATGAAAAGCAAAAATTGCCAATAGAGTACTACCTACAAGGTTTTCCTCGGCTGGGATGAATGAAGAGTCAGGTCTATGAAGCAAGGAACTTGATGCCTACACAGGCCAGTCTTGGAAAAGTTCTTTATAATGTTGGGGACTGTTCATTTTGTAAGATCAAATGTGGGATAGAGGCAAATTGTCCTTGTTAAAACAGTAAATTCAAGCTCTTTTCAAAGCTAGCCTCAGAAGAAGACATTAAACAGACACCTTTAATGAGAGGAAAAACCTATTCTTAGTGTTATGCTTCTGTAGAATCCCTCAGTCTTGGAAGCAGCAGCTGTGGGCAAGGGTGCAGCCTCTGAGCCAGCCAACAGCATAAAGCTGATCTGTCCAACCAGCACTTTTCCTTTACATTGGCCAGCAGACTCAACAAGAGGGAAGGTCAACACAGAAAACAAAGACAAAATGGACAAAAGAATGCATAAAAAATCCTTGATATCTTTCCTTCTTTGGTAGAAAATAAGACTTCTCTGATTTATGGAAGAACCTCAAGGATTGATACTAAGCATGACATTCTGATAACTCCTCACTACTGGCTGTGTGGTAATTGCTTACTGTGCTTGCAGGACCCCAAAAATAAGAGGAACTGGAATGTTTTCAAGGAGTACGGGAAACAGGGTGCCAGTAATGGTGTCTGGATGCATCATAAATTGAAGGCTGAATTTTGAAAACTTTACTCCCTCATCAAAGAGTTTGGTAACCAGTAAGTTGATCTAGTTAATTGTAGGACTATCTTAGTCTATTTGGGCTGCTATAATAAAATACCATAGACTGGATAGCTTAAAAAGCAAACATTTATTTATCATGGTTCTGGAGACTGAAAAGTCCAAGTTCAAGGTATTGAAAGATTTGGTGTCTGGTGAGGGCCACTTCTTGGTTCATAGACAACTGTCTTCTTGCTGTGTCTTCCCAGGATAGAGGCAAGGGAACTTTCTGGGGTCTCTTTTATAAGGGCAGTGATGTATTCATAAGGACAGAGTCTAATCACCTCCCAATGGCCCCACTTCAAAATATCACATTGGGGGGTTAGATTCAACAAATGAATTTTGGGGGAGACACATTCAATCAATAGCAAGGACAAACGAAATTATTACTGAAGTCACAAAAGGAGACTTTTGAATTGTACTTGAAGGTGTTCCAAATCTCTTGAAAAATGAAAAGGAATTAGTGATTTTGAAACTTAAGGTCTGGTTATCAGGAAGAAATTTTAGAGATATAATGCCTTACAGGTTTGATGATCTGGTGGCCAACATTCCATTGTTTGAGTACACGAGGTGAGATGGTGAACTGCGTTTTTTCCTCTAGGCTACCAAACTACTTTGGCCAGATTGGGGTCCCAAGATGTATGGTGCTTGTAGACTAATTATTCTGGAAGATCAAAAATGTGGAATATCATCTTTACTGAGACATATCTGTTGCAGCTGGTGTCATGGTCTATGTGGAAATTTCAAAAGGACAGTGACTGAGAAGTCCTTAAAACTTTCCAAGATAGAAAATTTCATGAACTCATAAAAAAGCAATTTATTGAAGGAAAGAAGCCAAGAACCTTCTGGTACATACATACCACTAAAGACACAGAGACGTTATTAGCATTTCTTTACAAGTTATCAGAAAAGCAAGTTCAGGAAAACCCAGCAACCACAATCTTACTAATCAGATCTGGTGTTTAGACCTATCACTAAGAAAACATCTTCATCAAGAGTATGAAGTTGAAGGCTGGGCAATTGTAAGTTTCTCAGAGATGTGGTAATTATCCCAACAGGAACTCCATATGAGGTTCATAATTTATTTAGCTGTATCAAGTGGTTGATGATTTTGTTTCTCAGAGCATGTTAAACAATGTTTCTGGCTTACTAAGGAATTCTGTTATCTGTCACAGACTCATACCAATCATGAAGATAAATTATAGGTGAAGGATGTTATCTACCATGCGGTGAAAGATGCAGTAGCTATACTAAAAGCCAGCAAATACATTTTCAACAAACCCTAAAGGCCCCGGGGATGCTGCAACCCTGGCACAATGGAAAGGATTTATTGGTAGCTGTCAAAACTTTTCAGGAAGGATTCCTGGGGATGTTAAGAATCAAGTTACTTCATTTTTAAAAACTGTGCCTGACTTTTGAGGGTACACTGATAATGTATATCTCTAGTGTTTGCAGATGCTAAATGTGTATATGTAGTGAATATTTACAGAGCATGCATCCTTAAACTGTGACTTCTTACCTAGTATACAAGTGCAGAGCTTTTACCAAGCTGCAAAAGCAAAACCCCTTACCAGCTTTGGATCAATACCTGTGGTTATCCCATAGCTACTTATTTGCATAGGTTAGACGAAATGCATTTATAACTATTAGGAATCACTTTGCACAGTTTATTTGGGTTGAATTTTTTTCATGTTTGTCTAAGTAACCCTCCTCTGCATTTTAAGATTCAAAAGAGCAATGGAGGAAATCAACAGCTAATGATGGAGTTTTTATTATATTGCATAAGATTGACATTATATAGTAGAAATCAATCAACTAGGAGGTAATAATCTTTTTTTTTTTTTTTAGTAGCCAACACTTTTTTAAAATGTTTATTTTTGAGGGAGAGAGAGAGAGCGAGCATGCATGAGCAGGAAGGAGAGGGGCAGAGAGAGAGGGAGACAGAATCCTCAACAGGCTCTAGGCTCTGAGCTGTCAGCACAGAGCCCAATGCAGGGCTCAAACCCACGAATTGTGAGATCATGACCTGAGCGAAAGTTGGATGCTTAACTGACTGAGCCATCCAGGCACCCCAATAATCTTTTTTAAATAAAATTTTTTACTTAAATGAAGCTTTGCTGACTTTAAGTGTTAAGTGTTTTGCACTATTCATATAATAAAGTTTGCAAAATATCTTTGCTAAAAGTAATGTAGCATCAAACCATGTAAGGTAAAAACTAATATATTTGCAAAGAGAAATAAATTAATTCATTATAATGATTGGAGACTTCAATACTCCTCTGTCAGAATGGACAGATTCAGCAGGCAAAAATTAGTAAGGACATAGTTGAACTCAGCATTATCAATCAACTGAATATAATCAACATCTACTGACCACTTTATCCAAAATAGCAAAATACATATTCTTCTTAGGCTCACATGGAACATTCACCAAGGTAGACCACATTCTGGATATAAAACACGCCTTAACAAGCTTAAAAGAATAGAAATCAAACAATACCTTCTCTTAGACCACAATGGAGTTAACTAGAAACCAAGAACAGAAAAATATTAGGAAAATCTTCAAACATGTGGAAATTAAACAACGTACTCTTAAATAACACACTGGTCAAAGAAGATATCTCAGGAGAAATTTAAAATTACTTTAAACTACATGAAAATGAAAATGCAATTTATCAAAAAACGTGGATGCAGTGAAAACAGCACTTAAAGTGGATTAATATATATACAGCATTAATATATATATTAGAAAAGAAGAAATTTCTACAGTCAGTATTCTAAATTTCCACCTTAAACTAGAAAAAGAAGAGCAAGTTAAATCCAAAGTAAAAAGAAGAAAAGAAATAATAAGAATTAGAGCAGAAGTCAATGAATGGAAAGCAGGAAATCAATAGAGAAAATTAATGAAACCAAAAGCTGTTTCTTTGGAATGATAAATAAAATTAATAGGCCTCTAGTCAGGCTAATAAAAAAGGACACAAATAACTGATATTAAAAATGAAAGAGAGGAAATCATTATAGATTCCTTAGACATTAAGAGATAATCAAGAAATAGTATGAACAACTCTATGCCTACAAGTTTGATAACTTAGATTAAATGGATCAATTCCTTTAAAGGCATCATCTGCTAAAACTCACACAAAAAGAAATAAATGAAGCAAATAGGCCTATATTAATTAAAGAAATGAAATCAGTAGTTAATAGACTTCCAAAACAGAAAGCACCAAGTACATTTGTGTATTCTACCAAACATTTAGGGAAGAAACTATACCAACTCTCTATAATTTTTTTCAGAGGAGAGAAGCAGAGGGAACACTTCATAACTCATTCTATGAGGCCAGCATTACTCTAACACTGAAACAAATAAATTGCAAGAAAATAAAACTACAGGTGAGTATCTCTTATGAACATCGAGGTAAAAATCTTCAACACAATATTAGCAAATCAAATCCAGTGATGTATAAAAAGAATTATACACCATCACCAAGTGAGATTTGTCTCAGGTATGCAAGGTGGTTTCAACATTTGAAAATCAATTGATGGAGAGCCAAAGCATAAGCGACTCTTAAAAACTGAGAACTGAGGGTTGATGGGGGGTGGGAGGGAGGGAAGTGTAGGTGATGGGCACTGAAGAGGGCATCTTTTAGGATGAGCACTGGGTGTTGTATGGAAACCAATTTGACAATAAATTTCATATATTAAAAAAGAAAATCAATTGATGTAATCCATCACATCAATAGGTTAAAAAAGAACAATCTAATGATAGTATTAATAGATACAGAAAAAGGATGTGACAAAATCTAACACTAATTAATGATATAAACTCAGTAAATTAGGACTAGGGAAACCTTCTTCAACTTGATAAAGAATACTAAAAAAAAAAAAAAAAACCCAAAAACCCAAAACTAACAACAACAACAACAACAACAAAACCCAACAGCTAACATCATGCTTAATGGTGAGAAATTTGAAACTTTCCCACTAAGATCAGGTACAAGGCAAGGATGAGGATGTTCCCTTAAACCATTCCTTTTCAACACTGTACTAGAAGTTCTAGCAAATGCAACATGACAAGAAAAGGAAATATGTACAAATGGGAAAGGGAGAAATAAAACTGCCTTTGTTCACAGATGACATAACTGTCTATGTAGAAGATCTGAAAGAATCAACAAAAAACTCTTGGAACTAATAATCAATTATAGCAAGGTTGCAGTGTCCAAGGTTAATATACAAAAGTCAACTCTTTTCCTATATACTAGCAGAGGACAAGTTGAATTTGAAATGTAACTTCAAATTTACATAATACCATTTATATTAGTATTCAAAATATGAAGTAATTAGATATAAATGTAACAAAGTATGCACAAGATTTATATGCAGAAAACTACAAGCTATGAAGTGCATTCTTCTCAATTTGATCTGTTAATTCAATGCAGTCCCAGTCAAAATCCCAGCTAGTTATTTGTGATTATCAACGTCCTTAATCTAACGTGTATATGGAGAGGCAATGATCCAGAATAGCCCACACAATATACAAGGAAAACAAAATTGGAGGATTGGCACTACCCAACTTCAAGACTTACTATAAAGCTACATTAAGGGAAGCCTGGGTGGCTCAGTCGGTTCAGCGGCCGACTTCGGGTCAGGTCACGATCTCACAGTCCGTGAGTTCGAGCCCCGCGTCAGGCTCTGTGCTGACAGCTTGGAGCCTGGAGCCTGTTTCGGATTCTGTGTCTCCCTTTCTCTGACCCTCCCCCGTTCATGCTCTGTCTTTCTCTGTCTCAAAAACAAATAAACGTTAAAAAAAAAAAAGCTACATTAAGACTGTGTGATATTGGTTAAAGAACAGACATATAGACCAGTAGAACAGAATAGAGAGCCAAAAAATAGATGTTAGCTGATTCTTTTTTTTTTTTAATTTTTTTTCAACGTTTATTTATTTTTGGGACAGAGAGAGACAGAGCATGAACGGGGGAGGGGCAGAGAGAGAGGGAGACACAGAATCCGAAACAGGCTCCAAGCCATCAGCCCAGAGCCCGACGCGGGGCTCGAACTCACGGACCGCAAGATCGTGACCTGGCTGAAGTCGGACGCTTAACCGACTGCGCCACCCAGGCGCCCCATGATGTTAGCTGATTCTTGACAAAGGAGATAGTCTTTTTGACAAATGGTGCTGGAACAATTGGATTTCCACATACAAAAAAGATGAATCTAGACAGACCTTATACCCTTCACAAAATTAACTCAAAACAGATCACAGTCTTAAATGCGAAATGCCAAACTATAAAACTCCTAGAAGATCACATAGGTGAAAACCTAGATGACCTTGGGTATAGTAATGACTACTTAGATATAACACCGAAGGCACAATCCATAAAAAAAAAATATTTGACAAATTAGACTTTATTAAAATTAAAAACTAATGCTCTGGGGAAGACGATGCCAAGAGAATGAGAAAGCCATAGTCTGGGAGCAAAATATTTGCAAAAGACATATCTTATAAATGACTGTTATCCAAAATATAAAATAACTCTTAAAAGTCAACCATAAGAAAACAACCTGATTAACAAATGAGCCAAAAACCTAAACAGACACCTCATCAAAGAAGATATTCAGATGAAAGATAAGCATATGAAAAGATGTTTCACATAATAAGTCATCAGGGAAATTCAAACTAAAACTATGAGAGACCACTGCATTCTTGTTAGAGTGGCTAAAATTTGGAATACTGATAGCACAAAATGTTGGTGAGGATGTGGAATGATAGAACTCTCATTCATTACTACTGGGAATGCAAAATAGTACAGATACTTTGGGAAGTCAGTTTGGTAGTTTCTTACAAAACTAAACATACTTTTACCATATGATCAAGCAATTGAACTCCTTGGTATTTATCCAAAGGAGCTGAAAACTTCTGTCTACCCAAAACCTGCACACAGATGTTTATAACAACTTTATTCATAATTGCCAAATGTGGAAGCAACCAAGGTATCTTTAGTAGGTGAATAGATAAATAAACTGTGGTATTCCCAGACAATGGCATAGTATTCAGCACTAAAAATAAATGAACTATCAAGCCATAATAAGGCATGGAGATACCTTACATACATATTACTAAGTAAAAGGAGACAATCTGAAAAGGCTACATACTGTATGATTCAACTGTATGACATCATGGAAAAGAAAAAACTATGGAGACAGTAAAAAGATCAATGGTTGTTGGGTGCTGTGGGGGTGAGGATGGGAGAGATTAAAAAATGTCATCTTAGATTGTCACGTACTTAATTAGCCTACCTGCTGCTGCCATTTCCCAGTATTCAGTTTATGCCATATGGCAACAAGTGGGGCTTCAGTGCATCCTTACACAATTTCTTCAACTAGACTGGTTTAAGAATCTTTAACATCCTCATATCCTAAGAAGTTGAATGAAAGATACAGCAACTATTACAATAATTGACATGACATCGGCAGTATTGGGTGCTTACATAAACTTATACAGAACTTATTTAGTGAAAAGGATTCTGGCTTTGTAATAAAAATATGAATTAGAATTTGAGTTGTATCATTTATTCATCATATGACTTTGAATAAGTTACTTAACTTCTTTTGGCCTATACTAACCATCCTTCTGCCTACTGTATAGTTACAGATACCAGTGAGGTATTCAATGGGCATTGTATTTGGTAAACTGCAGGGGGGTCTGGATAGGTAAATCTCTATTAATAGTGCATGTCCTCAGAACAGATGTGTGCACTGACAGAGTGAGGCAGCAATTTGTATGTGGTTGTTCTGGGGCAGGACATCTGGTTAGAATCTTCTCTATTTCACATGAAGCTTGCCTATACGTGATGATGATGGGCCTGCTCTAAAACTATAAACTGCAGTTTCAGATCCCACTGGCCTATAGCAAATAGACCGTATGCACCGTTGCAACTTAGGGACAGGGACTGCATCTTACCTTTTCACAGAGTATAAACCCAAAAACTTGTTAAGTGAAATGAATTTTGGGGCACCAGAAATTTCCAGGCACTTTTGGTATAATAAAAACATTGTGGGTCTTTTCAGGTAAATAAAACTTCCCTGGATTTTGTTTTGCTCCAGTAGAAATCCCTAGCTTATTTGCACTCTTCACATACCATAAGAATTAGATCTGTATGTATTTGTCTGGTTAATCGCTCTTATCTGAAATGATAATAAAATTTCTTTTATATCCCTGAGAGAGCCAAATGGTTACACAACAGACCAGGTCCCTAAGTTAGGCCACAGTGTGCAGATAAACCGATGGGAGTGCTATCTATCTCCATATGAAGATAAGGTATGAAGCCCAGACGTTGGCAACACCTCTAGGTCATAAAATCTAAGATACATGGGGCTATATGGCCCTTAGAGATATTTTATTCACTCAGACTGATTACATTTCTAAGAAGAGTATTTCAGGAAGGCAGGAGACAGCTGCATTCTACACTTTTCATCACCACTCACCTATGGAGCATCCAGATATTTGTGTAAGACATTTGACTTTGCTCTCTTTTTGATACCCTTGGAGGGGGGTGAGGCTAGTATACTTATTATTCACTGGTAATTGACATGAACTCTGTCTCTGATCCAGAATACCTTATGTGCATATTCAGCATGAAATAATAAAGATAAATATTTAAAACCCAGTGGTTTTGGCATAATTATAAAATAATACTGAATTTCTAGTGCAGGGGAATGATGGGCAAGATGTGGCCTGAACTGTATATGTCTCATCCAGCCCCACACCTAGTTTAGGAAAAAACTTTGAGTATGGGGCAGAGCCTGCAGTGAGGGAGAATTGAAAGGGTAGGAGATTACAGCACAGCTGGGACCTGGGGAGGGCCAGAGATCTCCACTCCCAGAAGGCACGTGGTAACAAGTTAAAGAGGACACAGGAGTGAGGGGTCACAAAACTTGAAGATGAGGGTTCTTTGGTAACTTATCTGCTGCTCTTCTAGGAGCTACACCCCTGGGTAGGGGTAGAGGAGTTCCAGAGGCCAGAGGGAAATTTGGGTGTGTGTCCCCTCAGGTCTAGGGAGGCTCCTCCCCCCAGCAGCAATAGGTCCTCCAGAGAAGAACTATCTTAGGAAGAGCCAGGAGGATGCCCAGGATTTGCACACCAGCTAAGGCTATGACAAGTTTGAGAAGAGGTAAGAAGGAGACCAAAGGGCCTCCATAGGGTGGAGATGGGGCAGAGGTAGCGACCATTCGACCACAGCACAGCTAGCTAGGAGAGGCAGAGGTCCCAGCGCCGACCCAGCCTGGTCAGAGGGAGGACCCTCCAGAGGGGTGCTGTGTTAGCTGGCTGTGGGAACTGCAGTGGATAAGGGTGCTGGTCCATTTGGCTCTAAGAGCCTCAAATGTATCTCAAACCTCCATTCTGTGACTTACTAGCACTGTGACCCCAAGCAACTCACCTAACCTTTCTGGGCCTCAGTCCTACCTGCAAAAGAGAGATAACAAGACTACATTTGAATGTGTAACTGAATCCTAAGACGAGGATTAGATGGCACATGGTGAGCCCTAAATAAATGGTAGGTATTATTCTCATTGTTTAGTCATTATTGTACCTGTGGGGCCCTTAAGAAAATTGGAATTATTTCTGCAATGAGTTGTTTCATGTCTCACTGTCCCTCCACCCCCTTTCCCCAAACGTGCACACACATCTAGATGTAAACACCCAGAGAGCAGGACCAGGGCCAGTGTCATTGTGGCATGGGCAGAGATAGTTGTCAAATCTTGCTTCTTTCTTAATTGTATAAGGAATTCTGCACACCATAGAAGGCTTCCCCAGTCTATTAACATATTCAACAATGAATTATTGCTATCAAAATATTGCCATCTTTAAAAAAAAGTATCCCTGCTTTATTCAAGTGGAAATTGTCCTTAAAGAGAGGGTAAGATTGGCCCAGGGTCACACAGCTGGTGAGTCACGGACTTCAGCCAAAGGCCTCTGTTTCCAGAGTCTATTCTCCCAAACATTATATTACATGGCTATACAAATAGATTTAAAGTAACATTTTTTTTTCTCATTACAGTAATTCAATTGAGAACAGATATAATGCTTCATGTATGAATCATACATGAATCATACTAATTTTGATTAGTCAAAATCTATCACGAGTAAACACCTTTTAAAATTATTTTTACTATCTTAATTGCAAAAGATATTATATTGTACTCTTGCAGTCAAGGACTATTAGAGCTGGAAGTCACCTCAGAGATGACAGTCTCCTTCCACTTTACTGACGAGGAAATGGATGCCATGGAAGTTTAAGTGAGTTTTTCAAGCAATTCAGTAGAGCCACTATGACTGAGTCAGGGGTTGAGCTATACTTTCTTTGTGCTCCAAGAGCATCCTGGCAATAGATTCCATAACATCCTGAATCAGAAATATGGACCCCTAGTAACTGGCATACAGATTGCTCATGCTAGAGTTCTTCCAAAAGATGTAGAGATATTCAAGGTGACTTAATTTCCCATTAAAAGAGGACTTTGAAAGTGTTAGGAGACAAAGGCAAAATATGGAATAGCAATTATTCTTGGTTCAAGATACTCCCAATTATTGGACATACCAATAAAGTTCTATTTTCTGGGTAGTTTGATCTCTATAGCCAGTCATACATCTCTCTGCTCCTTTATTTAAGGGACCTGAACATATTGGTATATTTTGTAGTGTTCAATGTAATGTTCAACGTTTTCTTTAGGTTGTCTTATAAAGTCACTAGGATTTCTTCTACCAAGGTTATGAATTGGGGGGATGAGAGGAGTGTTACACATTGGATACCCTGGAGGGTAGAGTGAAATGGATTTAGGTATATTAAGTTAGCAGGAATTCCAAAAATCTCCCCCATTATAGGGGAGACAGTGTAGAAAGGCAGAACAGATTATGTCACATAGTGGGAACCATTTGAGCAGGAGTGCTTACTGCCTTGAATGCAGGAGGCAAGGAAATGGTAAAGATCTTAGAATTCAACTTGGAGGACAAAAACTGGTTCAAAGGCAATAGAATAGAAAGGCGAGATAAACACAAAGGAGGATAAAGGAGCAGAGAGTAAGAGGATAAGCAAGGAGGGGTGTTATCAAAGTTGAAGCTAGATAAATTGCTTGAGAGGAGGTTGTAGCTGGGGAAGTTGAGGGTAGTTAATAGTTTAGGAGGAAAGAAGGAAGTCATCAAGAGGCGTATCAGGTGAGGAATCTGGGCAGTTCTGATGACAAACCTGTCATCAGATAGCTAGACAGGTTGCAAAGCACTTAGTCCTGCAGCAATAGAGATAGCAGAAGTAGAATTTTTATAAAATTTTTTGAAATTAAAAAAAATTTTATTTGGAAAACCTTCAGCCTTTAGAAAATTTGCAAGAGAGCATTAAATATCCAAGTATCCTTTACTTAGATTTACCAGTGGTTAACATTTTGCTAGATTTGCTACTATCATCTCTATGCATCCTTATTTTTTATTATTTTTAATTTTTTAATGTTTATTTATTTATTTTGAGAGAGAAATATAGAGAATGAGCAGGGGAGGGGCAGACAGAGAGGGAGACAGAATCCCAAGCAGGACCCGCATTGTCAGCATGGAGCCGATGCAGGGCTCGAACCCATGAACTGTGAGATCATGACCTGAGCCGAAATCAAGAGTCGGGCAGTTAACCAACTGAGCCATCTATGCATCTTTATTTAACAAAACATTTATATTACCTGTGAATTTTTAATGGTTTATATCACACTTCACACCTAAATATTTCATCATATATTTTCCGAGAATAAGGGCACGACTACATTCACTTATCACCTTCAGGAAGTTTAACATTGATATAATCCTATATCTAAAATTTGTATATATGCAAATTTCCCCAGGTGTCTCCAAAATGTCCTTGATGGCTTTTTCCTCTCCTCCAATCCAGTATCCAACCAAGGATAACACATTGCAATCAGTTGTTATACCTATTGTCTCCTTTAGTCTATAATAGTTCCCTAACTTTATTTTCATTCAAAACTGCCATTTTTTACTCCACATCAGTTGGTTTGCAAAATGTCCCTCAATTTGCACTTGTCTGTTTTCTCATGGTTGAATTTAGATTAAACATTTTTTTGCAGCAGTACCATATAAATGGTCAATACTATGGACAATAAACTATATGGTAAGTCACAATGCACCAAAGTCCTATAAGCCTGCTGCTGATTCTACTTTTCATCTGGAATATGTGTTTTGGGAAGAGCAAAAGGGATATGCTAAAAGCAGATCTAGACCTCCATGACATAAATTGGATTCATGTCAAAATTCTACCTCACTCTGTGCTACATATAGCTCAGGAATCGGAGGAGTGGTTTCTATTACTGATAATCAAATCTTTTCCATTTTAGAGCTTATACTTTGTATTTTCCTTTGTCTTAAAGGAACCAATTTATAAAACAGATACAATATGTTTGTATTGTATCAAACAATATGTTTGTATTATATCAGATAAACATCAAGAATTAGCCTCAGGATAGATCTGAGTCTTGCTGTGATTCATCTTTAAGTGAAAGTGAAATCCTTCCACTTTCAAGGCAATACATTTTAGCTAGAGTGGCTAAATCTGCCAACTAGTTTGCTTAACGTTTATGTAAAAACTTATATTTTTGTGAAGAGCTTTATCACACATGATTGTATTTAATGCTCACAATGATCCTATGAGGCTGGGAGATGACTGGAGCCTCAGGAGATTCGGATGGTCCTAATTTCCAGTGAGACTCCCATCTTTGCTTGTTGAGACTGGTTTGCAGCCACACACACACTACCTTCCCCTCTGCCTGCCTGAGAAAGGTTTTTGTTTCAGAATTGGTTACTGGAAAGATCAGATTACCAGAGAAATAAGATTAACCGAGATCTTTCAATCCACAATTTTTGTAGAAAAAGGCTAGTTCTAAAACAAAAATCTCACTTTAATTTGTTGTTTTAATTGCATGCTACTTGATAAGTGAAGATATTCATTTGCTCATTCAGTTTTCAAACTTTCATTTGGAGCTCACTTTGCTAGATCTAGGTTGACAAGTCGGATATGATACCTGTTAGGGTACATGAATATTTGCATGTCCTGTATTCAGGTCTGTATCCAAAAAGATTTAATATCACTTACAGAAATACATGTGGCTTAACACAAAACAAAATAAGAAGAGAAAAAGTAAGTAAACACAGTTGGGGGTGAAAGGAAAAGAATGCCAACAAGATTCATAGGTAATACCATGTAAGCTGTGGGATTTTGTTTTAAAGGTTGAAGGTACTTCATGTAAGCATGTTCCTATCAAGGGGAAAGGAGAAAGTGAAAATTAGAAGAGTAAGGGGTAATGATTGCTGAAGTAGAGTCCCAAGCAGACTGGAAAGAATGGGATAAAACCAAGAGGGTGGGAGTGAGAATTAGTCCCTCATCAACTCAAAGGATGTGCTGGTATACAAGGATGAAGCAGCAATGGTTTTTGTCAGTGTGGAACACAAAGTAAGCCAACCCCTTCTCTTGGTACCGAGGAATGTGGGGAGTGGAGAGCAGCCTCAAATATCCAGTGCAGCCCTATATTCTAAGATTAGAAAAACCCAATCTGTATTCAAGTTTCTTTAGCTACCCCACTGACAGACTAAAATTCATGGACTGTGCTGCCTATGTTGCAGAATATATAACTCCTCATTGATTTCTGGGAGTACTTGTAGCCTGGGAAATAGATTTGATTAGATAGGACAAAAACTGTAAACCTACCTTTTCATCATCTTTACCTTATGGTCTCCTTCATTCAACAAATATAGGTGCTGCTTGTGTGTCATACAGCCTGCTTCCTCATTCCATTTTTTGCTTTTGTTCAGTTTCTGTGGAAATTACTAATGAGGATCTCTAATTCTGTTTATCCAAAGGATACAGGAGTGCTGATTCATAGGGGCACATGTACCCCAATGTTTATAGCAGCACTTTCAACAATAGCCAAATTATGGAAAGAGCCCAAATGTCCATCAATGGATGATGAATGGATAAAGAAATTGTGGTTTATACACACAATGGAATACTACTTGGCAATGAGAAAGAATGAAATCCTGCCATTTACAACAAAGTGGTTGGAACTGGAGGGTATTATTCTAAGTGAAATAGTCAGAGAAAGACAGATATGTTTTCATTCATATGTGGAACTTGAGAAACTTAACAGAAGACCATGGAGGAAGAGAAGGGGAAAAAATAGTTTCAAACAGAGAGGGAGGCAAACCCTTGAGACTCTTAAATACAGAGTACAAACTGAGGGTTGATTGAGGGGGGGGCGCAGGGAAGAGGGGAAAATGGGTGATGGGCATTGAGGAGGGCACTTGTTGGGATGAGCACTGGGTATTGTATGTAAGCAATGAATCATGGGAATCTACTCCCAAAGCTAGGAGCACACTGTATACACTGTATATTAGCTAATTTGACAATAAATTGTATTTAAAAATATAAAAATTATATATATATATATATGTATATATTTTAAAAAAGGAGTTCTAATTCTAATCTGTTCTCTTGGGTAAGGTCTGCAGAGATTCAGGTCGAGTGCATCTCAAGCCTAAGTAGGTACAGGATCTTCTTTCTTATTCAGAAATGAAATAATCTTTTAAGCTGCTTGTTTGCTCTTGTCTAGCACCAAAGGAGGCTGTAATTAAATCAGCAAAGCCACACACACACACACACACACACACACATATATATATATATATATATTTTTTTTTTGAGTAGGACTAAAAGAATTCTGGATATGTTTGAGAGCATAATCTGAGAGGGGGGGAAAAAAGCCTTAGAGGACCATCTAATGAAACACAGCCCTCTTAGTTTACAGGTAAAAAATTAGGTCCTCAAATAAACTTAATACAAGCACATACCTAGAAAGAGGCAGGGCTGGAACTAGTAGCCTTCTGACTCCTAGACCAATGATCTTTCTGGCATGAGATACTGCTCACCAGATAAAGATTGGCTAGTGGACTCATATTTCAGAACTGCAAACAGGCATTTCTGAGGGAACAAGAAGTTTAAATTTACCTTCCTATGTGAGCTAGAATATAATATCAATATTTACATTTAAAGTGATTGTTTTCAGAGCACTTATATTCGTCCTTCCGTTAAAGTAGGCAACCACTGTGTAGCAAGGATTATCAAAACTCCACACAACAATGGGAGGAACTGGTGCACTTTCATGTCTGATTATTTCATTTTGTGAACTAAGTGCTCTGATCTCTCAAGGAGTTTCCAAGGCAGAGGTATGTTATGCCTGAAGATGCAAAACTAAGATAGCTATAGCTCTATATATTTATATACAGATACCACAAACTTAGTACTTGTAAGATCAGATTCTTGGCATTTGGGGGGCATGCGGTGGGAATGGGTGCTGTAATATACCACTCTGGCTCTTAGTTTTGTGATCACAGAGTATCAGAGCTGGAAGAGATAATTTTATCTAATTATGCAATTTAGATGAAGGAACTGTGATTCAGAGAATACGTGGTTTGCTCATGGTTTTAGAAAAGCAAAAGCAATTTTAACAGTTCAGTCATTGATTGCATCTCTCTGGTCGATTCTACTCTACTCACATTATCCCCTCTGTGGTATACTACTATCAACTTCTAGTTACTTTCACTTCACTTTTATTTCTCCTTAATCTCAATGATAAGTAATCTACCTGGGATCCTAAGTCCTTTCTGGGTCTTATCTTTTACTCTTTCATTTAGGATTGTGTGATGTTACAGTATCTTGACTTTGGTGTTGTTAAGACAATTTTGCCATTTTCATGGCTGCCAAGAAATGCAGCTAACAGAAGAAAGCACAATTTTCAGAAGTTATAGTTCAGATAAAGCAGCCTCATGGAAAAATCAGTGCCTTAGTTAATTTTAACCAAATGGTTATGATTAACATAATAGGTTTCTTTCTGTTAAAGACTCCATTATAGTCATAGTACAAAGAACTGGAATTATTTAAGACACATTATTACAACATTATAACATATTTTATAGTTTCTTTACTGGTTGCTAGTCTATGAGAAGGAAAACAACAACAAAGAGGAACATCGTTCCAGCACAATAACAATGAGCTTATTCTAGGGTTCCTGGGGGGCTCAGTCGGTTAAGTATCCGACCTAGGCTCGGGTCATGGTCTCATGGTTTGTGCGCTGAAGCCCCGTGTCAGGCTCTGTGCTGACAGCTCAGAGCCTGGAGCCTGCTTCAGATTCTGTCTCTATCTCTCTCTGCCTCTCCCATGCTCACGTTCCATCTCTGTCTCTCTCTCAAAAGTAAACACACATTTAAAAAAGTCAAAAAACAATGAGCTTATTCTAATTAATATGTAGGTGTTCAGTTAGCTTAGACTTTCCGTTAAAAATTTGCATACAATCAAGTACCTTGTGTGATACAATATCTAAATTTTATATACTTTTCCTATATTTGGAACATAATAGCACTAGTCAGATAATCAAAACCATTTGTATAGGGAGGGAGTGCTTCATTTTACAGATGAGGAAGCTAAAGTTCAGATTAAAGGACTTCAGCCAGGTCACAAAGCAAGCTAGCTAGTTCTTGTCTGGGGCTAGGACAGTCTAAGTCTGAGCTCTCTTCTGTTGGTTTCTTATCACATTTCCTCCAAAGTTACAGATGCATTTGTAATGCTAACTAGCTGTCTTAAGTGTCTGGGACACAATGTGCTGTTCTAGAAAGAGCACAGGATTTGGGATTTGATGGGGAAGGGTTTGTGTCTTTGCTCCACTTCTTGAGAGGCCAGTGATTTAGATACAACTTACTTCCTGTCTCTGGAGTCAGTTTCCTCATTTGTCAAATTGGGGTGACTACCTGACATATGGAGTTGTCGTGGAGAAAGTGTGATGTGTGTGAAATGCGTGGCATGTAGTAAGTGGTTAACATGTTGTCCATCCCACAGTGGGGTGGAGATTGTCTACTTCCTGACGTACAGCCTGCTCTCATGAAAGCACCAAGTAATGGGTTCATGCTGGACAGATAAATTAGATACAATGAGGGAGGAGAGAATGTGAATAATCTTTATCAGTTCACTTATTATGATGGCACTAGTTTTCTGTGTGTGGGGAAAAAAACCCTAAGGGCCAGAACTATAAATCTGCTGGGTAGGTCCAGATTTTAATGACTAGAGTGGCCATTTTCCTTTTATATGTAGAAATGCCTTTGGAAAAATAAACTTTTTTTTTAATATTAGAGGAGGATTAATTAGAATAATTATTCACAACAGTGTTGTCATGTTTTAGTGTTAGAGTGATCAACTTTTTAGAAAAAGTAATGAAATCCACACTTACAAACCAACTATTCAGATTGTATAATCATTATTTTTAAAATACATGTTCCAAATTTATTTGATTTGAAACTCTGGAATCTTTTATATATAACTGCAAAAATAAGTATTTCTTAAACTTGGAAGTACCATGTTAGTGTCTGAATATAGCAAAATAATAAATTTATTTGTAACTATGCCAATATGTCCCATTCCCTAGGCTGGAGAGCAGGCTGGGAATACTGGAATCCTGGTCATCTTTACCCCAGCTTGCTTTGGGCAGGTTCCAGAGATAAGCAAAGTCAAGGTTATTGTCTCTCCCAGTTTATAAAGCGGGGTGTCACTATGAGAGAAGAGGCCATTGTGTCTACAAAAGGCAGTCCATAAGAATAGAGAGCTCTGACATTATTTGAGTAAAGTTCAAGTCTAAGGGTGTCCCTGCAAACAATGGAGATTTTGGTGGTACACAATTAAAAGAGGGCTTGTAAGTAGCTCCATGAGTGCAATAAACTAAAACATAAACCAAATAGTTTACGAGAATCAGGAAAAGAGACAGCTAAAAAGAATCCTCCTGGGATCAGAATAAACCTCAAAATCTGACCTCAAAATTAACCCTGCAAATGGACCTAAATTCAATGGACTAGATTATAGAAGAATGAATGCTCCACAGAATGTAAATAATATAAAATAGATTTGTGAGTCTTGTGATTCTTCAAAAAGTTAAACACAGGCTTACCGAGTAACCTAGCAATTCCACCCTTGGGTATATACCCAGGTGAAATGAAAAAAATGAAAAATGAAAAAAATGAAAAAAATGGTATGGCATGAATGCTAAGTGGAAGAAATCAGCCAAGAAAGACCACATATATGATAGGATTCCATTTATATGAAATGTCCAGATATACAAGTCTATAAACACAGAAGTATTAATGGTTGCCAAGGGTGTGGGGTCGGGTAGGTTGGGAGAAATGGGAAGTGATTGCTAATGAACTGAGTTTTGGGGTGACAAAAATGTTCTGAAATTGTGGTGATGGTGTACAACCCTGTGAATATTCTAAAAAACTCCCGAATGTACACTTTAAGTTGTATAGTGTATGAGTTATATCTCAATCTGTTAGTTAAAAAAACTGTGTAGGCCTTACTTGGATACTGATTCAAACACACTAAAAAGCCATTTATAGCAATTCTGTTAACATTCTTTGAAATGTGCTCTTATAATTTGTCTACTTGACTGTTCTGACGACACATAATGCTACATTAGTTTCAAGGGAATAACATGGTGATGTGACAACTCTATACATTATGCTCACCATAAGCAATCATGTCACCATACAAACCTTACAGTATCAGTGATTATATTCCCTAAGTGGCACCTTTTATCCTCATCATGACTTATTCTATAACTAAAAGCATGTATCTCCCACTCCCCTTCACCCATTTCACCCATTCCCCCAACCTCCTTCCCTCTGACAACAATTTGTATATTCTTGCCTCCTTTGTTATAGATTAATTGGCCATATAAGCATGGGTTTTTTTTTTTTCTGGGCTCTCTGTTCCATTGATCTATGTGTCTTATTTTTGTGCCAGTTCCATATTGTTTTGATTATTACAGCTTTGTAGTGTATCTTGAAATCTGGGAATGTGATACCTCCATGTGTTCTTTCTCAAGATTGTTTTGGCTATTTGGGGTCTCTTGAGCTTCCATATAAATCTTATCATTTAGTCAAACTCTGTGAAAAATGCTGTTGGTACTTTGATAGGAATTGGATTAAATCTGTAGATTGCTTTGGATAGCGTGCACATTTGAATATTCTGCTATTCCATGTGCATGGAATATCTTTCCATTTATTTGTGTTGTCTTCAATCTCTTTCATAAGTGTTTTATAGTTTTCAGAGTACAGGTCTTTCACCTCCTTGGTTAGTTTATTCCTAGGAATTTTACTATTTTTGGTGCAACTGTAAATGGGATTGTTTTCTCAAGTTCTTTCTGCTACTTTATTGGTAGTGTATAAAAACACAGCTGATATATGTGTATTTTTTATCCTGCAACATTACTAAATTCATTTATTATTTCTAAAAGTTTTGTGGTGGAGTCTTTAGGTTCTATGCATAGTACTGTGTCATCTGCAAATAGTGATAGTTTAACCTCTTCCTTACCCATTTGAATGCCTTTTCTTTTTCTTGTCTGGTTGCTGTGGCTAGGACTTCTAATACAATGTTGAATAAAAGTGGTGAGAGTGGACATCCTTATCTTATTCCTGTTCTTAGGAAAAAAGCTGATTTTCACCAGAGTATGATCTTCACTGTTTTCCATATATGGCCTTAATTATGTTTAGGTATGTTCCCTCCATACCCACTTTGTTGAGATTTATCATGAATGGATGTTGAATTTTGTCAAATACTTTTTCTGCAACTATGGAGATTATATTTTTATCCTTCATTTTGATAATGTGGTGTATCCCATTGATTGATTTGTGAATACTGAATTTTCCTTACATTGGCCATAAACTCAATTGTGGTGAATACTCTTAATGCATTTTAAATCAAGTTTGCTAATATTTTGTTGAGAATTTCTGCATCTATGTTCATCAGAGATGTTGGCGTGTAGCTTTCTTTTTGTAATGTCTTTGTCTGATTTTGGTATCAGGATAATGATGACCTTGGAGAATTATTCTGGAATCTTTCCTTCCTCTTCTACTCTTTGGAATGGTTTGAGAATAGACGTTAACTGCTCTTTAAATGCTTGGTAGAATTCATTTTGGAACCCTGGACTTTTTTGGAAGCTTTCTGGTTACAAATTCAATTTGTAACTAGTAATTAGGTTTCAGGTTTTCTATTTCTTCCTGATTCAATTTTGGAAAATTGGTTCTAGGAATTCATTTCTTCTAGATTGTCTGATTTATTGGCATATAACTTTTCACAGTAGTCTCTTATAATCCTTTGTATTTTTGTGGTGTTGGTGGTTATGTCTTTTTTGTTTCTGATTTTGTGTCCTCTTTTTTTCTTGAGGAGTCTGGTTAAAGGTTTATCAATTTTATATTCTGAATCAGCTCTTGGTTTCATTGGTATTTTCTATTTTGTTGTATTTCATGTATTTCTGCTTTGATCATTATTTCCTGTTTTCTACTACACTTTGTTTTTCTACTTCCTTTAGGTATAAGGATAGATTGAGATTTTTTTTTTTTTTTTTTTTTTGAGGTAGGTCTGTATTGCTGTAAATTTCCCTTCGAACTTTCACTGTGTCCCAAGGATTTTGGACAGTTGTTTTCATTTTCACTTGCCTCCCTTGTACTTTCTGATTTCCTCATTAATCCATTGGTTATTTAGAAACGTTTAGCTTCCATGTTTGTTTTTTAGTTTTTTTTTTTTTTTTTGGTGGGGGGAGGATTTTTAGTTTACCATTGTGGTTGAAAAAGGTGTGTTATAGGACTCCAATCTTAAATTGATTAAAGTGTTGTTTTGTGGCCTAACATGTGAACTATCCTGGAGAATGTTTAAGTGCCCTTGAAAATAATATGTTCTGGGGCGCCTGGGTGGCTCAGTCAGTTAAGCGTCTGACTTCCGCTCAGGTCATGATCTCGTGGTCTGTGAGTTCAAGCCCCGTGTCAGGCTCTGTGCTGACTGCTCAGAGCCTGGAGCCTGTTTCAGAGTCTGTGTCTCCCTCTCTCTCTGACCCTCCCCCATTCATGTTCTGTCTCTGTCTCAAAAATAAACGTTAAAAAAAATTAAAAAATAATGTTCTGATGTTTTTGGATGGTATGTTCTGTACGTATCTGTTACATCCATTTGGTCTAACATGTTCAAAGACACCATTTCCTTATTGATTTTCCGCCTGGATGAACTATCCATTGATGTAACTGGGGTGTTAATATTCCCTACTTTTATTGCTGTCAATTTCTCCATTTATGTCTATTATTTGCTTTATGTATTTAGTTGCTCCAGTGTTGGGTGCATATTTACAAGTGTTGTATCTTTTGTTGGATTGATCCTTTTATAATTAGGTAATGTCCTTGTCTCTTGTCATAGTCTTTGTTTTAAAGTCTACTTTGTCCGATATAAATATTGCTACCCCAGTTTTATTTTTTTATTTCCATTTGCATGAAGTATTTTTCTACCTATTCACTTTTGGTCTGTGTATATCCTTAGGTTTGATAGAAGTCTCTTGCATGTAACACATAAATATGTCCCCCCACCCCAACCCTGTATTTGGATTGACAAATTTAGACCATTTAAAGTAATTAATAGGTATGTACTTATTGTCATTGTTTTCTGGTTTTCTTAGTACTTCTTTGTTCCTTTCTTCTCCTGCTTGTTTCCTTGTGATTGATGATTTTTAGTGTTATGGTTGGCGTTCCACTTTTTTGTGTCTGTTACAGGTTTTGGGTTTGTGGTTACTATGAGGTTCATCTATAACATCCTAAATATATAGCAGTCTACATTAATTTGATAATCACTTAAATTCGAACACATTCTAGAAGAACATTTTTACTCCATGTTTTATGTATATTTTATATCTTTATTCCTGATTTTCCTATTTCTAATTATGTTCTTTTTCACTTAAAGGAGTCCCTTTAACATTTAAAAAAATATTCATTTTGAGAGAGTGCATGTGTGAGCAGGAGACGGGCAGAGAGAATCCCAAGCAGACTCCATGCTCAGCACAGAGCCTGACCTTATGACTGTGAGATCATGACCTGAACCAAAATCAAGAGTCACTTAACTGAGCTATGCAGGCACCCCTTAACATTTAAGGCCTGTTTAGTGGTGATGAATTCCTTGAACTTTTACTAGAATTTTGTTTTTTACACCTCTCCTATTTTGAATAGCCTCCCTAGGTAGAGTATACTTGGTTATAGGTTTTTTTCCCTTTCAGCACTTTAATTATGGCATGCCACTCCCTTCTGAGCTGCGGTTTCTGAAAAATCAGCTTTTATCCTTATGGGGTTTCCCTTGTACTTAACTATTTGCTTCTCTCTCACTGCTTTTAAAATTCTGTTTTAATCTTTCACATTTTAATTATGTGTCTTGGTATGGACCTCTTTGGATTCATTTTATTTGGAACTCTTTGTGCTTCCTGAACCAGACTTCTTCAGGTTAGGGAGTTTTCAGCTATTGTTTCTTCAAGTAAGTTTTCTCTTTCTCTTTTCTTCTGGGGCCCCCAAGAATGTGAATGTTTTTGGTTTGATGTTGTCCAACATGTTCCTTAACCTATCCTCATTTTGTAATTTTTTTTTCCTGTTAGCTTGAGTGCTTTCCATTAGCCTGTCTTCCAGATGGCTGATCCGTTCTTCTGCATTTGCTAATCTGTTAATTCCATCTATTTTTCATTTTAGTCAATGCATTCAAATCGAATTGGTTTTCTGGATTTTCTCTTTGTTGAAGTTCTGAGTTCTTCCACTCTGCTCTCCAGTCTGGTGAGCATCTTTATGATCATTACTTCAAATTCTATCAGATTATTGCCTATCACTATTTCACTTCTCTGAGGTTTCATCTTGTTCTTTCATTTGGATCATATTCCACTGTCTCATTTTGCTTCATTTTGTGTTTGTTTCTATGAATTAAGTGGATCAGCTACTTCTAAACTTGAAGCAATGGTTCTGTGTATGGTCATCTTTTGTGTAAACTGTGAATGCCTGTTGACTTTGGCATGGGCTGGGGATGCCCTGGTGGGATGGCTGGGCCTGGAGTGTTCCAAGTACTTTGTCACCTTGGCAAGATGCCTGCAGCTACAGGCATACTGACCAGGGGTATTCAGTATCACACTGGGGCCACCTTGGTGGGATAACTGGAGGTGATGGGGGCTATGGATCTGGGACTCATTAAAGTGCTAAGCTGGTTAGGGTGCTCTGACCTTGCTCCCATCCATGCTATCAATATGGAGGGAGAATATAAACCATGACACTCACCAAGCCCTCACTTGGAGTGAGGGCAGCAGCTCTCCTACTGGTTGACAGAGTTCTAGGGCTGAACACTTTCTATTCTAGTTGCTCTTTTAAACCGTGGCTTTTTTCCTGTGCTCCAGGGCAGACAAAACTGTTTGCATGCAATTCCTCAGTACTATTCCTCCACTGCAGTTTGCAGTGTGGGGAGTAGATGTTCTCTCCATTACTGTGTCTCTGTCTCTTTGGCTGTTGTGTATGTGGTTTATCTTTTGTTGTGCAGAAGCTGTTCAGTTAGTCCTCAGGAATTGCACCAGAAATATGTATAGATTTGGTGTGTCTGTGGAGAAGTGGAGTTCCGGGTCATCCTATGTCATGGTCTTGGACTGGAGAGCTGTGTATTTTACTGTTTTTGTGTTAATTTTTTAATGTCAATTTAATAGGGATAGACTGGGAAAACTCCAAACGCTAAATGGTTAGAAAGTAGCCACTTCAGTACTTTAATATAAAACAGATACTTGCATTCTCCTCTATTAGCAGTGGGACTTTTGGTTAAAAAGTAGTTGTTCTTAGGGTACCTGGGTGGCTCAGTTGGCTAAGCATCTGACTTCAGGTCATGATTTCACGGTTTGTGAATTTGAGCCCCACGTCGGGCTCTGTGCTGACAGCTCAGAGCCTGGGGCCTGCTTTGGATTCTGTGTTTTCCTCTCTCTCTGCCCCTCTCCCGCTCATGCTCTGTCTCTCTCGCAAGAATAAACAAACACTAAAAAAACAAACAAAACAGAAAAAAGGTAGTTGTTCTTTGACTCAGTACACATAGCCAAAACACTGACAAAGTAATATCAGCTCTTATTTTCCAAGGCTTTCCTAAAAATTGTGAGTAGATAAGCTTTTAGTCAAAAGGCTCAGAGCCAAATGATTTGAATTTAGAATTTTTCAGATTGTAGGCAGCCCATATTATTTAATACCCTTAGTGGGGTCTGTGGAACACCACATAATCAAATAATTGCTCCACATTTCTCTATGAGAAATAAATACACCAAAAGGTATGAAGCAGGACTACAGAAACATCACATCTGTTCAGGTCCTATTTGGTTATCAAATGAGTTTTGATGTTAAATTTAACAATAGTATCATCAACAAAATCTTTTGATTTTCGACTATTTATATCCCCAAATTGCAAATAAGGGGACATATGCTATAATCACCTGTGAGAAAACTAGCTTTTTTTTTAAGGCTGATGTTACTCAAAATAAAAAGGAGATGGTGTCTATGTGAATGCACCCAGGAACATTAAGAATGATGCAAAGACAGCTTTGAATTACCAGTTATTTAAAAAGTAAATCCTGTTCATATCTAATATTTTAAGAAAAGAAATAACATTAGATGTTTTTGGAGTATCAATGTACAATAAAAAAACACAAAGTGCAAGAACCTTCCCCCACCTCCAAGGCTCAAAGGACAGTTATCCAGCTGTAGTCTACTTTCCTGAATTTTCTTAGTTCTTTTTCTTCAGATTTTGACAACTGATGTAGAAGGTCTTCTCCCAAGTCTGTGTTATTTGTATCCTGGATCTTTTCAGTAAAATCATTTTCTTCATCTGAATCATCACTTTCTTTTCCTTCTTCCATATCTACGTCTTCAGGAATTTCTTCACCACTTTCATTACAACAGAATAAAACAAACAATTTAAACAAACATTTTTCTAACTAAACAATAAGTTTCTAATTTAAGACACCTATGTAGAAATATAACCATACAGGGAAAGTAAATGAAAAACCTTATTAAGTGCACTTTAAAAATGATGGGTTAGGGCGCCTGGGTGGCTCAGTTAGTTAAGCATCTGACTCTTGGGCTTAGGTCATGATCTCACGGTTCATGAGACTGAGCACCATGTTGGGTTCTACACTGACAGCACATAGCCTGCTCGGGGTTCTCTCTATGCCTCCCCTGCTCTCTTTCAAACAAACATGAAATTTTTTTTTAATAAATTACGGGTTATTATAAAAAAGAGGTGTATAATTTTTAATCATAGATCAAATCCTTAAACCGTACACACATGAGGTCTTCCTGAAAGTTATTTTCAATGTATTTTATTTACTTGGCTTAATCGTCATATATCCTTTAACTACATGTTAAAGCTTAAATAAAGAGAAATACAGTTGACCCTTGGACAACATGGGTTTGGACTGCAGATCCATTTACACATGGATTTTTTTTTTTTATGCAGTACAATACTGCAAATGTATTCTCTCTTATGATTTTCCTAATTTCTTTTCTCTGGCTTATCTTACTGTAAGAATACAGTATACAACACATAAAATGTGTGTTAATTGACTGTTATTGGTAAGACTTCCAAGCACCAGTAGGCATTAGTAGTTAAATTTTATAGGAGTCAAAAGTTACACACTGATTTTTGTGCAGGTCAGTGTCCTAACCCACACATGTTGAAGCCTCAAAGTGAAAGAACATTCTAATAAAGGCTAACATAACCATTTTGTTTCCCAAAACAATATCTAAACATATTTTAAAAACTGCTTTACCTCTTGGTCTCCTTAGACAGCAGCAATGAGCTTACAAACTTGGAGCACAGGAAGGAAGCAGATGGCAATACATGGGCTGGAGTATGAAGAAGCTAGAGTAAAAAAAACAAGAAAAATAGAGTTTCATTTAAATGATTTAATGCCACCAGCTGAATGTAACAGGGTTTCTCCACAGAAAAACCAAACCAAAAAAAAAATTTATTCCCGCCTTCCTATACTTAAGCGAACAATAATCTCTCCCCTCCTGTCAGGTCAGACCACAATAATCTGGAATTGCAAATTTATGTTATTTGGTTTAGGTATTAAAACTGCACAGTATACAAATAATTATTCAAAAATTATAAACTGTATAAAAACTATAAGGTGCTTTAATGTATTTAATCTGTTTCATGTTGTGAATCACTTACCTCACTAATCGCAGGTATATTTTCTGTTAAGGGTAGTTGTACCAGTTGACTCTCGAAAGCTTCATTTATTTTTTCATCCTGCTGTTCCCTGTGCTTTCCCAATATGAAATAAAATGGGGTTGTTGGAAGACTTTCTTCTGCTAGTAGCTATAAAGATTTAAGACAACGGGAAATTTCTTCAATAAAAAGAATTGCCTTTGACTCCATAAAAAAGTACTACAGAGTCATAAAATGTCAAGGATGGAAAGAACTTTAAAAACTATCTAGCATGATTCTTACACTTTATAGGTAAAGCAACTGAGGTCTAGCAGCCCACTTACTATGGGAAAAGCTAACAGTGGACACTTGACAGAACAAAATACGTAACACTGCTTCTCCCCCAATGACAAATGACAGCAAATGGGTTTTCAAAAGGACATAAACCCACAGGAGAAAGAAAATGGGTAAATAACATGTTGGAAGGTGGAAAGCAGGTTCAAGAGTGATAAGTAATTTAGTAGACCCGAGAAAGAATCCTAAGCTGGCTGGGAAGCATTCTGATTTATATTGTGGAATCCTGCAAAGGCCCAGGAATTGGTGCTAAACAAATAACCAGGGAGCCAGGCTGAATGTCTGCTTAGAGAGGACTCAGATTCCTAGATCTTCTTTTGAGCCCCAGCAGAGGGCTGGAAGTACATTCTTGGGAGAGTGGAACAAAAGTGTGACTTTAAACTGAACTGCCTGGTGGGGGCTGGTGGCAGTGTCGTCACAGCTGCAGGCAGTTGTACTTCACAGAACGTGCTTCCAGGTTGATATCCTCTAGGCAAGAACTTAGAAGAATTTTATCTGGGCAATCATAAAAAGACCTAAAAATAATGACTTTGGAGACTTTCTTAAAAATAGCCAGATGGCGGAGGCCAGCAGAGAAGTTCTACTTAGGCAAAGACCTTCCAAATGACTTTTTTGATCACTTTTAAATAAAAACAGCCAAGAAATCATCAGACTCTGATGAAAACCTCTGAAATGAAAGACACCAGAACAGATGGAAAACACACATATGAAGGATGTGGGAGTATGCGAAAGAGAAAAAAGCAGATAAGATGATAAAGATGAAGCAATCTCCCTGAAAGTAGAAAGAAAACAGGTAAAAAAATAAGAATATTAAAGCACCATTCGAGAAGGTCCAGCACTAAGTAACAAATAGACAAACTGAAGGCAAAGAAGGAATTCTTTCTTAGTCATTTCTTGGATTAAAACTCTTGAAGGGGCGGGGAACCTGAGTGGCTCTGTTGGTTAAGAATCTGACTTTGACTGCTCAGGTCATGATCTCAAGGTTCAGGAGTTTGAGTTCTGCATCAAACTGCGCGAACAGTGCAGATCCAGCTTTGGATCTCTTGTCTCCCTCTCTCTCCAAGGTTCTCTCTCTCTCAAAAATAAAAAAACATTAAAAAAACCAGAACTCTCCACGGGGTTCCACATTTTACTTGGAGGAAAAGCCAAAGTCTCTTATTCATCAAGCCCTACTTTGCCCCACATAAAATGGCAAGCTGCACCCCACACCCATTTCCTCTTTTCCTCCATCCATAATTATCGCTTTTTTTAATGGCGGGGGGGGGGGGAGAGGTAGAGAGAGAGAAAGAGACTCTTAAGTAGGCTCCATGTTCAGAGGAGAGCCTGATGTGGGGCTCGATCCCACGACCCTGGGATCATAAGCTGAGCTGGAATCAAGGGTTGGACACCAAACTGACTGAGCCACCCCGGCACCCTCTTACCACTTCTTAAAGTACTACATATTTTACTTATTTCATGCTTGTTGTATCTTGCTGCTAGAGTGTAAACACCATTAAGTTTAGAGACTTGAGTGTTTTGCTTACTGGTGTACTCCAATCATCTAGAACAGTTCCTGGCCTATAGATATTCAACAATAAATTGTTGAACAAATTCAAGGAGTTTTCAGAGGAAAACAAAGCTAGTTTACAGACAAAGGAATAGGAATAAGAATGGTATTAGACTTCCAGTAACACCCAAAGCTATAAAATAGGACAATACCGCCAAAGCTCTAAGAGAAAATGATTTTCAACCTATTACTTTATAACTCAACCAACCACTCAAGTGGGAGAGAACAGAAACATTCCCAAACATCCAAGGTCTTAAATTTGCCTCCCACGCACTAACAGAATGTGCTTCATCAAAGCAAAGGGGTGACCAAAGAAAGGGGAAAGCTATAAGATCTACTAGAGTAGAGGTAAAATGATTCCCCAAATGATGGTGAATGTAGATCCTATGACAACTACTGTGTAGCAAGTTTATAAGTTTATAGAGCAATCAGTCCAGACTGAAGCAAATCACAGGCTCCTGGGAAATACTCAAGATTTGAAAGAATACTTAATATATCTGAAAATTCTGAGAGAATATTTATACAACTTGAGCAAATAGAAAACTATACAAATAAGAAGATAATCATTAACCCTAGAGAAAACAAAGTTGCAAATAAAAGAAAAATAATCTGTTGGTTACTACATGACTCAGCTGTGAATTGCTATTGGTTATAATGAATACTGACCTGATTTGTCTATACTGAGAAAACTGGGGAACAGGAAAGGTGTGTATGTTATGTACATGAGGGAAGTGGTGGTGTGAAAAAGAGTAACAACTTGATCAGTTAAGAGATAATAACTTAATCTGAAAAATAAAGAATTAGTAACATAGACATGTTTCTTAGAGAGGCAAATAAAAACTCCAGCTAGAAGAGTTGAAAGTGATGATTTTTGTGGGTGATGGCAGTGATGTTAACAAGTTTTCCTGAGAGTCTTGTATAGCTATTTGACTCTTTAAATCACAAGCATATATTTTTGATATTTCTAAAACATAGTTTTAATTTGTAAAGTAAATATAATCTCAAAAGAGGCCAAGTAGCTTACAAGTATATGTTTAATTCCACATTAGGGCAGGTGGAACATTCTTCTCATAGCTGAATTCAAACAGATAAGGTTATCTGTGTAGGGAGGCAATGTAGTCTGCACCATTAGTGGCTAAAACATACCTGTTTGCTTGTTGGTGTGAGTTTCTCTTCTGGAGACTTTGTACTGAATGTCAATAAACTCTGAAAAGAGATTAATGATGCAAAAGCTAAATAAAAATTTGTTGTAGAGTTAAAAAAGGAGGTCAATATTTCATCTTGATATGTTTATCTGCCCAAATAGAAAACTTCAAACATATTTAGTGACAAACTGCTGTGACAGTTAAGATTGTTCTGAGAAATCTTATTTAAGAACTGACTAGTAATGAAATAGAATTCAACTGATGGATCAACCAGAAGCCACACTTGTATTTAAAAAATATATATATCAACCACACTAATAGCTACCATTCAAAGGATTTTAGTTGTCTTCTGCCTTTCCACAGTCATGGAGATAATACAGACACTACTTAGAAGAATCTCAAAGGTACGGGGTAAAGTGGTGTTAATATACTTACACTAATAAGACTGCTGTGTGAAGAAGCATAATGGATTCCTTCTTTTGGGAAGTAATCTTTTTTTTTTTTTTTAAATTTTTTTTTTTTCTTCAACGTTTATTTATTTTTGGGACAGAGAGAGACAGAGCATGAACGGGGGAAGGGCAGAGAGAGAGGGAGACACAGAATCAGAAACAGGCTCCAGGCTCTGAGCCATCAGCCCAGAGCCCGACGCGGGGCTCGAACTCACGGACCGCGAGATCGTGACCTGGCTGAAGTCGGACGCTTAACCGACTGCGCCACCCAGGCGCCCCTGGGAAGTAATCTTTTAATGAAACTTTTCCACCCGTTATGGGCTATTACTCTCAAATATCAAATCAGATGAAAATTATATATATAAAGTGGTTCCCTTTTTGAGGTGGGATGGTTACCTGTGATTTTGTTAGGAAGTAAAACTGGGATCTGTTCAGCCATTGGTAAGCTTCTGAGGTGAATGATTCAGGGACATCTCGTGGAACAAACACTCCCCACTGGACTTCCTCTCTGGAGATATTCTTTTGAATATACAATGGCCTTGGCTCACTAGGTTTAAATACAAACACTAGAGGGAAAAAACAAACAGACAATAACATTTTGCCGGCAAAGGTCAGTTCCAGCCTCAGGTTGGCAGATCACACTAATCCTGGGACTTACCCCATTGAGTAAATGGCCCAGGTCATGATTATTTTAGGCTCTGATTCAACAAATATCTACTGGGTGCCTGCTACGTGCCAAGAAGGTTAGGAATGAGGATATGAAGATAAAAAAAGAGGAAGAAGAATCCCCGTTCCAGAGACCAGGTCCTACTGCAGAAGGCAGACACCAAGATATTATTGCACTATTTTGTTGTAGGTACTAGAATAGGGATCTGTAGAAGTGTTTCAAGAGGATAGAGGAAGAATGATTAAAGCTTCCTGAAATGCTTCAGAGGGGCAAAATCAAGAAACTTTAACTCAAGAAACTTTAACTCAAGAAAGGGCAATAGCACACCTCAGGCCAAATGGCCTAAAACAAACATTGGATTTAAAGGCAAGTCTAACTCAATTATATTAAAGACGTTAAAAAGAAAATTTTGGTAAGAGATTTACTCGTGTTATCAAAGTATGGTGTGTACTTACAGTCTGAACCCACTGAAGACCGAGAGATTGCAGCAATATTCTCTGAATTAGGATCAGGTTCCATAACTCTAACATTTAATTTTGCACTCCATTCCACTGGGGAAGGGGGGGAGCAGAAAAAGGGCAATTTACTTCTGAGATTTACCAAAAGCTTTTTTAAGCCTGTTATTTAAAGCACATACTCAATTTTTACTGGGACAATCAATTCTATTATTCTTAAGAAGAGGGATTTTATATTTCCAAATAACACATGGAAACAAACTGAAAATGTCTGTGGAAGGCTGCACTAAAGCTAGGGGCAGGAAGTGGAAAAACAGCGTACTCCTTCCACATACTATGACATGGTTATTATTTCAGTGCTTTACCATAGCTGCTAAACGTGGGCAAAATGTTAACCAGAATCACTGTAGAGAATATAAAAAGAGACTATCACATATGCTCATTACTAGGCAACCACCATGCCTTCCAAACATACTCAACTGAGTAAAATACCAATGAATGAAATAAGTAAAAATAAGTAAGTCCACACTTGCTGTCAGGGATACTGTCAGGGATAATGCACATTACAAATTAGCAGAAACATTCCTCAAATTGTTATGAGGACAGATATCATGGAAGGCAACAGAAAATTATACATAGTAGAGAAAGGCCAGGATAATGGAAATCAATTTATGGCCAACTAGGCAGTTTATAAATAATGTATGTCTATTATAGGCCTAGCCCTCCAAAATTTGGTGATATCACATGACATGTGACAAATTATATACTCTCTGGATAGAGACACAAAGATACGACCCAGAAGTCCTAAAATGCCAAAGTTTGATGGCCACTTATTATATGCTTTGCCAAATCACTTTATAGTAAAACAAGATCTTACATGCACAACTGAGCAGATTCCAACAGCAAAGAATGCCATTTTCAGTAGCACCAAGAAGATACTTTGAACAAGTCAATCTCCCAAAGCAAAGGTGCCTATAGTAAAACCACAAGGAAGTTATCTGTCAGTTCCAGCACACCGAGTTTGGAATTGCAGACTTCTAGTATAATTTTACACAATGCAGATTTTTAGATAGACACATATTTTTGTTTACAACTATCCTGCAGAAAAAAGGGGCTAAAGAGAGCAAAAGGAAAGGTTTACTTAGCTCTTTTGTTTCTTTACAAACAGGTTTATGATCAATTTTTTTCTCTAATATGCTGCACAGTATAATTGACACATACTATAGACAACATGTGAAATGTACAAAGGTATTTAACAAAACCCTTTTTTATGCTTGTTTAACGTAGAGAAAGAAACAATATGAATTCTGAAGGCCGTTTTACAAAGCAAAATATGTTGGGAATTAAAAACTATTTTGTTAGCCATCTGTAAGTCTGTCCTCAAATGCCAGTTGCCTGAAGTAAAATCGCAGATAACTGATGCTTTTTCTTCTGCCCTTCTTAGATGCAACAAAGTTTCAGTACGACATTGTTTTTATGGGAAAACAGAAGATAAGCATTGTTTGGATCCACTGAGGGTTATCAGCTTCCATTATGTAGCACAACCATGAAAAGTATTTATTATAAAGAAAAAATTTCTGTAGGTCAAGAGTTAAATGTTAATCTGGATTTCAGAAAGGGGTAAAATCACAGCAAATGGTTCACATACCCAGAATTTTTAGCTTCCCACCACTTTGGTTTGCTGCTGACTCTCACTGACCCACAGACTACCTTTAGCAGAAGCATAAATTACCAATAATGTTTATGTGGAAAGACCCATTTAAGTTAAAAAAAAATGATATACTCCCCAAATTATTTACCTTATTTTCCCAGCTCGTTGACAAAATGTACATTTAAGTTCCCATGTCTCTGAATCCCATATTGTAACTATTTCCTCAAAACTGACTGCTAGTAAAGAGCCATCTTCAGAGAAACAACAGTTAGTTGCTTGGTATTTGTGATAACTACCCACAAAGTCACAAGTCCAGCCAACGGCTTTTTCTGTGAAAACACAGATCATATAATTCAGAAATGGTATAAATGCCAGATAATACTTTAGGTAGTTATAAGCAATAAGGATTACAAAAGAAGGACAACAAAAAAACCACCTCCCTGAAACTTTAGAAATGCTACAAAGCATTCATTGGTTTGAAATTTATGCCCATTCCTGGAGATCCTGACCTCCCTCTAGTGGAACAGTGAAGGAACTGCCTTTTTTTTTTTTTTTTTAACTGTACCCTAACAAAAACAATCAGCACTTAATTAATCAAGACCCACAGCATTAAATAAATGCATTAAATAAATGTAGAAAATGTTCTTCCAGAATGGATACAATTCATGAAAGAGAAATATTTTAAAACATTTTTTAAATTATGCATTGATATACCTTATTTAATTAACTTACTGTATATATCAGAATCATCTGTTAATATCCATACTTTGAAGTGACCATCTTTACTAGATGTAACCAAGGTGGGGTTTTCAAATTTTTCTGCATTACAGAAACAGAGAGCTGTGATGTGGTCTTCATGTGGCATGTTAACCTTTGTATTAAGAACAAACCTAACAGAAAGGAAATCAATTTATTTTTACATCAGAACAATATGATATATACTGTCATGTAAGAATTTCTTATGGTACATCTTATAAGAGCATCTTTAGGAATGGGCAACTGACAATTATCATCTAGACAGACAACTGAGTGTTCTATCTCTAATGGCCACAAGATATAAAGAGTTCTAACACATTATCTTTGTCTTCATGTAACTTACACAATATAGAGATGATTATGTATACAGTCAACTTATGGTGAAAGCCTACTGTATTAACTCTGCAAGAAAACTGTACAGAACTCAGATGCCTTACTATCTACCTTTGAGAGAATAAGCAAAAAATGGAACGGCTATGAAAGCCCCCACTTGTGGCAAGAAAATACAGAAAGAGAACTACCTATTCAAACTTCCCTGGTCAGTATTCAATATTTACAGCCATAGAAAATACTTTTTCAAAGCCTGTTTCCAGCTTGACAGGGTGCTGCTATGAATGAAAGATAATCTGTGCTAGCACAGTGTACTTAAAAGAACATCAGGAGAAAACTGTCTTGTGATTTTTTTAAAAGTCCATGTTATAAGAAGCATGACTAGTGACAATCTATTAATCCCTCCGGGCCTGTTTCCTCACCTGTAAAATGTAGAAAATAAGTTTATCTTAGAGTATTTCTGTGAAGATCGGTAGGACAAAAGCACTAAGCCTAATTCTTGGCACACACCAAGGACTTGATAAATGGCTACTATAATCAACGTATGAAACTAGTGAACCCATCTAATCAAAACACACACGTTATACTACAATACACTTCTGCTGCCTACCACTGCCATTATTTCCGAAGAAGGTAGCATAATGTTAATGAAAGAGCAAAGGAACTAAGAAACTTGGGTTCTAATTTTGGATCTGCTTGCAATTAGGTACTAGGTCCTTGCAGTGTCACTTTTTCATGTTTCTTCATTTATGCATTGAGAGGACATTAAAACTTGGAGGACACCAATACTTTCTCAAAGCAGAAAGCTTAAAGGCTTTATTTGGAGAATAACATCTCATTTCTCTAAATTTAAAATTTATCAAAATGAAACATTTTAAAGACAAATGAAACCATAAAATAAAAAGTCACATATCTTCCATTCTGAAATAGCCACATAGGTAGTATTACCCTTGTGTTTTCTTATTATACATCCACAGTTTCATTTGCAATTCAAGCTCTGTTTCCTTTTCCTGACGTTGTTCCACTGTTGCAAGCCAGTTACCATAGCAGCCAAATGCAGCCTTTGTTAGCTCGATTTGGATCAGACCATAATCGTTGATATATTCTTGCTGTATAATATCTAACTGAAGGGTTAAAAAAAGAATCCAAAATGTTTATTAATGTAAACACATACATGTTCAAGTTTTCAAGGAATTACAGATAATTTCCAGAATCTATAGTAACAGGTTTTTAAAGGAAAAAAAGGAAATATTTATTAGTTATGGATACCAAAACTGCCATTATTAAGGACATTATATAGCACCAGTTCAGTAGCATTATTATTATTCTCCAATGACCTTAAACTTTAGTGATGACTGACCCATTCACATGATACAACAGAACCTTTAGTTGATAATGCTTGTCTCTTGTTTCTATAAACAAAGAGCTTTACATAAAATCCCAAGGTTAAATTCTGTATCATTAAAAATGAGAGGAGCAAAAATAAAACCTACAATTTTTAGGAAGTGAAGAAAGACAGCAACGTTATAAGTAGACAGAATTTTATGTATGGTTGTTTCTTTTATCCCATTCCCTTGTCTATTTACTAAATATGGATCAAGTAACTATTATTTCCAGGCACTGTACTGGAAATGTACAAAGAAATAAATTTCCTTTCTTTAAAGGGTTTAAAGGCAGGGGAGTGATACAGATCAAGTGTATAGCCATTATGTTAAATCTATAAAGGGTACCGTGGGGCACAAAGAAGTAGGGAGTCTGGATTGTGTTTATCAGGATTAATAAGCATCCCTTTTTACACCAAAAATTTTATGACACTTTACCACAGAGACATATTTGTATTTACAACCCTCATATTCTTATTTCTGTATTCTTGTGACTCAAAGGCACAGATGTGTGTGACAGATACTTAGAATGCAGTCTGAAACAAAAATACGGAGCCAGCATAAGAGCTGACTTACATGTAGATTTAATTTGCAACCATGGCCTTATTAGAATCATGCTGTAAACAATTCAACTAAGTAACCACAGATAGTACTGATAATGTTCAAGTAAACAAAGGCACAGAGTCTTTTTTTTAGAAGCTACTAAATAAGTTACTTGACCCTAGTGATGCTATTGGAAACTTTCATTAGATTTAAGGCTAATTAATGGATCAAAATCTTACATTGTACAACTGCTTATCATGCTGGAGAGAATAAAACTGCAAATGGCCAGGTTTTCCATTTAAAACCAAAGCTTTAGTTCTAGGATCAACCATCAAACCGGTGAAGATATTACTGTCTGCAAAAGAAGTGACAAATAACAGTTAAACTCATACAAATATTCATACTTCTAAAATGTGCAGACCCATTGGGTTTTGCAATACCTTTCACTAGGCCTTGAATTACTGCGGAAGCCTCAAGGTTTCTGTGAATGACTATTATTTCTGTGGATAAATAAAATAAATAAATAAATAAAAAATCATAGATTGGTCAGAACCTCAAGGAAAAAAAAAATCAATTGAATTTATGTCATTCTAAAATACACCAGAATACGAAACAACTGGTAAGTTCAATTTACTCAGAGTATTATTAAAAAGTCAAGAATTTATTTTGTGATTTAGCTAAAATACTAGAGTTGGGGAGAAGGAGTTTTTCTGGAGGCTTTAAGTTTTATCAGTTGTGCATATGAATATATCAAGTGTTAATTCAGAAACTTACCCTAAAAGACACAATTTACCTTGAAACAAGTCACGGCACTAATAGATTGTTCACAGTTATGTTTTTTGAAGGGAAAGGAGGCAGTGAGCTCTGAGATCTACATTTAGGCTCCGTAGTAAGAGAATGCGCAAAAAGTTTTGGAGGCGTACGAGACTGCGCCCGTCAGAACGCACAGGACTCTTAACGCAGAGTGGCCACATGAGCATTTTTTGAAAATGTCATTACATCTGTGAAAGCACAGATGCTCACTTTCTATGCCCACATCATCTCACATGTAAAGGTTTCGAAATAGAAGCGGTACAACAAGAACCAAATACACCTAGCTCTACATTTTCATAAAAATGATCCTGAAAATGTTGGATTCTGGTGGCAGAGTCAGAAAGGGGGTAGAGAAAACAGGAAGAATGGAAGAAAAAATCCTCGTTAAATCCTATGCTACTCTTAATTAGATCTCTTATTTTCCATCCCTAGCGTTATAATTTAGGCATTATACAACCCCATCTCCTCACAACAAATTCAGACTTACTATTATCAGAATGAGAAGTACAGAACAAATCCCCTGCTGGTGAGACTGAAATGTGTTCAATAGTAGCTCCTAAACGGGGGAGGAACTCCTTATTCTTCTCTGTTGCATCGCGCCACTCTACAAGGACAGATTCACGACCACCACTCAGCAGACTGGTGCCTTCTCATCCACCCACAGAAATGAAAAGCAAAGTGTTTGGGGGGAAAAAATCGAAAGAAAAATATAATCAACGTTTAAAATTTCCTTACCATGTTAGAGAAATACACTATTTTTAAAGATATGCAAACAAGTGTCTTCCTAGCTTTTAATAAACTTAAGATAACACACTTAATAATCAGTGATCCTAGGATTTTCCTTTCCAACAATATCTGACTCGTTTGTTGACCAGTTCTTCTGCCAATGAGAAAAAATAAATGAAACAAACATCATCTAGGGCAAGATAGCTTCAATGACAAAATTTTCCAAACATTTAGGAAATAAACCAATTTTATGTTCTTCCAGGTAATAAAAAAGAGAACATTTCTCAACTTGTTTACAAGAACAGCATAACCCTTTGCTAAAACTAATAAATTTTAAGAAAATTACAAGCCAATTTCATGACCGATGAAAATTCCCCAACAAAAATATCAGCAAGCTGAATCCAAGGATATGTTAAGAGGATAATATATTGCAAAGTTGAGTTTATTGTAAAAATGTGAGATTATTTTAACACTTGAGAAATAAATGTAATCAATTCCTACTATGGGATAAAGAGAATAATCATGAGTATCTTAATAGATGTAGAAAAAGTAAATAAACTTCTACACCCATGATAAAATTTCTCAGCAACTTCAGTGCTCACACACAGCGTGACTGGGTGCAAAGCACCAGCCCAGTTTATACTGTTCATATTTGCCTGAACTTATAACCTGTTCTCAAAGCAACTAGAAGTTGTAGCTCATTTACACAGGCAACTAATTTTCTTTTTCTATTAATTCTCTTATACATATACAGGATCAATGCTGACATTTTACTGACAACCATATACCATTTTAACTATTCTTAGAAATAGTCACGTGGCTTATAATATAAAAACAAGAATTCAACTCTCTAATAAGCCTAGGTTAGCTGCCTACATCAAAGCCTTGGTGCAGGGTAGGGTGCCCTGTATTCTTTTCTTCCCTTTGAGTGCCAACTAGCCGAACTACTCCTTCTTCCCCAAGACCCATCTGAAAAGGCTAATCCTAAATGTTCCAAGGCTTAAGTAAAGCCACCACAGATAGCTGTGACTGCTAACTGCTGTGAGAGGTGGCAGACAAGATGGGCAAGGTAACAAAATAAAGAAAAGTCGGTGACAATAAGTATCAACCGGTCTTGGCCCAGATTAGGGTAGAGGCCACAGCAAAGAAAATAGAAGTGAGGATGAAGGGCAGAAGAAATGACACTGCCTGGAACATGACATACATATGCACACACACATTCCACCCTAGTAGATCGCCTCATTCACATTCACAATTTTTAATAATTCAGACCTTGTGTTCCATTTTAGCTACATGAGAGTTTGTGTAAATCAGCTACAACTCATACAATATTTGAAAACGTAAATTTTTGAATGAGACATAGGTCCAAATCCCACTTACCAGCTGTGTGACCTTAGGCAAGTTAGTTCTCAACTACAAATCTCACTTCCTTTACGTGCAAAAGGAGAAAGACGATGCCTATGTCATGGCTTTAAGAATTAAATGAGGTAGTGCATGTAAAGCACTAGCATAATCATTTGCTCTGATAAACTACAGCTATTCTTATGAACAAGCACTTAACCTTGCAGACATACATTTTAAACAACTAATGTGATTTAAATAGGTTCTTTAGTTAACAACAAGGACTTTATCATAGGTATACACTTTGATACTCTGATGGGCTCTGAAACCTAAAATAAATGGTATTGTGCTGAAAAAAGCTCAAACCACAGGGGTGAGAGAAAAGTGTTTATGATTCCTCTGGTGCAGGCAATTCTACACCTTTCAAACTATAAATGCAGTGAATACTGATCCACATACTTCAAAAGATTATTTTAATTATTAAACTTGCACTTACCTGTCACTGAAAAAGCCAAATCCATAACCATATCATGGTGCCAATGTAAACATGTGTATGTGTATTTCTTATCATCATCAAAATTCCTCCTATTGAAGAAAACCAAAATTGTTATTTTCACCAAAGGCATTAAGTCAGGAAAGTAATGGCATGCCAAATATAATGCACATAATATATGCCAAAAATAATAAATTATATTATTAAGCTTGTAGGTCTCAATGTGTAAAAATTACATTTTCTCTCTCTAACCAGAGTCACTTCTACAAACAATAGATCATCATGGTGTCCTATTAGGTATATGCTCTTGTTAGTCCTTCCTTTTCACTCAAAGCTTGATAAAAAAGTTCTCCTCAATAAAGCAATCAGAGACAAAATGGAATTAACTCCTCCTACAAGCTCAAGGTTACAAATTTTAAAATAGTAAGTCTATGCAATGAAGAGCACAGTAATACAAGAAACAGGGTACCAGCAAAGCCTAATCTCTATCACCAGTAATGGCTTTTCGGTACTATCCTTTTTCCTGAACCCAGGGATAGCTCTGTTGTGCAGGACTAATATAATATATACATTCACCATACTCTTCACGAGTCAACTGACCAAAGACGAATTTTGCCATCCTTGTGACCAGTTGCTATGCAATCTTCCTTTGGGTGACATGCTACACATGTGAAATTGTTCTTAGCATGTTTCTTATTTCTTGATGATGATAAAGTAAACCTAGAAGAAAAAAAAGTGTCCCTTATTAAAGTTTCTTGGTAAGTGGTGATGTAGTTAAAAAAAAGGGGGGGGGGTGGGGGGAGTTTGTCCCTTATCACCAAACTGGAGAATTCTCAAAACTCACTGAATACAAATACAGGATTAAAAAAATATATATACCGTGTCTAAGAACCATGAATTTGCAAACACTTACGCAGTATAAACTTCACATGACTAATATTCTACCATGATAACTTGGCTACAGAGGCCACTGACTTTGAAATAAAGCCAAGACAGTCTTCTCAGTGGCTTTTGCTCGAGCCAAGTTTGTTCAAATTTCTTGTCAATTGAAGCTAAGTTTTAACATTAGGTATGAACAAGCCTAATAAATTATATCTGTGACAACTGGCTAATGTATCCAAAGGTATCAGGATCCTTATTATACTGCAAAGAAAAACAAATGTTAATCCTGACAGGGTAAAAGGGAAGAGGGGAGTGTCACTTGAGGAGTCACCATGCGCGCTTCGCACTAGTCTCCTTAAATATGTTATTTTTTTCGTCTTTACAACTCTGTTAGATAGGTATTATGCCTATTTTAAATATATGCTAATTTGAGGTACAGTGAGATTGCAGAAACTAAATATGACTCATTTTAAACCCAGGTATCTCGGGGCGCCTGGGTGGCGCAGTCGGTTAAGCGTCCGACTTCAGCCAGGTCACGATCTCGCGGTCCGTGAGTTCGAGCCCCGCGTCAGGCTCTGGGCTGATGGCTCAGAGCCTGGAGCCTGTTTCCGATTCTGTGTCTCCCTCTCTCTCTGCCCCTCCCCCGTTCATGCTCTGTCTCTCTCTGTCCCCAAAATAAAAATAAAACGTTGAAAAAAGAAAAAAAAAAAAAAAAATTTAAAAATAAACCCAGGTATCTCAAAGCCTATATTTACTCCAAAGCCCCAAAACTGGCCAATAAGCATCACCACCTGGGGTAGCCTTTTCCAACTACATCCAATTTTGACATCGTGTATGAACACCAGAATCTAAGGGAACAAGGAGTTTTGGCTGGACAAAGCTCCCTAGGTGTTTGTGACTAATGATTGATTCTCTCAACCACATGCATTGTTGTGTTAAAAACTCTACCTCTAAATCTAGTGGTTTCACAATCACTTGCAACAGGAAACTAGACACAACTCTGGATCACAGGTATGAAGATGAAATAAAATTGCAACAAATTTGCGTAAATAAAATGATCAAAAAGGAATTCTTACCTTGATGTTGTTTTCTTTTTGAAAAAATAAACAGACAAGTAAAAGTCCCGTACTGCAGCAACATATTCCCCCTGGTATTTCAAAGAGAAGATAACATTCACAAAAATAGGCAACACTCTTTAAGAAGAAATGTTCTCATCACAAAAGTTAACACAATTAACAATTTTTTTTTTTTTTGGCAGATTGAGTATATCAATATAAAATGATATAGGTAGCTATGGAAAGGATACTCCTGTTAGAATAATCATAGAAAATTAAAAGACAAACCTAGGTACTATATCTGAAAACTAAACTCTCTAGCTTTAAGAATAATGACTTGAAATTTTCCCATTAAGGCATAATTTACACACAATACAATGCAATGTCTGACATGTATATATCCATGTAACCACCACCACCACAATCAAGAAATCAAGATTTAGAACATTTTCTTCACCTCAAAAATGCTTCCTTGCTACTCTTTTTAGTCATTTCCCAATGGTGCTGCCCCTGCCAGCAACCAGTGATTTCTATCTTGTACAGGTCACTTTATGGTCATGTTCTCATTTCTCTACCAAGGAGTGTAACTTCTGGCTCATGGTAAGGACAGATGTTTATCTTTGCTCCATATATTCCCAATGCTCAGTACTGTCAGTCTTTAATGTTACGGCGTTTTCTCTACCATAAGAAATTAAACCTTTTCAGAACAATGCCAAAATAATGCTATAAACTTAGATTATAGAAACATGCCACCACAATGTCATCTAGGGGCTTTTGGTGGTACTTGATTTTAAAATAAAAAAGTGGTTAGTAATAGGGGGAGGAAAAATAAATCATGGTATAAACATAACAGAGTTATTATTTCTGATGAACATTTAAGTATACATTCATGCTGCAATGTCAGGTGAAAAAAGGTAAAGAGTCTTCAGATCCTAACTCAGTTTGAGAAAAATTATTTTATGAATGTTTAGGAAAAAGTCTAGAAAGACATTCCCCAAATATCACTGGTAAGATTTAATTTCTCCACTTTATTTTTAACTTGCAAATTTTCTATACTGGGCACACTGATTATGGACAGGAAGACATAATTTTCTAAAGACACAGTCCAAAATGAAAGGATTTGAGTAGCTTTTACATGAGGCAGGCTAAGAAAGAATACAAATGCCAAAATATTGGTATTTTTTGAACAATTAGAGGATTTACAAGAGCAACAGGTATACACAACATTAAGGATCCTAAAAACTCTATACCAAAAATACATGCTAAAGCAACGGAACAAACTTCTTTGCTAACAAAAATACTTTAACTCAAGGCAACATTCAATCACTGGAATATAAAATGCTCAGAGCAAACATTGCTGAAAAGAGATTTTATGTACAAAATAGGAAACTAAAATTTTACCTCATTTCCAAAGGCAATGCACTTGGGTGACTGGTTTATATAATCCAAAACAAAGGAGAGCTCCTTCGCTTCTATCTCCTGGCTTGATGATTTTGGCAGTTTCACTGAAACCAGCTGAAATACATCTAGCCAAAGGAAGCTATATTAATATAAAGCTTCTCTAGAGAAAATGAACATGTGCACTTATTCACAGGAAACTGTTAATTAGTATTCTAGATACATTTGATGCCAAGATAATAATTCTAGGCCATCTTGAACAAAATGTACCTTCACCCTGGACTGTTCATTTGAATATACAAGTTCTGAATGGCAGTCTAATTTCACAACTTGTATACATACATGCTCTCTCTAAATAGAAATACAAAACAATTTGGCTTACTGGTGCATTCTGTCTTCCAAAGTATTAGGCTGACCTTTACAATGGATACAGTATATCACTGAACTGAGCAGCCAAAGGCAACAAACCAGAGGAGAGCTTTCAGAAATGCTTTCAGAAATGCGATGTGCTTGCCACATATTTATAGGATAAATCTCTTCTAGAATATTGACATGCTGTTCTCTTTTTAAAAAAATTTTTTTTTTCAACGTTTATTTATTTTTGGGACAGAGAGAGACAGAGCATGAATGGGGTAGGGGCAGAGAGAGAGGGAGACACAGAATCGGAAACAGGCTCCAGGCTCTGAGCCATCAGCCCAGAGCCCGACGCGGGGCTCGAACTCACGGACTGCGAGATCGTGACCTGGCTGAAGTCGGACGCTTAACCGACTGCGCCACCCAGGCTCCCCCGACATGCTGTTCTCTTTATATCCCATTTTTAAAAAACTCACAAGGGAAAATAGCTGTTTTATTATGTATGCTATTTCCTTATCCTCTCAGACATTATAATGAATATGAAATTCTGTAACACATCGATTTACCATTTTCCCATTTTCCAGCCTGTTTAGTATTTGCTTTGAACTCTTGATTCTTCTAGCCTTCTCAGTCATCACAAACTTCACATCCCCAAACCCTGTATGTTTGATTTTTTTTTAACTTAGTCTTCCCCTCTGCCGACTGCAGGAAGTGGCACCACCATTTACCAAGTTGCTTAGACTAAATCCTTGAGTTATCTTTGAATTCTTTCTCATATCCCATATTCAAACCATTAGTAAATCTTGTTGGCTGTCTCTTCCAAAGATACCCAGAACTCAATCATTTCTTATCATCTAACTGGTAAGACATACCTCTTAACTGTACCCTGTACTTCTATCCTTGCCCCCCTTTAGTCTATTCTCAATAAGCCAGTGAATCTTCTACAATTAACAACATTTCACTTTTCTGCTCAAAACTCTTCAATGGCTTTTTATCTACTCAGAATAAAAACCAAAGTCCTTTCAATGCATACAAGGATGTATATTATCTATTCTTCCTTGGATTACTCCAATCCAACCTCCCTCCTAGTCCTCAAACATGTCAGAAATGCTGTAGAATATGCTTCTCCAATATGACCATGCGTCTTATTCTTCTCAGAACCCTCCCTGACCACTTATTTAACTAGGTATTTCTCCAATGTTGCCTATTCCCCTTCCCTGCTATATTTTTCTCTAAAACATCTTTCACCTTCTTATATCTTATGACTGATTTGTCTGCTAGATCAGACTAGCAGAAGCCTTTTGGAGTAAACCAAATGCTATAATCTAATTGGAATTCTGTTTATGGTGGGATTAATGTTACTCTCCAGTACTTGGCCCATATCATGAGCACTCAGAATATGAAAATCTAGTTAGCTGTCAGATAAAATTGTGAACCGGGCTTGAACTAGCATTTCATAGAATAGATTTAAATTAATATTCTTCATTTGTTTCATCTTTGTTCCACAATGCAAAACCAGTCTCTGTCAGGAAATTGTATAAATCATATTGAAGTGTGCTTCTGGTTTAAAAATAAATTATTTACATGTCATCTTTTACAGTATCATTTTTTGACTATATGTAATTTATCCATTTAATGTCTAACTGAAACCTACTATGTGCCACATTCTATTCTGTTGGAGAGAATAAAACGGACCATCTCAACAGAATGCCAAGGTCTTTCCTTTAGATCGTATTCTACCCTGGTTTGCACACTGGACTTAAACTAGGGAATTTTCAAGTAAACAGGCCCCACCACAGAGAATCTGAAAATTTTAAATTTTTTGCAGTGATTCTAATGTACAGCCAGTGTTAAGAACTGCTGATTTCACTGATACGGGTAACAAGTTTTGCTACAACTATAGCAACGACTCTTGCAATTGAGAATCACAGTGTTAGCATACAGAGTGGTTACCAACTGTGAGTGATGAGTATAAACACCCGGGGAAATATAAAAATGTAGATTCCTAGACTAAATCTCACAACTAGTGAATCAGTGGTCAGTTAGGGAGATTAGGAACCACATTTTTAGTAAGGATGTGAATACACCTTAAGAATCCACACACTTTTCTATAAGACAGAGCTTAAATACTGAAGAGTTTTATCTAAAATAGTCAACTAGGAGACTTAATTATTTTAAGAAATGTTGCCATTTCCAGAACATTTTTTGGAATACTTTAGAGGTTGTTTATGGGCTAACATAACTAAACTTACTGCTTTTATTCTTTCACATTTTTGACAGATAAATATTAATCATTAACAGACTTCATTCACTAAATGATTTTTAGCTTAAAAACAGATTTAACTTTCACAGTTTTAATAAAAGTCCATGATAGAAAACAATCTTCCAATTTCTCCCAGCCAAAACAACACACAAAACCAATCCTCCCCTCAAAAACCCCCCCAAAACAACAAAAATACACCGTGGAAAGGATTCACTTAGCTAATGAGCCATGAGCCTGTGTAGCAGACTGCTCAGTAATTACCTTAAAGCTGCTTTCATCTTTGAATTCTGTATACAGCTATACTTTAGAGAGAACACCAGAGGTGCAGCAACCTTCTTGAATTCTGATATTAGAAAAATTCTTTGGATATATCCCTCATGTCAACGTTCTGATGTATCAAATTCTCTGCTATAGGGTAATTATTTGTGACCACTAAAGATATTCCAGAAATTCATAAAATGCTCTGAAACATGGCAATTTCAATGAAATAATGTTCCAATGATAATGAAAATGTAATTAATAATTTAATCACACTATTAGCTCTTAATATCAAACTGTTTTCTATACCATTTCTGAACAGATTCAGGGTCAAAGGGGTGTTCAATAATGGGTAAAATTATAGTGATACTTAAGAATGACAGATTAAGTTCAGTAGAAAGATAAACTCTAGTCCACCTCTGCAACACAGCTTTGAACTCTGAGCTCTGCAGTCTATTATTACAACTATATATTCAGTAATCATTCCCTCACTATGTATTTCAGAACTGGTATGAGGCTTCCCCGAAATAAATGCAATAACAGAAGGAACTGAAATGCCAGCTCCAAAAACTGTTAACTTCAGACTAAAACCAAGATGTTAACTTTTGAAAAACTATGGAAACAGTAAACCCATGCTATATAAAACAAAATAAGTTAATTATACTATACCTGGTTTTTCTTTATTTATTATAACAAAGACAGAATCCTCAGCACTGGGTAGAGTAAAGAGGGCATGAAGTTTAAGCCCTACTACGAAAGTCTGAAAGATAAAAAGCACCATATTATTTAACACCTGTCCTCCCCACCCCCCAAACTTAGGTTCCATAAAGGGCAGGGATTTTTTTTTTTTTAACCCATTTTGCTCACTGCTGTATCCCAATGTCAGAAGAGTATGTGGTGTATAGAATATACTCAATATGTATTTGTTGAATACATTTTCAATTAATACATATAGATCCACATATGTCTTTTAAATGGTACTATGGTATTCTAATGAATGAATATAAAATTTTAACTGACCTCAAGATCATATTAAATTTCTTTCTTCTGTAAATAATGCTGTAATAACTACACATACATGTCGTTATTTCAACAAGAAATTCCTAACAAGTGAGATTGCTGGAGTAAAGTTATTTTTTCATTATCAGTTGTACTCTGATTATGTACAAAAGTATCTGTTTCTCTGCACTTTACCTATTACTAGTGTGGTTTTTTTTTTTGTTTTTTTTTTTTTGCAGTCTCCAATTTGGAACTGATAGGGAAAAATGCTGTGTCGTTTTTTTATTTATGAGATTAAACACCTCTCCACATTTACTGGCTATTTGTTATTTTTTTCCCTGGGAGTTACATAGTCTTACTGCCAATTTTTTTCCCACTGAGTTATTAGTTTTTCCTTATTGATTTTGGGAATTTTCTGTATTTTAGGGATAATATCTCTTGTAAATATTTTCTTCCAATTTTATTACTCATCTTTTCATTGAAAGTTTAAAATTTTCAAACAGTCAAATTTCTTTTATGGTGTGACTTTTACAACTTGTTTAAAAGGCTCTTAGGCCTTCTAAAAAAAACAATGTGTCTGTCATTACATTATGTTGCCATTCCTTTCCAAAGGATAAAAATGGAAGATCAATCCACGTACCTTTATTAAAATGCCATCTACATAGTCCCACAGTTTAACTGTGCCATCAAAGGAACAAGAATACAACTAAAAGGGTAAAAACAGTACAGAATTTATTACAAAATACAACTTCATTAAGATATTAAACAAATAATTAAGCAATACAGATGGCATTTTCTGTTCATTAAATCCTTAGCTTTAAAGAGGTAGAGTCACTTACTCCTATTTTTTTTTTTAAATAGAAAACCTAATCAGAGCTCTGTGAAGGAATTTCAAGTTTTAATTAAAATGAGGGGGAAAAAGTCAATCCTCTATCTTCAAGAAGATGGTAAGTTCTTGAGCTACGAAAATACTTAAGAGCTTGTCTAGAGCCCAGTCCTCTCTTATTAGCAAAACCACTTTCATCTTACATACATTAAAGGACTGCTTCTCAAATGATCTGAGAATGTCCTCTTTAAAAAAAAAAAAAAAAAAAAAAAATCCAACACACTAAAGACCAATACTTTTGTAAAATATAATTAAGTTATCATGCACTCGAATGCTGTGGCAATGTCACAGTGGTCTACAGTTCTGGGTCATTCAATTTCCACACTTATCTCATTGCAGAATGGTAACCAACCATTTGTGGCACTGGTTTGTGCACCACACTTTGGTAGCACCAGAAGGCCTTAATAGCATGTATTTTTAGCTTTGTCCCAGTGGACTTAATTTTACTAAGGCCACACTGGATTACTTGTCGCCATTACGGTGAAAATACATCACTTAGAACATTTATAAAGAATTTTAAGTTTTCTGAAAGCGGCAATTTTAAGATTTCTGCCAATGAGGACATGGAATCAGAGAACAGAAAATGGTATCATCTATTCAAGTAAAAGAATTATGTCATGTAGAAAATATACATCAAAATTACTACATATAAAGAAAGGATCATGAAAAAGGATTAGTGAAAGATAACAACCAACCATACAATCACTGTCAAAACACAATGGTTAACAAACAAATCCTATGACTCTGAAGTCCAGAGAATCTGCACTCCCCATCACCTCAACCAAACCTTTCAATAAAAGCATTCTCTAACTTTATTAACTTTCACTCACGTGAATAGATTTTTATGCAATGATACATGGTTTTTGTTTGCCTACAAAACGTAGTCATACTGACTTCACAAATTCCAGTTTTAATGAAAGGATACTGCTGCTATGAAAAACATTCAAGTGCTACACATAACAATGAACTGTTCTGTTAAACCCCCAGAGGACAGCAAGGAAAGTAAACTGTGCTGGCACTCTGCAGAAAAGCTACTTAACTTTGACTTTCATGTAGTAGCTCATTTAATTTTGGAAAGAAAAGATCCCTGTTACATTAGGCCCGACTTCTTTGTGATAAAAACACAGTGAATGGCGATACAAATAAACCCATTCTTGTATCAAGCAATAACTTCCATGTTGGCAGTAAGTAATCTAGAAAAATGGAACTTGATCAAAAACTAGAGCAAGAGAGGGGTGCCTGGGTAGCTCAGTCAGTTAAGCATCCAACTCTTGATTTCAGCTCAGGTCATGATCTCATCATTTGTGAGATTGAGCCCTGCATCGAGCTCTACACTGACATTGTGGACCCTGCTTGGGATTCTCTCTCTCCCTCTCCCTCTCACTGCCCCTTCCCCATTCATGCTCTTTCTCTCTCTCTCTAAAATAAATAATTAAAAAAACAAAACAAACTAGAGCATGAGTCAACCATTTTTGAGATGTCTTTAGTGGTTGCTGAAATTTAAGAACAGAACTAAAATGACATTATTTCTGAATTCTGAGCTGCTTTGTGGGGTGAGTGGGAAGGTCTGGACTAAATTAGATTCCCAAGTTTGCCCTGAAATTAACTGGTCCATCCACTGACTAATCCTTCTTGTCCAGCACTGGCCTTAAGATAACATCTGCACCAACACTAAAGAGCCTCATCTGTAAAGGAAAAGATCTAAAACATCAATGCCTCTTAGCCAGCATTTTGAAAAATGGGTTCCAGAAACCAAAGGGGTTAAGGACATTTAAGCTTGAGAAACACCAAACAGTATGCACCCTTTTTGGATATTTGTAATGCATATAAAAGGATTTGAGAAGATCTACAACCAAGAAATTATCTAACTGTGCCTAACCTTCAATTTCAGTAACGCACACAGCCAAGAATGTTTTCTTTCAAGCAACATCTATTAGCATTCTCTGGAATAAATGGTTTTACAGAATACAGCATGGGCAATGTAGATCTAGGCTGTGACCCTATTTTAATAACTAAAAATGTTAAAAAGTACCCTGGATCAAAAAAATCAACATATAGGTTTCTGCTGCTACCTGAAAGTAGAGTATTTCTATGAAACCTTTCATAGAAAGGTGGAAATGGTGTAAAACAAAGAAGCAATTACCATTAATTTATACAAACAATTTTGAGCATTCCCACATCCAAAGAAAAACCTCTCTTAGGCTTTTCTGGTACCTTGGGATTCATCTTGCTAATGGATGTACAACATATATTGAGATAAAGCACAGATGATCATAGCTTAAAGCTATGGTAGCTTGATGCTGAGCAGTTCCTGGGGAAGGAGCCTGGTGGGGCCACTCTCACTGCCAGGGGTGCGTGCTGCCTCTACATCACCCTGCCGCAAAATAAACACGGAATGCTATTTTTGATTTTCATCTTTTTTTGGTTTGTTTTTTTTTTTTATAAAAACGAAGCGGCACAATACGAACTTTTGAAAAGCAAGGGATGCATGTATTTTTCTACTTGTAACTTGGTAAGTTTCCCAGCTAAAATCAAATCATAATTTTCTGGTAACAACAAAGCCAATATTACATTTAATTATAAATCATTTGACACCTGTAGATGATTGTTGGGGTTGAGTTGGATTCCAGTCACCAGATTTCTGTGCCCTTGCAATATGTGTACACATTCTTCTGTAGCTGTGCTATGAACTTTAACAAAGTCACCAGAGACACAGAAGATATACCTGGAAATAATAAAAAAATAAATTTCATGTATTCTGTATACAGCATAATCTTTTTTTTATAGTTCATGAAAAATCTTTTTCACTTGCAACAGAGGTTTCTTTTAAAACCAACAGTTTAAAAAAAAAAAAAAATAAAACCAACAGTTTCAAGAACTACATACTAAAAATTGTGTGCTATGTTCTCACTTACCACGCACCATTACTCTAACAGCATCTTCCCATGTCCCCCCTGCTCTCCATTGTTCACTGGGGACACCACCTTACAAACGCTAAGTCGAAGCTCTCTCTAGTTGGCAAGGCCTCTTTTATAGCAAAGTACAAAGACTTTGTGACAGTTCTTTCACTTGTTGCCGAAATGTTAGTTTTGTTTTTGTCTCTCTGGATTTGTGGCTTTCTTCAAAATAGGAGAGGCTACTAAATTACTAAAAGTAGTTAAGTGGGGGCAATATTTGACAATTTTCATTACGGATATAACCACAAAACAGAGCTCGTAGTATAGTAGTACAAACCTTCTAGTCTCTACAAAATAAAAAATGTTCTGTGCCTAATACGTAGAACATTATACATGTCTAATAGGGTGTTTTTCCATGCAGTACAGAAGGTACAAACCACAGAATTCCCAGGCCAGATATCTTCTCTGTGTTCCCAAAGCAACCTTACATGACTTGATCCTACTACTTTTCACACTGTGTTGCCATTACTTGTTTACAAATGTATCCCCCTTCCTTATTAGGCCATAAGCTCCCATCGGGCAAATACCTTAATTTATCTTTGACTCCCAATGTGCAATCCGTTTGTTGAACAGAACCCACTCAATTCTCAGAGATTTTGTAAACTATCTGGATAAAATGAACCAATAAAAAAAATTACAAGATAACAAAAGAGTAAATCTTCTAATGCTGACCAGGATCACGACTACCCTATTTTATCAATTCTAAGACACCTGCTTTTTCACGTTCACCTCTCTGAAATCAGGACGCATTATTCTAAGTGCCAGGAGGCAATCATGAAATGACTTGTTTCACTGTCTAAAAGATTAAGCAAGTTCAAGCAACAAAACATCTGAGACATATGGTTACCCCTCTGGCTGGATCCTCCTCTTCATTCCCATGAGTACCTTAATTCAGAGTCTTAACATCTCCAGCCTGGACCTAAGGGCTTCTTACAGTCTCCAGGTGTGGCCCTTCAATTCATCTTTCCCACTCACACCAGATTAACTTTGCAAATTTGACATTACTTCTTTAAAGATAAAATTAAATTACAGTTTGTCAATGTTTTCCCACTGCCTTTGGGATATGATCTAAACTCCTAAGGCCTTTGGTGATTTGACCTGATCTAAGTGGAGCTACTTTGTCATTTTAAAACTGTCCTCTAGTCAAGTGGTTTACAACTCCACTACCCTCCCACTCCCCACAGACACACCCCATTATACCAAAAGGTTGGCTAGGCATTCCCTGAGATGGTGGTGGGTGAAGGGTACTATGTGCCAGGAAAACTCCCTGATTCTGATATGCTTCCCCAGAGAAAAGGAATTTCCTCTCTCCTTGCTCCTCCACAGAGAATGGCTTTAAATTTGAAAGCAAGCCCCCAAAAGAAACACTCTCTCCCTGCTTTTGTATACATTGCTGTCTACACAGAATACTCTTTCTTTCTGACTACTTCCTTAAGACAGATTCAGCACACGTGAAGCCTTCCTGCATTTTCTCATTCTAGAGCAGCACCACTCTTAATGTGCTTACACAAGATGGTAGGCTTAGCGCTATAAGAGCACTGACCACACAGCATATTGAAGCCTTCCCCTACTAGACTGTAAGCTCTTTGAGGGGAGGAAAGGTGTGTTTACTTATTATAAATAACAATAGAAATATAGTAGGTAGAAAAAGGACACAGTTTTAAGAAGTCAAACAAATGGGTTTGAATGCCAGCTTTACCACATATGGGCTGAATGCTGGGAGAATTTAATTCTCTAAAACATCACTGTTCTCTGCTGTAAAAGGCAGGTAATGGTTTCTCACAGGGTTATTATGAGGACCAAAGGAAACAACACATGCAAATGCACCCTTAGCACACACAGTATGCTTAGCACACTCAAATGCTTTCATAAAATCAGAATACCTAAAACCCTGCAGACAGAAATGCATGTAAAGCATAGACCACAATGCCTGCCACATATGATTCAATCAACTTTACTGAAATGAAGAAGTTAGGGATGCTTTCAAACAGGAACCAGAATTTAAATGAGGCTCCAAAGGATGCATAATTTAAGAGCTGGGAATGAAAAAGAATACCAACATAAACATAAGCTGGGAAATAATTAACACAGTACCTACAAGAGATAGGAAATGACCTAACAAAGTGTATATGATAGGTTATGTCAGGAAATAATTGGGTAAGGAGAGTCAAGCTAGATCAGGGAAAGTCATGAAAGCCAGAGAAAAGAGCTGTAGATAAGGAAGGCAACAGAAGATTAATAGGGTTCTGAGCAAGATTAGGAATAAGGGTGAGAGTTATGATAGTAACACTTAAGGAAAATTATTACAGCAATATACAGAATGGTCTGCAAAAGAGTATTTAGAGTTGGACACTAGCTTTGTGGGAATTTAGGAATGTAAAAGACAAGAATGACCTACTTTTTAAATTTTCTATACCTTAGCAACCTAATGCTTAGCACCATGTAACTGTAGGAGCTAAAAGGATGTAATATAAACAGTGCTGGACTGGGAGTCAGTAATAACTGATACAGGAATACAAGCTACTCTCACGTATACCCACCTCTTGACTTGCCTCTTAAAACAACCCCCTCAAGTAGGCAGAATAGAGTTTTTGTCTTAGTTCCAAGAGGACCCAATGAACAAGAGGAAACAGATAAAACTCCAAAATTCTAGTCTTATTTACTATCTCAGCTTTCTTGATGACCTCCTTGGAGCAAAATACAAAATTACCTTATTCCTTTTTGTATAAATTAGCCAACACCTGTAGTACCTTTTAGATAACATCCAAAACCTTGATGAGTTCATTATGACCCTGTTCATTTGCTAGAGAGCTGATTTTAATTACTACTTTTTATATAGACACAAACAAAACCCAAACACTCCACATCTAAATCTTCACCAAATTCCCCAAACTTCAGTACTGATTTTCTACCTACTTATTAGGTCCACCTGGTCATTTCATAGGTACTTTAAATTCAACAGGTCCCAAAGTGAACTCGCTATCTCGTTAATCCGAAGTGCTGATTCACTCCAAAATTGTCTATTCTCTTCATCTTCAATATTATCTTGGTTTAGGCCAAAGTAATTTCTTGTCTGGATGCCTGCATTAGCCTTTTAAGCCATGGTCTGTACTCTTCCAGATTCTTCTCCCACCACTTCCCTATACTTTATGCTACAAACTATACTGACTTTACACACATCACACTACCTACCCCTCCCACCCTACCCCAGCAACTTCAAGCTGCGCACTTCGCTTGGATGCCTTCCCCCAATATCAGTGGTGGAACAAACTCCTGTTAGTCTTGCAAGGTCCCACTACTGAAGGGAAACTTTCACTATATAACTCCCTCCTCTATGCCATCTGTGTACCTCAAGTATGCTAAGTCAACCTACCTCTGATCTTGCCACTCTCCACCACTTATTACTTAGTTTTATGCATAGTCTTCGGATTAACATTCTTGAAGAAACACAATCATGTTACCTTCCACCGCCCTCCATCTAGGGAATAAAAAAAATAGTCTCTTTGGACCAAACAGCCAAGAACTGGCTTCACGTTCCTTTTTCAACCTCACTAGCTCTCTTCATATACTAGTTATATGAGCTAACTGTACCACAGTCTGTTCAATATATTTAGGTTTCTACTCTTCTTGCTTATACTGTGCCCACTATCTGGAATGCCTTCCATCCATATCCTCTAGTCAAAATACCATTCACCTATTTAGGCCTAGCCTAAATGTCATTTCCTCAGCAACCTGTCCATCCTCACCAGTCTGAAGTACTCTCTCTTTAGTAACTCCCAAGGAACCATAGTATGCAACATCTGTTACTAATTATTTTTTTCCTCACCAGACTGTAAAATCTTGAAAATAGGATCAATATTAAAATTACCTTAATTTTTGTCATGCCAGCTTGTTATAAATAATATGTAGCTGACAAATACTTTAAAACGAATTGTAGGACTTGGTAAATGAAACACACTGCATCTCATCCTAAGTTGTAGAAGCACTACACTGGAAAAAGAAACTGGATTCCTAGCTGTAAGAACTGTGACACCTTGAAATCTCAGTTTCTTCCTGATTTATAAGATGAATATCAACAAAGCTCTCTTTCATGTAAAGACCAAGGATTCTTTTTTTTTCTTGCCTCTACTGCTATTTATGAAAACTCCTTCAGTCATGCATGCATTCAACAACTATCATACACCCATAAGCAAGACCCTGTGGGGGATACAAACTTTCATAAGATATTACCGTTACTCTTCTAAGACAGAAAGGTGTAAATAACTAAGGGTCACGCTGTCCTTAAATGATTTGAAAACCTCTTTCTACGGGATGTCGTTTGTAAATTATACTGACAATAGAACAATGACAGCTGACGCACACTGAGCCATTAGGTACCAGGCTTGTTTTGACCTGATTTATATGTATTAAAGCACTTAACCCTCTCAACAACCCTAGGAATTGGATTACAAAATATTATTGCTGTTTTAGGATGAGACTACTGAGGCAAAGATAAAGAACTTGCAAAGGTCACACAATGTAAGAAGCGGGTTTTGAACCCAGGGAGTAGTTTGGTTTCCAGCTATACTGAACTCCCGAGAATAGAGACCAGGGCTTTCATACGTAATCATTCCGCACAGACTCTAACATCAGTATCACGCATAGTTGCAATAAGGTTGCCAAAATACATCTTTAGGGGAAAGAAGAGTGTGGAGAAAATGGAAATCTTTGATCTTTCAGTAATTCAAAGTCACGACTCTTTCCGAAAAAACACTCCTCGCAGTACTGCAAGGGCAGTGATGTACAGATCTTTGCCCGGACTTTCTCGCCGCCCCACGGCGGAGCTGATTCCAGGCACGTGGGCCCGCCCCCGGTCCCTCAACCACCTGCAGGTAAACTGTCCTGTAAAGAAGCCTCAGCCTGCAGTGCCACGGGACTAAGTGGTTTCTCACTCCTCTAAACAGCACTCAGGCAACGGTTCCCTTACGCGTGGCCTGGGGACTCCCGCACGCGCCCCCTTCCCAGAGCCCAGAACCGCCGGTTGGCGAGTCCGGACTGGCCTGACAGTTCTTTCCTCCCCCTCCCCGGGGACTCACGTCCCTCAGCCCGGCAGACAGTGCGCGGTGGCCCCATACTTAGAATCCGCAGAGAACACAGCTCTCCTAAAGTTCAACTCGCTGCCGCCGCAACGAACCACGCGGACACTCTCCTCCTCCACCATCTTCGCGCAGACGCAGGAACTCACGACCGCCCGCAAGCCCCGAACTTCCTTGACGGAGGCCGGGCGCTAGGGCACGAGTCTCAGCCCACAAAAGGCGTGCACGGGCTTCTCTAGGCCTCAGTCTCTATGGTAGGACCCAGCGCCTGTGCCGCCATCTTTTTTGGGGGCAACTTTAAATTACAACACAGGTAGGAAAGGTGAGACAATGAATTTATATTAGACATCTTTGAACTCTTAGTACAAATAAGTTTCACTCTGGCCTGTTAATTTGATTCCACCTACAACTTCGTTCGCCAGAAGGGAAGGGTGGCCTATTGTGTATCACGTGACCTCCAGACGGCCTCCCTTTCCCATTCACCAAGGCCTTTCCTTTCTCGGTAGTGATTCGGGCGCTGCGAGATGACGCCAACGTATTCGTGCCACCTGGTTTCACCGCTCAGCTTAGTTCTTGGGTGGAAAGGTAGCTTTCTACCATTTGCATAGCTGTTTGTCCCTTTCATTAGCCGTCATTTTCTCCTTTTCCGCCGAGCGTAGCATAGGTCTCTACAAAATCTCCGCAACAACGAAGGCCTTGCCTTTTCCTTTGGACACCTGGCTCCTGCACCGGAATTCTGGTGCATCCGTTTTCCTGTTCGGTGGAGCTGCTCGCACCGATCTGACATTCCCTCCCACTCCGGCCCAAGTTCCGACACCGCTGCTCCCTGTTTGGCTACGGTTTTTTTTTGTTTGTTTGTTTGTTTTTGTTTTTTTGTTTTTGTTTTTGTGCCTGTTGCTTTGGTTTTAGCTTTTCCATTAGTCCACCTTGCCTGTAGGTTAGGAGGCCCCGAACTCGGAGCATGGTTAGGCCTCTATCACCATTCCTTTTTATAATGCCATGTACATCCTCTTCGTGGTCCAGGTTTATTAGGTGTACACTTACCTTTATTTACTCATTAAGTACACATTTATCAATCCCCTTGCCGGCACTGTACCACTACTAAGTGAAGAGCCACTGACAGCTTAATTTTATTTATTTTTTTAAATGTCTTTTTTTTTATTCTTTTTTTTTTTTTCAACGTTTATTTATTTTTGGGACAGAGAGAGACAGAGCATGAACAGGGGAGGGGCAGAGAGAGAGGGAGACACAGAATCGGAAACAGGCTCCAGGCTCTGAGCCATCAGCCCAGAGCCCGACGTGGGGCTCGAACTCAGGGACCGCGAGATCGTGACCTGGCTGAAGACAGACGCTTAACCGACTGCGCCACCCAGGCGCCCCTAAATGTCTTTTTTAAACAATGTCTTATTTTATTTTTGAGAGAGAGAGAGAGATTATGAGCGGGGGAGGGACAGAGAGAGAGAGAGGGAGGCACAGAATTTGAAGCAGGTTCCAGGCTCTGCACTGTCAGCGCAGAGCGAGGCATGGGGCTCAAACCCAGAGATCATGACCCGAGCCAAAGTCATTCAACCGACTGAGCCACCCAGGTGCCCCCTGACAGCTTAATTTTAGCAGGAACAGGTCTGCCCTGTACGTGTTACCTCTTGATAGGTTACAATTTATCAGTTTTCTGGAGACAAATAATAATTATTGTGAGGGACGGTGCAAAACAGATGGGACCCCTGTCCTGTTAACCTTCCACGGGAGGGACGATGTAATTGTTTTACAAATTAATGACAGATTGTGTGCTAAAGAAAATAAGACTTTAATATGAGAGAAAATGGTTTTCTCTGAGGAGGTTTAGGTTTAACCTGATGAATATGTTTGTTAAAGTTATGCAGGTTAAAAAATACTTTAAAAATTCATTGTTAATACAGATTTGCTGTAAAATAATTCAGTACAGAAATATGATTAGGATCACTCCCACCCACGAATATCTCTCCACTGCTAAAAGTTTGGTGTGTATGCTTCTTGATATTTTTCTAGGTATCCATATACTTTCACATTATTCTTCAGTACAAGGCACTACATAATTCTTTCTTCCCTCTCTCTAGGCTTTTCACTGCATACCGATTTTATCTCCTTTTTAGTGACTTCATAGTATTCCACAGAGTAAACGTGCCATCATTGATTAAGGCATTTCCCCAAAGGTGGATATTTAGTCATTTCCATTTTGTAAAGTGACAAATAGTGCTATAGAGAACATGAATTTGTGACAGCATTGCTATAGGAGAGATTCCTAGAATAAGTATTGTAGGATTGAAGGTATCTACATTTTTATTTTGAAGGAATATTTTGTGGAACTGAGATATGTGTTATTGGGGAAGCTAGGGGGAATAACTAATGATAGCCAAAAAAGGGGAGACATTTAACTTTGCTTTGTAGTCTCAAGTTGGGGGGGGTACATAAGGAGAGAGTTATAAGATAGTATGTTTTCTTAAGAACTCATGATGGAAAAGGACTGATGAAATGGTGTTAGGCAATTAGCAACAATTGAAAGGTAGCCAGGACTAGGTAATCCATTATTTGAAATTTAGATTGTAATGTGGGGTTTTATCTTTTACTCATTGCTTTATTGGGTGGTGGTTTTCTTTCTGTTGAGTTTTGAGATGATTTATTTTGGATACACTTTCCGTGTCAAATATGTAAATTGTGAATATTTTCTTCTGAACTACGGCTTGTCTTTTCATTCTGTTAATAGTGTCTCTCGTGGTACTAAAGTTTTAAATTTGCATGAAGTGCAGTTTATCAGTTTTTTTTCTTTTCTGGATCATACTTTTATTGTTGGACCTAAGACCTTCTTACCTATTCCACACTCATGACGGTTTTCTCTTATGTTTTATACAAGGAATTTTATGTTTTATAGTTAATATTTAGGTCTGTGATCCATTCTGAATTAATTTACATTTGATTCTTTTTTACAGCCTCTATTTTTTCCATGAAAATTTCTATCTTTCCATTTCTTTTAAGAGCATTTTGCCTACTTTTTGGAGTATTGTTATAATTACTGAATTAAAGTCTTTTCTAATAATTTCAACATTTCGGTCATCTTGGTGTTGGTGCCTGTTAATTGCCTTTCCTTTAAGAGTTACTGAGATTTTTCTGGTTTTGGTTTCGTGTGTTGAATAATTTCATATTTTATCTCAGACGTAATGTTAAGAGATCCTGGATCCTATTAAAATCCTTCAAGCCTTGGCCATGTTAATTCTGCGTAGTCTCATGCATGCACAGCTCAGAAGTGAGCCCAGTATTAATGATTTAAAAGTTACCTCTCTCCAACTCTTGCTTCTGTGATGTTCTATATTTTTGGGCTTCCTTGATTTTCCTTCTTGGTGTTCTGAATATAAAGCACAGGCTTTTTCCTCCCACCTTATTGCATACTTTTCCACAGTGAGGCCTTGTACTGAGGCTAGGTGGTGAGGGCAAAGGATATGTGGGGCCATATGGCCATCTCCCTCTCTCCACCATTGTCATTGCTGCTGAGTAACTGTACCTTTATTATTGGGTTTCATCTGGGGTGAATCCAGGAGAATTAAAAGAGCTCCATCTCATAGGGGACATTACTCCCAAATGGGGGTAGGAGAAAGAGAGAGCTGCTTCATTTCTTGTTACTTGCTACTAGGTCTTCCTTGGAGTCCTCATCTTCCTACCCTACCACTTGTGTTTACCTTGCAGAGGCAGCTGTTAGTTTATTTTGTATTTTGTTTAGAAATTTTAGCTGTAGTTAGTGGGAGAGATAGAGTAGAGTACCCTAATTCCAGTTTGACAGGAGCTGAAATTCTCTAGGTTAACTTCTTAATAGAATTACTCTGATTCTTGTACATAGAGACTGGTGAGATGTTGCAGGGAGTATGGCCGGAGTCGCAAAAGATGAGTCTGCAAACAAAGTGCAGTTAAGTGAAGGTCCTCATACTCGAGTCGGAATGAGTCCAGCCCGACTCTAGAATGAAGCTTCTTTTTATTAGGATAATTGCTAAAGACTACATGCATAAAGTCAGCTAAGCAAGTGTGTTGGTCAGTCTAATGGTTTAGCTTTTCAAGGTTGAATTTTGAGTTAATTGGTTTCTATAACACTAGGAAGGGTCAGGTGTGAAGGAGGATCTGGCCTTGGACACTGTTAATGGCTCTAGGCGTTCCTTGTAAGCCAGCTGCAGTGCTATGTAAACATGTCCTAAGGCCTTGCACCTTCTCCAGCCCTTCCCATTTGAAGTCTTTTCCTTTGATGCTTCTCTCCTGCATCTCCCACAGTATGGAAAAAAGTTTTGAAGCTTGAAGCCGTACTAGGAGTGTCTTGAAATAGTGCAGTTGAGAGATAATGGTGGCTTAGACTCGGGCAGTAAGAGTGGTGAGAAATGTTTGTGTTCTGGGTATATTTTGAAGGCAAAACAAATAGTGTTTTCTGATGGATGAAATGTTGTATGTAAGACTATGGGAGAACAGATGACTCCAGAGGTTAGAACTGAGAATTTTGAATATTGAGATCACCATGCTCTGTGAAGGAAAGACTGTGAGAGAGCAGATTTTTTTTTTTTTTTTGCCGGGGTGGAGGGCGGGGGGGGGGGGTGTGTGGAACTAGGTATGAGTTTTTTATAAGACATTGAAATGGAGATGTTGAGTAGGCAGCTGAATATCCCTTTGGAATTTAGTGCAGAGATATAAATTTGGGAGTCATTTGGATATAGGTTATATGGAGGGGCAATGAGGATGGCTGAGGTCACCAGTGGAGTGTGTGTAGGTAGAAAATGGAAGAGGTCCAAGGACTGAGTCTGAGGTACTTTAATATTTAGGGATCAGGAAGATGAAGAGGAAATGAAAAAGATTAGCTAGTTTAAGAACAAAACCAGGAAGGTATGATGCCATGAAAGCCAAATGAAGAAAGAGGTAGAACTGATCTTTTTGTCAACTGTGACTGATAGGTTAAATAGCTAGAAGACAAAGAATTGACTGTTGCACTTAGCAATGTGGAAATCACTGGGGGTGTTGATAAGAGTAGTCTTGATGGGAGTGCTGGGAATGAAAATCTGATTTGAGTGGGTTCAGGAGAGAATAGAGAAGTGAAATTAAAGACAGGAGGACTTCTAGGAGTTTTGGTGTACAGAGAAAGGAAGAAACATGATAATAGCTAGAGGGAAAGTGAGGTCAAGAGACACTTTTTTTTTCTTTCTGTTTCTAAGGTAAAGATATAGCAGATAGTAGGCCGATAGAAAAGACATAGGAGAAAGAGAAAAACTGACAATCAAAGAAAGTAAGCAAATAATTGCAGGAACACTTCTTAAATAGGTGAGAAAGGATGGAATCTAGTGTTTAAGTAGAGGGATTGGCCTTTGCCAGGAGCACTGACACTTCAACCATAGAAATGAAAAGAAATAAAGATGAAGGTAGATGGGAAGATGTATTTATGGGAGAATTTGAAATTTTTCTTTTGTTTGCTTTCTATTTTTTCAGTGAAACAGCAAATAAGACAATCAATTGAGGTAACGATTGGGAAGGAGTTGTTGGAGGTTTGAGGAGAGAGAAGATATGGAATAACCATTTAGGATGGCATTCAACCAACTGTGGCCTGTAGGCCAAATGTGGCTTGTCATCTCTCTTGAAAATAAAGTTTTGGGAACACAGGCGTGCCTCCTTGTTAATATATTGTCTATGGCTGCTCTTGCACTACAGTTTCAAAGGTGAGTAGTTGTGACAGAAATTGTATGTCATGAAAAACCTAAAGTATTTACTGTTTGGTCCTTTTCAGAAGAGTGATGCTGACTCTCGGTTTAGGAGGAAGGAAGGGAGAATGGGGGTGTCTATGAAGACCAGAAACCTAGATAATATTCTTTTTTTTTTTTTTTTTACAGAATTAAGATATAATTCAACTGGGGAGTTTCACTGTAAAAGACAACTTTTGTTGTTATACTGATAATTTTTTTTTCTCAGATTATCAAAATGACATCTCAAAATTTGAAGATTCTAATTTAACTCTCAGATCTCAATTTAAGAGACAAAGCAATAGGGAAAAACTTCATAAAGCTAAAATAATTGCACATTTTAATGACAGCTATGCAAAATAAGCTCTTCAGTAGTCTCTGAAGCCCTATCCCCATAAAAATGAACTTACACAAAACTCTATACTTAAGTACCTGGCATTAATACTTTATGCCTGTTATATCCCCAAGGGAGAGTCTAGCTATTTATACTAATCTCTTACTAAATTCTCATTATTATATATAAGCTATACATAAGAACTACCTGGAGTGCTTTAGAAAATAATGAAACCTCCATAGATTCTGATGAAATTGGTCTGCAGTGTCACCTGGACATCAGAGTTGGTTTTTTTTTTTTTTTTTAAGTGTGGTGAAATACACACAGTATAAAGTTTTTATTCGTGACATTTAGTATATTCACAATGTTACAGAACTATCACTGTATCAAGAATGTTTTTGTCACTCCAAAAGGAAACTTTTTACCTTTAAGTCACTTCTTATTCCCCCTCAATTGCTAGTGTATAGAAATAAAATGGATTTTTGTGTGTTGATATTGTATCCTGCAACTTTGCTGAATTCATTTATAGATCTAATAGTTTTTTGTTGTGTATTCTTTAGGATTTTTAAAAATGTATTATATCATGTCATCTTTTCTAGTTTGCATGCTTTTTGTTTCTTTTTCTCACCTGATTGATCTGACTAGAACTTCTAATACAATGCTGAATAGCAGTGGTGAAAGTGGGCATGCTTGTCTTATTCCTGATCTGAGGGGGAAGGTTTTCAGTCTTTCACTATTGAGCATCTTGTTAGCTGTGGGTTTTTCATAAATTCCTTTTATCTTATTGAGGAAATTCCCTTCTACTTCTAGTTTGCTGAGTGTTTATGACTACATTAATGAGGAATATTGGCCTATAGTTTTCTTTTCTGTGGTGTTTTTGGCTCTGGAATTAGAGTAATGTTGGCCTAATAGAATGAGTTAGGAATTGTTTCCTTATCTTCTATTTTTTTCTTGGCAGCTATGAAGGGTTTGTTTTAATTTTTTTAAATATTTGGTAGAATTCACCAGTAAAATAATTTGACCCTGGACTTTTCTTTGTTGGGAAGTTTGTGATTGCTGATTCAGTCTCTACTGGTCATAGGTCTATTGAAATATTCTATTTATTTTTCTGTTAGTTTTGGTAATTAATAACTTTGCAGGAATTTCCTCATTTCATCTAGGTTACCTAGTTTATTTGCTTATAATTGTTCATACCATTCTAATTTTTTTTTTACTTCTGTAAGACTGGTGGTAATGTCCCCACTTTTATTTCTGATCTTAGTTATTTGCATCATCTCTCTCTCTCTCTCTCTCTCTCTCTCTCTTTTTAGTCTGCCTAAACATTTGTCAATGAAACATTTTGTTGATCTTTCTAAAGAACCTAATTTTGGTTTCATTGATTTTTCTCTCTATTCTATTTTATCTTTATTATAACTTTTATTACTTTTCCCAACTGTCTTTGAATTTAGCTTTCTTTTCTTTTTTTCCTTTTTTTTTTTTTTTTTTTTTTTTTTTTTTTTTTTTTTTAGTTCCTTAAGGTGTAAAGTTAGTTGATTTGAGATCTTTCTTTTTGGGCATTAGGGTTATAGAAGCTTCCCAGTTGATCCTAATGCTAAAAGACAAAAGTACTGCCGTGTTTGGAGACAGTCTAGACCTTGCTTACTGGTTATTTACCTTGAGTGTCTATTAGAAACATCTGAAGATAGATCTAAATTTGAATTCGAAGCATCATTATGGGCTTACAACTTATTTTGTTTTTAAAAACATATTTTGTTGGGGTGGGCACCTGATTTCATCTCAGGACATGATCTCATGGGTTCATGAGGTCAAGCCCTGCATTGGGCTCTGTGCTGACAGAGCAGAGCCTGCTTGGGATTCTGTCTTTGTCCCTCCCCTCCCCTCTCTCAAAAATAAATAAACTTTAAAAAATGCATTTTGCTACTAAGCCTGGATGTGGCTTATAACTTCCATTTTCTACTAAAAGGAAACAAAGCTCCTTAAAGAAATGGCTGACAGAGATGTATAAGATTTCTTATCATACCAGAAAGAAAGAGAGCTATCAAAGACTACTGAGGTTGAGTTAAATGGACTCAGGAACAACTTGAAGAGGGTCTCACTGAGTTGGGACAATTTCAGTATCAAAAATAATAATTGCAATGGATTGAAACATGTTATGGTTGAAGTAATGAGTTCATAATAATACAAACAAAACAAAGTCATTGGTCATCTTTGGAGGGTATTAGGAAATAAAGTTATTACTTCAAAGAACTTACTGAAAAAAAGAAATTAAGAGTCAAGCATTTATAATCAGGGGTAAAATGGTGCAGTTAGAGTTTCTCTAGTAGAGGAGCTTTTATCCAATAATAATAGTTTTATAAAACTAATGCTACAATGATCAGTAGATATTTCACAGTGGACAATAAACTTCAGAGCATTTTTAAATTTGGTTAAACTCTTACTTGAGAATCAGACTATGTATTTACCAAGGCAATAATACTAAGTCAAGCGGTAGGAGAGTATTGCCTGTATTTTGCAGCCTTAAGCAAGGTTCTGTAAGAAAAAGATTAACGCAGATAAGATTTAGGTCAACTGAATGCTGAGAGGGAAAGACATGGAAAAGCTGGATTCATTACTCTAAGTGGTTAATGAGAGAATACAGCAGAAAGGCAGAAAATTAATATTTATCAGAGTTAGATTGGGCCAAACGACAAGGATAGTACTACAGGTCTTTCCCCAACCCCTCCCTTTGAGACTGTGAGAGAAACCAGTTGCTTAAATTAGATTATGGGTAGTAACTCCGTATCTAAAACCATTGAAATATTTCATGAAGTTTAAGAAACATTTTCAGATCTCTGATTGAGATATGTCTTACAGTCAATGGAATCTTATAATTGATGACATCTTAATTCACTTTCAGGAACAAGTCATAATGTAATTGTCATTGTCTCTCTAGGCTGGGTCTTACTTGTTATTTCTGGTCACATGACTGAATACCTACAAACTCTTGATATTTCAGTCAACAGACCCTTTAGGGACATTTCTTATTCAGTGACAAGTTTCTATAATCAGTCAAGTCTTTCAAAAGGTATAGCTGTAACAATTTTTTTGTTTTGTGTTATTAAGAACTCTTAAGTAACCTTGAGGTTTATCTGACACACACATCCTAGGCACTGTGTTTCTCAGAAAGCCCCCATACTTGTAAACTTCTCCCTTATCCTATATGCTTGGTTTATACTTGATTCAAGTTTCTTGACCTGAGTGAGGTTCGAACTAATTCTTACAGTCTCTGGTTCTGCGTATGGTAAGATCTACCTTGTTCATTGTTCTCCATTGCTACATCTGAGGTGGGCATTTAGCAGACTGCTCTTTAGAGGGGCTATATATTTTCTGTGACTTATTTCATGTTGGTATACATTCATTCAGAGACCCAGGGATTAATTAGGGATTGGGTTGTTGTAAGTAGTTTTAGACCAAACTTAGAGTTTCTTTGAACAAACTCCATAAAAATTGAAGTCATTTATTTAATTTGCTCTTCATCAATTCCATGGTAAAAGAGTATGACACACTGAAGATAAATTGTCACATGTATAATAGTATTTCAAAAGTCTGTTCTCATATTACTACTATGTAACAAATTACCCCAAAACATAGTGGCATAAAACAAACGGTTTAATTTTGCTCACAGATTGGGTGGGTGGCGAATTCAGGAAAGGCTTGACTAGGCACTTTTCACTTGGTGTCTGTTATGCAGCTGTAATCTTACATTGCTGGGCTGCAGTCTTTTGAAGGGTTGATTTGACTGGACATCCAAAATGACTTACTCATAGTTGGCAAGTTGATGCTGGCTGTCAGCTGCAAACTTAGCTGGGGTTATCAATCTACATAACCTGGCCTCTCCAATGTGCAGTGTCAGGGTAGTTGAAATTTTTACATGATGGCTGACATCCTGCAGAGAGAATCTCAAGGAAATCATCAATAGCTTCATGACTTTTTATGACCTGGTATCAGAAGTCCTAAGGATCCCCACTGCTGTGTCAAAGTAGTCATAATTCAGCATGTAAGGAGCTTAGAAGTCATTACTCTCATCCTCACAGTAAGAAAAAGCTGAACAAACCAAAAATCAGCAACTCTTCTTAGATCATTCAAAGAATTGAGGTTACAGGAAAAAGTACTGCCCCTGCTCTCAAAAATGAATATAGGTAGATAGAATCATGACTTATTAGAACAGATGCCCAAGAGCAGTAATCACTGCTGGAGCCAGTACTAGAAAAAAAATGTGAACGGTAATTGACAAATTATTGGAGGATCAGTGTGGACAAGTTTAAGAGTTAAAACACATGGGAGCGTAGTCTTAGAAATACCTCACACTTTCATGTGTTTTGCCTTCAGGAACTCTGCCAGATTCTTACAGTGAAGATGGGAGAAGAAAAGTCCCTCATGTGTCCAGGACACTTTTTTAAAATAGGCCCAGAGCATTCTCTCCTTCTTGACAAGTCCTGCCCTTGATAGCTATCTTACCAGAGCCTAACTGATTGGGATTTTACTGGATTCCCACTGACCAGGGGGAAGGAAACTACTCAACTCTATTCTCTCTAGCCTTCTTGTCTCACTTAAGATGGAAAAATCTGAGAAGCACTCCTGAAGGTTACAATGTAGGGGAATAGATTCACTAAAAGACTGGGATCTGATCATATCACTGTAGAAACTTCCCTTCCCTCACACTTTACCACCACATCAATAGCTCTCCTGTATAATAAAATGGGTATATAACTGAAGTAACTGCATGACTCAGATCCTGTATAAGGATAAATCTCTAGGGAAGTCTGAAGACAAAGGGAAACCCAAATACAGGAAGGGAGACAAAAATAAGAATACCATAGGATATGTTAGCCTCTGACACCTAAAGCTAAATAACAGCTAAAGCTACCAAAGCCATAAACACGGCTTAACTAAAGCTACTATAAACAATAACTACAGCCAAACTCCTAGCTAGATAAACACAAAACCTTTTTAAGCCTATTTACCTCAGTTTCTTTTATCCAGCGCATCATGTCTTTCAACAAAATTATGAGGCATATTAAAAGACAAAAACTAGTTTGAAGGAATGGTGGAAGCATTAAAAACAGACACAGAGATGGCAGAGATGTTGGAATTATCAGACTGGAAATTAAAACAACTATATGCTAAGGGCTGTAATGGAAAAAGTGGATAACATGCAAGGACACATATGTAGTGTAAACAGAGAGCTAGAAACTCTGAGAAAGAATCAGAAGGAAATTCTAGCAATAAAAAATACTGTAATAGAAGTGAAGAATGTCTGATATGATCATTAATAGATTGGACACTGCTGAAGAAAGAATCAGTGAGCTTGAAGAAACGTCAGTAGAAATTTCCAATGATGAAACGTAAAGAGAAAAAATAATGCAAAGATAGAATAGAATATCTAAGAACTGTGATGCAGTTACGAAAGGTATAACTGTGTGTATAATGGTAATACCAGAAGGAGAAGAAAGAGCCATAGAAAAAGAAGAACTATTTGGAGTAATAATGATTGAGAAGTTTTCAGAATTAATGATAGACACCAAATAAGAGATCCAGGGAGCTGGAAGGATACCAGACTGGATAAGTACCAAAAATTTATGCCTAAACATCATATTCAAACTGTGGAAAATTAAGGACAGAGAGAAGATATTGAAAGAAGCCAAAGGGGAAAAAAAACGCACACCACATTAGCTATAGAACAAAGGATAAGAATTACATTGGACTTCTCTTGAGAAATGATGAAAGCAAGAAGAGAGTGGAGTGGAATATATAAAATGTTGAAAGCAAAAATCACTAGCTTAGAGTTCCTATTCAGTAAAATTATCTTTCAAAAGTGAAGAAGAAAGACTTTCTCAGACAAAAACTGAGGAAATTTATCTCCAATAGACCTGTCCTGCAAGAAGTGTTAAAAGAAGTTCTTTAGAAAGTAGGACAATGAGATAGTCAGACTCAGCTCTAAATAAAGAAAAGGAGTGTTAGAGGAGGAATAAATTAAGGAAATAGAAACTCTTTCATTTTTCTTATTAACAGGCAACAGTTCAACATAGTAATAGCAACAATTATTGGATGATTATAACATATGAATAAATGAAATAAATGACAACAATGTCATGAGGGTGGGAAGGGCAGGAGGTATTAGGGATATTCTGTTTTAAAGTATTTGCACTACCTGTGAACTGGTATTGTGTTATTTGAAGGTGGACATGTATTAGTCATAAATGTATATTGCAAACTCAAGGACAGCCACTAAAATAGTAATATATATATATATGTATATACATACACATATATAGAATTGATATGCTAAGACAGTTAAAATGTTTAATTGAAACGAGAAGGCAGAAAATGGAAGAAAAAGAAACGGAACAAGGGAAACAGAAAACTGAAAAATTTATGGTAGCTATTAATTCAGCTATAACAATAATCACTTTAAACATCAATGGTCTAAATACACCAATTAAAAAGAGAATATCAGAGTGGATTAAAAAAAGAAGACCCACCTATATGTTTTCTATAAGAGATTTATTTTAAATGTAAAGACACAGATTAAAAGTAAAGAAAGATACGCTATGCTAACACCTTTTTGAAGAAAGCTGGAGGAACTATATTAATTTCAGACAAAGCAGACTTCAGAGCAAGGAAAATTACAAGCAAGAAAGGGGCATTACATCATGATAAATGGGTCAATTCTCCCAGAAGACAACAGTCTTTAATGTGTATGTGCCTAACACCAGAGCATCAAAATATGTGAGGCAAAAACTGTTAGAACTTCAAGGAAATAAATTGAATCCATTATTAGAGTTGGAGACTTGAAAGCAGTCACAAGGCTGCCTAGTTTCAACTAAAGGGGAAGTTGACTGACTTTTCCAAGGAAGAAGCGGTACCATCATATTGTAGAAAAGACAGGAGACATAATAGTCATCTCTATAAAATACAGTCCTCAAGCGTATATATTCACACAAAGGAAGTGTCCTCTTTTCCAGGTTTTCCTTCCCTTTATGGAATGTTTTGGTCTCACTAGTTTGTGTGTTCTTGGTGAGGTTACTTTTTGTCAAGGTATATACAGGTGTTGGGATTCCTATGACTGGAGCCTCTGCCAGCAATATAGCTGCTCTATTGATGTTTGCCTGTGTCTCCAACCAGTGGGGAACAGTCTTCTATGCTTTCAGTCATCCCTAAGAGCATGATATGAACCTGCAGCAATGTATCCTTTCGTTTTACTACACAGGCACTTTTGGAGGATGAATAGGCGTGCAGTTAAGAACAGTTTGAAACAGTACTGGAAACCAATGATCTCCTGACTCTCAGGTCCTAAAATATTTATTAGTCCTGGGGATCTTTTCTCTCAGGGGTGCAATTGAATCTCCTTATAATGTGGCCTTTTTTTGTTCTATACCCCTTTTTAGTCATTCCATCAGATGAGTATCTATATCTCAATCAATTTGTATGTAGATAGGGATACATTTCTTTCCTATGGGTCTTAAGAGTCCCATGCACATTGAGATATAGCTGGGCAATCAATATGTCCCCTGAGCATTTTTGGACAGGAGATTTAGGAGGTGGGTGTGGTGCAGGAGAGAGGAGGGTGCCTAATTCCACTAACACTCTCTGGCCTGTGGTTTCCTTGTTTGAGAGGAGCTTCAGATCAAATCTGTCAATCCCAGGTAAGTACATTAAAGGACCCATTGTGAGGAGTGTGGGCAAAGGATTAATAAAACCTTGACTTCTTCTACTGTAGTAATGTGACCTTTAGTTAACTTTCTATCTCTGTCCTACTGGAAACCATATAAAGATAGGATATCAATTATATTACAGGCAATATTACTTATGGTAAAATGACCCCTGATTAATAAATTGCATCTGGTTAAGGAGGAACCATAAATGAACCATACATACCTGATGAGGACGCTTTATGCTCCTCTGAGTGTGTTCAATCTTGTAATTGAGCATGTCCCTCCTGTGAACTCTGAAGTAATGCGTATGGGTTTGGTGCAAGAAATATTGTCTCTTGTGGGACATTTGGCTTTTAAGCAGGGAAGCTTCTTGCCAGATGAGATGAGGATGAGATAAATAATAAAGGTAAATTGAAGTTATAATTTTTAAATCTCATACCCCCAGGCATCATCTTATAAGTGACCCTCTTTGGAAACTACTGCCTCAGAGATATCCCTTTAAGACACAGACAATTGGAGAGGGTATCTGAGCTAAGGAGCCAATCAGATTCTCCCACATAGGAATTTGGGATACAAAAGTTGAAATTGAAGGCCACAGGGATTTGGATTCTGAAGCTGCAAGTTATAGTGAGGTCATTTGTGTGTAGAAGAGATATCAGAGAAGAATATCTTAATTTGGTCTATGGGCCTACTATAAGGTTAGAGATGAGTTTTTATATTTAAGTGAAGTATATTAGTACTTTCAAAACATGACAAGAAATAGAATACCTATTGCCAAACTTAGTATTCTTTTACATTTTTAATTTTAATTTTTAAGCTTTTTTTAAATGTTTATTTTTTGGGGGGAAGGGGCAGACAGAGGTGGGGACAGAGGATCTGAAGCAGGCTCTGTGCTGACAGCAGAGACCTTGATGTGGGGCTCAAACTCGCGAACCATGAAACCATGACCTGAGTGGAAGCTGGATGCTTAACCAATTGAGCCACCCAGGTGTCCCTATTTTTAAGTTTCGATTTAAATTCCAGTTAGTTGGTATACTGTGTAATATAAGTTTCAGGTGTACAATATAGTGTTTTAATACTTCCACACATCACTCGGTGCTCATCAAAGTGCACTCCATAATCACCATCACTTATTTAACCCAATCCCCGACCCACCTTCCTTCTGGTAACCATCAGTTTGTTCTCTATAGCTAAGAGTCTGTTTCTTGGTTTGCTCTCTCTTCTCTCTCTCTCTCTCTCTCTCTCTCTCTCTCTCTCTATTTTTGCTTCCAAATTTTTATTTAAATTCTAGTTAGTCAACATATAGTATAATATTGGGTCCAAGAGTAGAATGTAGTGATTCATCACCTACACATGATACCCAGTGTTCATCATAACAAGTACCCTCCTTAATGCCCATCACCCATTTAACCCACCCTCCTCCCCCCAGCCTCCTTCCACCAACCCTGTTTGTTCTCTGTCGTTAAGAGTCTGTTATGGTCTGCTTCTCTCTCTCTTTTTTCCCCCCTTCTCATATGTCCATCTGTTTTGTTGCCTAAATTCCACATGAGTGAAATCATATGGTATTTGATTGACTTATTTCGCTTAGCATAATACACTCTAGTTCCATTCTCGTCATTGCAAATGGCAAGATCTCATACTTTTTTATGGCTGGGTAATATTCATATATATATATATACATACATACACATGTATATGTGTATACTACGTATATATACACATACATATATACATATATATACGTTCATACACACCACATCTTCTTTATCCATTTGTCTATTGATGAATACTTAGGTTGCTTCCTTGTCTTGGCTATTATAAATAATGCTGCAATAAACATAAGGGTGCATATATCTTTTTGAATTAGCATTTTCATTTTCTTTGGGTGAATGCCCAATAGTGAAATTACTGGATCATATATATATTTTGGGGGAACCTCCATACTGATTTTCACAGTGGCTGTACTAATTTACATTCCCACCAACAGTGCTCAAGGGTTCCTTTTTCTCCACAGTCTTGCCAATACTTGTTATTTCTTATCTTTTTGTTAATAGCCATTCTGAGAGGTGTTAGATGACATCTCATTGTGGTTTTGATTTGCCTGTGATGATTGGTGATGTTGAGTATCTTTTCATGTGTCTGTTGGCCATCTGTATGTCTTTGGAAAAATATTCATACCCTTTACTCATTTTTTAATCAGATTGCTTTTTTTTTTTTTTAAGTATTGAGTTGTATAACCTCTTTATATATTTTGGATATTAACCCCTGATTGGATATATCATTTGAATATATCTTCTGCAGTTCAGTAGGTTGCCTTTTTGTTTTGTTGATGGTTTCATTTGCTGTGCAAAACCTTTTTATTTTGGTGTAGTCCCAATAGTTAATTTTTGCTTTTGTTTCCCTTGACCTAGAAGATATATTTAGAAAAATGTTGCTACAGGCAGTGTCAAAGAAATTACCGCCTGCATTCTCTTCCAGGATTTTTATGGTTTCAGGTCTCACATTTAGGTCTTTAATCCATTTTGAGTTTATTTTTTGTATGGTATTAGAAAATGGTCCACTTTCATTCTTTTGCATATATCTGTCCAGTTTTCCCAGCACCATTTATTGAAGAGACTGTCTTTTCTTCATTATATATTCTTGCCTCGTTTGTCAAATTGACTATATAAGTGTGGATTTATTTCTGGGGTTTCTGTTCTGTTTCATTCGTCTGTATGTTTATTTTTGTGCCAGTACCATACTGCTTTGATTACTCCAGCTTTATAGTATATTTTGAAATCTGGGATTATGATACAGTTTTATTCTTCTTTCTCAAGATTGCTTTGGCTATTTGGGTCTTTTGTGGTTCCATACAAATTTTAGTATTGTTTGTTGTAGTACTGTGAAATATGTGGTTGGTATTTTGATAAGGGATGGAATAAATCTGTGGATTACTTTGGATAGTATGGACAGTTTAACTATACTCTTCTAATCCATGAGTATGAAATGTTTCCCCATTTGTTTATGTTCTTTTCAGTTTCTTTCACCAATGATTGATAGTTTTCAGAGGTTTGTCAGTGTTTTTTGATGTTAACAGATGTGTGCTTTTTTGTGATCAAAACAATATACTGTTCTGCCAGGTATCATAATTCAGTGCTTCCTACATTGTGAGAAAATAGTTCCTACTTATTGGTTGATGATAAATTAGTATGTAAATTATCTGTGAACCGACCCTATGTTCCTAAAACTTTGATAATATTTGCATACCAGCGGTTTGAGCTAATGATGAAGACTTCAGAACTAGGTATAAAAGTTATTATTTACAAACTTCAAACTATGACTGCAAAGATACAGATATACCACATGGTGGCAGCAAAGGAACATCATTAATTTTACAGGTTTTGTATTCTACTTCAGTCTATGAGAAATTATAATTGTCCTATTAGCACAGGAAAAAGATTTGTAATGCCTAATAAGACTAGGGAAATGTTATTGAATAAGCATTTCTTAATTTTAAAAAATTCAAAAAGCTTTTTGTATCTTTTTCTTTATTTACAAAAACATCTCTTTAAAATCTAACATGCCATGTTGTTTTAGAACCAAATTCCTTTACTTTCTTATCCCTCTCTACTATAAAATTTTCATGAGCATTAGGGACTGTTCTTTGACCTTTAGGTTTTGACTGGAGTCATTGGTGACTCCCAGGATATTAGACTGTGTAGAATGTGGACCTATACAAATTCCAGCTGTTGATGGTACATGTAGTTCTTTTGCAGACAGGCTTCTTAGGCATGTTGCCTAAGTTTAATTCCATGTATAAAGTCATTCTCAAAGTATGTAAACTGAAACAGATGTTAGTACTCTGAGAATGCATTTGGTGCACGAAGGAATAGTTTCCTTGCCTCTTATTCTACCCCTACTTTATTTTGAAAGCTCTTTTGAATAGAAAAGGGCCTCTAGGGAATCATGTAGTGTCTTTGACCCCATTAGTGTGTAGAAATTCATTCCTGGGAAACAATTGCCCCAAATAAATGTTAGAATCTGCTTTAAAGTCCTTCTTTAATAACCGTATGATTCTATTTCCTTCTCTGTAAGCTTTGTTTAACTCTTCTTTAATTAGGAAGCTATTCACTCTAACAGTACAAACCAAACTAGATCTTACTGATACTGTGATTTAAATAATAACTCTAAACTGTGATTTTCCTAAAGATTAGCAATAATAAAGGCAGATGTTTTGCAACACCTATGTACCTTATTACTGTGTTTTGAGATATTAATGTACCATATTTGAAAGTCTTCCCAAACTGAATTATGTTGATAATAGTTCATAGAGTTCAAGTCACACACTTGGTGATTCCAAAAATTTCCAGAAAAACAAACAAACAAAAAAAAAACCCAAAAAAACCCAAAAGTAGAGTTACTGGAAGTAGTATCTGACTTTTCTTTACTTTCTTTGTATCTTATTTCCTTCCTCTTCTCCTTTCTCCTTTTCTTTTTTCAAAGATATTTGTTAATCTTGCCTACCCCAGGTACCATGCTAGCCTTAAAGACAGATCCTGGTGTTAAAGAAAGACGCACAATTAAAAGTCTCTGGTAGCACAGAAGAGCCAACCCACAATTCTGGGGAACTAAAGAAGACTTTACAGAGGAGATAATATTGGAGCTAGGCATTGGATGATGGAGGAGAATTTCTCTTAGCAGTGAAAGGGAAGGCAGATTTTCTAGGCAGCAGAATGATATGAGCATTATAGGGTGGGTTTGTGGAACCTGGACTCTGTTACGGTTTTCTTCGGATACTGGGGTGGGGGATGTGGTAATTAGGTGATGAGAATGGAAAGACAGGGTGAGGCCAGAATTAGGTCGAACGGTTTGGAAATAAAAATGTAAAATCTTTTTTTAAATTAAAAACTAGTGATTATAGTTTTAAATTTTTGACACATAATTTATAATATGTTCTTGATTCATAATAATGTTTTGTTTTATGTTACTTCAGGGTGGTAGTATGTGACCTTTTTCTGTATAGTAAAAGTTTAGATAGATATCATAATGAGCCGATGGTCTTAAAGTTAGTGAGTTACCTTCTACACGCATCAGTAAAATACATCAATTGAGTAAAATTTATGCAATTCCATGTAATTCACATAATTTTGTTACATAAACCCAAAAGTCTCCTTGAATTTGTCTTTATATTTAATCATTCAAGTTCATGATATTTAGCTACTAGATTAAGAAGCAAAGTTTAAGTGAAAAATTATGCAGATGTATAATTATAATGCTGTATTGGTAATTGATATTGGTAATTTGGCCTTTATTAATGGGCAACTTAGCTAAAAGATAGCTCTTGTATATGTTACATATAACAGGAATAATTTAATTTATGTATTAAATGTAACAGAGTTTTCCTCACAAAGAATGGACAATATTTTCCTTAGAAAGTAAAACCCAAGTTCAAAGTATATGTGGAGAAATTCATGTTTAAAAAATAAATTCCATGTTGTTTAGTTTTTAGGATCACTGATGAAAGGGTTTCATTAGCTGTAGGTTTTTTTGATAATCCTATTTTATAAAAATAAGTTAAATTTTTCTACTTTTGATTTTAGTATTTGTTTTATTCTCAAATCATACATCTTTTGGTCCTGCTACCATGGTCTTATTTACATGGAAATGACTGATGCTATTTGTTGGGGCAAATGTGGATGTTTAAAAAAATGTTGTTGGATGTTTCAGAGTATTTTATATATCCCATCTTTCTATTGGATCAGAATAAAACATACTTCTAAATGAAGAAAAAAGCATTCATATTGCTTTCTTCCATTTAATGCTGACATTTAACTCCTTTATTTTTTCAGCCTGAATTATAATTCTAAAACAAACAAATTCTTAGTACTTAGCTTTCCATTTTAAAGTTCTCAGCAAAGTGCAGTTAGGGAGTGGATAGAAAACTAACATGATATTCTTCAGGTTTTCTGGTCTGCTTGAGTGATTTCATAAATAAATTGTAAAGCTTCAGTAATTTCATTTATGAAAGCCACTTGAAAAAAATAATTCACTAATAATTTTGTCACAAATAAATTCAGTCTTACAAAGGGGTGTTATAAAGATTATGCTTTTTATTTTTTGCATTAAGATAATTCTCTTTTTATTTTTGAATTTTATTTATTTAAATTTAAGTTAGTTAACATATGATGTAGTATTGGTTTCAGGAGTAGAACCCAGTGATTCATCACTTAAATATAACACCCAGTGCTCATCCCAAGTTCAGTCCTTAATGCCCATCCCCCATTCAACCCATCTCCCCATCCACCTCCCCTCCAGCAACCTTCAGTGTGTTCTCTGTATTTATGGTTTGCCTCCCTCTCTGTTTTTATTTTATTTTTCCTTCCCTTCCCCTATGTTCATCTGTTTTCTTTCTTAAATTCCACATGTGAGTGAAATCATACAGTATCTGTCTTTCTCTGGCTGACTTACTTCTCTTAGCATAACACACTCTAGTTCCATCCACGTTCTGTTTTTCAGATGAAGTAAATCTGAAAAGTAAGGATTTAAGTGGTAATTTCAATCTGAATTTTCATAATTTCTTAAGGTTTCTCACCTCACCTCCTAGTTAGAAGTAGAATCTAACTCTTATTTCTAGGGCTTGTCAGAGAACATATTGAGGAGAAGTAAAAAAAAAATTCCTCGTTTCTTTGAATTCCTTACACAATGTTGTAGGACAATGCTAATTGAGCAATTAGACTTGCATTTCTGATTGACTAGGGCATATGTCCCAGCATTGAGTGGATTTATGGAAATCAGTAAAATGTAAGGGTATTTAAAGTAAGGCTAGTGATAAAAAGATAAACTAGTATGTATGAATCATGGTATTTAAATTTTTATTATATTCCAATTTATTTTTTAAATTTTTTTGAGATTTAATTGACATAACATTGTGTAAGTTTAAGCTGTAAAATGTATTTATTTGATACATTTATATTATATTCCAATTAAAGAATGACCATCAAAGGTAACCATATTCACTGAGTTTTATTCTCTGTGTTGCTTTCCTTTTTATAATTTATATGCTGTGGTCTTCAAACCAGAATTAAGAATTAGGAGTCACAGAAATTTTTTTTTTAAAACACCTTTTTTGGGATATAATTAACAAAAATTATATATATTTAAGGTGTATAACTTGATGTTTTGATAGACACAGATGTTTTTAAAAGTCTGAATGTAGCATTCCAAGTCTGTTTACATAGCAATGCTATCGACACATTTTCAACATCACACCATCGGAGAGGCAAAAAACAAAACTGCATATATCCAAGTTCTGTGGTTTGTAATGAGCAGGGTATTAATGTCAATGAGATTTAATTACCTTTAGCTTCAGCTTCAGGTATAGCCTCTTACTTCAGATAACTTAGTATTATTTCTCTTTAGATTTGCATTTGCTTCCCATTGTCTTTCACTCAGAATAATGGCTTTCTGACATGGAGTGGGCCTCTTGTGCTAAATAACTGGCTGACGAACACAGCACAGTTTTTTACAACACAGACGTCAGAGTGGATTTCATCTTGAACTGTAAATCAAGCACATGAATCAGGGTCAAGATTAACAGGTTAACAGCCCAGGTTAATAGAACCACTCAACTGAATCTTGGCTTGATCAGCCTTAAGTAATGCACTCTAGTTTCACCATTGAAAATACTGTACCCATCCTCAGTGAAAGATCTTTCATCTGCCATAACAAGATCTGAAGTTTAAGTGTGACTGGAAATACAACCTTAATATTTTTCTTTTCCTAGAAAATGAAAAACAGAGAATCTCTCATTTTCTGACATGCCAACTGTTACAAATGTCTTAAAGCAAAGAAAATGGAGTCTGATTTTGGTCAGTACAACAGTACTAGTTAAAGAAGTGTCTTGCTGCAGTGTTTCCAAAAGTGAATTTATTTGTTGCTTTAGAAAGAAATTCTGTTGCCATTAAAATTATGTCTCTGGGTAGGTGATTCATAAACAGAGAACCTGGAAGTGGAATCAGTCTCTTGAGCCTATTTACATTCTTAATCATCCACAGCTGCTGAGCTCTTGGAGGCTTTTGGATTTTTCAAAAACAGTCTTATCTTTTGCGATTAAAATGTTAGATCATGATCACATAAATACAATGCCAAGTAACAATAGTTTACAAAACTAAGTTTTGAGGAAGGTGGACATCCCTTTCAATGTGTAGTGAATCTCTTTTTAGGTACTTTGAGCTAGCTTTTAGCACATTTTAAAAACATTTCCTTTGATGCAAAACAGCTGTAGCTATGTTTTGAGAGATGTAAACATTTCCTTCCACCTCCTCCTTACTCTTACACTTTCCAGACTCAAGGCAAAGGATTTAAAAAGTTTGCAGTTTCTTCTTACCATGTACTTCCTACGACTGTTTACCTTCTAACTAACATTTTTTAAGAAAACTTTTACAGAACGGAGTTTGAACACTTACTTGAAGCAAAAATGGTTGAAAAACATTATTTTCTTGAAAATTTGGTATAATCTTAAAACACCTTCTTAAGGTATAGCCATTGACACATTTTCAAATGCATTTCCTGCTTGGGAAGAACTTGGCCAGCACAAACAGTACAAATTAATACATGTCCACAGATATTTGGGTTGTAACAGGCAAGCCAATTACAATACTTTCCCTTTAGAGTTTATAGGAAATGATCCTTCCAGTTTCTTCAACCATATAAATTATAGCTCTATCTTTCTTGCTTTTGTGATGATTTATCTCGGGCTCTTGTGTGAACATTGTTAAGGTCTTGCCTGCACCATTTCTGAATTTCCCACACTTTAGATGTATTAACAAATTAATAACTGTTTCTTGTATCTGAAGAATACCATGCCCAAGGTGCTTTTAAGATATAAGTAGTCCAGTCTAAGCCAGTTTTCATTTTTTCCTAGACACATGGCTGTAGGTGAGAGCTGGGTCAATCATGTTTAGTTACAAACCTTTTTTCATATAGATATTATCTCCCAAGACCCTCAAGGGGTACATTTCCTGGTGGGGTTTGGCAGGGGAAAGAACTTGATTTTAGACTGAAGTGAAGTGCTGGGGCACCTAGCTCAGTCAGTTGAGTGTCTGACTTCGGCTTGGGTCATGATCTTGTGGTTCGTGAGTTCGAGCTTCACGTGGACTCACTGCTGTCAGTGCACAGCCTGCTTCAGATCCTCTGTTTCCCTCTCTCTGCCCCTCTGCTGCTTTCACATGTGCTCTCTCTCTCTCTCTCAAAAAAAAATAAATAAATAAACATTTAGACTGAAGTGAAGTGCAAGGATAAGACTATAATTGGTGGCAGGAAATATGCACTAAAACTGATTTTTCAGATTTTAGCAATATATGCTTTTGGATGGCCTTGGATATTTCTCCTGGACATTAGTCAACTTTTAGTAGTGTCTGAGATGTTACTATCTCAGAGATGGAGTCTACCATTTCTTCATTTTATTTGTGAAATGTGTTGTTTCCACAAAATATACATTGGAATGTATCTTAAAAAAACATTACTTCTTTGCTTTTATGTTAAGCAAACAAAGCTGGGCAAAATAAATCAAACTGTATGTTTCCATTTATATGAAGTTCAAAAGCAGTTCCAAATGTGAGAACTTTCTGGGAAGGTGGAAATAAATATTCTACCTGGTGGTAGGGATGTGAATTATATGGTTGTACTCATTTATCAAAATTGTACTTCTAAGATTTTTGTACTTTATGTTAAATTATACCTTAAAACTGTTAAGAATAATGATAATTAAATGGGGATGGAGTGTGGAGTGGCTGAAGATATGGACAGAATAAGAATGGCCGGATATTGATAATTATTGAAGTCTGGTAATGGATACATGAGCGTTCATGTACTCTTCTAATTACTTATATATGTTTGACCTAGTTTGTAATAAAAGTGAAAATTGACATCTTAGTGATTCTGACGTGCAGCTAAGGCTGAGAACCCACTGATCTAAGTAGATTAGAGTAAGCGTAAATTGTGTTATGCAAAGCTTGAGCCTGGCCACACTTTGTGAGGAATTAGAAAACAGTGTCCTAATACCATAGCTGGAATTAAATTTATCAAGTCTCTATTATTATCTCTAGTGCACTAAGAGGAGATGGAGGCCCATGGGAGCCAAGTGTCTGAACAATGCACATAATGGTAGGACTAGGGCTTAAAACTGAGAAAAGATACATCTTGGCTCGGTTTGTTCTGGAAATTACCCTGGTGGCTCTCTCTTCTCCCTTTTGGTGGCTTTGCAAAAACTTGGTTCAGCAGGAGCATGCTTGTTCAGTGAGCATAACAAGATCTTTCACTGACACCTGCTATGTTTCTAATAATTAATACTTTATTTGAGCTGCATATGCCCCCTTTTCTTTAAACATTCTTTCACCCAGGAAGCTCCCATTGATGAATAATCCACCTGAAGTTTATCTTGCACCCATACCACTTGACAGTGATACACGGGCAGCGTTCTTTACAGGATGAACGTAGCTCTGCCCAGTCCAGTTGCTCTGTTCTGTAGGATTATAAACACTCTTGGTATCTTGTGCAATCTGATGTTTTCTCCAGTTGTAAGTTTACTTTCTAATAAACCTTACTTTATGCTTATACCATCTATTTATAGGGCTGTTTTTCTGTTTCCCTTGAACAATGGTTGTTGAGCATGGAGGTAGACATAGTACTCATTCCAGTGTTAATTATTTTGTTTTAATTAATTGTGGAATAGTTCAAGTGGAAATATCTGCTTTCCAGTTATGTCAAACTAGTAAGTGGTAGCTTTGGCTTCTCCTAGCCACCATAACCCCAGAACACTAGAGTCTAGTAACAGGTGGATCACCCAGAATTCCCACAACAATGGATATGCTAAGAAAGTAAAAACTAGGGGCGGGGGGATAACTTGAGGATATGTCAACATTTACAATATCCTGGATGCTGGAGCATTTTTGCTGGATTATGTTTTTTTTTTTTCTTTATCCTTTTTTTTTCCCTCCAGATTGCATTCCTGATATAGACTTTCAGAGCTACCTGAGACTAGTGTGAATGCACCAATAGTCTGGCTGGAAATATTTTTTTAAGATTGCAAATTTAAGTGATATAATGTAGAAGAGAGTAGCCAAAAGCCAATAGATAAAAAAAAAATGAAGTTAAAAAGAGCATGGGCCAGAGAGTTTCATTATTGTCAGTTGTAGACTGGGTTGCTTAAAACCAGTTCTGTTGAGGATGATTATAAAGTCTGGATAAAATATGAAAAAGAAAAGATCTCTATGAAGGCATTAGATAGCTATTAGTATTTCTAAGCCAAGATCTGAAAGAAGATGGAAACTAATAAAAATGAGCCCAGGATTTGATACTTTCACCTTCAAGGAAATTGTAGATCTCAAAAGCGAAACCAGTGGTTGAAATGCTGAGAAGCTGAGGGAAGCTTCTTTGAGTATTATGGAGGTAGAGGAATAAAAATTGGAGTTGAGGATTTGTCAAGGGGGGTAGACTCCATTAAATAGGCTACCTTTTCAGGTGGGACCTTCAAAGGCTGCTTCCTAGAATAAGGGTAAATCAGAAATTTACTAGCCTTGAAGGCCAGGAACTGAAGGCCAGTTTCAAATCATATTGATCTCTAGTTTGGATTAAAGCAGACTTCTCTTGGCCTTGATGCTTAACAAAAGCAAAAGTAGATTATCTGGAGGAAGATAACATCACTCAGATCTTCAGATTATATTTACAGTCTTAAAATCTGCAGTGTTTTTCATCCAATAAAAACCTAATACACTCATACAGAAGTAAAATAAATGACCCAAACAAAGGATGATAGAAATATGCTCTCAGGAGGTCCAGGTGCTGATGTTCCCAGATTTTAAAATAACTGTGAATAATAGTCAAGGCGGAAGAGTTTTGGCAGAAAACTGCGAACTGTAAAAAAGTCAAACAGAAATTCTAGAACTCTAAATATCTGAAATTAAGAACTTATTGGGCACCTTACTAGCATATTTGGTACAACTAAAGAGAGAATTAGTAATTTGGTATATGGAAAATAAGAAAATGTTCTGACAGAATCACAGAAACAAAAGAATAGAAAATGTAGAAAAGAATGTAAGAGGCATGAGATAATGTGCAAAGGTCTGACATATGTGTAATTGGAGTTCTGTAAAAAGAAAGAGAAGGGGCAGAAACAATATTTGAGGAGATAATAACTGAGAAATTTTCAAAACTTATTAAAGAAGTCAAGTCATATATTCTAGAAGTACTGTGTATTCTGAGCAGGATAAATATGGAAGGGAAAAAAACATATCTAAACAAATCATAGTAAAACTGCTGAAAATCATAGCAAAAAATTAAATCAGACTAGGAGAGGTTTCTTTGTCAAATGAGCACAATGTCTTACAGTTGACTTTTCAATAGAAGAGAAACAATGGAAGACAGAAGATAGTATGATTATAATTTAATGCAAAGAAATGTGTAATATAATATATATCAGCCACAAAAATTCTATCCTATAAAATAATAACCTTCAAAGAGGAGGATGAAGTAAATATTTTTAGGTAAACAAAAACTGAAAGAACTTATCTTCAGAAGATCTGTACTAAAAGAAATAGTAATAGAGTACTTCACATAGAAGGAAAATATTTCTACCTGGAAGTGTGAAAATGCAAAAAGGAATGAAAACCTATGGAAAGAGTAAATACATGGATGCATCCGAATGGTATTGATTGCATTAATCAATGCTACTATCCTGCTGGTTTTAAAATATGTAACAAAAAGCACAAAATGGTATATATACTGTGAACTACTTTTAAGTATATATACTTAAAAGAATCAAAGATGCATGTTCTAGTTGTAGAGTAAACTTAAAAATTTTTTTTAAAATGTTTGTTTATTTTTGTGAGAGGGAGAGAATGCAAGTGGAAGAGGAGCAGAGAGGAAGACACAGAATCAGAAGCAGGCCCCAGGCTCTGTGCTGTAGAGCCCAGCGTGGGGCTTGAACTCAAGAGTTGTGAGATCGTGACCTGAGCTGAAGTTGGACACTTAACCAACTGAGCCACCCTGGACAGTAAACTTTAATAGTAAAAAGAACGTTTACCTAATAGAAAGGAGGAAATGAAATAATAAAAACTACATAATTAATTGAAAATAGTGCAGGAAAGAAAACAATACTAATTTGGAAGATTGAACCCCAAAAGATCAGTTATTTAACATGAAATGTAAAGAGATGAAATATAACAATTTCAAGGCAAATATTATAAGACTTGATACAAAAACAAATCCCAACTGCACTCTGTTCTGATACTCACGGGTTGAATATAAGCACACAGAAAGTTTGAATGAAAAAGGATTATGGAAGATACCTCATGGGAACAGCAACCAAAAGAAAGTTGGTATAGACTCCAAAGCAAGAAACATTGTAAAATGTTGTAAACGTAACATTGTAAACACATTGTAAATGTAAAAGGAGATATAGATAATAGGTGTCAATCTTTTAGAAAGATATAATTTAAAATTATATGTGTCTAATGAAACACCTTCAAAATATAGAAAGCAAACATTGCTTTTACTAAATGTAAATATGGAAAAAATCATACCAAAGTGGGAGACTTATAACCTCTTTAAATAAATGCTAGTTTGAGCAGATGTAGAAGAATACAGAAAATTTGAATAATAACAAAGATTATGTAATATATAAATATTTAGCACACATGTAAACTTGCACCCTGCAACTGCAGAATACTTAATATAAAATATTTCCCATGTGCTTGGCTACAAAGCGAGTCTCAACACATTTAATGAGATTTAACATCAGAATATGTTCAGTGAGCACAATTTAATTATTCTAGAGATCAATGACTAAATTTCAACTAGAAAATTTCCAAGTGTTTGGAAATTAATAAATACCATAGTGAATAAATCCCTGGGTTTAGAGAAGAATTGCCATAGAGATTAGAAAATATTTCAAACTGAATGCTAATGAAAATATAACATATTAAAATTTGTGGAATGCAGCTTAAGTCCTCCTTAGAGGAGAATTCATGGTCTTCAATAAATTTATTATAGGATAAAGGCTAAAAATCAATAATTCATCTTAAAATCATTAAGTAGCAAATTAAACTCAAACTAACAATAAAAGACATAATGAGGGTAAGAGTAGAAATTAAGGAAATAGAAAAAATATGTAATAGAGCAAATTAAGAAGGCTAAATTTGATTTTTATAAAAGACCAATAAAATGGATAAAACTTCAATGTGATTAATCAAGGAAAAAGAAAGAAGGCACAAATGTCCAATATTGAAATGAAAATGGGGGACATCACCACTGATCTTACAGACATTAAAATGGTGGGAAGGAAATATTATAAGCCAAATTAGGCTAATACATTAAAAAGCTTAGCTAAACAAGTTATTTAAAAACTCAACCTAACAAAACTGACATGAATGAAAGAGAAAATATGAATCCTTCTAAATATTAAATAGAATCAATGATTGAAAGCCTTCCAAATGGGATTAAGTTTTGCCTTTAAATTTCTAATACCAAGTAGAATGTCTGATATATATAGCTCACATAATAACTAGTTGACTGAATAAATAAGTCTGAAGTATTGAAATAATCCTACCATATTGCCAATATGTGTCTCCCCTGTTAAACTATGATCTTGAATGGAACATGGTGTCTTAGCTGTCTTTGTATCCCCAGCGCCGGCACCAGTATTTATAACTGATCAACAAAGTTTTGTTGAATAATTGAATTAAAGAGGAAGAGAACTAATGTTTAGTGACTGTCTTCTAGACACCAGGATCTATGCTAGGAACATTTACATAATTATCTTATTATTTGTTTTTTTTTTACATTTTTATTTAAATTCCTTCCTGGGAATTTAAAGCAGGGGAAACAAAAGCAAAAATAAATTATTGAGACTTTGTCAAAATAAAAAGCTTCTGCACAGCAAAGGAAATAATCAACAAAACTAAAAGACAGCCTATGGAATGGGAGAAGATATTTGCAAATGATATATCTGATAAAGGGTTAGTATCCAAAATATATAAAGAATTTGTACAACTCAGCACCCCAAAAAATGAATAATCCAACTAAAAAATGAGCAGAAGACATGAATGACATTCTTCCAAAGAAGACCTACAGATGGCCAACGGACACATGAAAAGATGCTCAACATCACTCACCATCAGGGAAATACAAATAAAAACTACAATGAGATATTACCTCACATCTGTCAGAATGGCTAAAATAAAAACGCAAGAAACAACAGGTGTTGGTGAGGGTGTGGGGAAATGGGAACTCTCTTTCACTGGTGCAACCACTCTAGAAAAACAGTGAGGAAGTTCCTCAAAAAGTTGTCCTATTCTTAACAATACTTTTGTGACAGGAATTTTTAGTCCTATGAGGGGAAATTGGGTAATTGACTTGCTCATGCTCACAAGTGACAGAGCCAGGACCTGAAGTATCTTTAAAGCCCATTTCTTTCCTCTATATCAGTGGTTTCCAAATTGACTGCATGTACCCTGGGGGTACTCAAGGAAAAAATTTTAAGAAGGAAAAAACTGGGAATGAAAGTTTGAGACAATAATTTGTCTGAGATCATACACTTCAGCTTTTCATCTGGCTCATTTATCATTAAGAAAATATCTATAAATTGCTTAAACTTTACGAAGTTTAGCAAAGCTAATATTGATACCTTGGGACCAATGATAATAGAGTTTTCTAAATTCTGAATAAAAGGATCTTGGTTTCTACTCTCACTCAAATATTTTGATTCTGATCTAGTACTTTATATATATTCTCTGTAAATGGTGTATTCTAAATATCAACAAAACAAAAAACAAAGTAGATACCACTTCTCATGCAAAATTGTGAAATCAGCCAGTAGCTTCTTAAGTTTGGCTTTCTATGCTGTCTTTGCTCCAAATTTCATTTAGAAATGTGAACTATCAGTTATGTTTTCCTAAGATTGTTAACTAAAATAATGTAGTAGTGACAAAAAATTCCAAGTTGTATCTGGAATTTCTAAGGTAAAAAATAAAAGGAGAGCTTGTGGAATTTATTGAAGTTCATTATTTTTTGTTTTGTTTTGGATTCCAAGTGTATGCATAGAGGTGGTTTTATAAAATGGAAAAGGAGAGATTAAAATTTGGCCTGTAAATTGTGATGTGATCTTGGTAGATGTTGCTTTCCAGCATATATCTACCCTGTGGTTTTCTTTATAAATTTTGTTTCATTTATTTCATTAATTCATAATGTAAAAAATTACCCTTGTTCCAAGGATCATGATAAGTATGAAACCATTTTAAATGGCATTAAAAAGTGTGCAATAAAGTATGACACAGAACTTTTCAAAATTGTAGGCACTTTTTGACAGTTTCTCAGCTTTTGGTTAAATTATTCTTGGTGCACCTGGTTGGCTAAGTTTGGCTCAGGTCATGACCTCACGGTTCATGAGTTCGAGCCCTGCCTTGTGCTCTGTGCAGACAGCTCAGAGCCTGGAGCCTGCTTCGGATTCTGCGTCTCCCTCTCTCTCTGCCCCTCCCCCACTCTCACTCTGTCTCTCTGTCTCTCTCTCAAAAATAAATAAATACTAAAAAAATTATTTTTAATTAAATTATTCTTGTAGCATCATCTGGGAGTAATTTTATTGACTTTGAAATTCTTTTTAGAAGATTATGCTTATAGTGACTCAGACATTTCTCTGGTATCTTTTTTTATCCAAAGAGCTTTGTGGAAGTTTTAATAATGATCATTGTACTCTTAAGAAAATAACACAAATTCTGGAACTGCTAAAAACCATCTCATGGAAAGACAGACCTAAAATGAACAATTAAAATGTGTAAATCAAGACTAGTTATTATTCAATCTAGTTTAGAATATTTATTTTGGGGGCGCCTGGGTGGCGCAGTCGGTTAAGGGTCCGACTTCAGCCAGGTCACGATCTCGCGGTCCATTGAGTTCCAGCCCCGCGTCAGGCTCTGGGCTGATGGCTCAGAGCCTGGAGCCTGTTTCCGATTCTGTGTCTCCCTCTCTCTCTGCCCCTCCCCCGTTCATGCTCTGTCTCTCTCTGTCCCAAAAATAAATAAATGTTGAAATGTTTAAAAAAAAAAAAAGTATTTATTTTGCTTTGAGCAAAATGTGAATCTCTGGGACAGGGACAGTTTTTAATTAGGTAGAAGTAGCCTTGAGTGAGCTTCACTTCATTTTATTGCACACCTTTTCCCTACTCCATCTTGCCTCCTATTCTTTGTGTCTTTATAAGCCTACAGAGATGAAAATATTTTATAAATCTCTGACTCTGTCATGTGAATAGTTTGCTGAATTAACCCATCTAGGTTATTTTCGGCTGTTCTAACAGAATACCATAAACTGTGTGGCTTAGACAACATTTATTTCTCAAAGTTCAAGAGGTTAAAGTCCTATATCAGAGTGCCAACATGGTCAAATTCTTGGGGGAAATCCCTCTTCCTGTTTGCAGATGGTCGTTCTCTCATTGTATCTTCACATGGCAGAGACCAGAGAGAGGAACCAAGCTGTCTTGTGTCTCTTCTTTTTATTTTATTTTATTTTTTTTTCAACGTTTATTTATTTTTGGGACAGAGAGAGACAGAGCACGAACGGGGGAGGGGCAGAGAGAGAGGGAGACACAGAATCGGAAGCAGGCTCCAGGCTCTGAGCCATCAGCCCAGAGCCCGACGCGGGGCTCGAACTCACGGACCGCGAGATCGTGACCTGGCTGAAGTCGGACGCTTAACCGACTGCGCCACCCAGGCGCCCCTTGTGTCTCTTCTTATTAGGGAACTAATCCCATTATGATGGCTCCATCCACCCTTTGACCTAATTACTTCCCAGTGGCTCCATCTCCGAATACCATCACAAAGGCAAGTAGGATTTTCAACATACGAAGTTTGGAAGGGACACAGATATTCAGTCCATAGCATAACTCTTCCAAGAATATTCATATTTTAAAAGGGAACCTTTGCATGAAGAATTGTAAAGGGATACTTTTTTTTTCCAGAATCTTCCTGATATTCCTTAGTCATATCATGTTTTACTCTTGCACAGCACATTACCTACTCTAACTAGGTTAAGGTCAGTCTTATCCAGGTACAACTTAACTTTTCTGCTGGAGGGGTAGATCTTTGAAAAGAAACCACAATAATAACTAGTACGTTGGTTGCCATGGTAACTTGTAATTAGGAGGTGTGCCAGAGGAAGGCCTGATTTAGGCTGATTAATACAGTTGAGCAGAGGAAAATGCCTATGAAGGATGATAAAGCATAAAAGTGGTTGAGAAGGTGTGAAAATTAAATGGACAGTATGGGGGCGCCTGGGTGGTTCAGTTGGTTAAGTGTCCGACTTCAGCTCAGGTCAGGATCTCACTGTCCGTGAGTTCGAGCCCTGCGTTGGGCTCTGTGCTGACAGCTCAGAGCCTGGAGCCTGTTTTGGATTCTGTGTCTCCCTCTCTCTGACCCTCCCCCGTTCATGCTCTGTCTCTCTCTGTCTCAAAATAAATAAACGTTAAAAAAAAATTTTAATGGACAGTGTGTCTTTAAGGCATTAACAGCAGAGAGGCATCTGGGAGCTAGTGTTGTGTGAAGGCCCTGCATGCCTTGAAAAGCCAGATGTTAATATGTCTTGCCACTGTAACTGAGAAACACTGAGAGGATTTTGGCATAAAGGAAAGGCTCTTTAAAGTTCACTTCTTTTGGCATTCTAGGAATAGCAGAGCAAAGAGAAACTGCAAGAATGGAGGGATAAAAAGTAGTTATTGAAAAATCTAGTTATCACTTTATAACTATGTTTTTTGTTGATTAGGAAAGAGTTTGTATCACTGTTGTCTAGGAGAATCCAACTTTAAATCTCTCTGTTACAAACAGCATTCCTCATGTCATGAACCCATCCCATCAACCATCATACATTATACAGATAGTGCTTTGACAATGACTCACATTCTCTCTAAGAGAAGAAATTAGAGTCTTGTAAAATATAAGTAGAGATGTTAGTTAGATTGTAGCAGGATAGGTTTCTCTAGTTTTAACAAGCATTTGGGCTGATGGTAATATTAAAAAATGAATTAACAGGAATGTGTCAAAACTCTTAAAATATGAAAATTTCCAGCTACTATGAAATGAGACATGGTCTAGTCCCATTAGTTATTAGTTTTATTTTATAGTTAATTTCTTTTTAAAGTGTTGAACTGAAGAATAAATATAGAAGTTACCAGGCCTAAGCCTGGACACGTGTAGTATCTTTAGACATATGGAATGAAGTCACAGCTGGAACCAAGCTTCTTTTTGCGTTTTTTTTCTGTAAAAAGGATTTAGCGATTTTAAAAAAGTCAGAAAGAGGGAAGACTATGAGTTCCAGGGGCACACATAGAATGTTAAATTGGCTCTGCTAATTTAAGAAGCAAATTGGCAATGAGTTTATTTTAATCTACTCTTACAGTAAAGTTTTTCATTTGTCAGAATTCTGTGCAGTAATCAGGAGTAATAAGATATGACTCGGGGCAAACTGGAGGTAACTAGTATACAGATTTTTCCTTTTACAGATAGATGTGGCATCTCTTTGATTAATTCTCCTTGTCTGGTGACAGTACTGTCAGAGTAGCTACTAAAGCTGCTCAGGTGATTGGATAATTCATCACTAAACTAAATCCAAAGAGAAGACGCTGAACAACGCTTCCGAGCAGGGTTAGAAAATAGGTGGTCCTTCAAAGGATCGCCTACATCTTGGGCCATGTGGTGAGTGTGATTGCTGAGCCCATGACTCCTAGGACAACTGCAGTGAATTCTTATTCTGTCTTACCCCTTCTTCCTTCCACTCTGCTGCAAGGCTGAGTCCAAGCTGTTTATAATATGGGAGTGATTGATAGAGGGAAGCCATTTCTACTGGTAATAGGTAGAATGATTTGCTTCTTTAAGTCAGGGGATGTGGAAGCACATTTTTCCTATAAAGTCAGATGAAGATGGAAGGCATATTCTTTACTGCTAGAGGTAGGGAAATGTAAAAGTCTGATTTTGTTTTAAGAATGAGGGAAAAGTGACAGATAATCATTTGATATGAATGTGAAAGTTTGGGACAAGTAGGAGCACAGGAGACATAACTGCTCTTGTAGAGGATAAGGTCAAAGTCAGTATGACATTTTTGAGGAAGTATTTCTTGATGTTGAACATATACTCCCAGTTGTTCTGGTTGAATCCAAGTCCTATCAACAAAGTGTAAAGATATCTGTTCTTAGGTTCTTAGCCGCATTGGCGGCTTTTGATATCCCATAGTTTTCCTTTCCAGATTTATGTGGAATTTTGAGTTGTTGAATTAAGTTCAGTGTCTAAAATTTCAAGATACTTTATAACTGGATGCATACAAGTAAAAATAGTTCTATACATTTCAATATTAAATTTGCTCAAATTCCACATATGAGTGAAATCATATGGCACTTGTCTTTCTCTGACTGACTTATTTCGCTTAGCACATTATTTTATTTTTAAAATAGTGAGAATAAAGGAGTATTATCATGTATTAACATGGTAAAGAGATATTTTAATAAAGGATAAACTAATATCTCAGCTAAACATTAATAACTTACATAGACTAGTTCCTACTGGGAACACTATTTCAATATGATGTCATACTGAGATGCATAATTGATATAAGGAAAACATATCCATTTAAATCAAAAGAACTACTGGCTAATTAGCAACAACATCAATGGCAACAAATTAAACAATTTAGCATGAAGAATGTAGAATGTAGAATGAACTATTGTGATCCAAATCTTTTTTCAAGCAAGTTTTAATATTCTTCCGTTTATATTCCAGAAATAAGAAGACACTTAATGAGTATACCTAAAAAGGCTTTATAAGTTCATCTTTTCAGAACTAACAACTCTGTTCTTTATACTAATGGAGGGAAATCAGGTGGATGCTCTCTGAGAAGAGTATATGTAATATAGCAGATAATTGGTTCCTATTCCTAAAAGGGAATGGAGAGTAAATTACACTTTGTAAATCACCTGCTCTGAGTCACTATCTTGCTATTTTGTTCATATTATCATGTTGTTCACCCTGGTTCTGTTTTTTTTGTGTCTACAATCAGCCTTTGCCTAAGGAACTAGCAAATTAATTTATTTTATTTACTAGGAGCAATGGGTTCTCATTTTAAGTTTGCCAGCAGTAGGTGGAACCATAGCCATAAGTCAGAGATGTTCTCCACAATTCTTGCTTCCATATAGCCCAGGAGCCTATGCAGCTCCAATACTAAACTGAATTCCCTATGTCTATTAGATGTTGTTCATAGAACAAAGGGTTAGGGGGTATCCTGTCCTGTTGAGATAACAGGATTGATTTCTAATCTAAATCTCAATGCCATCTCAGAAGATCTAGCCAAATTTGAGTTTCAGAGCATTTGCTACTTTCAAAGGAGTGTTATTGCTTTGGATACCTTTCAAAAATAAGTAATTTTTAAAAGTCTTTGAAAGCAACAACCACTAATTTCCCTAATGACTTTCCTTTTAAGCCAACTTTAATAACCTTGCATTTGAACTAAACAAAACTGATGACTTAAAGGAAAACTTTATTATTTTAAGAAACTAGCTCCAATTATTATAGCAGGAATCTTATCCCAAGGTGACAATTTCAGAGAATGAAAATAGTTCAATTTTAATGAATTCCAAAAATAAATTACTCATGCCTTGCTAATTTGGTATAAGTGGCTCAATTTGCTAAGTAAATCAGGGAAGTGGCTTCTAAGTACTGACTACCTATTCTTACCTTTGATGTTTAATTTTCTTGTATTTGGTTACATTGTAAAGTGAAGGCTGCAGTTGGGAACTCATTATTAAGATCATTAAACAACCCGGAACATAGGTGAGCATTGCCCATACTATGTGTTCTTTATGATATTTGAGAGCAGGGCAGCCACTGTGTTTATATAGCTTCTTATCCCAACATTTTATTCCTGGCTTATCTCTGTGTGTAGCCCTTACTCTATAACCATTTTCCTCCCTCCCTCCCAACCCCACTGGCCATGCCTTGTTAGGTGGGCATCAGCAGCCAGATTTGATTTGATTCACATTAATTCTAACTTGGTCTGTTCCATTCTTTTGGGGCCTTTTTCTGCATAGGATGTGTGAGCAGTCAAGTTTACCTTTACTCTTTGATCCTGAAGAAATTTTACTAACCTTTGGTAGTTTCAATCGTTATGGCTTTATTTCTTAAAAATAAATATTTTATTTATTAGGCCTGTTTTTGTCCTTGCAAACATTTTTGGTGACTCTTGAGTCATGCCACATAGATATGTTCTGGTGTGACCATGCCTATCTTGTTTCAAAGGTCTGAATCATCTGGGTATATGCGGTTCTGGTGTGTGCTGGTGAGCTCCTGGGCTTGGGGTGAGTCTAGAGTTACACAGAATCATCCTTTGGGGACCTATTTTATAATCTGCTTTATTTAGGCAATGTTATAGCCTGGACTTACCAGATTTGGGGCAGGCCCTACAGATCCAGGAGGTTTATTAGAATTTGTGTCTGTTCCAGGGCTCAGTCATCTTGTTCATTAGAATGATAGACCAGTGTGCTTCCATTGACTAATGTGTTTTTCCAATTCAAAATACTTCATAATGTTTCCACGTTTTATGAAATTTACTAAAGGACAAAATGCCTTGTTAGGATCTTACTGCTTGATGCAGTAATGTCTTCCTTCCAGTCTCTGGATATATTTACATTTACTATAACTCATTAATACTAGCAGGTCATTAGAAGTTAAGATCTCTCATTGTAGTGATACTTAGTTTGGATTGGAATAGCATTTGTTTTCATCAGTGATCAGTTATTAATTATGATATGGTGTATGGTTGAGGTGTAGGGATTAGGAGCTCTAGATGACTGTATTTTCTTCTTCTGAAAATATAACAGGAATAAGCAATAATGTCATAGCCCCTTTACAAATTTCAAACAGATCATATGTATAGTTGTAAAGCCAAATTACATTTTTTCCAATTTAAAATTTATAGAGTGATTCTACACTAAAGATTGGACTGACAGTTTAGATTTGAGCATTATAGACACTAGAGCAGATAAATTCTCTGAGGAATAAGGTAAAAAAAGTTTTGAAAAAAAATTCTGGAATCTTTATCATTTGTCCATAAAAAGAAGGTTTTTTTAGTATAATGAATAAAATGTGTCCCCATATTTGTGTCTTCGTATTTCTCTCTGAATCTTACTTCTTCAAAGTAATTTATTAAAAATTCCTAAAATAATGTAGTACTATCATAGAAACATAGAATTTTAGAACAAGAAGATATCTGATTTACAATATTTAATCATAGTTACTCAAGATAGCCTGAGATAGGATGTTAGGAATTGTTCAGTGGTTTTTCCATTAGCATTTCCTGGAATCAGAGGAATTGCCTAAAGCACTGGGGATGACGTTAGGCTGTGCTGGTTAGTATCAGTACCTATAACATAAAAGGGACTTAGAAAATATTTGCAGAATGAATGAATGAGAGAATGAATGAATGGGAGAGAGGAAATATACTGGATGGACTGAATATACTGGGTGGATTCTGTGCTCAGCATTACTATCACCTAATGTTATGAAAATAAAAGGAGCATAATACCCTTATAGTTTGTGAATGCAGTAAGCTCTTAGTTCCTAATTTTATTTCCCTTCTCCCTTCATCCTATTTGCCTACAGTTTATTTTTTACACATGATATTTTAAAAACATAAATTGTATGCTCCCTATTTCTGCTTTAAAATCTAATGACTTCCCATTGCATTTAGTACAAAAATCCATCCATTCGTCATGACCTACAAGTACATGCTTGCCTATGTATCCATTGTCATCCCCCATAGATCTTTTTCTCTCACACTGCATACCAGTCACATTGGCCCTGTTTCTGTTCATAGCAAGCTTCCAACTCAGGACTGTTGTACCGACTGTTCTCTGGACCTGGAAGGCAGATCTGCACATACCTGGCTTCTTCCCATTGTTTAGTTCTCATCAAAGGTCACCTCCTTAAAGATGCCTTCCTTGACCACCCTACCACACTTCCATGATGCTCCCTCTAGCACTCCCTGCCAGGCCACTCTTTATTTGTATATAACAATAATGGCTTCATGATACTGTCTTCCAGGGCAGTCATCTTTAATGCTGTGTCTCAGTGTCTAGAACAGAAACTGGCACAAGTTGAATGAGTAAATGCTGAATTTTTAAAATGCTCTACCAGAAAGAGTCAGGAATGAGCTTTGAAGATCAATCCTGTACCCTGTCTGAGCTCCCTCAGTGCTCTGTGTATACATGTGTAAATGCTGTATTACTTCCTAGCTCTTTACCAGCCCATCTTATTCACCAATTGTAATCCCCTAGTGGGGAGGGCTCTCTAACATCTCACAGTGCTGGACATATCAGGGGATTTCAGTTATTTGGAGAAAAGATGTTTAAACTTATTAAGCACCTATTTGGCAACATAGAATGAAAACAGATGTTACTCTGGGGTAATATTTATTTAAGGATTAAGGACACAGACTCAGAAAAACTCATATAACCTTGGGAGGTAGTTAATGTGGTAGAGAATGCTGGTTGCTTGCCTTCCAGACCCCTTCTCTATCTCTGCTTCTACTATCAGAACTCTGTTTTTATTTTAGACAACCATGGGTCTAGCAGAAAGATTTCATTTTCTCGCCTTTCTTGTAGCTAGGGGCGGAAAATGATATACCAATAGATGATGTTAGGTGGAGCTTTGGAAAGCTCTTATTCCCCTGTTGTGGCTTGAAATATTTGGTTACAATATTTTATAATTTCTCCCACTGAGGAGTAGATTCTATTTCCCTATCCTTTGAATATGGGATGGCCTTGTGATTTTCTTTGGTTAATAGAAGGCACATACTTGATAAATTATTAAGAGAATAGGTTTGAAAGCATATTTGAAAGCTTTGGAGGAATTAGGAATTCTTAACCTTTTAAGTCCATTTGTTATATTAGGGTTAGCCCAGGCTCTTTAGGTATAATGTATTTCTTGTCATTACTGCTTAGTCAAGAAATCCCTAATTTCTCTAAGGGGTAATAGACTTGGGTCAGAGAGAAGAGGGGGATGAAGTTCAAGAAATAAGAGGAGAGCTAACCCTCTTTTTGGCATGAGGATTGGTGGACAGAAGTGATAGCCAAGAGGCAGAATATGGAACCAATGAAATATGTGTTCTGTTTTTCCCTCTCTTGGCTTTAGCCTGGGTTGAAGGGATGTTTGGGAAGTTGATGGGATGTCAGTGTCATATGGCTCTTTCTTACTACCCTAACTGGGACTCAGGGAGAGGATTGGGGGTTGGGGGAAAGACTCTAGCCAATGTGGGGAAGGGAGGGGTTTGGACACTAACATGAGAGATAGTCAGGTGAGGTGACCTCATGGCAGGGGTTGAGAAAAGGCCATCAGGCCAGGGCACTGGGTGAAGGCTGCAGGGTAACCAGGAGTTTGAAGCCAGTAAGAATGGAGAAAAAGCTAAGTTGGCTAAAGGAAGAGGCCAATTTCTTCTGGGAACAAAGTCTGAGCCAAAAGAATGGACCATAAATTTGCTGGTCATAAATTGCAACAACAGAAACCAATGAGGCAAACAGTAACTAGGAGGCCAGGGGACCTCAATTCAGAGACCAACACATGCCAGTCCAAGGACTGGCATGATGCTGAAGGCCCCTTTACTCCAATACCAGGAGAATACAACACCTAAAATGGTTGTGACTTTACTGGAGGTTGGGCAGGAAGGGGCTCTCGTTAAGACAGGATTTGTATTCAACTGAGAGAACATTACTTGAGCATTACTCGGAAGGTAATGACCAGAATGTACTGGAGATCTCTCTGTTTATATTTATGTCTCTAATATGTCTATATTTAAATCTGCTAGGTATTAAGTGGAGACACAGGAAACAGATTGGTTTTAGACAAATAAAGAACTTTGGTTTTGCTGCACATCTGAGTTTTTATGTCAGTTACATTTTATGAACCTGTTTTGCTTGCTTGGCTGCAAGAATGTTGGCCTAGAAGCTCTCCAAGGCTCCTTCTAGCTTTCCATGTTAGAGTTTCGGCACATTTCCATTATTTGTCAGACTTCTGCGGCAGCCTCCTTAGAGGTCTCCCTACTTCCCAATGACCTTTCCTGAGATTTCTGTCTCTCATAGTAGAGCAAAAACAGACTTTCCCAGATGCCTCTTTATTCATGGGATTTCCCTGCTCAGATGAATATTGTCTTTAAAACTCCTTTCAGGGATCTTAACATTGTCCATTGCCTGTTCAGTATGAGGCCCTTTGTGGGATCAGATGTACTAACCATATGTTGAAAACTTGATTCTCCTGGTCTTGGTCTTCTTTTCCAAAAGGCATCTCTGATCTTTCAACTCTGGAGCTTTAAACTATGTTCAACACTTTCCTTTTTCACATTAGCATCAACTGGCTTTTGATTAGCCCTCCATTATTGTTTTTACACCCTGAAAACAATACCTCAGTGATATTAGACACACATTTTTATTTGCTGCAAATAACAGCAAAAGTGTGTGTATGGTCCATTTTTCTGAAGCTTTTTTTTCAAGTCGTTCCCTGCACGCATCAAGGGACTTGATTTTTATAATTTATGCTCCACTTAAGTATATTCTATGCAGTTCTTCCCTTGTAAGAAAACTCAGACCCCATAACATAACATTTCTGGAGATTGTTCTCTGGTTACTTCAAGTCAAAGAGCAGAGTTGAAGTTTAGTAATTAAAATGTCCAAACTCCTGTACTAATTAAAATTTTGATTCTGTTTTGTATGTATGGTTCTCTTCCTCTCTCAGAATCAGCAATACACAAGTAGGAAGTTGGGGAAAAGATGGGGGTTATGGTCTTCTCTTTGCTTTTCCCTTTTTCTACTCTTCCTATGTTACCAACCACATTTTCTGACCCCTCCAGCACCACCCTACTCCTGGCCCAAGCAACAACTGTCCCACTTTCTTCCACTATATATTAGGTTAGTCTGTTCTAACTTTCACACAAATGGGCTCATGTAGTTAGTACTCTTCAGTCTGGTTCCTTTTTTTCAGCCTAATGAGTTTCATTAGTTTTCATTCAAAACTGAGTTTCATCCATGCTGCTTGATTAATATTTTTAATTCTGAGTAATATTATATATTCTGAATATATTAGTTTGTTTACCCATTCTCTTATTTATTATTTTTCTCTGTTCTTTTGGAAATTGTATAGATTTAGCTTTTATGTTAGAACTATGTGCATTTTAAATTATATTTTTGTATCATCTTATGTAAGGAATGGGGTTCATTTTTTCCATGTGTATATTCAGTTATTCTGGCACTATTTGTACACAAGCCTTTCTTTTCTCTCTTGAGTTTCCTTGGCACCATTGTCAAAAATCCATTAACCGCATGTGTGGCCCTGTTTAAGAACTTTATATTCTGTTCCACTGACCATAAATTTATCCTTCAACCAACACTATGCTGTTATGATTGCTATAAGTCTTGAAATTAGATTAAGCCTCCAAACTTGTTTTAAAAATTTTTTGGACATTCCCATGTCATTTATTTTTCATGTGAATTTTAGAATCAGATTATTGGGTTCTGATTAGGCTGCTGAGATTTAATTTGTAAACATTAAAAAAATCCATCCCTTTGCCCCCCTCCTTCTGTCTGCATCAGTTACAATCCAATATTTATGTAAAATTACCAGTATTATAATATGGTGAGAAGGCCATCTATGTAATCAGTAGATGAAATTAAAAAAAGACAAACTTTATGGGATAACTTTTAAAAACTTTTTTTCTACTTTAAACTGTGATATTTAATATTTGCTAAGTAACATCTTTAAGCATAAACATCTTAACCTGTTGGGAATTATCTTTCTTTTCTATGGGCAAGAGTCCCACAAGTGGGATTATTGAATCAAAGTTCATGTAAATTTTAAATTTTGTTGAATGAAAAATTCTAAAGAGAATATTGGCAAAGAGAATACTATAATGCCTCCAAAGAATAAAACATCATGACTAAGTAGAACTCATCCCAGGATGCAAGGTTATTTCAGTATCAGAAACCGAGAAGTTTAATTGTTTACATTTACCAATTAAAGAAGAAAGCTGTATAATTATATCAATAGATGCTGAAAATTTTGAATAGAAGATAGCAGTTACTTATTAAAGGCTAAGTGCAATAAGAATAGCAGAATATGCTTAATTAAGATAAGACTGTCAGAAGTAAATAGCAAATATTGTTCTAAATGATGAAGCATTAAATAAATTTCTGTTACAATTAGAAAAAGGACAGAGATGACCACCTCTTTATTATTATTCAACATTATTTTAGAAGTTTTCTAAAATGCAATAGGAAGAAAATGAAAAAATAATGGAAAAGAAAACAAAATGGTTTTTCTTTTTCTTGTCTATGATATATCTTTGTATCCTAAGAAATTGTTTTGGACTGAAATGTGTCCCCTCATCCCCTTCCCCATCCCCAAACTCATATGTTGAAATCTTAACCCCCAATGTAGTTGATCATATTCAGAGAAACAAAAGAAGTAAATAAGGTTATAATAAGCTCATAACAGTTGAACCCTAATTTCACTATGACTGGTGTCCTTATAAGAAGAGGAGATTAGGACTAGGACACAGACAATACAGATGACCATGTGAGGGCACGGTGAGAAAGCTTGGTTTTCTCCTGCAAGCCAAGGAAAGAGGCCTCAGGAGAATACAAACCTGTCAACATGTTGATCTGGGACTTCCGGTTTTCAAAACTGTGAAAAAAGAAATTTCTTTGGAATTAAGCCACTTGGACTGTGGTTTTTTGTTAAAACAGCCCTAGAAAACAAATATAGACACCCATGACAAGTTCATTCGAGTGAAAATGTACAAGTTATAGAATGAGAATTTAGTTAGACGGCTGGATAGAAGATATATATACACCAAAATGTTTTTCTATATTGTTTATGATCACCTATACATAGAAATCAGAAAAATTATAAGTAGAATTAACTGTATGACAAAGATGAATTTTGATATCGTGATCTTTAGCCACTTGTGTAAACACTGGCTATTATTTTATTTATTTATGACTGTCTAAAAGGGAAATTCTTTGGCTTTAATACAAAAGCATTCAGCTTTATACCACCTTAAGTTTATTGCTGCCCTGACAATAATTAGGCATGTAGATAGCTGTTTATTTCTTTTATTAAAAGAAAAGTTTAAATTATTGGGAACATTTATTGTTAAGTAGTTATTTGAATTATAATAGATGTGTAACATTTTACACATTTTATTTTATTTTTGTTAGTATTTTTTTTTAACATCTATTTATTATTGAGAGACAGAGAGAGATAGAGCACGAGCAGGGGAGGGACAGAGAGAGAGAGAGGGAGACACAGAATCTGAAGCAGGTTCCAGGCTCTGAGCTGTCAGCACAGAGCCTGATGCGGGGCTCGAACTCACAAACTGCGAGATCATGACCTGAGCCAAAGTCGGACGCTAAGCCGACTGAGCCACCCAGGTGCCCCAACATTTTACACATTTTATACATTTTAACAATGCTTGTTCTTCCAATCCATGGGCATGGAATGTTTTTCTATTTTTTTGTGTGTTCTTCAATTTCTTTCATAAGCTTTCTATAGTTTTCAGTGTACAGACTTTTCACCTCTTTGTTTAGGTTTATTCCTAGGTTTTTGGTGCAGTTGTAAATGGAATCAATTCCTTGATTTCTCTTTCTGCTGCTTCATTATTGGTATATAGAAATGCCACCGATTTCTGTGCATTGATTTTATATCCTGTGACTTTGCTGAATTCATGGATCACTTCTAGCAGTTTTTTGTGGAATCTTTTGTGTTTTCCACATAGAGTATCATGTTGTTTGCAAAGAGTGAAAGTTTGACTTCCTCCTTGCTGATTTGGATGCCTTTTATTTCTTTGTGTTGTCTGATTGCTGAGGCTAGGACTTGCAACACTATGTTGAGTAACAATGATGAGACACTGTGATGGACATACTTGTTGTGTTCCTGACCTTAGGGGCAAAGCTCTCAGTTTTTCCCCATTGAGGATGATATTAGTGGTGGGTCTTTCATACATGGCTTTTATGATCTTGAGGTATGTTCCTTCTATCCCTACTTTCTTGAGGGTTTTTATCAAGAAAGGATGCTGTATTTTGTCAAATTCTTCTGTGCATCTATTGAGAGGATCATGTGGTTCTTATTCTTTCTTTTGTTAATGTGATGTATCACATTGATTGATTTGCAGATTTTGAACCATCCCTGCATCCCAGGAATAAATCCCACTTGATCATAGTGAATAGTTCTTTTAATGTATTGTTGGCTCCAGTTGGCTAGTGTCTTGTTGAGAATTTTTGCATCCATGTTCATCAGGGAAATTGGTCTGTAGTTCTCCTTTTTAGTGGGGTCTTTGTCTGGTTTTGGAATCAAGGTAATGCTGGCCTTGTAGAATGAGCTTGGGGTCTTTGCTGGGTTTTGGAATTAAGGTAATACTGGCTTTGCAGAAAATGAGTTTGGGGTCTTTGGCATTGGAATCAAGGTAATACTGGCCTAATAGAATGAGTTTGGAAGTTTTCCTTCCCTTTCTATTTTTTGGAACAGCTTCAAAAAAATAGGTGTTAACTCTTCTTTAGATGTTTGGTAAAATTCTCCTGGAAAGCCATCCAGCCCTAGACTCTTGCTTTGGGAGATTTTTGGTTACTAATTCAGTTTCTTTACTGATTATGGGTATGTTCAAATTTTCTATTTCTTCCTGTCTCAATTTTGTTAGTTTGTATGTTTCTAGAAATATGTCCATTTCTTTCAGATTCCCCAAATTATTGGCATATAATTGCTCATAATCTCTTATTATTGTTTGTATTTCTGCAGTGTTGGTTGTGATCTCTCCTCTTTCATTCTTGATTTTATGTATTTGGGTCCTTTCCTTTTTCTTTTTAGTCAACCTGGCTAGGGGTTTATCAATTTTGTTGATTCTTTCAAAGAACCAGCTTCTGGTTTCATTGATCTGTTCTACTGTTTTTTTTTTTTTTTTGGTTTTGATAGCATTAATTTCTGCTCTAATCTTTATTATTTCCTGCCTTCTGCTGGTTTTGGATTTTATTTGCCGTTCTTTTTCCAGCTCCTTAAGGTGTAAGGTTAGTTTGTGTATCTGAGACCTTTCTTCCTTCTTTAGGAAGGTCTGGATTGCTATATACTTCCCTCTTATGACCTCCTTTGCTGCATCTCAGAGGTTTTGGGATGTTATCATTCATTAGTTTGTGTTATCATTTTCATTGGCTTCTATGTACTTTTTAATTTCCTCTTTAATTTCTTGTTTAACCCATTCATTCTTTTTAGTAGGATGTTCTTTAATCTGCACGTATTCATGGTCTTTCTAAATTTTTTCTTGTGGTTGATTTCGAGTTTCATAGCGTTATGGTCTGAAAATATACATGAAATGATCTTGGTCTTTTTGTACTTGTTGAGGGCTGATTTGTGTCCCAGTTCATGATTTATTCTGGAGAATGTTCCATGCGCACTTGAATTCTATTTAAAAGCTGTTTGAGGTAGGAAAGATATATCAGTGAGGTCATTTTGCAACTTTATTCACGTTTTCTCATTCAGTCTTCTTTTGTGCCATTACTGCACAATCTTTTCCATATATAGAAGGCTGCATGAGATACCTCAATTATTTATCATCTTGACATTGTCTGTATACTGCTCCATCTTTTTTGTGATTCTTCCATGATTTTAAGTAAAATGTCAAGAACTATTACTTTACTTTCACAGAATTGATAATACCTTTTAAAAACATTTAAGCAATATAGAAATGTACAGATAACAGAGTACCTTCACATCCCACCATTTAGAGACAGATATAAATATAAGTAGAATGACTTTTTAGCCATTGCTCCGTGTATACATAGTGGAGAAAAAGGAACCCTTGTGCATTATTGGTTGGAATGTAAATTGGCATAGCCATTATGGAAAACAGTGTGGAAGTTCCTTAAAAAATTAAAATTAGGACTCTCATATAATCTAGCAATCCCACTTCTAGGCATATATCCAGTGGAAATTAAATCAGTATCTTGAAGAGATATCTGCAGTCCCATGTCATTGCAGCATTATCCATAGTAGCCAAGATATGGAAGCAACCTAAGTGTTTATCAATGGATGAATGGATAAGGAAGATGTGGTATATATACACAAAGGACTACTCAGCCAAAAAAAAAAAAAAAAAAAAAAAAAGAAGAGAAAAGAAGAAGAAGAAGATCATCTTACCATTTGTGACAACATGGATGAGCATGGATGAATGTGGGGGGCATTATACTAAATGAGATAGGCCAGAAGAGAAAGATAAATACTATATGATCTCACTTACATGTGGCATCCAAAAAAAATCAAATTCATAGAAACAGAGAATATAATGGTGGTTGCCAAGGAGTGGGAGTGTGGGAAATGGGGAGATGTTGGATGAAGGGTACAGACTTTCAGTTATAAAATGAATAAGTCTGAGGATCTAATGTACAGCATGGTGACTATAGCTAATAATATTATATTGTGTATTTGAATGGATGTGTTAGCCAACTTGATTGTTGTAATCATTTCACAATGTATACATATATCAAATCATCACATTTTACCCTTTAAATATATTACAATCTTATTTGTCAATTATACCTCCATAGAGCTGGGAGGAAAAAAAGAACAGTACTTAGAGATGTTGTATCCTTTGAGTTGTGCTACAAATTATAAACTTTATCATCTGGCAGTTCATTTGGCAGAGTATTATAAAATACGTGGGTCATACTTTTACCTCAAGAACTTTGTAGATGTCGCTCTATTCTTTTCTGGCACTAAAGTTTGCTGGTGAAATGTCTTGAGGCTAGCTTAATTTCTTAATTAGGTTATCTATAGGTGACTCATTTTATTCTCTTCCTAAAATGGTGGATTCATTTTTTTTTAATCCCATATTTAATATAGAAAAATGATCAGATGGCATAAATACATGTATAAATTATAACAAGATCTATATTAATTATGCTTTTATTATTTTAAAATTCTAGCCTTTAAAATTGTCTATTCCATAATGCTTTTTCACTTAAAAATTAGGGACAAAAACAGTCAAATTTCTCTTATACTTTTATATTTATTTTTTGTAGTATGTTTGGTCATTTTATACTGTTATGTTTCAATTCTAGTTTTAGCTTTAAACCTTTACATCTATTTTTTATTCAGCTTATTTAAAAAATATTATGTAGGTTAAAACAATTTACTATTGTTATTTTTTAATTTCTATTTACTTATTTACTATTTTTACTTTTTAGTTAATTTAAAGTAAGAAGGAAAAGTTTTGGGTGACAGTTTTGAACTTAAGCACAATCCACATTCCAAATACGGGAGATTAGATGCTCTATTTCACAGTGGTAGGTTCTGGAACAGCTCATCTACCTAGATAGACCCCATTATCCCATTCCATTTATCACTGACATTCTTAAAATATTTCATGTGAATGATTCTGAGAACTCACAGACCAAATTCCTTGCAATAAAGATAACCACCAGCTATGTGAATAGCATTTTTAACTGCTGAGACTTTCTTTCGCCATGTTATCCTTCCCTTTAAGAGGAGTTACATATTCTAAAATACATAAACAACCAGTGTATATTGAACAAGTCAGGTTAAATAAATGACCACTGAGGAAATAGATGGGTAATTCCAATTAGGGAAGAATCTTAATAATGTCAGTGATTTAATTTCATACAAAACCTTTGTTCTTACTTACTTTTCTGGGAAGAATTATGGAAGAGGTCTCTGAGGTTATAGCTTTGTCAACTCCTTCCAACACTAGCGTGCCACGCAAGGAGTTGATTATCAACATGGTGTACTAGAACATATATAAGCTTGGAGTTATGAGCCTCAGAATGAAATTTGGTTTTGTCACTTAGTATGAAAACTTGGACAAGTTATTTAATATTTCAGAGGTTTGTTTCTTCATGTTTATAATATGATAATGCCTAATTATTATGAAAATTAAATGAAGCAATGTCTGTAAAGAACCAAGGACATAAAAAATACTCAGTGTCAGATACCTTTTCTTGATCTGGAGTAAATCCCAAATACCTTTGAAGAAATGTTGTTTTTCTTTAAGTACCTTTTACTTTGCCTGTCTGTGACCTTTAATAATGAGATGTCAACATTATGATCTGACAGTTCATTTACCAGAGGCTAAGGGTCCCCTTTCATCTAGCCATAAAAAAATACCTGCAGAAAATGAAAGTGACATTGCTGTGGCAGATAAATATACTGTTAGTATAAAAAAAGTTATTATCATCAGAGGAAGGAATTTTGCCCTGGGGGTTTCAGTCATTCAGATTAAATAGGAATTTAATTTTAGGAATTTCAGTGAAACTGCAACCTTGAATCATTTACTTCTCTTTTATCAAAAATGTTAAATCCGAAGTTTATATGTATGAAAAATTATTTAAAAACTGGGTAATTCATCTATAGTCCTTGGGAATTATGGATGGGCTCCAAGCGGTCAGTGAACTCCCTCAAATTGTATACAACACTGGTATGCATGTGTATTAGTGTCCTGAGAGGTCTGTAGTATTCAAGTGATTCTTAAAAGGGTTCAAAGGTCACATAGAATTAAGAACCACTTCTTAAATTGTCTGACAACTGTCTCTGGAGAAATTGGACTGTGAGAAGATTATTTTTGGACCATACTAACTTAGCCTGATGTGTAATCATCTTCTCTGAGTTTTGTTTTAAAAATATGCCTATAAAATATAATAAAATAAATAATAGTCATAGAACTCTTCCAGAAAATATTTCCATATAATTTCCACATAATTTTCCAAACATATTTCTATATAATTTCCAGAAAATTATAAATATAATTGTTGAGGGGAATGTTCACTTTTTACTCAGTGTTTCATCTTTCACATATAAAAGTTTCGGCGAGAACTTTGTTTTAGAATTCATTGTCAGAAATATCTCCTTCCTCTTTGTATCTGCCATGTTAGCTTTTTTCCCTTTTAAATAAGAATTAGATTATTCATTCTATATATTATAGTATATTATGTTATATGTTATGTTATATTACTGTATTGTATATTTCTAGTATAGTTAACATACAGTGTTACATTAGTTTCAGGTGTACAATACAGTGATTCAGCCATTTCTTATATCACCCAGTGCTCATCATGACAAGTGCATTCCTTAATCCCCAGTACCTATTTCCCTCATTCTCCCCACCTCTCCTCTGGGAACCATAAGTTTGTTCTCTATAATTAAGAGTTTGTTTCTTGGTTTGTTTATCTCTTCCTCTTTTCCCCTTTTTATTTGTTTTGTTTTGTTTGTTTCTTAAATTTCACATGAGTGAAATCATATGGTATTGTTTTTCTCTGACTTATTTCGCTTAGCATTATACTCTCTAGCTCCATCTATGTTGCAAATGGCAAGATTTCATTCTGTTTTATAGCTGAATAATATTCTGGTGTGTGTGTGTGTGTGTGTGTGTGTGTGTGTGTGTGTGTACACCACATCTTCTTTACATGTTCAGTCAGTGGACACTTGGGCTGCTTCCATATCTTGGCTATTGTAATTAATGCTGCAATAAACATAGGGGGTATGTGTATCCCTTTGAATTAGTGTTTTTGGGTAAATACCCAGTACTGTGATTACTGGATCATGAAAGAGTCTATTTTAAACTTTTTGAGGAACCTCCATACTGTTTTCCACAGTGACTCTACCAGTTTGCATTCCCACCAAAAGTGCACGAGGGTTCCCCTTTCTCCACTTTATCACCAAACCTGTTTTCTCTTGTGTTTTTGATTTTAGCCGTTCTGATTGGTGTAAAGTGATATCTCATTGTAGTTTTGATTTTCATTTTCCTGATGATGAGTGATGTTGAGCATCTTTTCATGTATCTCTAGGCCACCTGTATGTCTTTGGAGAAATGTGTTCATATCTTCTGCCCATTATTAAAATTGGATTATTTGGTTTTTGGCTGTTGAGTTGTATCAGTTCTTTATATATTTTGGATACTAGCTCTTAATCAGATATGTTATTTGAAAATATCTTCTCCCATTCAGTAGGATGCTTTTTAGTTTTGTTGATTGTTTCCTTAACTGTGCAGAAGCTTTTTATTTTGATACCGTCCCAATCATTTATTTTTTCTTTTGTTTCCCTTGCTTCAGAAGACATATCTAGAAAAGTGTTGCTATGCCAATGTCAGAGAAATTACTGCCAGTGCCATCTTCTAGGATTTTTATAGTTTCAGGTCTCACATTTAGGTCTTTAATCCATTTTGAGCTTATTACTCATTCTGCATTTCATTTTTACCTTGTTTTTCAGGCAACTAAAAACCAGAATTTAAACTAAATGACAGAATCTAAGTTGTTCTTAAGAATTTTCTATTTAAGGGGCACCTGGGTGACTCAGTTGGTTATGTGTCTGACTTCGGCTCAGGTCATGATCTTGTGGTTCGTGGGTTCGAGCCCCACATCAGGCTCTGTGCTGACAGTTCAGAGCCTGGAGCCTGTTTCAGATTCTATGTCTCCTCTCTCTCTGCCCCTCCCCTGCTAGCGCTCTGTCTGTCTCTGTCTCAAAAATAAGTAAACATTAAAAAAAAATTTTTTTTAAGAATTTTATATTTAATTCATCTATTACATGGCAACAATTTTCTATTTATTTATTTTTTTTAATTTTTACTTGAGAGAGAGAGAGAGAGAGAGCAGGGGAGAGGGACAGAGGGAGAGGGAGAGAATCTTAAGCAGGCTCCATGCCCAGCACAGTGTGGAGTCTCACGGCTGAGAGATCATAACCTGAGCCAAAACCAAGAGTGAGACACTCAACTGACTGAGCCTCCCAGGTGCCCCAACAAGTTTCTATTTCTAATTGTATTTTTTATATGTGGATTTTGCTGTAAACTGTACCACATATTTTATATAAACAGTAGGATATAAATATATGTACATTAAAAAAGAAATCAATTTTGGAACTGGGCATATTGGAGTAAAGGAGGGGAAGATTTCCTTCATCACAATGATCAGAAAATAATATTCTTCAAAGAGAGAATCATAATAAAGGAGGAGAACTTATGTTATAATATATTATAAGTAGATCATTTATGTTCAAGATTAACTCAGATACCTCTTGAAAGAAAGGATATGCGCAACTGTTGGGTGCCACTTATGCCTTTAAAAAGTGGGTCAACTGTGACTCATAATCACAATTCAGGCCTCTCAGAATAATTCAGCACATTTACTCAATACAAATTATTAAATAAATGGTTCACAAAAGAAAAAAAAATCATGTACCTAATGTGTTTACTCTATAATGATGCATGATTCTTTTCCTTTCAAATAAAATCACTGTAGTATTCACAACTCCTTTTAGGGATGGGGAAGGAGGAAAGAATGGAGAGATTAGGATGGGTAAATACAGAAGCTGCAAGGTTCTCACTCATGAATCAGACTTGCAAAAATAGCATAGTTAAGAATTTCATAATGGCATAGCAAGATTAGTGTGAACCTAAGAAAGGCTCTTGGTAAAACCTGGATTCATTTCATGTTAATGTATAATTGGTTCAAATGTTCATTTATTCGTTCAAAATATATTTATGGAGTTTCTACTTTGTATAATTATTGTTGAAGAAATGGGACACAGACATGAAAGCACCAGTGTTTCTTGTCTTTGAGGATCGTGTTTGTCATTTATGGGAGATCAATAATAGTATTATGACCTAGTGAGAGCAACTAAGTCTGTACATGGTGCTCCAGGAACATTGGGGTGACAATGATTGACATGCCCAAGTTGAGAGAAGGCTTCAGAAAAGCCAGTTTTTCCCTGGGTCTTGACAAGTAGGAATTGTAAAGCAGAGGAAGGAAGGGCATGGAAGGCAAAAGAAATGACTTTCCAATGTCTGGGGATGTGAAAAGCCATACTGTGCTTGAGTATAGTCCAGCATAGTTGGAATGTAGCATATGTTCTGGTTGGCACATGGTAGAAAGTAGGGGCAGATGCAGCTAAAGTGTTTGGACTTTGCCCTGTAAGATAAATTTTAGTCATTTAATTATTCATACATTTAATTGATGCGGTATGTATTAATTTCATAATTTTAACACAATAATAATATTAATCACTATTTAAGAAATTTAGAGTCTTTTCTACCTGTTCTCTAATACTGGGATTGGACCTTTGCATAGCTTGTAAAGTTGTGGACATAATGCCTTTGTCTTACTCATGGACGAACACTTATTATTTCACATATTACAACTGGATGTATGTGCTTTGCCTGTGTTAACGATTATCAAAGGAAAGGTGGAATACTTATTCCAATATTTATTCCATTTAAACTGACAACTACTAAATTTAGGATTTTTCATGATTGCATAGATACATAAACTCAAAATTGTAATAACTTTTCTATACCCGAGAATACAAATGTACTTATGTTCCTGTGCCAACATTGATAGAGTGGTTGCCTGGAGCATTGTTTTGAAAAAGATTCTGAGATTGCATCTGGGTGCAGAGGGAAAGAATACTATAATTGATTAGCAAATCTTCTATGTGCCAGAAGAGGGGAGTTGCAGCCATATTTTTGTTGTTCTTGGTTATTGCACTTAACCTGGGGCCAGGTTAAGATTTCGCTATTTATGCCACAAATACATTCTATTTTGTTTTCAAAACATACCAAGAATATGATAAAAAGTTAGCCAACTGTAGTAGCCTGGAGGCCTCATCTTCTTAGAACTTATGCTGGGTAAACTATGGAAGATATGATGTATTTGGTGATGGAATAATTACATAAGTTTTTCATTGTTTTTTTTTTTAATTTTTTTTTTCAACATTTATTTATTTTTGGGACAGAGAGAGACAGAGCATGAACGGGGGAGGGGCAGAGAGAGAGGGAGACACAGAATCGGAGACAGGCTCCAGGCTCTGAGCCATCAGCCCAGAGCCTGACGCGGGGCTCGAACTCACAGGCCGCGAGATCGTGACCTGGCTGAAGTTGGACGCTTAACCGACTGCGCCACCCAGGCGCCCCAAGTTTTTCATTGTTGATAGTGAGGCTAGAAAAGGATAAATACATAAAGAAAACTAGAGTTTAAAATGGGAAGTCTTAGAAGGTGATCAAATACCAGTATTAACCAATAGTATAAAATGCAAAGATTGTAAGTATAAAAATTCAAGTATTCAATGAAAGGGAATCAAGGAACAAAATAAAGTATAATATTTTATTAAGGCCATAAAAAGCAGCCTTTGCTTACACACACTGTGGAAAAGCTAGATGCATGAAGTCATCCTGAGTACCAGAAAGATAGAAAAGAGCAGAGATTTTATTCTCCCTGTGAAAGACAAGAAGAGTGAGAGCTGAGCTGGAGTTTGGGCTGAGTTGAAAGCTTCCCCAGGACGAGTAGATTTCTTTCTGCTGTTCTGATCTCTGCTAATCTTAGAACTTTGTTAACATGCTAGTAGAAAGGGTCATGCAGAATAAAACTACTTTTTCCTTTTTAGTCACTCCTTCTGAATTCCAGATATCTGATTATTTTCAAATATCATAATTTTTATTAAGTTGTGATATTTATTAACTACTTTGGACTTACTAAGATCTTTGACCAATTAGCTATGAGACTAATACCAGATCTGTAAGTCTACTGTAATAATAGATAATACTTCACTGGACAAACTTCCCTATTGCCCTAAAACTCAGACTAACTTGAGAAATTAGAATTCTCTCTATAAGGATTTAAAACATTGATAAACAGTGTACAACACACATAAACAAAACACAGACATCAAACTAGTTGACAGAAGAAGCCATTATTCCATTTTTGAAGGTAAGAAAATAATCATAAAATCAATAAATTATTGATAATCTCTACACATTACTGCTCAGTAAATAAAAATGGGGTCTTCAACCTATCTAAGCAAAATATAGTTATGAAGTAATGCTATCTGGTAAAGCAGATTGGTGTAGAAATAAATAATAAGCAGTTTGTTCAATAATTTTTATGTTCATTTAAAATATCTCAGTAATTACATTTTGTACTTCTGCAGACTCATTCTTTTTTTTTTTTAAGTTTATTTATTCTTGAGAGATAGAGAGAGACAGAGCATGAGCGGGGGAGGGGCAGAGAGAGAGGAGGAGACACAGAATCTGAAGCAGGCTCCAGGCTCCGAGCTGTCAGCACAGAACCAGACGCCGGGCTCAAACCCGTGAACCATGAGATCATGACCTGAGCCGAAGCTGGATGCTTAACTGACAGAGCCACCCAGGCGCCCCAAGTAGACTCATTCTTAAGTAAATACAGGCCTTCCAAATGCCTGTTTCCCATTTTTATTAGCTTACATTTGAATTGTTTTCGATTCCTGTACTTAATATAGGTGAATACACATGTATATATTTATAAATATTTGGGGTAAACTTACATCTTGATATATAATATTTTCTTTACACTTTGTTCAGAGCATATTTGACAATTAAATCTCCTAAGCAGTCATATTTCCTGTTAACATTATTGAAGATTAAGGTGCTTCATTCTCCTTTGTTTGGAAAGTATTTTTAAACAAATCAATAGTGTGAAAGGACAATTTGTAATCTGTTATACATTGGTGATTTATATGTATGTATGTATGTATGTATGTATGTATGTATGTATGTATGTATTTATTTATTCATAGCTTCCTTAGCTCACCCATAGCTTAACCCAAATGCCCACTTTAAATTTGGAGAATACATATTGTATTGAGTACTAAATATTCATCTTAGAAGATTTTTGAGTTGCAATGCTTTTAAGCACAACAAAAATTCTTTGTAAAAATTCTTTAAAAGCTCCAGCTATCCTTTAATTTGGTGCTCTTCATATAATACTAAGGAAAAAGTGGATCTCTGATAATTTTTTTAAGCAATGCTTCCATTAACAATACATGTTCTGGGGTGCCTGGGTGGCTCAGTTGGTTGAGCATCGTACTCTTGATTTTGGCTCATGATCTCATGGTTCATGGGTTCGAGTTCCATGTGGGGCTCTTCATTGACAGCTCAGAGCCTGCTTGGGATTCTCTCTCTGCCCCTCCCCTGCTCATGTACTCTCTCTCTCAAAATAAGTAAATAAACTTAAAAAAAATAATGCTCTATAAGTGTGGCTTTCCAGTTTTTCCATAAAACTGATCTCTAGCAGTCATTTAAAAAATATGATAACTTAAAATTCAATAAAGATTATTTTGAAGTCATGGTCAATTTCTTTCTAAGAGTGATCTTTAAAAAAAGGGTAAAATTTGGGGCGCCTGGGTGGCGCAGTCGGTTAAGCGTCTGACTTCAGCCAGGTCACGATCTCGAGGTCCGTGAGTTCGAGCCCCGCGTCGGGCTCTGGGCTGATGGCTCGGAGCCTGGAGCCTGTTTCCTATTCTGTGTCTCCCTCTCTCTCTGCCCCTCCCCCGTTCATGCTCTGTCTCTCTCTGTCCCAAAAATAAATAAAAACGTTGAAAGAAAAAAAAATAAAAAAGGGTAAAATTAGACCACAGGAACATCAGCACATAGGAATCTGAATCTTTTCCCCTCAAGAAATCTAAACTGTGAGATTGTCCTAGGAAAGAAAAATATATGTGAAAAATAATTTATTAATTTAATATTTAGCAAAATCTGTGCCCTACTCAGTGCCTTGTCACGCATGCATTATACCAAGTGTCATTTCATTTTTCATATTATACTTTATAGTCAAATTTTCTTTCTCAATTCACAGTTGTCCTTTGACCAGATACTTCTTCCATAACTGTTTTCTCAGATAGGGGTTTATGCATGCTGCTTCTCATTCCTTTATAGGGTGTTTTTTTGAACAAAAATGAAATTGGTTTCAAGGATAAGTTCTGTCACGTGTGTTTTCACAGCAAAAACAGCACATCGTCCCATTGCTTAAAAAGAAAGAAGTTCAAAATCTGCATCTAGAAGCTATGCCAGGGCCTTAGGCACATGGGGGATTAAATGCATTTCCTGAGTTGGAGATACTTTTGCTTACAGGATACAGGAATAGTAGAACTGATTAACTATATATATATATATATATATATATATATATATATATTATCTCTTTATATATATATATATATTTTATCTCTTTCCTATCTTTTCTCCCCCTGTCCCCATTAGCTATGTTCTTTTTGTGTTCTTTTAGGATTTAAGCTTCTCATATTGAAGTTAGTTTCACATGATTCTGAGATCATAAGTATATGTTCCTGCCATATTTCTTCCCATACACTTCTTATTGATGTCATTCATAATATTACTTTGAGTTTGATTATTTGTAGCCATCTAGAAAGCCTGGCACAAAGAAAAGTGTAAAGGGATTTTACTCAGGAGGAACTTATAAGACAAAAATATCAATTTAAATGGAAGAATGCATGCTTGTTTTGAAAAGTAGAAATGAGAGAGGTTCCTATTCTTTGTAGGTCTTAGTCCTCAGTGCTCATACTGAAATTCTTTTTAGATATCTTTCTTAGTTGATGGATATTTGGACCACAGAGAATACCTAGGTATCTTTGTAACTTTTGAGGTTAACCCAGTTTGATAATCAGTAAGATGATCAATAAATGTTTGAACTGAAAAGAACCTTTTGTAGTTATCAAGCAGTAACTGTAAGCAACACTGTAATGCTTGGGACTGAAAAGGCTATTATGAAAATTGAAAGAGTCATATTTTCCCTGCTGAGATATTAATGTCTGCTTAGCTTGAGCAGAAAAAAAGGGCTACCTCTGGGGAGGGAGTGAGGTAATGTAGAAATTAATTTTGCCATGAAATGATCCAGAACAATCTAGGGCATTCTGAAGTTAGTGCCAAGTGTAGCATATGAAAAACTGTTTTTTAAAACATGTCAACTTTCCCAAAATATGAAGTCATTGCCTTTGGTACAAACTGATTGGCTTGCAAAATTCACCCTCTGGAATAGTCCTAACATCAAATATGAGGGAGTGAGTTCATGAAAGTATTCAAGAAATAAACCTTGTTTATATAAATATAATGAAGTCTGCAAACATAAAATGAAGTAATAAATCAACATGTCATGTTCTTTAAAATGTGATTTTAAAATATATCCACTTATGCAAAAATGCTTAATCAGAGTTAAAAAAAAGGGATACATTCCATTTTATAATGATTTTATTTTTGGAAAAATCTGTATTTACTGTTTTGCTAATGATGTGAGTGATACATGCTCTTTGTGAAACCCTTAAACAATACAGAAGACCTTAAAATAAAAAGTGAAAAATCCTCCTGCTAATCCACTTGCAGAGATACTGCCATTTATAGCTTCTTAAATAATTACAGAATTTTCTCATATATGTATAAACAAATAGTACAAGATAGACTTTTCTCCATTTTCAATGTTTTATTTATATATAGTATGCAAACTGGATAAAAGTATTTTAAAAAGTTTGAAAAAAATGGACATACATGACCTTGAGATATATCCATGAAATAATTGTATATTATTTATAATATATGGATTTTAGCTAATCCTGAATCAGTTTTAAACATTTTACTGAATTGAAAGTAAGTACTCTGTTAATGGTTAAAATTAGTGCCATACTAACCATCCTGTACTACCAATCTCAGAAAATTATAAACTATAGTAAGTCTTTGTGAATGTATACTGAACACTTCACTCTGTTCTAGGTGTTTTCCTGTTTTCCACCGATTAATTTAACCATTGCACCATTTCTGTGGAGTAGGATTAGGATTCTCCATTTATAGTTCTAAAAACCTGGCACTTAGAGGTTAAGTAACTTGTCCAGTGACTTCAAACTCTAGCATATAGTGGAGCCTGTTTCCATTTTATTCTTTCTTATTGAAATCCTGTGTCCATCCTTAAAAGGACAATGAACTTTATTCAGTATTGATGTTTAACTAACTAAAGAGTGAATATATAATTGAATTTTCTAAGAACATAAATATTAAAGCCTATCAGAATATAAGTGTTAAGAGAACAGAAGCTTTTTCTTCCTCACTCTTTTGCCCCTCTGCTTTTAGGCCTAAAGTAAGTATTCACTTAAAAAAATGTTTTTTAACTTAACAGAAGACCATGGGGGAGGGGAAGGAAAAAAAAAAGTTAGGGAGGGAGCCAAACCCATAAGAGACTCTTAAAAACTGAGAATAAACTGAGGGTTGATGGGGGGTGGGAGGGAGGGGAAAGTGGGTGATGGGCATTAAGGAGGACACCTGTTCGGATGAGCACTGGGTGTTGTATGGAAACCAATTTGACAATAAATTTCATATTAAAAATGTTTTTTAATGTTTATTTATTTTTGAAGGAAATAGCACATGTGCATGCCCCCAAGTGGGGAGGGACAAAGAGAGGGAGACAGGATCTGAAGTGGGCTCCACACTGACAGCAGAGAGCCCAATGTGGGGGCTGGAACTCAAGAACTGGGAGATCATGATCTGAGCAGAAGTTCTATGCTTAATTGACTGAGCCTCCCCAGGCACCCGTCATTTTTTTTAATCGATGAATTATACATTTCCACGTCACAGTTAGTTTTTTTTAAAGGACCTATAGCTGAACTGCTTCTCCTTTCCATTAGTGCATACATTGTACTGAACACAGGTATTTAATAAGTAATTCAATCAATTGTATAATTCCAGTCACTGAATAAATGCTATGAAGGAAATGAAGTATGGTTTAGGTATATAGATTTGTGTGTGAGTATGTGTGTTTGTATAAATAGGCTATTTATTATGTATGTGTTATGTTGTATGTATTATATGTGTATGTTGTATGAGTGATGGGTGTGAGTGTGTGTATATTATGTCTACATTTTGTGTGCCAGTCGTGTGTATGTATGGATTGTGCGCATTGAGTGTGTATGTGTATGTTGTACATAAGTGTGTTTTATTTTAGATTGAGCAGTGGGCAGAGATGTTTTTGAAAATGCTTTATTTAATTGCAGACTAAAAGTTTATGTTGTTAGAGTAAGACTTATATAATTCTGTTGGCTTTAAACTATAAATGTGACGGTGAGGAAAGAACTAATACGCATTGAACATCTTCTACTTTCATATATTATTTCATTTAATTATTACAATAACTGTATAAAGGAGATGTTGTTTGTATCCTATAGATGAAGTAGGGTGTGAATTAGTTTAGGGTTACCATGACATCAACAGGCTTAAGAAAAGGGATTCAAAATATATTTCTCTTACTCCAGATTCCATTGCTCTTTCAGCTTTACCACACTGCTTGTCTTAATCAGTTTGGGTTGCTGTAACAAAATACCATGTACTGAGGGGCTTGTAAACAACAGACATTCATTTTTCACAGTTCTGGAGCCTGGGAAGTCCAAGATCAAGGCCCTGGCAGATTTGGTGCCTGCCGAGGGCCTACTTCCTAGTTCATAAGCAGCCATTTTCTTGCTGTGTCTTTACATGGTGGAAGGAAGAGAAAGCTCTCTGGGGTCCGTATGATAAGGACACTAATCTTGTTTATGGGGGTTTCACCTTTGTGATCTAATTAGTTCCCAAAGACCCAATATAACATTACATTAAGGGTTAGGAATTAAACATATGAAGTTGAAGGGGGGGGCACAAACATTCAATCCATAACACTGCCTTTACTAAAAATGGGAAAAAAAACCCAGCCATGGGTAAAGAAGGAGAGAGATGAAAGTACAATTAAAGGTAGAGAGTAGAGAATTCAAAATTTCTGATAATGGAAAGAATTAAAAATAATAGGAAGTCATTTGATGTTTGTTATGGCAAGATAACTGACTTGCTGAATTAAATAAGCCAAAATATGGAAAATACAGAGAGCAATGCCTGGCATATAGTATGTGCTGTATGTGTTAACTTTTATTATTATTACTAGTCTGGTAAATTTATAAGTGAAGCTAATACAGGATATCAACACATGAAGTTTATGTCTTTTATCAATGAATGAGGAATAATTGAGTGCATAGTATAGGTTAGCTATGTATTAACACGTTAGTTCCCATAATGCAAGCAGAAATAGTGGAAAAGTAACACAAATCAATCAAACATTGACTTGGTTCACTTCAGTTGACTTCTGTTGACCGGTTTTTTGTTGACTTCAGTGTTAGGTAATGCTCATAGAACTATCACAAACATATTTGGAAAGTTTGTTTTGGAAATACATAGTTCTTAGAAATGACCAAGAGTTCATTTAGGCACATTATCATAAAGCGGTAGTTCCTATCTTTTTTGGTGCCAACATCTTCCTATTATAACAAATGAAATTCATAGTTATTAGGTAATCAGTTAATAAATAATTTAAAAATCAGAACGTACAGATATTTAAAAAGCTTTTAGAAAGAAGTTTGAGTAATCACAACCAAAACAAATGTACCAAATTCTCCCAGTTCAAAGGCAGAGATTACCAGATTGAAAAATGAAAATAAAATCAGCTATATTCTCTACACGAAATATACATCTAAAGGAAAGGGCTACAAAAAGTTTGAAAATTTAAAGAATGGAAAAAATAAGCAAATCCCAACTAAAAGAAAGTTGTCATTTATGTATTAGTGTCAGGCAAATATATCATTAGAGGATATTGCTATTGATCCAAAGAGTGGTGTCTGGGTGGCTCGATTGGTTAAAGTGTCCACTTAGGCTCAGGTCACGATCTCATGGTTTGTGGGTTTGAGCTCTGCATCAGGTTCCATGCTGACACTGTGGAGCCTGCTGGGGATTTTCTCTCTCTCTCCCTCTCTCTGCCCCTGCTCTGCGCTCTCTCTGTCTCTGTCTCTCTCTGTCTCTTTCAAAATAAAGAAACTTAAAAAAAAGAATTTGACAGTTTTTAGAGATAAAATAGGTTAGGGAAGTTCAAAACATGTCTATAATATTATATTTGAGCATTAGTGACACATGTTCTAACTTAAATCACAGTAACTGTCTTCTTTTAATTGAACCTGCATTTTACATTCTGGACTTTAGTTTGTTGTCTAAATAAAATATTTGTGTTATTATTGTTATTTTGGTGTTGTAAAATATTGGTGTTATTATTTTGTTGTTTGTAACATAGAGGCATGTTCTCATAGTACAAAGGAAAAATCCTTTTTATTCCAATGTTGCAGTAGATTGTTGTAGTAGATTAACGACTTTTATTCATTAGTGAGAGAATAACTTTAAGAGGAGTTACTTAGAACTCCAAGAACTCCAAGAACAGTCCTTTCCTTTTTCTTTGTGATCACCTGAATAAGACAATTAATTGTGGTGCCTGGGAGAGCTAATTTATGATGCCCTCCCCACAAATGGATAGGACATAGAAATCGCATCATCTATTAGAGAAGAAAGTCTCAGTTGTGGCAAAAAAAGATTAATGACTTTCCTTTAGGTATAAACTCATACAGGTCCTTTCAGCATTTATGCTGTTGTATAAAGACTATTATAGCAAGTTGTGGCATTATTCCAAATTAATACCACACAATAAATTTTGTTGGACATATCATACTGGTGATTTTATGTAGTAGGTTGTTAAAAATTCTCTTGCAGTAAATATGTTGATTTCAGTGTTAGGTAATGCACACAGGAAAGCATATTAACAGGAATTTAACTGCTAAATGATGTTGGCATTTGCTTACATGTGATTGGTGTTTTTGGTGATGAAATCCACTATAATTGTAGTATTTTTTTTCTCAGAAAACTAGAGATTTTCTTAAACATATGCTGTATAGTGTATGTTGTGCCATGTGATATATATCAGCACTTGTAGTTGCCACTCAGCCAAAGGCTGTTGACATGGATTGATAGTTTTCAGTAAGAGTGTTTTCATTGCAAATGAGATACCTTAAGAACTCAGAGTTGTTGAATAAAACAGTACATTTAAGATGTGTTTTTGGACTGCAGATACAAAGATAACACAATTATATATCCTCAAAAGGAGCTTGTTTATCTTTTTTTCTTTTGATCTCTAATCGATTTTCTCATTTATAAAAGTGGACAATAACTAAGCTATCCAATTCATGGAGTTGCTATGAAACAATAGAAACAAATACAAGTATTTGTTATTTGTTTATGTAAGCTGGAATGGGGATAAAAGGGGGTTTTATAATAGATATTTGAAGATAGATGAATTAGAAAATAAATCTGTGTCATAAAGGAGGATGTTTGACTTAAAAGTTAAAATCCATTAAAATCCAGATTGCTTAGAAGTGGGTTCTATCCAGGTAAAGACTGTCATAAAAACAGATGGCTGATGATTTTCAGTAATTTAAGGGTCTTGGTGGGTAATAATAATTCTACTGCTTTGTGAAGATGACTGAAACATATCTGAAGGACTTGATACTGGCAAATCAGAGCAATAGGTTGGATTACTAGCAGCTATGACAGCATTGAAGGGTCACCATTATAGATAGAGTTTTTAAATTGCTATTTCTATTAAATAAGATACTGGTCTTGGAGCTAAGCTCTGAGGAAGAAGCTTTTTGGGTGAAGCAACTGAGTCTGTATTGTTCATTTTGTACCAGTGGAAAGTGGCCTCTTAGCATAGGGAGTGGTCCTAGGGCAGTGGTGTGACAGCACCAGCAATATAGGAATGGGAGTGAAGTATGTCTGGGAGAAATAATGTCCTGGAGTTATACTCCAATGAAGTAATCAAATTTAATCTAGCATGGAAGTCAATATGGAATTTTGCTTTATCACAAAATTATTTTAATGCGGCTGTTGTATATGCCAAGAAGCACTTGAGTAGGAATTAAGTGACCAACTGTCCTGGTTTTTCTGGGATGGAGGTATTTCCCAGAACATGAGATTTTTCAGTGCCAACCTGGGACTGTCCTGGCAAACTGGGACCACTGATCACTTTAAGAGGAAATTATCAGATGTGGTCATGGGCTCTGAGTTGTACAAGTTTTTCTCAGCCTGCACTGAGGAAAAGGACCTCAAGAATGTCTTTGGAGTATAGTTTTATCTAGTTTTCTCTGAAGAGCAGGAGTGAGGGAGAATTTCTGTGTACATTACTGAGTATATGAGTTATCACAGTAGTTTTTCTATGCACTACATTTACTAATGAAATAAAATGGGATTGTGTGCCAATGCTTATACCCCTTACAAAAGTTTCTGGTAGAAGGATTGACCAATCCCATTCTAAGGATGTGAGAAGGACCAGGGAGAGGAAAAGCATGACTTGCCTGATTTAAGGAAATCTATGAAAGGACATAATCAGGAAGATGGGCAAACCTCTAGAAGATCTGGGATAACAGCTTGAAGTTCCCAGTCCTTGATCACTTGCATGTAACCAGCACTTGGAGATGGGAGCAACAGCAAAAGGAAGTGGCCCATCTTCAGTCTGCTTACCAAAAAGAGAAGCTATAGAGAGGGGTGGCCCTTTAGTAACACTAGAGAAATTTCCAGTCTGTCTTACAGATTGAATAAGCACACACACACACACACACACACACACACACACACATACATAAAGTTCTGTGCTTGGTACTTGGGGACTATGATGGTAATTAAGCAGAAAGAGAGCTATAGACCAGAATTCTCAACCTTGGCACTATTGGCTTTTATGGTTGGATAAATGTTTGTTGTGAGGGGCTGTTCCGGGTTGGTGTTGGTAAACAGAACCCTTGGTTTCTAATTACCAGAGATCTCTGGTGTCTCTCCCTAGTTGTGACAACCAAAAATGTCTTCATACACTGCCCAGTGCCCCTGGGGGGGCAAAATAGCTCTTTGCTGAGAAACATTGCTATAGATAATAATAGTACATAGAAGCAAAAGAGAATTGATATACATCACAAGACAGCATTAATGGACCTTGTTGAAGTAGGACTTTGTTGGAGAGCAATGTTAATAATCATGGCTGTTATATTCTGAATACTTATTATATGTAAGGCAGTGTGCTATAAGTGCTTTACATTTATCATTTCAATCATTATCATTAGAAGGGACTTCTAGGGTTGGTGCTACACAAGGTGAAATAAATGAAGCACTCACAAGAATCCAAGGGTACACTTCTATAAAGTTTTTTTCTTTTTAAAAATGTTTTTATTTTTGAGAGAGAGCAAGAGCACAGTTGGAGGAGGGGCAGACAGAGAGGAGGACAGAGGATCTGTAGCAGGCTCTGCACTGACAACAGAAAGCCCTGACACCTGGGGCTCGGACTCACCACACTGGGCTCGGACTCACCACATGGGTCTCATACTTATGAACTCTGAGATCATGACCTGAGCTAAAGTCAGATGGTTAACTGACTGAGCCACCCAGGCACCCCAAACTTTTTTCTTTCATGGATTAAAGACTGTATAAATATAGGTAAGAACAAATACCTGTAGCTGCGCCAGTAACTGTGAGTTTATCTGTTTGTCCCATAAACCCAGGAATTCTGATAAATACTATTTCACAAAATCCCCAAAATGGGAATATGTTTAGTGCCTTTATAACTGTATTAGTTGCTTTATTAGTATATTCCTGATAGATTACTTCTGTTTTGTCTAGGCTTTGGGGAGAGCTGGATCCTTCTGTTACAATTTTATAAATATGATTAGAAGAATTTCCCCTAGGTGAATTTCTGGGTTTGCACATTTAAGGTCTTTTCTCCCTTTATGTACTATTTTCTGTTGGGAGATACAGGACACTGTGTATGCCTTTCTTTCACAGTGACAGTTGGGTCAGCACAGTAGATTGTAGAAATGGATGTGAACTACAAATATAGTCTACTAACCTCACACTAAATGGATCACCAATTCTAGTTCTCCTGAGCCAGATCCCAATGCCACCCACAACTGAAGAGAAATTGTGAAGTCAGATCATGAACTTGTACAGTGCTGTATGCCAATTTTATCTCAATAAAACTGGGGGAAAAAAAGAAGCTCTAGGGGCGCCTGGGTGGCGCAGTCGGTTAAGCGTCCGACTTCAGCCAGGTCACGATCTCGCGGTCCGTGAGTTCGAGCCCCGCGTCGGGCTCTGGGCTGATGGCTCAGAGCCTGGAGCCTGTTTCCGATTCTGTGTCTCCCTCTCTCTCTGCCCCTCCCCCGTTCATGCTCTGTCTCTCTCTGTCCCAAAAATAAATAAACGTTGGAAAAAAAAATTTAAAAAAAAAAAAGAAGCTCTAATGGAGATGAAGTTGATCTTATATTTGATAATATTTTGAAATCTGTTATTATTCCCAAGAGGCTGTTGATACTATATATTTTTCTAGATGGGTGATCACATAATTGAAATTATTATTTCAAAAATAAATAATACAGGAAAACTTCATAATTAATTCATAAATGAGTAAAAAATACATCATAATCAAATAGCGTTTATTCTAGGAATGTGAGGACACCAGCATCAGAAAAATCTATAAGAGTAATTTACAACACTAATTGACTAAGGAGCAGAAATATATAATAACTTTAATTACATATGGAGAAAATTTGATTAAGTTCAGAAAACATTTATGGTTAAAAACTGTTAGAAACCTAGAAGAAAGAAACTTCCTGGACTTGATAAAGGTTATATACTAAACACCTTTGGCAAATATTATGCTTAATGGAGAAACTTATATATTACTTTTAATATAGGTGAGAAGACAATGGTTTTATTATTACTAATAATATTTAAAAAATTTTTGGAGGTCCTAGAAAATGATGAAAAGAAATGAAAAAAAAAAGTATGAAAAAAGTTAGTTTTAAGGGGGAGGAGAAAAAGCTGCCATTTTATAGACTTTGACTATTCATTTTTTTGATTACCACTTAACATTTCTTTAGTATTTATTCGATTTAAGTTCTCTATTTCTTTTTATACACCTTGGTATTTATTTTTAAAAAAAAAATTTTTTTTTCAACATTTATTTATTTTTGGGACAGAGAGAGACAGAGCATGAACGGGGGGGAGGCAGAGAGAGAGGGAGGCACAGAATCAGAAACAGGCTCCAGGCTCTGAGCCAATCAGCCCAGAGCCTGACGCGGGGCTCGAACTCACGGACCGCGAGATCGTGACCTGGCTGAAGTCGGACGCTTAACCGACTGCGCCACCCAGGCGCCCCTATACACCTTGGTATTTAATACTCTCTTAGAAATTATGCATTTCCTCTAGGCTTTAAAACTTATTAGCATAGAGCTGTCCAAAAACTGCTTTATTATTAAGAAAATCTTACGTCTATAATTACTTCCCTTTTTCATTTTATATTTTTTTGTGTTTGATCCCTTTTTATTCTTATCAGTCTTATTAGAATTTTTATATTATTAAAATACTTTTCAAAGAACTATCTTCTGTTTTTGTTTACTATATTCTTTTTGTGTGTGAATTTTCTGTTGCTCTATTTCCAATTTGTTGAGCTGAATTTATTTTTAAGCAATATGGCTTATAATTTAATTAACTAATTAATAGCAAAATTAACATAATTTTCTTGCATTATAGTAAAAGAAAATCTATATGATATTGATCTTTTGGAGTTATTGAGAGACTTTCTTTGTAGCCCAGCACATGCTGTATTTTCATACAATTATGGGTGTTTGAAAATAAAATGTTTTCTCTGTTTTTCGCATGTAGAGTTTGATGTGTTTTATATATAATTGTATTGTTCGGGTTTTCAATATTTCTACTCCTTTTTTTATCTGTTTGATTTACAATTTCTAAGAAAGTTGTATTACAATCTTTTTAACTGTTGAATTTATCTACTTCTTCCTGCACTTGTGTTTATTGTTTCTTGGCATAATTTGAGTGAATATTTATAAAAAAAATGTATATCCTATGTTTTTGGCGGATGTATATTCTTTATTGTTTTTTTAAAAAGAATATAATGTCCTTTTTCTTGATGATCTTTGTACTTCAAATTCTTATGTATCCAATATTAACATTACTGCCACAGCTTTTTTGGATTCTGTTTTATTTTCAGCTTTCCATGCCTTTTAAGATTATTTTTCAGGGTGCCTGTGTGGCTCAGTTGGTTAAGCTTCAGACTTTAGCTCAGGTCATGATCTGGTGATTTGCGAGTTTGAGCCCCACGTGGGGCTCTGTGCTGACAGCTCAGAGCCTATAGCCTGCTTCGATTCTGTGTCTTCCTCTCTCTGCCCCTCCCCCACTTGCATTCTGTCTCTTTTCTCTCTCTCTCAAAAATAAATAAACATTAAAAAAAAAAGACTGTCTTTTATAGCCAGTATGTAGTGGGATCTTATTTTGTGATCCAACCTGAGAATCTTTTTCTTTTATGAGTAAGTTTAATTTATTCAAATTTATTGAAATTACTGTTATATTAAGAACTAGTTCTTTTACCTTATTTTATATTTTTCATGTTTTTGAAAATTTTTTTACATGTTTACTTGTTTTTGAGAGAGAGAGACAGAGAGAGCGTGAGCGGGGAAGGAGCAGAGAGAGAGGGAGACACCAAATGTGAAGCAGGCTCTAGGCTTTGAGTTGTCAGCACAGAGCCTGAGGTGGGGCTCGAACTCCTGAACTGTGAGGTCATGACCTGAACTGAAGTCTGACACTTAACTGTTTGAGCCACCCAGGTGCCCCATATATTTTTCATATATTTTCTTTCTCTTTCTTTTTCCTCCACTTTTTCTTCTGCATGCTAAAAGTAAAACATTCTATTTTTTTAATTTTTTTTTAACGTTTATTTATTTTTGAGACAGAGAGAGACAGAGCATGAATGGGGGAGGGTCAGAGAGAGGGAGACACAGAATCTGAAACAGGCTCCAGGCTCTGAGCTGTCAGCACAGAGCCTGACGGGGGGCTTGAACTCATGGACCGCGAGATCATGACCTGAGCCCAAGTCGGCCGCTTAACCGACTGAGCCACCCAGGCGCCCAATGCATTCTATTTTTTATAGTGATTGCCTTTTTCTTAAAAGTCCTACTCATGCTTATTTACTCCTGTTTGATTAATGGAATTTATTAATATCTGCATATTCCCTATAACAAGGCAAGCCCTGTGCCGTACTCTCTAATCCCTTAATTTCTTTCCAAAACCTAATCATATGACCAAAATTTTCCTTCTAGATTTTTATAGATAGACTTTATATTTTGCTTTTTTGGTAGGATTTTTATGACAACTATTCATTTTATCAAGATATTTTGTTACATTTATTTTCCATATCACTTGAAAAAATTCCTGATTATTTTCTCTTTTTTGTTTGCTTAATTTCCCCCAAAGTGTTTTCAGCATGGACCTTTGTATGGAAAACCATCTAAGGCCTTGTGTCTTGAGTTTGGTTACCCAGAAGAAGCCAGGGATTTACTATGAAAATATTCACTAAATATGACTAGTAGAATGGAAAACGGAAAAGTATGAAGCTAAGCAAAGATGAGATTTTAGGCAAAGTCCTAGCCTTTGCATGATGCTGTGGGGAGAGCTGGAGCACAAATAAGACTTCAGAAATTGTCCCACCTTGAGAAGGAAGCTGGGCTTTTATATTCCCACACCAGTTATTCATTGGCTATGGGCTGCTCCAGTAGGGTGTAAATTTCCAGGCACTTCTTGTTTTTTGAGAGTGCAGTTGAAACTTCTCCAGTAGCCGAAGGGAAATCTTCTGAATTAGTTAAATCTACCCAAAAGGAAACAGAGCATACAGAGTCTAAAGGATAGACACACAAAACCAGTAAGTGAGATCTAGGTAAAACATCAGTTGTGTCCACTATTGTCCTTCCCTTCCTCTGCTGAGATTCATTTAGTTCACACAGAAAGATCAATCCATTGTACAATGGCTTCTTCTATATTTTGAGTGGTCACAATTTCTGGAGGAAAATTTACAGCAGGTATTTAATGAGATGAGCTATAGCCCTTTGTCCTGAATTTGTAACTATGTTTATCATTGATGTTTATCATTTCTTCCTCTACCATCCATTCTAGATTCTTCTCACTCTGGCTAGAACCTCTGCTATTCTAGTGGTTTGGCCAGAAATTTGAACCTTTGGGTACCATGTCCTTATAATATAACATGGTTGTTTAATTATCTTTTTACAGTTATTAGTGGGCAGTGAAATAAATACTAATAGATATGACAGTGGATCAACTTAGTGTCAAATACATTCCTCCCTTCCCCAACTTTCTAGCATCATCTTTACTTCCTCATTATGATAAGGATCAATTACCCCTATTGGTATGGTAATCTTTTTTTCTGCCTACTTTTCTATCAGCACAAGGATCCCAATTTTGACAATTGTAGCTTTCATTTTAGTGAGACTCATAAATTGGTCCCTTGGCAAAAGCATCCTTCTGGGACTCTGGAACATTAGACCTAAAAGCCTAGATTTGTTGGGACAAGAAACACAAAATTCCTTAAGAACTTACCTGGGAATGACCTTAAGAGCCACTCCTACTTCTAAAATGTAGTTACTGAATCCAGAAAAAAATTAATGGTAATTTGGTTTCGGGTATATATAGTATCGTGAAAGAGAGTGTCCCAAACATACAGAGTGTTACCCCCTGGCTTGTACCTTAGCTATACCTTTCAAGTTCCATTCTAACATTCTGCCAAACTGATAGCTTATGGATAATACAATTCTTTTGGCCAGTTGATCTCATGGTTATGTGCTCACTGTTGCACATCCTTTGCTGTTGGATGGTTTCCCTGGTTCAAAGCAATTTTATATGGAATTCCATGTTACTAAGTCATATTCTTTGTGAGCCTTAGGGTAGTTATGTTGGCTGAGATAGGGCAGGTAGGAAAAGAAAGTCCATACCTAAAATACTTGTAAATCTTGGTGAGAACAAGTCATTACCCTTTCTTGGAGAAAAGAGTCACCAAGGAGAGCCTATATTATTGACTTCCCATCAAGAAGATTGTTGATCTTGAAGAATGATCTTAACAAGGTCTCAGTTTTTGTATCTGTTGCTAAAATTACTATATATACTCAGCAGAGGCACTACCCAGATGAGCTTTGGTTGGGGATTGAGCCCGTGTATAGGCTCGATCTCTTCCAGCATCACTATTGTATTCTTGGGCCCACTGAGCAAGTACTAAGGTGTCTAAGTACAGAAGCTGGCAGACAGCTACTGGATAAATCATCATGTTTACCCGGTTGTTTAGTATGTTTTCTGTAATTTGTGCTTTCTCAGGGGCATTTAGTGTGTTTCAAGGATGCTCACATTTTGTGCCCGTTCCCACAGGCTCATCTATACATTTCTTTCTAAGACTTTCTTATCTCTGATCTTCTAATCTTGCTCTTTCCTAGCCTCTGACCCACCAGGCCAAATCATTTTCCACTGTCTATGTGATTATATATATTCTTATCTTCAGCCAGTTATTTAATTTTTTTTCAGAAAAATTGGGTGCACTGCTCCAAGTTTTGCCTATTCAGAGAATCTCTACTCACTGCTGTCTTTCAGGTCTCCCCTTGAGTTGGGCTTCAGTAGTCTACTTTCATCTTGCCTCTACATATCTAGTAGACCATCCATGAACCAGTTATGGGTTTTTTTTTTCTCTGTCAGCTGGTTGTAAGAAACTGTCCCATAAGCCCATAGGTATAAGAAAATGGTGAGTTACTGGTACATGATCAACCCGATCGTGAAGCTTACTTGTGTCTTTTAGATTTCCTTGGTTCTGTGCTGGAGGTACCTGGATGGCACTGATCTTGAAAAATGTGTTGTTGGGGTGCCTGGGTAGCTCAGTTGGTTAAGTGTCTGACTCTTGGTTTCAGCTCAGGTCATGATCTCACAGTTTGTGAGATTGAGCCCTGTGTCAGGCTCTGCACTGACAGCGTGGAGCCTGCTTGGGATTCCCTCTCTCTGTCTCTGTCTCTCTCTCTCTGTCTCTCTCTCTGCCCTTCCATGCCCTCTCAAAATAAATATATAAATTTAAAAAAATGTATTGTTTCTGGGGCCAGTTAAACCTTATAACTTTCTCAGGTCTAACAGCATCTGGTTCATTATGGGCAGCTATGCTTGATGGTCACTTGCTTTCCAGTGGTCACACATTTATTTTCTACCATAGCCCGAGAGCACGCTAGGTGCTGATTTTTAAATAGGATACAATTCTCTACTGTAGATAGCATGACTTTGACCTAGAACCTTAGGGGTCTGTGCTGCGACTCTCATATTGGGTCTTGACAGAGATTCTACACAATGTTAATTACGTATATAAATATAAATTTGTTTAGTACTATGGGGCCTGGTGGGATGTGTGGCCCAAGTGGCAGGGTGGTTTGTACTTTGGTCTGTATTTACTACAGAACTCTCTTTTAAGTCATTTGATAAGTGGATTGAAACAATATTCTCAAAGGCCTCCAAGTGCTATACTTCTTTCTAAGTGGTAGGAAGTGAAAGGTGCAATAATTTGCCCTTTACCTTGAAAAGGATGTTATAGCATGCACCAGACCACTGGACCTCTAAATACTTGACTGCTATATCAAGCCCTTAGGTCTTTGTAGTATCCATAGCCCATTTTTAGGAGCTTGTGTATGTTATTAGGACATTCAGAGTGCTTGCCATTTTCTGCTCACCAGTTCTATTTATCAAGTTACCCATATATTGCACCAGTGATATGTTCTATGGAATGTCTAGATGATCAAGGTCCCTTAGGACTATGCAGTGACAGAAGAAAGGTGATTCAACATATCCCTGGGTGATACCATAAGTGTATAGTGGTTATTAATTTCAGATATATGAGAACTGCTTTTAGTACCTTCCTGATGGGTATCCACAAGATCAGTAGCTCCATAACACATACTAGAGGCCACGTTGACCTGTAAAAATACCACATTTAGCAAAAAAAAGTTAAATTGGGACTAGTATTTAATTAAATTATGGATTATACTGTCATCTGCCTTGGTCCATTTGATTTTTTATGACCAGACTGGTGAATTAAATGGATTCCTAATGGGAAACACCATTCCTGTATTTATAAGTCTTTGAGTTTGGCTCTAAACTCTGTCATTCCACCAAGAATACATTATTGTTCTTGATTTCCTATCTTACCTGATGTGGGGTGTTGTAGTGCGGTCTCTGTTATCAGAGTGATTTTAGATCCTGAAATCAGTAACCATCAAAAGACCCTGGTTCCCCTTTCCTCAAGGTAGTTAGTTGATAAATGACCCTAAGTCACTGTGGGGAAGGACTGAGGGAACCACTACCATCAATTGCTCTGGTATTTTAGGATCTTTCCTTAGAGAGATATGACCTCTCCTTTTTTTTTTTTTTTAATTTTTTTTCAACGTTTTTTATTTATTTTTGGGACAGAGAGAGACAGAGCATGAACGGGGGAGGGTCAGAGAGAGAGGGAGACACAGAATCGGAAACAGGCTCCAGGCTCCGAGCCATCAGCCCAGAGCCCGACGTGGGGCTCGAACTCACAGACCGCGAGATCGTGACCTGGCTGAAGTCGGATGCTTCAGCCACCCAGGCGCCCCGATATGACCTCTCCTTTAATTGATGAGTTCTTGTCTAAGAACTGACTCAGTATGGAATGTAGGTGAAAGATTGCAATTTTCCATCAGGGAAGTTGATATCATCCTTCTGTTCATCCATTCTTGATCTCTCTTGAATCTGTCTTTCATCTATCTCTCTGTGTGTCTATGTGTCTGTCTACCTATCTACCTCCTGCCAGCCTATCCAGTTATCCATCTGTCTTTTAAATATCCCTCATCTCAAGAAACTCCTTTGTTACTATTTGTTTTGCTCGTAGGAACCATGGTCTATTAGTCATCATGATAGTTCTATGTGGGTCAGGGTGCCCCAGATGTCATTTCACCATGCTGCCAATTATAGTTATTACATGTACCTTTCCTCTGACAATTAAGTGCTGCCAGCTGCCTCTGCTATTCTGGAATCCTATCATCCTCATTGATATTAGGGAGCCATGTTTATTTATTTATTTATTTTTAATGAAATTTATTGACAAATTGGTTTCCATACAACACCCAGTGCTCATCCCAAAAGGTGCCCTCCTCAGTACCCATCACCCACCCTCCCCTCCCTCCCACCTCTCATCAACCCTCAGTTTGTTCTCAGTTTTTAACAGTCTCTTATGCTTTGGCTCTCTCCCATTCTAACCTCTTTTTTTTTTTCCTTCCCCTCCCCCATGGGTTCCTGTTAAGTTTCTCAGGATCCACATAAGAGTGAAACCATATGGTATCTGTCTTTCTCTGTATGGCTTATTTCACTTAGCATCACACTCTCCAGTTCCATCCACGTAGCTACAAAAGGCCATATTTCATTTTTTCTCATTGCCACGTAATATTCCATTGTGTATATAAACCACAATTTCTTTATCCATTCATCAGTTGATGGACATTTAGGCTCTTTCCATCATTTGGCTATTGTTGAGAGTGCTGCTATGAACATTGGGGTACAAGTGGCCCTATGCATCAGTACTCCTGTATCCCTTGGATAAATTCCTAGCAGTGCTATTGCTGGGTCATAGGGTAGGTCTATTTTTAATTTTCTGAGGAACCTCCACACTGCTTTCCAGAGTGGCTGCACCAATTTGCATTCCCACCAACAGTGCAAGAGGGTTCCCGTTTCTCCACATCCTCTCCAGCATCTATAGTCTCCTGATTTGTTCATTTTGGCCACTCTGACTGGCGTGAGGTGATACCTGAGTGTGGTTTTGATTTGTATTTCCCTGATAAGGAGCGACGCTGAACATCTTTTCATGTGCCTGTTGGCCATCCGGATGTCTTCTTTAGAGAAGTGTCTATTCATGTTTTCTGCCCATTTCTTCACTGGGTTATTTGTTTTTCGGGTGTGGAGTTTGGTGAGCTCTTTATAGATTTTGGATACTAGCCCTTTGTCCGATATGTCATTTGCGAATATCTTTTCCCATTCCGTTGGTTGCCTTTTAGTTTTGTTGGTTGTTTCCTTTGCTGTGCAGAAGCTTTTTATCTTCATAAGGTCCCAGGAATTCACTTTTGCTTTTAATTCCCTTGCCTTTGGGGATGTGTCGAGTAAGAGATTGCTACGGCTGAGGTCAGAGAGGTCTTTTCCTGCTTTCTCCTCTAAGGTTTTGATGGTTTCCTGTCTCAGATTCAGGTCCTTTATCCATTTTGAGTTTATTTTTGTGAATGGTGTGAGAAAGTGGTCTAGTTTCAACCTTCTGCATATTGCTGTCCAGTTCTCCCAGCACCATTTGTTAAAGAGACTGTCTTTTTTCCATTGGATGTTCTTTCCTGCTTTGTCAAAGATGAGTTGGCCATACATTTGTGGGTCTAGTTCTGGGGTTTCTATTCTATTCCATTGGTCTATGTGTCTGTTTTTGTGCCATAGGGAGCCATGTTTAATAACAGCATGTCCTGTCATCAACTTCAGCTTGCAGAGGACAGCCATTGCTAAAATTCTCAGTAATTGTGGCATTTCTCTCTCCAGTGCATTCCTTATCACCATAGTTAATGAAATGTTCCCCAACCCCTTCCAGGGAAATTCAGCTGGTAGATTCTCAAGTCTTATGTAATAGAATCATTGTAGCATGTTCATTTGTCTGGGACATTTTCTTCCTGTCCTCAGTACTCTAGTAGGACAGTTCTAACATCTTAAATGTATTGAAAAGAAAGCCACATTTTCCCCAAGCTTGCAACACCATCCAGCAGCATATCAGAAGTTGCCAGGGCATTAAGTCCTGAACCACAGAGAGTGCCCCCATATCAACAAACTTTCTCTGATCCAGCTTTAAATTCATATCCCCTTCTGGCTCAGAATCTTCAAGAGCCACTTCCAGGCATGCTGTCCTGCTTCCTACAGGTTCACATTAGCAGGACTTTATAGCAGCTTTCGTAAAAAATCCCTTTTCTCACTAGCATTGAGAGCAATTCTCAGGTCAGGTTATGCTAACATTTGGTTGTAGATATTCTGTGTTAGACCGGAAAGGAGATAGGAGGCAAATCTGAGGAGGGTGGCATTTTCTTTTTCTTTCTTTTCTTTTTTTTAATGTTTATTGATAGAGGGAGAGAGAGAGCACGTGTGCACATGCATAAAACGTTTTTAATGTTTATTGATAGAGAGGGAGACACAGAATCTGAAGCAGGCTCCAGCCTCTGAACTGTCAGCATAGAGCCTGATATGGGACTCGAACTCATGAACTATGAGATCATGACCTGAGCTGAAGTGGGAGGCTTTAACCTACTAAGCCACCCAGGCACCCCAGGAGGGCAGCATTTTCTAGCAAGCATCTGCCTCAGTTGAGGCTTCTGCATGGTCTTTGGGCTACCATTTAAAATCAGTGTTAAATGAGGTGAAATAATTTCCTTCCATCTGTTTTGGAGGAATACATATTCCTTCAAAGATTATACATGGTATAAGAACTTAATTTTTGTTTTCCTTTTTTAGTGATTTTAAGTTTATATTTAAAAATGGGACTTAAACATTATTCAGTGAATGAGACTGAAAACATTCTCAAGAATATTTGAAGTGAAAATTTACCTAAACCAGGCTTATAACATTTAATTATTGGCCTGGATATGGGTTTGGATTCTTAATTTAAAAACATGGAGTATTTTCCTACTACTATTTAGCACTTTCCACTGGATATTTCCTCACCAAGTAGAAATGAGTCTTACTCAGAATAGGAAAGCTGATATGTTGAATAACTTATTGTTCACATTTGGCAGTTAACTGCAGAGATGTAAAGTTAATAATATGCTTGCCAGGAAAGTTATAAATCAAAAATGAAAAAAAAATTCTGGCAGTGAAGACACAACTGGAACATTTTGCACTAAGACAAGTAGTTAATCATCCAGCTCTGCTCTTGGCTAATAACTCATAGAATGTAAGAAGGAAACAAATGACCAATATTTTCCCATCATCATGGCTTTAGTGTACTGGGTTGACAGAATACTGTTGGTAAAATTAGGAGAAAAATTATAGGCAGAGGGAAAGTGGTCTCTTTATTTAAGGCATAAGTTGAACACTTTTTGTTGGCTTGCAACATTTATAACACTCTACACTCTTCTTCAACAGCCCTGTGGCCTTATAAACTCATTATGTGATTACCTAAAGACTATATAGGTTAAAATTCTTACTTTCCAAGCTCTGTGATTGGTGGTGATTGATAGCTTTGTGTAAAGACTCAAGATGGTAAATTTGTGGTTTGTAGTCTTGAAATCATTGTCTTCTCATTTGCCTGTATTTTTTTTTTTTTTTGAGAAAGCGCATGCATGCTAGCATGAGAGGAGCAGAAGATAAGAAAGAGAATCCCAAGCAGGTTCCATGCTCAGCGCAGAGCCTAATATGGGGCTCATTCTTAGGACCGTGAGATCATGATCTAAGCCAAAATCAAGAGTCAGACACTCAACTGACTAAGCCATGTAGGCACCCCTCATTGGCCTGTATTCTATGCATCCTAGCCTGTATAAGAAAACTGACAAATGCCTTAAAAATATGATCTAATATATTATTATCCTGTTAATGATATTTATGTTATGTGATCACATTATTTTATTTTTCTCATCTAACTGTTATAGTTATAGGCATGAAATTGAACTTTATTAATTAGCATTGTATTTTCTGAGGAAGTTTTTTTCTTGAAGCTTTTTCTTTTTTGTAATCCATGAGATTATATTATTTAAATTTTATGACTGTTTTAACAGATTTCTTAAAATGGACTTAGGACAATTTAGAAATTGTGTCTTCAACTTTTGAGGTGAACTCAAACTTTTGTTATTTTATTATGAATCCATTAACCAACAAATTAATCACTTAGTCAAAAAAATATAGTGAGTATGATATTTCTCAGGCAGTGTAATGTAACCGTGTTTATTTTTTTGTAATTCAACCTAAGCTTTCTTTTGAACATCCAGTCTATCTAGAAGCAGAAAGCTTAATTTAGTAATTTTTCAGTACATGTAGTGGACTTATTCTCTCTCTGCCTGTCCTCTTTTTGAAAGCGAAAATGTTTCACTCATTTAGCTTAAAGCCCTCCGTACTTCTTGAACTTCTTATGTCCTCCAACTATGCATAAAATCATTTCTGTTCTTTCATGCCACTGCTTATTTGGAGTCTGATAGCATGCTTCTTCCTTTATCAACAGATAGGAAGGACAGAATAAGCTTTCGGTACTTAAATATATTAGAGATCTATTTACACTTACTTGCAGTGGGAATAATAGAGGGTGGAGGCCATTCTAAGAGACTCACATAAGCATCTTACTCTATTATTCTTTTTACAAGTTTCTTCTTGAGGGGCGCCTGGGTGGCTCAGTTGGTTAAGTGTCCAACTTCGGCTTCGGTCATGATCCCATGGTTTGTGAGTTCAAGCCCCATGTTGGGCTCTGTGCTGACAGCTCAGAGCCTGGAGCCTCCTTCCGATTTTGTGTCTCCCTCTCTTTCTGCTCCTTCCCCACTCATACTTTGTCTCTCTGTCTCTCAAAAATGAATAAATGTAAAAAAAAAGTTTCTTCTTGAATGGGAAAGCTAATTTCTTCATCCTTCATTAGTTAAAGCATTTATTTTATGTTTTATATTGTAGACTTTCTGACTTTTTGTTGTTTCTTTGTGGGCTTTAAAACTTTATTTTTAAAGTCAAGAACTGAGAATTTATTTCATCCTTTATTTGTTCTTTCTGCATTTCTGCTAGAATAACCCTGTTCTGAGGATAAGTATAGTATTATTTCACTGATCCTTGATTTGAGGAGGGATGTCAGTTAGAAGGAAGTGTGTATGTGTGAATGTTGGGGGTAGTGGGAGTAGGCAGAGGTTAGGAAGGACCACACTGGTAAGTAATTCACATGATCATCTCACCACACAGATATTGATTTGGTGTTTATTACAAGTCAGATTCTGTCTCAGGTATCATGAAGGAGATAAAAAGATATATTCCTGTTTTCAGAGTCCTTGCTGTTAGTGGAGGGAAAGAGAACAAAATATGTGAAATAATTAAGGTATAATTAAGAAAACACATAATAAAAATGGCAGAAACCTCTTTGATTTTTGCCATAGCAACTTCTTACTAGACATGTCTCTGGAGGCAAAGGAAATAAAAACAAAAATGAGCTATTGGGACCTCATCAAGATAAAAAGCTTCTGCACAGCTAAGAAAACAATCAACAAAACTAAAAGGCAACTGATGGAATAGGAGAAGATATTTGCAAATGACATATTGGATAAAGGCTTAATATCTTAAATCTATAAAGAACTTATCAAACTCAACACCCAAAAAACAAATAACCCAGTGAAGAAATGGGCCGAAGACATCAATAAACACTTTTCCAAAGAAGACGTCCAGATGGCTATCAGACATTAAAAAATGCTAAACATCACTCATCATCAGAGAAATACAGTCAAAGCCACCATGAGATATCACCTCATACCTGTTAGAATGGTTAAAATTAACAACCCAGGAAACAACAGATGCGACTATGCGGAGAAAGGGGAACACTTTTGCACTGTTGGTGGGACTGCAAAGTGGTGCAGCCACTCTGGAAAATGGTACAGAGGTTCCTCAAAAAGTTAAAAATAGAACTACCCTACAACCCAGCAATTGCACTGATAGGTATTATCCAAAGGGTACAAAAATGCTGATTCAAAGGAGCACATGCACCCCATTGTTTATAGCAGCAGCATCAAAAATAGCCAAATAATGAAAAGACCCCAAATGCCCAAATGTCCATTGACCGATGAATGGATAAAGAAGTGTATATTTGTGTGTGTGTATATGTGTGTGTGTGTGTGTGTATAATGATATATATAATGGAATACTATTTGGTGATCAAAAAGAGTGAAATCTTGCCATTTGCAGCAATGTGGATGGAACTAGAGTGTATTATGCCAAGCAAAATAAGTCAGGCAGAGAAAGAAAAATACTATGTGATTTCATTCATACGTGAAATTTCAGAAACACAACAGATAAACATAGGGGAAGAGAAGGAAAAAAAATAAAAACAGAGAGAGAGACAAACCATAAGAGACTCTTAAATACAGAGAACAAACTGAAGTGGAGGTGGGTAGGAAGATGGGCTAAATGGGTGATGGGCATTAAGGAGGGCACTTGTTGGGATGAACACTGGGTATTATATGTGATAAATCACTGGGTCTGCCTCTGAAACCAATACTACACTGTATGTTAGCTAACTTGAATTTAAATAAATAAATTAAAAAATACATAACTAAATGTCAAATTTGGCAATGTACATTCTATGATGAAACTACTGTGCATAAGAGAAGTACAGAAAGACTGGGCTGTGGTAATGAATCCAGAGTTCGTTCTAAAAGTTGGATAAAGTTTATATAAGATGAGAAAATGGTTAAGAGCATTTAAGATGAGGTAAACAATGTGAGCTAAATAAACATGAAGTGAGTATGCAAGCATAAGGGAAGCAATAGCAGGATTGTTTTTTGTTGTTTTTTGTTTTTGTTTTTGTTATTTTTGGAAAAGAGATTGAGTGCTTGGATTTAGGTGGAAATAAGTTAGGTTGAAATAACTTAAATGCAAAAATTTCAAATTCAAAGAAGTTATGCTTCCTGCAACAGATAACAGAAGATTATGCAGAGGCATACTAAATGCTTTTGCAGAGGGAAGGGATGATGGAAGCCTAGGTGAATTCAAGACTTGAGGCTGTTGTGACCCAAATTTGAGATGATAAGTGCTCTGAAAGGAGTTATATATGAGTGTAATGATAATGACAAATGATAGGAAGATCTGAGAAAAACAGAATGGGATAATATACTGATAGGGCAACCTAGTTTTTAAGCTTCATGTTATATTTTTCTCTTTTCCTTCCCCTATTCAAGTAAGTATTTGTTTCTGGGCTCATTATCTCAGGGGAAGTGGTGGAGGATGTGGCTAGGTAGAAGTATAAAACTTGGTTTTTGTTTTAGAAATCTAAACCTCATAATAGAGGAAGGATTTGTGCAATTGGTAAAATAAAGTAGACATAAATATAAAGGAAAGTGTCTTGGCTGGATATTTGAAGGGAGAATTGCTTGAGACTAGAAAGAAATAGGTTGGGCAGGGAAGAGAAAGCCTAGAAAGTTTATGGTATTTTAGAGATCTGAGGGTTCCATTCTGTGTCCTGGCAATGACCTTGAGGGAGTGGAGTTTGAAAAGATTCTATCAGGCAATACTCCACGAGACTTTTAGCAGATGGGGAATGGAAAACTTTGTGGACATATTCCTATGCTTCAAGAAGGGTAATGAAACTGCACCTGAAAGACCATAATGCTTTTACATGATGGACTTCTCAGTGGTAATCTCTACATGAGAAGTGACTTGAGGGCCATATTACTTTCTCATCTCCCCTGGTCCTTAACACTACAAGATCCATTCCTATTTTTAAACCTCAATGCAACCCTGGAGAATAGGAAGGATCTTAAAAAAGACTCAAGTTGTACTTTCCAACCTACCTTACAGATTCATAATACCAACAGTGGGTTAGTGGGAGATACATTTGCATTTACGGCATATCTGAATTTGTAGGCTTCATTCATCCATGCTACAATAGTGATAGATCCATTTTATCTCATATGAACACAAACCATTTCTTAGGATTAATTTACTAAATGTTAAAATAGGTTTTTTGGAAAATAGTTGTGAACATGTATCTTCTTTTTGTTTTTTATATTCACTCTTTCAATAAAGAATTATTATAAGCTTCTAGTGGGAGTCAGTCGCTAGCAATATGAAAAGAGTAACACATAGGCCCTAGCCTTAAAAAGCTTGGTCTAGTGAGAGGACACATGTAAACAAATGATTCTAACTGTCTGTCTCAAATTCATTGTGGAACAATTTAGATTATAAATAAATAAACCAATAACTCACAAATAAAAATTTTATATTCTATTATTTATACTGAATTATATATTTAATCTGATGGTTATATAAGGAGGGAATGAATGGTTTATTCATAAATATATAATATTCAATAAGAATTTATTGGGTGAGAATCTGGTATAGAACAATATTGTTGGCTGGAGGAAGGATGAAAGGAGGGATGGATACTAAGAATACTGTAAAAATCTTCTTAACTTGGAGGAATATGACATTTAGTTTTGAAAGCAGTGTGTGTGTGTGTGTGTGTGTGTGTGTGTGTGTATATATATATATATATATATATATATATATATATATATAACAGGGAAGCAGGAGAGATTGGGGAAGATATCGTTCAGTGTTTAAATTACAACTGGTAGAAGAGTGCCTGGGTGGCTCAGTCAGTTAAGTGTCTGACTTTGGCTCAGGTCATGATCTCATGATTTCATGGTTTGTGGGTTCGAGCTCCCCATTGGCTCTGTGCTGACAGCTTGGAGCCTGGAGCCTGCTTCAGATTCTGTGTTTCCCTCTCTCTCTGACCCTCCCCTGCTTGTGCTCACTCTCTCTCAAAAATAAATAAGTAAACATAAAAAAAATAAATTACAACTGGTGGAAATTGTAGGCAATCAGAATGAGTACACATTGGAAGGCAATGAGATGAAAAAGAGAAAGGGAAGACAAGAGACAAATGACCTCAGGGAGACAAATGTTGAAGATATAATTGTGTGAATCATCCAAGAACAAAATGTGAGTGAAATATGTCATCAAGGGAGTATCTGAAGTATTGAGGACTAGTCACTAAGCTGTGTTAAATATCCACAGCCAAAGCCTTGAAGGAGAATCTCAGGGAGAAGGGAGATGAACTGCCTAGGAGAAGTCACTGAAAACCATGTGAGGAGTCAGGGGAAAGCAGTTCACAGAAGAGGAGAGTCCACAGTCAAGTGTCAAATGCCACTCATGAGTGGTTGCAAAGAATCAGAACTGAGATAGGCCAATCTAAGAGATCCTTCCGTGTTTTTGGAAGATAGAGTTCTCACAATTTTTTTCACCTTCTTTCCTCCCTCTTTAAACCATGTACCCTTTCCATTAATTCTTATGTTTAGTTTCCTCAAGGCCTCATTTTTTATTTTTATTTTTACTTTATTTTCACCAATATTTCACCAATATATTCACTTAATATTTGAGTAAGCAATACTTGCACATGGCAATAAATTAAAATTTAAAAGCTATAAAAAGTTACATAGTACAGGGAAGATGGTGGTGGAGTAGGAGGACCGTAGGCTTGCCTTGTTCCTCAAATACAACTAGATAACTACCAAATCATCCTAAATACTTCAGAAATCAACCTGAAGACTGAACAAACTCCTCAACTAAAAGTAGAGAATAAGCCACATTAAAGAAGGTAGGAAATATGGAGATGTGATTTGGGAGAGAAATAGATCATGACCAGTGCAGTGGGGAGGAAGCCATGGTTGTGGAGAAGAACAAGAAACAGACTAACAAACAGAGTAGTGCATGGGGAAAATGAATCCCCAAAGAAATTGGGTTGGAAAGTGAGAGGGGCCAAATTTTGTGGGTATTTGCAACCAGTGGGGCCTAAGGACTGTAGTTCTAAAGGTCAGCAAGACTGGCATGGAAACAGCGATCTGAAGAACACCTGGGGCACAGAGTAAGGAGGTTATTTGTTCATCCCAGAGCATGTCCCAGAGAGGCAGTATTCATGGAGAGACCCCTCCAATAGCAAAGGAACTTGCGGGGACCATTTTCCTCCTCCACTCCTCAGTATAAACACAGAGCCATCTGTGGGAACTGGTAAAGTGCCAATTCTGGCTACCCAGAATTGCTTACACGAAGCCCTGCCTCTCTCTGCTCCATTGGAGTTGCCTTTCCCAGCCATGCTTGCCTCCATTCCAGCATGGCAGAGCCTTTCCCCAGAAGACCATCCTAAGCCCCTGCCCACACCACATCTCTTGACCCAGGAGTTTTAAGGGCCTTGGTTCTAGGGGCAGTGGAAATAAGTCTCATTTCATAAGCAGAGCACACATAGTTAAATCTTCCCATATTCAGGCCAGGGACCAAACACTGCCTCCAGCACAGGCAAGGAGAGCCTCTGTAGAGCCTAAAGGATAAAATTGCCAGGACACAACAACAGAGCACATGGAGCACACATTGGAGACATTCCCAGAAGTGCTAGACCCTGGGGAGTAGGGGACACTAAATGGCAGGGCATTACAGGACCTGTTGTTCATAAGGCCATTACCCTCAAGAACAGGAGACGTAGTTGACTTTCCTAACACACAAAAGCAGGCACAGAGACTTAGAAAAATGAGAAAATAGGTAAATTTGCCTCAAATGTATGAACAGGACAGAAACCTGTAATTAACCTTCCTGATAGAGAATTTAAAGTAATGATCATAGAGATACTCACTAGATTTCAGAGAAGAGTGGAAGGCATCAGTGAGACCCTTAACACAGACATAAGAACATAGCAGAGCTAAAAGGTTTAATATATGAAATAAGAAGCATGCTTGGTGGAATGAACAGCAGGCTGAAAGCAGAGGAACAAATTAATGACCTAGAAGACAGAATAATGGAAAGTAAATAAGCTGAACAAAAGAGAGAAAAAAAGAATTATGAAAAATGAGAATAGACTTCAGGAATTCAGTGATTCCATCAAACATAATAACATTCATATTATTGGAGTCCCAGAAGAGGAAGAGAGAGAAAGGGAGATAGAAAATTTAGTTGAAGAAATAATAGCTGAAAACTTTCCTAATCTGGGGAAGGAGACAGATATCCAGATCCAGAAGGCACAGAGAACACCCAACAATTCAACAAAAGCAGATCCACACCAAGACATATTGTAATTAAATTGGCAAAATATAATGATAAATAAAAAAAAATTTAAAGCAGCAAGACCAAAGAAGACAGTAACATACAAAGGAAACCCCATAAGGCTATCATTGGTTTTTCAGCAGAAACTTTCTAAGCCAGAAAGAAGTGACATGATATATTCAAAGTGCTGAATACAAAAAAGCTGTAACCAAGAATATTCTATCCAGCAAGTCTATCATTCAGAATGGAAGGAGAGATAAAGAGTTTCCAAGACAAACAAAAACTAAGGAGTTCATGACCAATAAAACTCTGCAAGAAATATTAGAGGGGACTCTTTGGAAAGGAGAGACGAAAAGTGACAATATGAAGGTAAGAAACACAAAAACAATAAAATAAATATTTCTGTAAAAAGTAAGTCAAGGAACTCACAAAATAAAAGGCTGGAAAGTATAATACCATTTACCTAAAATGTGGGGAGGAAGGGAATAAAGTTCAAGCTTAAACAACAATGAATATAATATAGATTGCTATATGGAGAAGATGTTATATACAAACCAAATGGTAACCACAAATCAAAAGCCACTAATAAATATGCAAAGAATAAAGAGAAAGAAATTCATATATATCACTAAAGGAAACCAGCAAACCATGAAAGGAAGACAGACAAGAATGGGTCATAGGAAATCTTCAGAAACAACTATAAAACAAATATTAAAATGGCGATAAATACATATCCATCAACAATTACTTTAGTGTAAATGGACTAAATGCTCCAATCAAAAGATATAGGGTGACAGAGTGGATTAAAAAAAAAGAGCAATACCTATTAATATACTACCTATAAGAGACTCATTTTAGACTTAAAGACACCTGCAGCTTGAAAGTAAAGGGATAAAGAAACATTTATCATGCAAATGAATGTCAAAAGAAAGCTGGAGTAGCAATACTTACATCAGACAAAATAAACTTTATTTATTTATTTAAAAGATTTTTTTAATGTTTATTTTTGAGAGAGACAGAGACAGAATGCGAGTGGGTTAGAGGGAGGTTAGAGAGAGGGATCTGAAGCAGAATCTGAAGCAGGCTCCAGGCTCTGAGCCGCCAGCACAGAGTCCAACGTGGGGCTTGAATTCACGAGCTGTGAGATCATGACCTGAGCTGAAGTCGGACGCTCAACTCACTGAGCCACCCAGGCGCCCCCAAAATAAACTTTAAAACAAAGACTGTAACAGGAGACAAAGAAGAACTCTATATAATCATTAAGGGGACAATCCAACAAGAAGACACAACAATTGTAAATATGCCCAACATGGGAGCACCCAAATACATAAAACAGTTAATAACAAACATAAAGAAACTAATTGGCAATAATAGTAGGGGACTTTAACCCCCACTTGCATCAATGGATAGATCATCCAAATAGAAAATCAACAAGGAAACTGGATTTTTTTGAGAGAGGGAGGGCACAAGTGAGTGAAGGACAGAGAGAGAGAGAGAGAGAGAGAGAGAGAAAGTGGGCCTCACCTGAAGTAGGGCTTGTGTTTATCCGAAGCAGGGCTTGAGCTTACCTGAAGTGGGGCTTGAGCTCACCTGATGTGGGAGTCGAACTCATGAGCCATGAGATTATGACCTGAGCCAAAGTCAGATGCTTAACTGACTGAGCCACCCAGGTGCCCAGGAAACAGTGACTTTGAATGACACACTAGAGCAGAGGGACTTAGCAGATATATTCAGAATGTTCCATCCTAAAAAAGCAGAATCCACATTCTTTTCAAGTGCACATGGGACATTCTCTGGAGTAGATCACATATAAGGCCACAAAATAAATCTCAACAAATTAAAAAAGATCAGAGTCATACCGTGCTTACTGGAGGGGAGGTGGGCAGGGGAATGAGTTAAATAAGTGATTGGTGTTAAGAAGGACAAATAATCCAGTGAAGAAATGTGCAGAAAACATGAAAAGACACTTCTCTGAAGAAGACATCCACATGGCCAACAGACACATGAAAAGATGCTCAACATCGCTCCTCATCAGGGAAATACAAATCAAAACCACACTCTGATACCACCTCACGCCGGTCAGAGTGGCTAAAATGAACAAATCAGGAGACTATAGATGCTGGAGAGGATGTGGAGAAACGGGAACCCTCTTGCACTGTTGGTGGGAATGCAAACTGGTGCAGCCGCTCTGGAAAGCAGTGTGGAGGTTCCTCAGAAAATTAAAAATAGACCTACCCTATGACCCAGCAATAGCACTGCTAGGAATTTATCCAAGGGATACAGGAGTACTGATGCATAGGGGCACTTGTACCCCAATGTTTATAGCAGCACTCTCAACAATAGCCAAATGATGGAAAGAGCCTAAATGTCCATCAACTGATGAATGGATAAAGAAATTGTGGTTTATATACACAATGGAATACTACTTGGCAATGAGAAAAAATGAAATATGGCCTTTTGTAGCAACGTGGATGGAACTGGAGAGTGTGATGCTAAGTGAAATAAGCCATACAGAGAAAGACAGATACCATATGGTTTCACTCTTATGTGGATCCTGAGAAACTTAACAGGAACCCATGGGGGAGGGGAAGGAAAAAAAAGGTTAGAGTGGGAGAGAGCCAAAGCATAAGAGACTGTTAAAAACTGAGAACAAACTGAGGGTTGATGGGGGGTGGGAGGGAGGAGAGGGTGGGTGATGGGTATTGAGGAGGGCACCTTTTGGGATGAGCACTGGGTGTTGTATGGAAACCAATCTGACAACAAATTTCATATTAAAAAAAAAAAGAAGGGCACTTGTTGTAATGAGCACTGGGTGTTGTATATAAGTGATGAATAACTAAAGTCTATACCTGAAACTAATATTAAATTGTATGTTGACTAACTGGAATTTAAATAAAGTCTTGGGAAAAAAAAACCAAAAAACAAAGTTATGCTATGCATCTTTTCTCACCATAGTACAATAAAACTACAAATCAACCACAAGAAGCAATCTAGAAAGAGCACAGATACATGGAGAGTAAATAACATGCTACCGAACAATGAATGGGTCAACCAAGAAATCAAAGAAGAAATTTATTTTTTTAAATTAATTAATTAATTAATTATTTTTTAATATATGAAATTTATTGTCAAATTGGTTTCCATACAACACCCAGTGCTCATCCCAAAAGGTGCCCTCCTCAATACCCATCACCCACCCTCCCCTCCCTCCCACCTCTCATCAACCCTCAGTTTGTTCTCAGTTTTTAACAGTCTCTTATGCTTTGGCTCTCTCCCACTCTAACCTCTTTTTTTTTTTCTTCCCCTCCCCCATGGGTTTCTGTTAAGTTTCTCAGGATCCACATAAGAGTGAAACCATATGGTATCTGTCTTTCTCTGTATGGCTTATTTCACTTAGCATCACACTCTCCAGTTCCATCCACGTTGCTACAAAAGGCCATATTTCATTTTTTCTCATTGCCAAGTAGTATTCCATTGTGTATATAAACCACAATTTCTTTATCCATTCATCAGTTGATGGACATTTAGGCTCTTTCCATCATTTGGCTATTGTTGAGAGTGCTGCTATAAACATTGGGGTACAAGTGCCCCTATGCATCAGTACTCCTGTATCCCTTGGATAAATTCCTAGCAGTGCTATTGCTGGGTCATAGGGTAGGTCTATTTTTAATTTTCTGAGGAACCTCCACACTGCTTTCCAGAGCGGCTGCACCAGTTTGCATTCCCACCAACAGTGCAAGAGGGTTCCCGTTTCTCCACATCCTCTCCAGCATCTATAGTCTCCTGATCAAAGAAGAAATTAAAAAAAAAACACATGGAGACAAATTAAAATGAAAACACAACAATCCAAAATCTTTGGGATGCAGCAAAAGCAATTGTAAGAGGGAAGTTTATAGCAATACAGGTCTATGTCAAGAAGAAAAAAAAGAAACCCTCAAATAACCTAGCCTTAGACCTAAAGGAACTAGAAAAAGAACAGCATACAAAATCTAAAATCAGCAGAAGGAAGGAAATAATAAAGATTAGAGCAGAAATAAATGATACAGACACCAAAAAAACCCAATAGAACAGATCAATGAGACCAGGATCTGGTTCCTTGAAAAAATCAACAAAATTGATAAACGTCTAGATTTATCAAGAAAAAAGGAGAAATGACTCAAATAAATAAAATCACAAGTAGAGAGGAGAAATAACAACCAATATCACACAAATACAAATAAGATAATATTATGAAAAACTATATGCCAACAAATTGGACAATCTAGAAGGAATGGATAAATTCCTAGAAACATATAAACTACCAAAATGGAAACAAGAAGGAATAGAAAATTTGAACAGACTGATAACCAGTAAAGAAAATGAATCAGTAATCAACAACTCCCAACAAAAGTCCATGACCAGACAGCTTCACAGGAAATTCTATCAAACTTATAAAGAAAAATTAATGCCCATTCTTCAACTATTCCAAAAAATAGAAAAGGAAAGAATATTTCCAAATTCATTCTCTGAGGCCAGCATTACCGTGATACCAAAATCAGATAAATATACCACACACAAAAAAAGAACTACAGACCAATATCTCTGATGAACATAGATGCAAAAATCCTCAAAACAAAACAAAAACAAAAAACAAAACAACAAAATGAATCCAACACATCAAAAAAAAATCATTCACCATGATCAAGTGGAATTTATTCCCAGGGTATAAATGTGATTCAATATTCACAAATCAATCAACATGATATATCACATCAATAAGAGAAAGAATAAAAACTATATGATCACTTCAATAGGCACAGAATAAGCATTTGACAAAGAACAACATCCATTTATGACATAAACCCTCAACAAAGTAGGTTTAGTGGGAACATACCTCAACATAATAAAGGCCATATATGAAAAACTAACATCATCCTTAATTATCAACTCTCTGTTTTTCACCGAAGGTCAGGAACAAGACAAGGATGTCCACTCTCATTTGTTCAAGATAGTACTGGAAGTCCTAGCCCAGCAATCAGACAACAAAAAGAAATAAAAAGCATCCTAATCAGTAAAGAAGAAATAAAACTTTCACTATTTGTAGGTGACATTATACTGTATATAGAAAACCTGAATGACTCCACCAAAAAACTGCTAGAACTGGTAAATGAATTCAGTAAAGTTTCAGGTTACAAAATCAAGTTACAGAAATCTGTTGCATTTCTATACACCAATAATGAAGCAGCAGAAAGAGAAATTAGGAAAATAATTCCTTTTTTTAGAAGAAAACCCCAGGAATTATAATTGCAGCAAAAACAATAAGATACCTAGAAATAAACCTAACCAAAGAGGTAAAATACCTGTACGCTGAAAATTATAAAACAATGATGAAGGAAATTGAAGATGACACAAAGAAATTGAAGAAAGACATTCTATACGCATGGATTGGAAGAACAAATATTGTTAAAATGTCTATACTACCTAAAGTAATTTACACATATAATGTAATATCCATCAAAATACCAACAGCAGTTTTCACCGAACTAGAACAAACCATCCTAAAATTTGCATGGAACCACACAAGGCTTTACATAGCCAAAGCAATCCTGAAAAAGAAAAGCAAAGCCAGAGGCATCACAATTCCAGACTTCAAGTCATATTACAAAGGTGTAGTGAGCAAAACAGTATGGTACCAGCACAAAAACAGACACAAAGATCAATAGAACAGAGTATAAAACCTAGAAATGGACCCACAACTATATGGTCAATTAATCTTTGACAAAGAAGCAAAGAATATCCAATGGGAAAAAGGACAGTTTCTTCAACAAATGGTGTTGGGAAAACTGAACAGCAACATGCAAAAACCTGAAACTGGACCACTTTCTTACAGAAGAATAAATTCAAAATGGATGAGAGACCTAAATGTGAGACCTGAAACTAAAATATCCTAGAAGAGAACATAGGCAGTAATGTCTCTGTCATCAACCATAGCAACATTTTTCTAGATATGTCTTCTGAGGCAAAGAAAACAAAGCAAAAATGAACTATTGGGACTACATCAAAATAAAAAGCTTCTGCCCAGCAAAGGGAATAATCACCAAAATTAAAAGGCAACTTATGGAATGGGAGAAGATATTTGTAAATGACATATCTGATAAAGGGTTAGTATTCAAAATACATAAACAACCTATGAAACTCACCACCTGAAAAATGATCCAATTAAAAAATTGGCAGAAGACGTGAATAGACATTTTTCCAAAGAAGACATATAGATGGCCAACAGACATATCACTATCACTTATTATTATGGAAATGCAAGTCACAACCACAATGAGGTATCACCTCACACTTGTCAGATGGCTAAGATTAACAATACAAGAAACAACAGGTGCAGGCAAGGCTGTGGAGATAAAGGAGTCCTCTTGCACTGTTGGTGGGAATGCAAACTGGTACTGCCACTGTGGAAAACAGTTGGGAGGTTCCTCAAAAAGTTAAAAGTAGAACTGCCCTACAATTCAGCAACCACACTCCTGGGTACTTACCTAAAGAATACAAAAACATTAATCCAAAGATACATGCACTCTTATGTTTATAGCAACATTAATTACAATAGCTAAACTATGGAAGCAGCCCAAGTGTCCACTTATTGATGGAAAAAGATGTGGTACATATATACAATGGAATATTATTCATGTATAAAAAGAATGAAATCTTGCTATTTACAATAACATGGATGGAGATAGAGAATGCTAAGTGAAATATGTCAGCCAGAGAAAGACAAATACCATATGATCGCTTATACGTGGAATTTAAGAAATAAAACAAAGGAGCAAAGGGGAAAAAAAGAGAGAGAGATAAACCAAGAAACAGACTGTTAACTATAGAGAAGAAACTGATGGTTGCCAGAGGGGAGGTGGGTGGGGGGGATGGGTGAAATAGGTGATGGGGATTAAAGAGTACATTTATCATGATGAACACTGAGTAATGTGTTGAAATGTTGAATCACTCTATTGTACACCTGAAACTAATAGAACACTGTATGTTAACTAACTGAAATTAAAATAAAACCTTTAAAAACAGAAAATATACAAAAAGTTATAAAAAAGTGTAAAGTTACATAGTATATATTGTGCTAATATATATATGTATACATTATATATACATATATATAATATGTATATATATATACATACAAACATACAGTGGCCCTAGTTATTCATATTATCTTTTCACCTAACAATTATTATGGGGATTTATTATTATTGTTTATGAAGACATTCCTAGTTATTTTAAGTGCTAAATATTATTTCTTGTGTGAATAAAGCATAAAATATTCTATCAATCCCCCACTGATAGATGCTTAGGTGATTTCCAAGTTCCCAGTCTTAAAAACCATGCTGCAGTAGGTATCCTTATGTATGCTTCCTTGTGAACATGTATGAAAATCGTTGGGGAATTTTCTAGAAATGCAATTGCTAGTTTGAAAAATATGTGCCTTGATCATTTTTATTAACAGTGGGCCTTAATACGAAGTAGCCTTTGTGTTAGGTAAGACAGCAGCAGAGCATATGTAGAATTCAGTGATGTTTTTCTGTTTGTAAGCCAGATGGAAATCAGTGAATGAGACTCCCAGAGCCAAAAACTCTGTTGAGAGATTCTCACAAGTAGTGTGTAGCAAGGAGGAAGACTCATCAATGTGGCAGTGGCAGGAGGGCAGGACTCTTATTCTGATATTAACCAGGATTTTAATCTTGTAAGTTTCCTGAGACATTACAGAAAGTCCTTTGTTTGAAATACTTCAAAGTCAGAAAAAAAAAAAAACCCAACATGTAGTTCAGAAGGTAGAGAAATTAGAAACATCTGGTAAGTTTGGTTGCCGACCTGGCTTGTGCTGACATGGAGATGTAATAACCAGGCGGTTGACTAGTCCAGTCTAATTTGGGTGAATAATATTTTCTCAGCAGTCTCCTGGCCACAAACTATCAAAAAGCAATGGGAACATGCTGTAAAGTGCCTTGATGCCCAGAACAATTACACTCTGGAAACATTCTCTTGGCTGGCTGAATGTGACCTATGACCACGGCTCAGTTCATTCCACAAACAGAATTAGTCATAGAGCACATGTGAAATAACACTCTTTGTAGGACTTTTCTTGTGTTAATTTTCTAAGTGCATGATGCCATGATGGGTGCTCACACTTTGGAATGCTGTTTATTACCTCATAATAGCAGGGATGGAAAATAATGCAACACTTTTCTTTATATAATTATACCAGTAGCATTTTCCCCATGTGGTTATGGATTGTACTTTTTTCAGAGCTATCTTATATATGAACGAGGCCAGTATAAGAATCTGGCTTTGGTTTTAACATATTTTTACTATCATAATGTCATGCAAATAACATGCAAGTTACTTGTGTTCTAAGAAACATACTGATTTTCAGTTCAGCCCTGTTATCTGTCTGATCACTTTCTTTTTTAAAAAAAATTTTTTTAACGTTTATTTATTTTTGAGACAGAGAGAGACAGAGCATGAACAGGGAGGAGCAGAGAGAGAGGGAGACACAGAATTGGAAACAGGCTCCAGGCTCTGAGCTGTCAGCACAGAGCCTGACACAGGGCTCGAACTCACGGACCGTGAGATCATGACCTGAGCCGAAGTCGGAGGCTTAACCGACCAAGCCACCCAGGCGCCCTTGTCTGATCACTTTCTGATCCATCTCTGATCTCATGAAGGAAAATTAATTACTTCACTTTCATGTAATATGTGTGTATTTCAAACATAAACCAGTTGATTTACTTGTCACTTTGCATTTTAATTTATTTATTTATCTGTGTCCAACCAGGTGTTTACTCCTCAAAGTTAGGAGTATTTTATTTTGTAAACTACTCTTGGTGACTCTCAAAGTGCCAAATTCATAATAAGTAAAGAATAAATGTTTATAGCATGAATGTATCAGTCAGCTAATCAGAGACCATGAGGTACTTTGATATAAAATCCAATCTAGCTGCTAATCATTTTTCTCTAGTGAGTACATTCTTGCATTTGGGTTTCTTAAAACTTTTTTTTTACTAATCCATATTGTTGGGTGATTTTCCAAAGGCAACTGTGAGTTTCTGAGTATATATTCTGAAAGCACCAATATGTAATTCTGTAATTAGTCAAGATAGACCAATTTTGTGATACCACTTTCAAAGACTTCTGAAGATTCTGTTATTTGATGGGAAGAGTTTGTTCTAACTGAAAATTATAGTGTCTTGCTTTCTCCTACACCGGGACATTATAGCCTAAGAAATGTCCTAAATACTGCATCGAATTAAAGAAGCTTCAAAAAGTATCTCTTATCAGGAATCTATTTTCTGAATTATTTATAAACTGCATCATCAAAGTGTGTCTATCAAGCACTGACATGCAGCTAGTACATCCCTGACTACCATACCGATTAAGTTGTCTATGTAGACCCGTGATGCAGCACAGTTGTGTTGTTTTTACAGTTCTTTTCAATTCTGGATTCTGTATCCCTCTGATTTTGCTTAGAATTCTATTTGCTTGAAAGTTGAACATGAGGTTTAGTTATTGATTCTTCCTTTGTAACTTAAAAAAATTTTTTTTAATGTTTTATTTTATTTTTGAGAGAAAGAGAGAGAGAGCACAAGCAGGGGAGGGGCAGAGAGACAGGGAGACACAGATTCAGAAGCAGACTCCAGGCTCTGAGCTATCAGTACAGAGCCTGACATGGAGCTCGAACCCACGAACTGTGAGATCATGACCTGAGCCGAAGTGGGACGCTTAAACGACTGAGCCACCCAGGCGCCCCTGTCACTTTTAATTTTCAAAAACAATCCTTCCTAGTCTGCTGAAGAAAGCATTTTCTTGGGCCCATTCTCCTCAAAGCTCCTGCCTTAACCTTTCATTTTATGTGGTCTAGCCCAATTTGATGTCAAACCTTTGTTCTTTCTTTTGTAGGAATATAGGTGCATTAAGGTATCATCAGGCAAGACACAATGATGTTATTATATACCTTTTCTGTTTCAAAAGGACTAAGGGATGCGATTCAAAATATGAAAGTCAAGATTTTATTTACAATAGAGAATGTTGGGATATATGTTAATAATAGAGTCAAGCTATGTTGTGTAGCTTTGAGAAAATTATGTAATATTTCCAAGTTTCCTTCCTTGTCTTTAAAATATGATGAAGGTTGTAAATGATTCTGTTGAATGTCTTGTGTAGCTGATACATAGTAGGCACTAAAAATGACAGCTAATAGAATTTAAAGCTGCAAAAAATCCTGGGAGAAATAATCTTTCTGAGCTTGGTATATATGTGACATGCATGCTGCCACTCCATGTGGCCCTGCTAATGGGTCAGTAACTTTTTCATTGTTTCTGCGTGCAGCTCTAGGATTACTTATAAGTAGCCAATGCCAGGTAACCAAAGAAGAAAAATGAGTTGAAACTGTTTTTTCATCCCTCATAGAGTCCAATCCTTTCATATTATAGGAGAGAAACCTGAGGCCTAGAGAAGTTACATGATTTCCTCAAGGTGGTATGCATTTAGTGAGTGGTCAGAACCTGTACTAAAGTCAGAACTGTTAATTCAGATCTCTTTCATTGCAATATTGGTCAGACTTGTGCACCTTCTTTCATAATAACCAGAGCCGAGACTCATTATCACTTGCCATTTTTTCTCAAGCAAATAAATTAACCCATGATTTTTTTTGAATTGATATCTACTGGTTTATATAAATGAACCCTACTGACCACTTTACACTGGTGATTATATGTATTTTTTTAAAAGCCATGGTGTTTGATTCAAACCTTCTGTTCTATTGGCTTTCAGAAAAGAAGCCCGAGGGTCAGCAGATGTTGAAGGAGGTATAATCAAGGTAAACAATTAGATAAATAGAAGAAGTTTCCCAAGGAAGACTAACTGTAAACATTTTCCACATCTTCTTTGATCATTTGACTTTTTTTTTCTGGTCTGTTATATTATGCTGAAGTTTTGGGTTTGAATCCTCTGAAGCTGGCAGCAGTTAAATTAATCCTTTTTACTGAGAACATGCTCATGCTTGCTAACAACTACAAAATTAATTTGGACTTCCTTAGCCAAAGGAAAAACAGGATGAGAAAAGACAACGCAAAGTCTCTTTTCTCATCACTTATGCCTCCACCCCCACTGTTTTTTGTTTGTTTTAGTTACATTTTCAAATATTCTCTCATTTTCCCATGTTCTGCATTCACTTAGAAAATCTTCTAATAGCACAGAGGACACCAGGAGTTCCAGAAGTGCTGACTCATCGCAGCAGAAGTCCAGTGGTTTGGCAGGAGACTTAATTTTAAAATGTTGAAATTGGCCCTTTTAAAAATAAGCCCATGGCAGCAGATGTCACTGTTGGTCCATCTTAACTTTAGGGCACTTCTTGAGCAGTGTTTGCTCTGAGCCTATGAGCCCCAGAATCCTAGGTGTTAGGCAGCAGTGTCTTGTGGGACATTTCACGATGGTCTGTAGCAGTAATGTGAGGGCCAATTTCTTACCCCTGGGGCCCAATTTAACTACATAGAACTTTTAATATTATGATTATGACTCTCATTCTAATGTCATTTGCCTTTTTAAAATGGGGATCTTTTCCTCGAGGCTCAAATTGTCTTTGTTTCTTTCCTCTTTCTGTGTGTCATTTCCTAAGCATGGAACAGCTTTCTTTTTTTTCTGCTAGGACATGCTTATTTATTCATGTATAGATTTCCTGAGTTCATGTATAAATTTCCGGAATTCTTACATTCTCTAAGGTACTTTCTTCAACATTAATTTTTTTGCTATTAACTATGATGCAGTCAACTTTCACTTTTCTGAGTAAATAATTTGTGCCAGTTGTCTGCCTATTGTCTCTCAGTTTCAGGTCCTCCTTTTTGACTCTATTCTGTGGTACTAGGGCCCTGCAAATTTCATTCCTCAGATTTTCTTGCCAGATTCTTGGAGGTTTTAGAGTGGGCCTGGAAGGTATTGGAGAGTGGGCTTTCTATATAATGAGAGAGGGTATAGACTTTTACGGTTTTAAAATTTCTACCATTCTTCTTGGCCTCAATTCCAAAATGGCAGTTCTCCTGAGATTCTGCTGGTGGCCCCAGCTATGGAAGTGACTCCAGCCTCCAGATGCTTTTGGCACTTCCAGAACAAGTCTCATTGTGTTCCCTTAGAAGTTCCAGCAACAGTCAGCCCAAGTCCCTTTTTTAAAGCATCCACTCTGGGGCCTTGATCTTGTAGCTTCTGGGTTCTGGTTTTCTCCATCTTTTCCCTTTGGTACTTTAACCTCAGGCATTGTGGCTGTTTACTGAGTGTCCTATTTTTGCATATGCAGCCATCTTAACACCTGCAGAACCAATTCCCTCCAATAAGTTCCCTCTGTTAAGTGTGGGTTTCTATTTTCTTAACTTGTAAAATCTCTCTCTCTTCTCTCTCTCTAGTCATATATATTTCAAATTATATTTAATGTGAAAAGTAGGAAAAAAGCAAGTAGCAAATTCATTGCATTGTTTCTTTTTTTTTTACTATTTATTTATTTATTTATGAGAGAGAGAGAGAGAGAGAGAGAGAGAGAAACAAAAAACAGAAACAAGCAGGGGAAGGGCAGAGAGAGAGAGAGAGAGACAGAGAGAGAGAGAGACACAGAGAGAGAGAGACAGAATTGGAAGCAGGCTCCAGGCTCTGAGATGTCAGCACAGAGCCTGATGTGGGGTTTCAACTCACAAACCGTGAAATCCTGACCTGAGCTGAAGTCGGATGCTTAACTGACTGTAGCCACCCAGTGCCCCTGACTTTAAAGTTTATTTATTTATTTTGAGAGTGAGAGTGAGCGTGCAAGTGGGAAGGGGCAGAGAGAGAGGGAGAGAGAGAGAATGCCAGGCTGGCTTCACGCTGTTAGTGCAGAGACTAACACTGGGCTTGGTCTCACGAACTGTGAGATCATGACCTGAGCTGGTTGCTTAACTGACTGAGCCACCCAACCATCCCATTGCGTTGTGTTTCTGATTTATATTTAAAAAATGCTTCCCTGATTTGAGTCTTCAGCATGAGATATGTATGTGATGATTTTGACTACTTGATATGGAATATGTTTTGTGAAATGTGTATATACCTCTTGATAGGATCAAAGCGAAAACTGATGTGAACATTGTTAGTAATTTCTCATCTCAAAATTTTTGCTATGGGGTTCTAGTTAGGTTTTACAATTACTAAAATCACTTGATGCCTGTTTTCTATCCGTGATCTAATTTATACTTCATTTTACAGAAAGCAAACCAAGGCCTTGGAGAGATGAAGGGGCTTCCTTAAGGTCATACAAGTGAGTTGTTAGAAACCTAAAGCAGAACTCAATCTAGTTTTCTTTCTTTTCCCTCAAGCTGCCTTTAGTTGCTCATGATTTAACATATATCCAGTGCCAGGATTTGTTAGCATTTGGTAAGCAATGAACATAAATAATGTAATAATCCAGGGTTTCTTTGGACTAATCATAGTTACATTAATGTGCCATGCTGAGAACTTTAATTTGGAAGAGATAATTAAAGAAGTTGTTGCTTTCTATGAAAGTCAATTACTTCTTTATACTACATGTTTATTCATTCATTCACATTCAGTGAATATGTACTACTTAATTAATATGTGCTATTATTAATATGTATTAATGTACACTTATTAATATGTACTAATGTACATGTGTCAGGGTATTAGTATCATTTTGACTGTTTTAGATCTGTCAACATCCCCTCTTTCTGTTCACAGCAGTGCTTGCATAAATTGGGCTACATGAACTTATTCTACTTTCTCGATTCTTTTCTGTTAAACCCCCTACAATGTAGGTTCTGCTCCTTTTCTGTTGAAACAGTCTTTGAATTCGCCAATGACCTACATATCACCCAATCCAATAAACACTTTCCTGCTTTTGTCTTGACCCACTTTCTGTTGCAATTGACGTTGTTGACCACCACTATCCTTCCTGAAAACTCTCCCTTTCTTCCTAGATATTTCTCTACTAAGTTGTTCTCTGTTTCCTGTTGCTAGTTCTCACATCTCCTACGTAGGATCTCCGATATCAGTGACCTCCAGATCTCTGTTCTTGGTCTTGTGCCCTTCTCATTATATTTTCTCCCCCACATGACCCTATTTTGTCTCACTTTCTGACCTTCTACCATCATTTTTGGGAATCTCAAGATTCCCAAATCCGTGTCTCTAACCTAGACCTCTTTCGTAATCTCCACTGTACATCTGTTTGCTGGAAAGCCACTCCATCCACAAATAGCTTTGTTCCATCCATACCAAAGCACTTGCAGCTTTTGTTCTTATCATGTTCCATATCTCTGTATTTCAAATCTTACCCCTATTTGGAATGCTTCACTTCTTGTTCACTTTCTTCATATAGTTAAATTTTTTTGAAAGCCCAACAACCTCATTTCAAATATCTCAGTTTAAATGCCTTATTTAAAAGAGCTCCCTTAGTTAAAATATTTCTTTGAGAAACATTCCTGCCTGATACTCCATTGTTCATACTTCTTTTCTTGTTTATACTTTTCTTTTACTCAGACCACAATCCTAATGCTTGACTGTTACCATTGCTTTGCTTTTCTCCCTTACTAGTTTCTTTTGGTAGTCTCCAAAGATGCATGCCATCAATATCTCATCTTCCTGTACATGTATGCTGCTTCTCACATAAAGAGAGGGAGGCTCTTTCCCCTCTTCTTGAATGTGCACTGGACTTTTGACTTGCTTTAGCCAACAGAGTTTGGCAGAAGTAACATTCTGAGATTTCTTAGTGCAGGCCCCAAGGGGCTTGCAGCTTTCTTATCTTTAAACATATTTAAAGATGCTTTAAAAGATATTGCCATGCTTTAAAGGTATTCAAGTTAGACATCTGAATGATCAGACGTCACAGAGACACCCTGAAGAATGAAGGCTATTATGGACATTCTAACCCTAGTTAAGCTTCCAATGAATGTAGCTATACGAATGACCTCTTCAAAACTGAGTAGTTGCTCTCAAGTCTACTTACTTATCAGAATCATCTGGGGAGCTTTAAAAATTATTGCCTCTTGGAGGCTTTTATTTGATAGGTCTGTGCTGTAGCCCAAATATGTTTTTAAAAAACACTAAACTATGGGGTACCTGGCTCATTCAGTCCAAGGAGTATGTGACTCTTGATCTCAGCTTTGTGAGTTTGAGCCCCATGTTGGGTGTAGAGATTACTAAAAATAATTGAAAGAAAATAAATTAAGAAAGGCTCTTCACATTTTTGAGTTTCAATTTCTCCACCTTCAAACTGAGGATAATATTATGTATTTTAAAAAGCACTAAGCTATTATCTACAAGATGTATTTCTGATGATACAAAGGGCTGTTTTGGATTGTTCAGAACACTTGTGAAGGTGCATAGAAGATAGTCTTTTTCTATTTAAACAGAGGAAATATGTACTCCCAGAGAAAGAGACGAGAATAATAGACTGTTGAAGGTATCTAGATTAACTAAACAAGGGGTTCACAAACCTGTATGCAAATCAGAATTGTCTGGGAGTTTGAAAATACCAATGTCAGTACCTACTGCAGAACAATGACATCAGAATCCCTAGGTATCAGTCACCGGCACCCACTGCAGACTAATAATATTAGAATTTCTGTGGGTGGAGCATCCAGTGGTGAGAACCATCTTGAACAGAGGTTTGCAAATGGTTTCTGTAAAGGGGCAGACTAAATATTTTTGGCTTTGGTATTTGAAATATTATTGGCCACATGGTCTCGGTCCCATTACTCAACTCTGCTGTTGTAGCACAGAAGTAGCCATAAATAAGACATAAACAGATGAAAAATGCTCATGTTGTAATAAAACTTTATGTATGAGCACAAATTTGAAACTATAGTTTTCTGACCCTTGAACTTGAATAAACAACACCTAATTTAAAAAATTTTCAACTTTATTGGGATAATATTGGCATGGACAATTGTTAGATATTTAAAGTGTACATTGTGGTGAATTGATATACATATATGTTGTGAAAAGATCCCCTCTCCATCTAGTTAATTAACATACCATTGCTTCATGTATTTATCTTTTTTTCTTTTTTTGGTGAGAACTTTTAAGTTCAAATCTATTTGCAAATTTCAATTGTACAAGTGTTATCAACTTTAATCACTATGTTTTATCTGGCAACAAATTTTCTAGTCTCTGTTTCTATGAATTTCAATCCCCCACCCCTGGATTTTACATATGAGTGATGCAGTATTCGTCTTTCTCTGTCTGGCTTATTTCACTTAGCATAATGTCCCCAAGGTCCATCTGTGTTGTCACAAATGGCAGGATTTACTTCTTTCTCATGGCTGAATAATATTCCATGGTGTGTGTGTGTGTGTGTGTGTGTGTATGTGTGTGTGTGTGTGTGTGTGTGTAGATGTACCTTTGTTTCTATCTCTATATCATCTATATCTATCTATATCTCACATCTTTATCCACTCATCTGTTGATGGACACCTAGGTTGTTTCCTTATCTTGGCTATTGTAAATAATGGTGCAATGAACTTGGGAGTGCAAATATCTCTTCAATATTCCATTTTAATTTTTTTTGGAAATCTCTACTTTTAGGCTTATTCTTCCAATTTTTAAACATTGTCAACTAACTGAAAAAAAATTAAATGCTGTGTAAGTCAAACTAAACATGTGTCTGGGCTGGACCCAGTTTACTGCATCTGTGGAGAGTCTGAGCCATTACAGAATCAAGACAGGGTTGGGTGTGGAATCTGGGAGAGGAATGAATTTGCCAAAGAAAGCGTGTGTGAGGGAAATGACAGAGGTATAAGAGAGATGGAGCACTGGGCTAGGGAATAGAGCAGTAATGAGTCATTTAAGGAGTCAAAAGAGATCAGTTCTTCCATTTACATTTCTATTAAATAACTTTTATTGGGAAGATGCCAAAATATTTTATAATATTGTATTTTCTCTCATGTCTGTATCTTTATAGTTATTTTCAGGAAAACAAATAACATCATACGTAGATGATGGGAACTGTTAAGAACCAGGTGGTTTATTATTCAGGACTTTAGGGAGTAGAAAAGGAAAGAGTAGGGGAACTGTCTAGGAGTGGAGGATAGGCCTTGGAGTTCTGTCTGTAAGTAGAGTGGAATAGGGCTAGATGAATATGAGGAGAAAATGTACCCCAGGAATGATATTCAATATTTAGAGTGGAAAGAGAGAACTGGGATTAGACAAAAGTGGAGAATAGCCAGGAATCAAGTCCTGGTGGGCTGGGAGGTGTTTTGGCAGTGTTGGTCAAAGCAGAAGCCAAGGTGAGGTACTGAACTGGGTGGCCAAGATCAGAGCCAGAACTATTGAATACAGAGCCAGGGATCTGGAGGCAGTTTGGAAAGATATGCAAGGGGGACTGTGCCAACAATATGTACCCCCTGGTTTGGGAGTTTTCAAGTGGGAAAATTGCTGAGTTCGTAATACATATTATGTAACATAGTAATTCTTCTTAGGCTATTCTTTAAGTCAATGTTGAATTAAGAGTTAAACTAGATTTAAAATCTGGAATTTTGGTTAAAAAAATTAAAACATCCAAACATATCATCTTTCCAACAAATGTTTTTTAAACAGACCTTTCAGCCAAGTTGCCTAAGAACAACAGTTGATGAGAACTGCACGTCTTCAAACACTGTCTACTGCAGGATGGAAACAGGAACCTCTGGGAATATCTGTGAGTCATAAAATGTTGTAAGGAACTTTCCAAAACGTTTTCTTGCTAGGATGGAGAGTTCTAATCTCATATTGGCAGGCTCTGTTGGCCACAAGGTACACTGTTTACTTTGATTCCTATTCAGCTGTCCTTCATGACCTTGGTTTATCAAGTTTTTGATATATTAGAACAGAAGACTTGCATAGAATGACAAGATTGTAACCCCTTCTGTTCTTCTTGTCTCTTAAAAGAAATACAAATAATGATCCCAATCTATGCTTCCTCTGTGAGTATGTTTAATTCAGTTGTCTTTGAAGGAAGTAGTTTGGATTACTCCCACAATTTTGAAAGCTTATAGTACTGGTAATTGAAGACATACGTTTTCTTTTAATTAAAAAAACATGTCAAAAAGCACTTCATAATTCTGTCAGAAAAGGGTATTTCTAAGTGTGGTGTGTCTGAATGCACTGGGGTCATTTAATCTAGTTTAAATATTAGTGCTTGAATTTGGAGAAATATAGACACAAATGCATATCTGATGAACATAGCTATCAATGTTAAGAATGGACCAAAAAGTGGGCCAGAAAAAAGAATATCCAATCATAAATTCTTTGAGTGTGAATAATTTCTCAATTTATTGTTTACAGATTTTTTCTATTTTTATTTAGTTTTTAAAGCAGAGGTTCAAAAGGTTTTGATTATTGTACAAAACTGTTCAGTCACCACCCAAATCATTATGTAGAACATTTCCATAACCTAGAAAGTTCCCATGTGACCCTTCTAGTCGTTCTTCCACCACCCCTCTCCTCCACACATTAGAAACAGCAGGGATTGGTTTTGCATGTTCTTGGACTTCATAAAAGTTGAATCATAGAGTATATACTTTCTTGGGTTTGGCTTCTTTGGCTCAGCATGTTTTTAAGATTCATCCAAATTGTGTGTTTAAGTTGTTCATTCCTTTAAACTGCTCAGTAGTATTCCATTGTATAAGTATATACCACTGTCAGTTCTTTTGATGATAAACATTTGCACTGTTCCCAATTTTGATTATAAATAGGGCTGTAAAAGTCATTTTGTAATGTATGTTTTAATATCCCTTAGGTAAATACCTAGGAATGGGATTCCTGCATCATAAGATTTTATAAGAAATTGCCAAACAGTTGATTATACAATTTTACAATCTTACCAGCAATGAATGGAGTTCCATATCCTTGTCATCTTCAGTATTACTAATCTTTTTGTTTTAACCTCTCAAGCGAGATTGAAACATTAGTACATTATGTTTTTTTTTTTTTTGCATTTCTCTGATTACTAATGATGTTGAGGAACTTTTTGTGTGTTTATTGACCATCTCTATGTCTTGCTTTATGAAGTATCTCTTTGATTTTTTTTACATATTAAAAAATGTACTGGTACTGCCATCACTGGGTCATGGGGTAAATCTGTTTTTAACTTTTTGAGGAAACTGCATACTGTTTTCCACAGTGGCTGCACCAGTTTACATTCCCACCAACACTATAAGAGGGTTCCCATTTCTCCACATCCTCACCAACACCTGTTGTTTCTGGTGTTGTTAATTTTAGTAATTCTGACAGGTGTGGGTGGTATCTTATTGTGGTTTTCATTTGTATTTCCCTGATGATGAATGATGTTGAGCATCTTTTCATTTGTCTGTTAGCCATCTTAATGTCTTCTTTGGAAAAATGTCTGTTCATGTCTTTTGCCCATTTCTTAACTGGGTTCTTTGTTTTTTGGGTGTTGAGTTTGATAAATTTTTTATAGATTTTGGATACTAACCCTTTGTCAGATATGTCATTTGCAAATATTTTCTCCCATTCCAAAGACTGCCTTTAGTTTTGTTGATTGTTTCCTTTGCTGTACAGAAGAAGCTTTTTATCTTCATGAAGTCCCAATAATTCATTTTTGCTTTTATTTCCCTTGCCTCCAGAGATATGTCTAGTAAGAACTTGCTAGGCCAAGGACAAAGAGGTTGCTGCCTGTGCTTCTCTAGGATTTTGATGGTTTCCTATATCACATATAGGTATTTCATCTATTCTGAACTAATTTTTGTGTATGGTGTAAGGAAGTGGTCCAGTTTCATTCTATATGTTACTGTCCAGTTTTCTCAACATTTGTTGAAGAGATTGTCTTTTCCATTGGATATTCTTTCCTGCTTTGTTGAAGATTAGTTGACCATATAGTTGTGGGTCCATTGCTTGGTTTTCTAGTATGTTCCATTGATCTATGTGTCTGCTTTGTGCCAGTACTATACTATCTTGATGACTACAGCTTTGTAATATAGCTTGAAGTCCAGAATTGTAATGCCTCCAACTTTGGTTTTCTTTTTCAGGATTGCTTTGGCTATTCAGGGTCTTTTGTGGTTCCATACAAATTTTAGGATTGTTTTTTCTAGCTCTGTGAAATGCTGGTGGTATTTTGAAAAAAATTTTTTCAACGTTTTTTATTTATTTTTGGGACAGAGAGAGACAGAGCATGAACGGGGGAGGGGCAGAGAGAGAGGGAGACACAGAATCGGAAACAGGCTCCAGGCCCCGAGCCATCAGCCCAGAGCCTGACACAGGGCTCGAACTCACGGACCGTGAGATCGTGACCTGGCTGAAGTCGGATGCTTAGCCGACTGCGCCACCCAGGTGCCCCAACTGATGGTATTTTGATAGGGAGTACGTTAAATGTGTAGATTGCTTTGGGTAGTATAGACATTTTAACAATGTTTGTTCTTCCAATCCATGAGCATGGGATATTTTTCCATTTCTGCATCCTTTTCAACTTCTTTTCTAAGTGCTCTATAATTTTCAGAGTACAGATCTTTTACATCTATGGTTTGGTTTATTTCTAGGTATCTTACTGTTTTTGATGCAATTGTAAATAGGATAGATTCCTTGATTTTTTTTTTTCTGCTATTTCATTATTGGTGTATAGAATTGCAACAGATTTCTGTGTGTTGATTTTACATCCTATGACTTTGTTCTGGCAATATTTTGGTAAAGTCTTTTTAGTATTCTATATAGAGTATCATGCCAACTGCCAAGAGTGAAAGTTGGACTTCTTCCTTGCCAGTTTGGATGCCTTTTATTTCTTTTTGTTGTCTGATTGTTGAGGCTAGGATTTCCAGTACTGTGTTAAATAACAATGGTGAGAATGGACATCCAGTCTTACTCATGACTATACAGGAAAAGCTTTAAGTTTTTCCCCATTGAGGATGATAATAGTTGTGAGTCTTTCATATGTGGCTGTTGATGTATGTTCCCTCTAGCCCTACTTTGTTCGGGTTTTTTGTCAAGAATGAGTGCTGTATTTTGTCAGATTCTTTTTCTGCACCTACTGAGAGGTTCTTATCCTTTTTTATGTTACTGTATGTCACACTGATTGATTTGCAAATATTGAACCACCCTGTAACCCAGGAATAAATCCCACTTGATAGTGAATAATTCTTTAAAGTATTGTTAGATTAGACTTGCTAGTATCTTGTTGAGAATTTTTGCATCCATGTTCATTAGGGGTATTGGCCTGTAATTCTACTTTTTAGTGGGGTCTTTGTCTGGTTTTAGAATCAAGGTAATGCTGGCCTTGTAGAATGAGTTTGGAAGTTTTCCTTCCATTTCTATTTTTTGGAACAATTTGAGAAGATAGGTTTTAACTCTTCTTTAAATGTCTGGTAGAATTACTCTGGAAAGACATATGGCTCTGGTCATTTTTTTGTTGGGGGGATTTTTGATTCAATTTCGTGTTTATGGATCTGTTGAAATTATCTACTTCTTCCTGTTTCAGTTTTGGTAGTTTGTGAATTTCTAGGAATTTGTCCCTTTCTTCCAGATTGCTCAGTTTGTTGGCATATAATTTTTCATAATATTCTCTTATAATTGTTGGTGTTTCTGTGGTGTTAGTTACGATCTCTCCTCTTTCATTTATGCTTTTATTTATTTGGGTCTTCTCTTTTCTTTTTGATAAGTCTGGCTAGGGGGCTTATCAACTTTATTAATTCTTTCAAAGAACCAGCTCTTAGTGTTGTTGATCTGTTCTACTGTTTTTTTGTTTGTTTGTTTTTTGTTATTTGTCTGTTTCTATATTGTTTATTTCTGCTCTAATCTTTATTCTTTCCCTTCTTCTGCAGGCTTTAGGCTTTAGGCTTTATTTGCTATTCCTTTTCTAGCTCCTTTAGGTGTAAGGTTAGGTTGTGTATTTGAAACTTTTCTTCCTTATCAGGTAGACATGTATTGCTATATACTTCCCTCTTATGACCACTTTTGCTGTATATCAGAGGTTTTGGACTGTCATGTTGTCATTTTTATTTTCTTCCCTATATTTTAAATTTTCTTCTTTAATTTCCTGGTTACCCATTCATTATTTAGTAGAATGTTCTTTAACCTCCATGTATTTGTGGGTTTTCCAAATTTTTTCTTGTGGCTGACTTCAAGTTTCATAGTATTGTGGTCTGAAATTATGCATGGTATGATCTCAATCTTTTTGTACTTGTTGAGGTCTGATTTATGACCCAGTGTGTGATCTATTCTGGCGAATGTTCCATGTGCCCTCGAAAAAAATGTGTATTCTGTTGCTTTAGGATGAATATTCTGAACGTGTCTGTTAAGTCCATTTGGTCCAGTGTGTCATTCAAAGCCATTGTTTTCTTGTTGATTTTCTGCTTAGATGATCTATCCATTGCTGTAAGTGGGGTGTGAAAGCCCCCTGCTATTATTGTATTATTATCAATGAGTTTCTTTATGTTTGTTATTAATTGATTTATCTATTTGAGTTATTTCAAATTGGGGGCATAAATATTTACAATTGTTAGATTTTCTTGTTGGATAGACCCCTTACTTATGATATAATACCCTTTTTCATCTCTTATTACAGTCTTTGGTTTAAAATCTAGTTTGTCTGATATAGCTGTGGCTTTCTTTTGATGTCCCTTAGCATGATAGATCATTCTCCATCCCCTCACTTTCAATATGGAGGTGTCTTTAGGTCTAAAATGAGTCTCATTTTTTTATTAAAAAAATTTTTTTTTCAACGTTTATTTATTTTTGGGACAGAGAGAGACAGAGCATGAACGGGGGAGGGGCAGAGAGAGAGGGAGACACAGAATCAGAAACAGGCTCCAGGCTCTGGGCCATCAGCCCAGAGCCTGACGCGGGGCTCGAACTCATGGACCGCGAGATCGTGACCTGGCTGAAGTCGGATGCTTAACCGACTGCGCCACCCAGGCGCCCCGAGTCTCATTTTTTTAAATCAATTCTGATACCCTGTATCTTTTGATGCGAGAATTTAGTCCATGTATAATCAGTAATTATTCGTAGATAAGAATTTAGTGTCATTGTATTACCTGTAGAGTTGCTGTTTCTGAGAGATTTTCTGTGTTCCTTTCCAGTCTTTGTTGCTTTTGGTCTTTCCCATTTAAAGAGTTCCTTTTAATATTTCTTGTAGGGCTGGTTTAGTGGTCACAAACTCCTTTAGTTTTTATCTGGGAAAGTCTTTACCTCTCCTTCTGTTCTGAATGACAGCCTTGTTGGATAAAATATTCTTGGCTGCATATTTTTTCTCTTCATCGTGTTCAATATATCATGCTACTTGCCTTCTGACCTGCCAGGTTTTTGTAGAGAGATCTGCTGCTGACCTGATTTATCCTCCCTTGTAGGTTAAGGATTTATTTTCCCTTGCTACTTTCAGGATTCTTTCCTTTGCTCTTTATTTTGCAATTTGTACTATGATATGTCTTAGTATTGGCTGGCTTTTGTCGAATTTGATGGGAATTCTCTGTACTTCCTGATTGTGGATGACTGTTTTCTTCCCCAGATTAGGGAAGTTTTTAGCTATAATTTGCTTAAATAAACCTCTGCCCCTTCCCCCCTCTCTTCTACTGGGACTCTGTTAACATAAATGTTATTATGCTTTATGGAGTCCCTGAGTTCCCTCAGTCTATACTCATTATCTAATACTTTTCTTTCCCTCTTCTTTTCAGCTTCATTATTTTCCATAATTTTATCTTCTGTATCTCTGATTTGTTCATCTGCTTTGTCCATCGTCATTGTCATTGCAACTAGTCAGTTTTGGATCTCAGTTAATAACATTTTTTTTTTTTTTGTTTAGGACTAACTAGTTTTTAGGTCTCTTATCTCCACAGAAAGGGATTCTTTAGTGTCTTCTATGATTTTCTCAAGCCCAGATCATTTCCTTATGATTGTTGTTTTAAATTCTGGTTCGGAATTATTACTTATATCTATTCTGATTAGATTCCTGGCTGCAACATCTTCCAGTTCTCTTTTGTTTGTATGGATTCCCCTGTCTTGGTATTTTGTCCAGGTCTCTGTCTTCTGTGTATTTAGGAGAGCCTGTTATGTTTCCTGCTCCCGAGAGTAATGGCCATGTTAAGAAGAGGTCATGCACTGTCCAGGGCCTGGCACTTCAAGAAGATTTTATAGTGTATGCTGTGTTCACCCAGCTACTGTGTTTTGGCTGCTCTTTCCCTCAGATCAGTACTCTGTAGAGCTTCTCCTTGCCTGGAGTGTTTGGACCTGTTCTAGTGTATGGTGCATTCTAACTAGGTGTGTTTTGGTCTGCTTGTTAGAAAAGGCTAGATTCTATTTTCCCTGGACCAGCACTTTATGATCAGTAGACTTGGTACATGTTGGGGGTTTGTGCTCATCTTCTCTGGGAGAAGCCTGCTGCACTGGTTCTCAGGCAGATTTGCCCTTGTAAAGATGCACCTGCAGGGTGCAGTGATAGGGCTTGGTGCAAGCCACTCCAGCCTCCATTGGGGGTGCTTTATTGATCACTGAAGTCTATGCTGATGGGCAAGGGGAAAATGGTGTCATCCCACTGTCTCATCCCCTGAGAGGGGAGTTTGCACCCACCACCATTCAGGAAGCCCTCACAGAAGAGTGAACAATCTCCCCTCTCTGTCCCAGGCTTCTGTCAGAACCTTGCCTTCATCCTTTCTATGTCTGAGCCATCCAGCTGTCTGGTGGTACAGTACTCCTGTATTTTATTTCAGGTGTGTGACTGGGTTTCAAAGTTCCAAATTTTAGGGACCAGGCAGGGCTTAGACCCAAGCTAATTCTCTGGGGGGGGGTGTCTCACTACACTATGGAGAGTTCCAGTTTGTCCCAGAAAAGTAGTTGCATGACTGTGTGGGGCTGAGTATGCAGTAAAGTGGAGTATAAAGCTGGCTTCTAGGTTAGCTCCTTTCACTAGGTGCCTCTGCTTTTATGCTAATTAAAAGGACCACTCAATGACATCCCCTTCTTTTTTGTCCCCTGAGAGACAGTGCCACCTCTCCCAAATACACTCCAAGAAGGTGAACTGTTTCTCCCCATGTGACTCAGGAGATCCTAAGAGCACACTGTCCATTCCTGGGATCTGCCCTCCTTCATCACACACAGCCCACCAGACACAACCCCAGCCCCATCACCACTAAGCCCACCAGACACAACCCCAGCAATGGTGTAGACTTCTAAAGCTACAATTTGAGCTTTACTGCTTATAAAAACTTGAGATAGTCAGCCCCTCTCCTTTGCCTAACGTTTTTGGGGAAGAGTTTTTCTTGTGCAATCCCCTGTGCACTGCTTTCACTCTTTCCCTCTCCTCTCTTTCTCTCTTGCTCCTCTTTCTGTGATCAGGGCTCTTCCTCTCCACAGCATCTGAAGTTCTTCTTCCAATCAACTCTGAAGCTCCTACTTTCCACCATCTGGCCATTTGTCTCCCTCTGGATGTGCAGTTTGTTCTCTCAGTCCTCATATTGATTTTTGGCTGTTCACAATGATTTGATATTTTTCTGGATGTGTTTGAGGGACGAGGAAAGTATAGGGTTCCCCTACTACTCCACCATCTTAACTCCTCTGCCTAAAGGTTTTATTTTAAAGTAATCTCTATATCCAGCATGGGGCTCAAACTCACAACTTCGAGATCTAGAGTTGCATACTTCACTGACTGAGCCAGCCAGGTGGCCCTTGCAACCTGCTTTTTAAGCTTAATGATGCTTTGTAAATTTTGACTTGCTCTAATTGCTTTTTTTTAAAGTTCTTATTTAAATTCCAGTTAGTTAACACACAGTGTAATAATAGTTTCAAATGTACAGTATAGTGATTCAACACTTTTGTAGAAAATCCAGTGCTCCAATAAATGAACATAGGTGAAGGGAAGGAAAAATGAGATAAAAATAAAGGGGGAGATAAACTATAAGAGACTCTTAACTCCAGAGAACAAACTGAGGTTGATGGAGGGGAGGTGAGTGGGGGGATGAGCTAAATGGGTGATGCATATTAAGGAGTGCACTTATTGGGATGGGCACTGGATATTATATGTAAGTGATGAATCAATAAATTCTATTCTTTATATCAAAAAAAAAAAAAAGAAAATCCAGTGCTCATCACAGCAAGTGCACTCCCTAATCCCCATCAATGAATTTACCCATCTCCCCACTCACCTCTCTTCTGTTAACTATTAGAAAAATATCTATTCATGTCTTCTGCCCATGTTTTAATGGGATTGTTAATTTTTGGGTGTTGAGTTTATAAGTTTTTTTATATACTTTGGTAACAGTTTCTTCTTTATAGTTAAGGGTCTGTTTCTTGCTTTGCCGCGCTCTTTTTTCCCACTCTATTTATTGGTTTTGTTTTTTAAATTCCATCTATGAATGAAATCACATGGTATTTGTGAATGAAATCACATGGTATTTGTCTCTCTTTGATTGACTTTATTTGCTTAGCATAATACTTTCCAGGTCCATCCATGTTGTGCAGATTGCAAGATTTCATTCTTTTTTATGGCTAAGTAATATTAACATATATATATGTATATATATATATATATTCATGTCTATCTATCTATCTATGTATCTATCTATCTATCTATCTATCTATATCACATTTTCTTTTTCCATTCATCAGTTGATGGAGGTTTGGCTCTTTCCATAGTTTGGCTATTGTAGATAATGCTGCTATAAACATTGGGGTGCATGTATCCATTTGAATTAAGGTTTTTGTATTCTTTGGGGTAAAAACATTTTAGTGCCATTGCTGGATCGTAGGGTGGTTTTATTTTTAACTTTATGAGGAACCCCCATACTGTTTTCCAGAGTGGTTGCACCATTTTGCATTCCCAACAGTTTAAGAGGATCCCCCTTTCTCCACATCCTTGCCTACACATGTTGTTTCTTGTATTGTATTTCTGACAGGGGTGAGGTGGTATCTCATTGTAGTTTTGATTTGTATTTCTCTAATGATCAGTGATGTTGTACATCTTTTAAAGTGTCTGTTATCTGTATGTCTTCTTTGGAAAAATGTCTATTCATGTCCTCTGCCCATGTTTTAATTAGATTATTCATTTTTGGGTGTTGAGTTTTGTAAGTTTTCTTTATATATTTTGGACACTAACTCTTTATCAGATATGTTATTTGCAAATATCTTCTCCCATTCTTAGGTTGTATTTTCATTTCTTTTCTTTTAATCTTTCAGTGGGATAAACTTGAAACTCTCAAATATATGCAAATGTGTAAGAGTAAATAATTTAGGAAAAATCATTGCAGATCACACACACAAACTTATACATACGAATGATTAAGTGCTAAATAGGTGGAAAACATGTGAAAGAAGATGCATGTGTGTGTTGGAGAGGTATGTAATTGTTTACGGCAGTGCTTTTCAAACATTTCTGTTGAAGGACCACTAAAGACAAAAAAGAAGAAACATGGATGGTAGGGAGTAAGAGAGGAGTAATGAGGTGCAGGCTTTTCTTCATGTCATGTTTTAATTGAAAAGTTTATGTAATTTTCATTTTATTTCATGCCATATTCATTTTTATCTTAATATAAAGACAATAATAGGTACAGTTATTTTATTCTCAAATATGATTAAAATAGGCACCTGAAGGAGCTATGTCATGTCTAGCTTTGCTCTTGAGCATCTCTTGGCACAGTAAATCATATGTTGGGGATTTGCATACTTTTATTTGAGGAACACAGATGTATAATGATGAATAAATGAATCATAGTCTGGTGCAGCTTGTGTATTTGGAGGCAGCATTCTGATTCTGACAGAGGTTTGCTTGTCAGTAGCTAAAGCAGCTCTGTCAAAATTCCAGCCCATTCAAAGAGGCTGTATACACAGATGCCCCCAAACTTCACTGTCTTTGGCTTCTCTTCAATCCCATCTCCTAGGATTGGGGGAGGAGATAGAGTGATATTTGTTCCACAAATTAATTGAAAGTAAAAGTAGGTGGTAAAAATTTAATGGTTTGATTTTTAGCTACTTTAAAATAACACCTTGTCAAAATAACTTCATCAAAATATCATTTACCTGTTAGGTACTATTACTTGAAGAAGTTAATAGAGAAAGAAAAACTTTAGAAAGAATATGCTGTGGTGTAGAATAAGTTTAAAGGGCTTCTTGTTGGGCCGATTTGATAAGCTCATGACAATTAATCCTCCTTTTTTGAAAAATTGAATTAAATAAGTAGAAGAAGGAGGTGTACAGAGGGAATCAACGAATTCAAGACCGACATAGAAATCAAAGGCCAGAAGATAGTGAGAGAAGTGGAGAATTTAGTAAAAATGGGTAGTCGAGACAGGGGAACTCCCTAAACATTTTGATTAGGCCATAAGTAGTGTCACATAGGTTGACACTACTGGTGAGGGAAACTTAATTGGTATTTTTTTGCCCTTATATTAGTTTGCTAGGGCTGCAGTGACAAAGTACCACAAACTGGGTGACTTAAACAGCAGAAATTTATTGTCTCACAGGTCAGAGGCTGGAAGTCCAAGATCAAGGTGTCGACAGGATTAGTACCTTCTGAAGGCTGTGAGGGAAGGATCTGTTCCTCTCTGTCTTGTAGATGATCATCAGTATGTTCACATGGCATTCTCCCTATATGACTACTTCTGTGAGCAAATTCCTCCTTTTTATAAGGATACTAACTAATTGGGTTAAAGCCCACATTTTACTCACTGTAATTACCTTTGTAAAGATCCTTCCTCCAAAAAGGTCACATTCTTGAGTTCCTGGGGGTTAGGACTTCAACATGGGCAGGATGGTGGGGGGCGGGGGTGTGTGTGACACAATTCAACCTCCAATATATTTCTTTATACTTTAACTTCATTTTATAAGTTAGTTTCGCACCAACTCTCCTCTCAGACACTGGGATGAGATGAAATATTAATGCAGTTTGAATTCAGCCCTGGCTGGGACTGCTCATATCAGTGGTTGCAGACACAAGTGCACTACTGTGGGTCAGATATATAGTCTAGAAAAAGAAACAACATGATGGTATCTCAGTTCTGTGTATCATGCATTGGTCTAGAGAATTCAGGAGCTCTGAGTTACAAAACACTTCTAAATTTAATACTAAAGAGAAAACATTTGTTAGGGACGAGTGAGTGCTTATGTTTTTATTTCATTAGAATTACAATCACACTTACTCTCCTATATCTTGGTCAATCAGATACTCTTGGACACCAGCTAATCAATTTTACAATTTTTAAATTTCAGTTTGAGACGTTTTGCATGTTGACACACAACTGCTTTTGTCACCTGCAAATAAGTGTACCTCTAGTGTAATTTTACTGGGTCTGCACTTTAAACATAGAAATGATTCTCATTAACTTAAAGTCACCTAAGTTTTGGATTACCTGCTTTTGGGTTTTATATATACTTTCCCCCCTCCATCAATGTGGGATGGGTTCTTGGCTTAAGTAATCAAACTGGCAGATTAAATGGTTTGGAAAATTTGGTAATATGTAGAAATAAATTATTGAAAAATTTTATATGTTCTTTAAAGTCAAGAATATTATTAAGAGTCATTGCTGGTCATTAAGAATGTGGCTTCTTGAACTACACAATCTTGATTCAATCTTAGGACCTAATAGTACATGAAAAATGTTTATAATATTACCTGAAATACAGGAAGTAGTCTATATGTGTCATTTTTTATTGCTATCAAAGAACAAAATATATTTAAAAGCAATAACATGGGGGCGCCTGGGTGGCGCAGTCGGTTAAGCGTACGACTTCAGCCAGGTCACGATCTCGCGGTCCGCGAGTTCGAGCCCCGCGTCGGGCTCTGGGCCGATGGCTCAGAGCCTGGAGCCTGTTTCCGATTCTGTGTCTCCCTCTCTCTCTGCCCCTCCCCCGTTCATGCTCTGTCTCTCTCTGTCCCAAAAATGAATAAAACGTTGAAAAAAAAAATTAAAAGCAATAACATGAAATAACATCAAAACTAAATGAATATTTCTTATAATTTATATGGAGAAAATAATGCTAGAATAATCAAAATCACTTAAAAATCTCATTCCTACTAAAATTCTAGCTAGGAAAATTGATATTTGAGACTTTGCCAGTAGGTATATACTATCCACAAAATAATATTAATGACTTGAACTCTGTGGCATTTTAATTACTATAGAACACCATGCAGATTAGTGTACCATTCTGCAGAAATGACTTCACAAGTTCTTTTTTAAAAAATAATATACCTTGGACTTCATATAAAGGCTAATAAAAATAAGATTATAAATAATCTCTTTATATTTTCTGGAAAACCACCATCTATTATTCCATGTGTAAACAATCACTTGATACATCCCTTTAAAAAATAATTTATTAATAGGGAAATATTTCTGGGGCACCTGGCTCAGTTGGTTGAGTGTCCAACTTTGGCTCAGGTCATGATCTCACTGTTCGTGGGTTCAAGCCCCGTGTCGGGTTCTGTGCTGACAGCTCACAGCCTGGAGCCTACTTTGGATTCTGTGTCTCCTTCTCTCTCTGGCCCCCACTCATGCTCTCTCTCTGTCTCTCAAAAATAAATAAATGTTAAAATAGGGAAATGTTTCTTTTGCCTGACAAACTTCTCTGCTTCCTTTTATTAAGAAACAAGAATAGTAAGCCCATTGTTTTTATTTTTGTGCATGGTAAGGCACAGAAATGGCAGTGAGTTCAAAGAACTTTCTTTTCTTTCTAGTCATAGAGAAATGCTCTTTTCTTCCAATCACCTTGTGTCTGGGTGGGAGTGTATGACTAGTTCTGGTCAACAGAGTATGAATGAATATATGCCAGTTCTAGGTTTGGCCTCTAAAACCTCTTCAAATTTCCACATGCTTTCTCTACGCTTGTGAGCTGGTTAAATGCAGAGGATCTGGCAGAAAGACCCTTTCTAAGGAAGGGTCTGGAATATGGTCTTATCACAAGATGAGAAGAATTCTGATCACTAAGACACTGCTTGAAGGAAAGATGTCCTGAAGAGTTACCCAACCAGAAATATACACATTGGATTTAGCATGACAAAACAATAACAACAGAACTAAAAAGACCCCCCGCCCCACTCCAATCATGTATTGGTCCTAGACTGCTGAGAGATTTTTTTTTTTATTGTTTGTTATATAGTACCTGGCATATACCTTGGCAACCAGAGTGTTAAAAATGTGCAGTGATAGGAATTTATTAGTTTTGTTTTTGTTTTGTGTACTAAATTTCTCCTTCTTTTCTTCCTTTTTCTTTCTTTCTTTCTTCCTTCCCTTCCCTTCCCTTTCTTTTTCTTTTCTTTCACTTTTCTTATTAATTGATGTATAGTTTGCATATATTATTATAAATAATATTATTTGTTTCAAGTATAAAACAGTGATTTGACAATTAATAGATTATGAAATGCTCACCAGTAAGTGTAGTTATCACTGTACATATCATACTTCTGTCACCATACAAAATTATTACAATATTATTGACTATATATCCTTTGTTGTATTTTTCATCCCTCTGATTTATTTTATAACTGGAAGCTTATCGCTCTTAATCCCTGTCATCTATTTCATCCATTTCCCCATCTCCTTCTCTTTAGCAACCACCATTTTTTTTTTCTGTATTTATGAGTCTGTTTCTCTTTTGTTGTTATTGTTGTTGATTTGTGCTGTTTTAGATTTTAGTGAAATCATTTGGTATTTTATGTGTTTCTTGAGATGAAATAGATAAGGATGTTGAGTGGGTTGCTGGCTCCTGAAGCTAAGACTTTTGGTATCATTACGTGTTGCTCATTATCCTAAAATGCTGGTATGAAAATGGTTTCTATTGACTTTAGGGAAACTTTAAAGTTGTAAATAATAGTATATAATATTTTGGGAGATTTCAGTGCAAAAGTTTAAATCTTATAATCGTGATTATGGTAAAGTCCCTGGGCAATTTCAACATTTAATCATTTGAATAGGCAAATACCTCTAAAATATGCTGTTACTTAATAGCAACTAACTAAATTAAATTAAAGTGGATTTTCAGTGGACTCTAAAGTTTAGGATATAGGGAAATAGGAAGTCCATTATAAAATTACCAGGTTAGGTGAAGAATTTAGTACCAAACTTTATTCAAATAAAATAATTTTCTCAATCAGTGGAACATAATGTCATAAACTTCAATTTTAGTTCAATCACAATATAAGTTTTGTCATATATAGAAGCAAAATCTTATTTGTGTTTTAGTTTCTAATTTTCTGTGATTTAGATACAGACAAATGCTTTCTATGGGTTACATACAGCATAAAACTCTTTCCTCCAGAAATACCTTCTCCATGTACTTTTAGGCATTTTCTTAGATTTTTCATGAAAAAAAGATGCAATAAAATAAATATCTTATGGAGAATACCTTATGTTTTGTTTCTTCTGAATTTGAAGAATGTTATATTTAGCCTTAATGAATAAATTAAATCTCAAAGAATTTCTGTCTAGGTTACTTCTACAGTAAAACCAGATTGTTAACCAAATTAACCATGTTATTTCTTCAGTGACAGTCTTTGATATAAAGTGATAATTGATATAATTTCAGCAATATCTAGTAGATATATAAATCCATTGTTATTTACTGCACTTTTAGAAATATTACAAATGATGAGGTGGCGTCCTTGGCTAAACATCCTGGGTAGCTCAGTTGGTTAAGTGTCTGACTCTTGATTTTGCCTCCAGTCATGATCTTATGGTTCATGGAATTGAGCCCCGCATCAGGCTGTGAGCTGACAGTGTTGAGCATGCTTGAGATTCTCTCTCTCTCTCTTTCTCTCTGCCCCTCTCCCACTCATGCTTGTTTTTTTTCTCTCTCTCTTGCAAAAAAATAATATATATATATATTAAAAAAAGAAATGATACAAATAATTAGTCAATTTCTTTTCTTTAGAATATAAACATAAATAAAGACATAAAAATGTTATAACTTCAAATATAAAATTACAGGGATTCTTATTTCTCAAGTCTTTAATGATCCTAATTCTAGGAGATAATACGTTATTTAAACAGGCCCCATGAGCTGGGTAGGGCATTAAAAGGTGTATTTTAAGCATGTTATTATTCCAGTGTAATTAATAGTGTCACATTTATGTTTGTCTTTTATTCCACGAGCATTTAATGTTCTAAACATTGAGCTAGATGCTCTCACAGATTATCTTTTTTTAGGGGCACCTGGATGCCTGAGTTGGTTAAGTGTCTGACTTGATTTTGGCTCAGGTAATAATCTTATGGTTTATGAGTTTGAGCCCTGCTTCAGGCTCCATGCTGACAGTGAAGAGCCTACTTGGGACTCTTTCTATGCCCTTGCTTCTCTCTTTGCCCTTCTTCCACGTGGGCATGCTCTCTTTCTCTTTCTCTCAGAATAAATAAAGTTAAAAAAGTGATTATCTTTTTTCATCCTCATAAAAAATCCTTTGAGGTGCCCATTTTCCTGGAAAGGAAATAGTGTTTAGAAAGAATATATGACTTCTCCAAAGTCACCTTTGTAGTCTTTATGGTGGCATCACAAAGATGACCCCCCCCCACCCCCACAACATGTCTGACACCAAAACCTATGCCTGTTTCCATTTGGATTTACTTTGTGTGTTCTAGAACCATCTTAGGCATATACCATTAACCCAATCACTACTTCTGAGATTTAACCTCTTTTCAGAGATCTCCCTTCTTCTTGCTATGGCTCCTGGAGACATGTCTACTTCTATTCTCTGAGGAAGGTCATAACCTTATTTTTTGGGGGTTCTTCTCCTCTAGGGACTGACTGAAAAGTGAAATACATTTATTCTCTTTTTATTTCTTGCTCCCAAACAGAGTTATTTTTATTTCTCCAAGTTGGCTAATGCAGAAGCTATTTTATTTCTATACCTCTAAATAGAGGGGAGAAAATAAAGAAAATCTGGGAACATTCAAAGTTTCTTAATTTTATGACATCTCTAGATGAATAGGCTCTTATGTAGTTTCTGACTGTCTTCTGAGAATGTAGACAGTAGATTTTTAAAAATATCCAGCCACAGAAGAAAAGACAGAAATGTGCAGAAAGATATTTCCACACATATTTGCATGCAGAGAAAAAAGACAAACTGTAAAGGAAGTATAACATATAACGTAGCAAGGAATATGTATTTTAAGTCAGAAGATTGTGAGTGGTATTATTAAAGCATCAGAACCTTGACCTTACTTGTTTCAAGTATCTTAAATTTTTTTTTCCAACGTTTATTTATTTTGGGGACAGAGAGAGACAGAGCATGAACGGGGGAGGGGCAGAGAGAGGGAGACACAGAATTGGAAACAGGCTCCAGGCTCTGAGCCATCAGCCCAGAGCCCGATGCGGGGCTCGAACTCACGGATCGTGAGATCGTGACCTGGCTGAAGTCGGTCGCTTAACCGACTGCGCCACCCAGGCTCCCCATGTTTCAAGTATCTTTGTATAACAATACTTAAGGGTTATCTAACTTGAAGATTTGTGCACCCCATGGAGGGATTTGAAGTACAGGGTAATCCTATAGTTTTCCATGAGAACTGTTGTCAATATATCCTTATGTATGATGAACTGTAAAGGCCATAGAGGACATCCTTATATAATTCTCTAGTTCTACCTTGCTCCCATAGTTAGTCCTTAAAAATTCTGGGTGTTCCTTTTTTTTTCCCCTAAGATGTCATGTAGTTGGATCTATGTTCAGAAAGAACTTCTTGATTAAGAGCCACTTTTTATTAAGTTTTTGCTTAAGCATGTACTTCAATAGAATATGGAAGCACAAGGACTGACTTGGAGTTTAAATCAGACTGATAATTTCAGAAGGCATTGCTATCTTTCCAAGCATGAGTTATTTGTCAGTGAAAATGCCTTCCTTATAACATCTAGGTATCTTCAAGCAATATTTATTATGAGCTCATCATATTTAATAGCCAAAAACTATATTGTGCCATTTGTGAAATGCACTCCTAAAATGCTGAAATATGTTTGTTCTACAAGTAATAGGCAGAATGTTAATATCAAGTTTTGGCAGTTCATCCATGCAGATTAGATAGAATTGAGATGTATATCAATGTGGGTTCATGGGCTCAGGATACAGAGATTTCCTAAACTTGATGCTATCTCTGCCTGACAAAAATGCAGCATGAGCTTAAGTGATTACCTCAAAGCAATTTGAGGACATTAGTGAACTAATGGAGTTTCCAAATTATTATGTTTTGAAAACTAATGGAATTACATATCAAAGTGAATATTAAAAACTAATTATTTTAGAACTTTAGCTTAAAGATATACCTTCTTGGGTATTAATCTAGAAAATTCCAACTATTAATTCTATGCAAATAACCATGGGTTCAGTATGATATTTTCCTGACTACTTTTAGAGAAAAAGAACACAAAAAACAAAAAACTTCAGAAAATGGTAGGCAAAAGCTATGGAGTAACATTAAAAACATGAAATTTTGTTTCTGCAACAGGATACTCAGTGGCAATTCTATGTTCAGTGTCTAAGGTCAGGGATGAAAAATCTGAGGCTTAAATTTAAACAATTTAAAGAGAACTGCCCCTTCGGGGCGCCTGGGTGGCGCAGTCGGTTGAGCGTCCGACTTCAGCCAGGTCACGATCTCGCGGTCCGTGAGTTCGAGCCCCGCGTCGGGCTCTGGGCTGATGGCTCAGAGCCTGGAGCCTGTTTCCGATTCTGTGTCTCCCTCTCTCTCTGCCCCTCCCCCGTTCATGCTCTGTCTCTCTCTGTCCCAAAAATAAATAAAAAACATTGAAAAAAAATTTTTTAAAAAATAAAAAAAGAGAACTGCCCCAAAGAAGGAATTATTAACACTCCCCTTCAGAGCTGGGAATAAATAAATAAATGTCAGAACTAACACTTTTGCATCAGCCATCCCCAACCCCCTCCTTTTTATGTGAAATGATTAGACTGGGGAGACAGGAGTCATCATGAATATAGTTATTATATGAGAGGCTTCACTCTTTCCCCTCCTTGGGGAAGAATAGAGATGCTTTCTTTTCTAAGGCCAAAATGGGAGTAAAAGTGCTCCAAGAGAAACGCTCATAAAGAATGGGAGTTCTTACCAGCTGGCATTGTGTTTCTTGATTGGATGTCTGCTTAGCCAGCAAACTTGCTAGTCTATTTCTTGGCCTATTGCACAAAGGAAAAACACAATGAGAGATTGTTGGCAGAATGAAAAGAGCCTGTATTCTTATTATCTGGTGTAAAGATGAGACCAGGTGTATAACAAGGAAGGCAAGCAAGCTTAGGCCTGCTTGCTCACTAATATGGACTGAATGTTTGAGTCCCTCCCAAGATTTGTATGTTGAAACCCTAATCCCCAGTGATCATATTTGATCTTTGAGGTAATTGGGTTTGATGAAGTCATGAGGGTAGAGCTCCCATGATGAGATTAATGCCCCCATCCTCTTATAAAAAAAAGGCAGAGGCACAAGATTTCTGTGTATGTGCACATGCCAAGGAAAGGCCTTGTGATGACATGGACAGGAAGAGGGCCCTCACCAAGAACCCAATGGTGCTAGTACCCTGATCTTAGACTTCTAGCTTTCAGAACTGTGAGAAATAAATGTTTGTTGTTCAAGCCACACAGTCTATGGTGTTTGTTATAGCAGCCTGAGCTAAGGCACTCACATTATAGGGCTTCTTGCTAGAGAGGGAGGTCCCAACAGGAAGAGGTGGTGGATGAATTGCCAGGGGAAGCAGTTGGGATTGGAAAATGAGGCTGACCTGCAGCTTATCCTATTTTATCAGAGAACTATAGTTTAAGAGGACCTCTTAAGATTTTCCAAGAACTTGTACACCCTTCCCAGGAGAGTTAAGCATTTGGATGGCTGCTATCCATAGGGCATCAATGCCCAGCCAATACAGAGAAGGCTAGAATAGCAGCCAGTTAAATAAAGAGGCACTTGCTCCTCTCCCTTTCCCTTCTCCCAGTGCTTACAAGTGAAGGAGGTAGGCCTTGAAGGAAAAGGGCAACAAAAGGAGAATAGGGATGTATAGATTTCCCTTTAGTCCCCCTACCCTATCACTACCCCAGCAGTCCAGGTACATTCTCATGCTTGGGTTTGGTGAGATTTCGATTGAGTTTGAGCTTGAAGTTTTATATTGGACTTAATTTTATAACCAAAAATGACTAGAAAATTATGGAATCTACTAAGTATGATACCATGGGATGGGAAAAAGAGATTTGACAAAGCATTATTGAAACCAGTGATTGAAAAAACAAGTGATTTCATGTTTATATTCCAACTATTAGAGATTGCAGTGGTCTTAATTTGGTAAAATATATTTCATTGTATTGGCAAATAGAATAGAGAAATAATGGGAGAAATGTGCACTGAGAGGCCACCTCTTTTACACTTCAGCTTCTGGAAAAAGTAAGAATTTTAAGACTTTGGGTATTAAGTTACAATCAACGACATGAATGGCATTTTTGTGATTGTGGTTTTATATGGTATTAGACTTCTATGAAGAATGTTTACAAGAACATCTTACATAGTATAAAAAAAGTCTTGATTTTCTTCATCAAATAACAAATAAATTGTCAGTTGTGTGAGTTCAAAGGCAAGTCGCCATGAATCAGTTTTTGAAATAGACACATCTAGGAGATGCCAGTTTGCATTAATGATTCCGAAGGAGTACAGATGGGAAAGTGGGCAGCCTCTGAGAAATTGGAGCTTCCCAGAGAGCCCCAGACACCTGTGTTTTTAAATAATGACACTCTGTATTATTATTTAAGGAGTCCCCATTTTATGCTAAAAATACAGATGTTTCTCATATGTTTTTAAGATATGTTTCATGGATTTGATCCCAAGAGTCACCTTACACTGTTAAAATATACTGAAGTTTTCTCCTCTTGATATTACCATCATCTTATAAAAAATAAAATGGAATATAAATTTCATCCTAACCTATTAATATAAAAAATGAAGCTTGAAACCCTTCAGACCAAACAACCTCTTTCCACCCCTACTCTGCAAATATACTCCCAAATAAAAATGAAGGGCAAGAACTATATACTTAAGATAGCCTATGTATTCTGCTGTGGCAAAAAGCTAATCATAACCTAATCAAAGAGGCTTACTTTTCATTATGGAAAAAAATATTGAAAATTAAAAAGACAAATTAGTTAAATGGTATCATTATTTTAAGTCTTGTTTTCCAACATGTTTCTGTTTTACATTTGTCCTTTTGTCCATTGTAATTAATGAACTAAATCCAACTTTGCAATATTATAGGATTATTTTTGAGAAGGGTAGTATAGTGGATTGATTTTAGACGTTAATAGTCTCTTATTAGCTTTGTGACTTTGGGAGTGCTACCTAACCTCACTGTGCTGTTTTCTCATCTGTAAAATGAGATAAGAACACAAAGTATCTTGAAGAGTTGTGTGAATACTAAACAACAATAATATATGTTTCGTTGTCTAGCACAGAGTGAACACACTGTAATGTTAGTTGTTATTATGTAGGTGTGAAGATGGGGATATAGGATTTTAAGAGAAATGCAACTGACAGAAAAGTTAATTGAGAGATGTTGTGAGGGAAAATAGATAAGAAACCAATGACAGAGAGGGAATTAAAAGTGAGTTTAACATTACCATTTCTTATCCTGACCCCAGCTGCTTGATGAGGGTAAATTCTTGATGACCATGGCTGAGAGGTGTGTGTGGGGGAGGGCCTTCTTCCTCCTGCCTCCAGCTCATGAGTTGGAGGTTCTTCCATGTGTGTGTCATTGTTGAGAATGCTGGGACCCTGACTGCCCTTGTCCCAGCTCAAAAGTTGGTGGTTCCACACCAGGAGGAATAAGTTGAGAACTGATGGGGTCTTTTGGGAGATGTAAGTTTCTTTACATCTTACACTACAGGAAGGGACATTCTCTATTTTCTTCTCCATTTTTTGAGATTGTATATAACCAGCAGTGCAGTAGCCTGAAAATAAAACCAAGAATAAAGAAGAGTGGAGAAATAGAAAGAACCTAAGCCTTTGAAGATAAAGTTTAGCCATGAAAAGAGTAATGATTGGCACAGTAGGGAGTCCAGAGGTCCAATGAAGTCCTATCCTGAGATCCACAGAGCCTCTAGACCTCCTGATGAGAGATAATAATTATTTCCTTAACATTTAAACTATATTAAGACATGGTTGCTGTTAGGGTGCCTGTCTGCCTCAGTTGGTTGAGCATACAACTCTCAATTTTGGCTCAGGTCATGATCCTAGGGTTGTGGGATTGAGCCCCACATCTGGCTCCATATTGAGCATGTAGCCTGCATGGGATTCTCTCTCTCTCTCTCTCTCTCTCTCTCTCTCTCCCTCTCCCTCTCCCTCTCCCTCCCTCTCCCTCTCCCTCTCCCTCTCTCCCCACTCTCCCTCCCCCCCCCCCACCTCTCTCTCACTCATGAGCACTAGCTCTCTCTCAAAAATAAAAAGACAGGATTTCTGTTACTTGCAGCAAAAGCATTGTAACTGATAAATATTAATTTGAAAATAGTTATTTTAGTACAAAACTTTTGTACTATGGAATGTAATTTATTGGAGTTTTTAGAAACCTTTTTTATGTTTGACTAATAAACTTCTTTCCACTTTTAATTTCTTCCGTGACCTCTTTAATTTTTATTATTCATCAAAGGAATTATTACATTTGTTTTTATTATTATTATTTTTTGTCTTTTTTCCTTACTATTTCCTGGGGATTTTTCTTTTCTTTTAGTAAACAGTTTTGGCTTCTAAGTTTAGTTTCTATTTACACCTTCTTTGCCTTTGCCAACTTTAAATTTTCTGTCTTGTGAGAGATGACTCAACATGTCCTGGTTATAATACATCTCTTTGTCTTTCTTTAAATATATTTCCATTTATGCAGTTCCTGCTGCACCTTGGGAAATCCTATGTGATAGAATAAGTGAAACTACCGATGTGCTTTCTTACCCAAAGTTCTAACCCCATTCTCCATCTCTGTTCAAAGAGGGAAATAGAGCCATCATTTGTACAGGGGGAAGGAGGGTAATGTTGTTGTAGGACATGGACAGCAAACAAAGATACCAGATTCTCCTAAGTGGCATGAAGGGATGTTTTGAATGGCAGTGGCAACCCACAGATAAGCTCTGCACCCTCTATATGTAGCACAGTCCTGTGGTCAGAGAAATCTCCTGATTGGGGATAAGGAATATTTTGGGGGTAAAGAAGAGGAAAGAGGGTAGGCATTGAACCTGGCTTATGTTCCTCACCATGTGTCAAGGATAAGAGAACAAAAGGGTCTTGTCCCACTTGGGTCAATAATGGTTGCAACTTCACAAAAATGGTAAGGGGAAGAGCAAACACTGCACTCACCCATAAAGTTCCAGCAGGAACCATAAAGTTTCAGCAGGATGCAAGATCTTTCCTCTGCCACCTGAGGTCATGGTACGACTTGGACCTTTCAGAGGAGGCCCTGAGGACAAGGGATAGAACTGAGAACCTAAGAATTATTATGGCATGGATTTTATACACATTCCTGGAAGATAGCATCAGCCTCAGGGAAGAGGAAATGGAGACAAAGAGACTATGATTGCATTTTAAACTGAGGTAACTGAAAATCACTCAGGTGGATTACATTTACTATAAGGTGACTCAATTAGGTTTTTACATTTGGCAGCATGGGGCCTCAGAGTCAAAAAATTAAAAGAAAAGAAAATAAACTACATTTTTTCACATATGAGTTTTGTGGGATATTGTAACTTCATAGAATCTGAATTGCATTCTTGGCATTTTTAGAAATTCATTACCCTGGAGGCATTTCTTCACTCTTTTCTCCACAAATCCCAGCACCTTGACAAATGCTGCTTTTGCCTCCTCCTGCACGACATCTCTTGGATACAGTGTTTCCTCTCTGTCTTTGCCACCAAATTAATTATCCAAATTCCAGTTATTTGTCACCTGAGTTATTATGATATCTTTATCAGTGTGCCTGCCTTGTTTTTTCTCATCTCAGTAAGTTTTATGATCTTGTAACTCTTTGTCTTATAGTAGCATGTACTGTCTTAATTCATTCTTTGATTAGACCTCTCTAACTTTCCATTTCATACAAACCTATTTAGTATGATTTGGAGACTAAGGAGATATATATATATATATATATATATATATATATATATATATAAAATATATATATATATATAAAACAATCAAATATTTTTTTCAATGTTTATTTATTTAATTCGAGAGAGAGAGAGCAAGAGAAAATTTCAAGCAGGTTCCACACTGTCAGTGCACAGCCCTATACAGGGCTCCACCTCACAACCCCATGACCTGAGCTGAAATCAAGTTAGACACTCAACCGGCTGAGCCACCCAGGTGGCCCCATCCTAATACTTGAATTTGTGATTCATCTTCACTCTTCTAACCACTAAAGTAGTTGTTTCTTGTGGAAGTGCTATTTGACACAATAGGTCAAAGACATAGGTGTATGTCTTTAGGTTTATATTTTAATACTTTTATAGAACATGATGAACTAAACCAATGCAGATCATGATCTGAAAATATTATCAAAAAACTATTTTAGAAAAATAATTTTCTTAAATAATTTGAGGCTACATTTAAAATAATTTAAAATACAGTATTGTCAATGAGAGAAAAGGTAATCTACAAGTGCCAGGAAGTGAGAGAAATAAAGGCAGAGTGCCAAATGGTAGCTGGGACAATGAAAGCTCACAAGGGTGTTACGTTTGATATAGGCTCTATGGGATGAGAATTTAATACCCATAGAAGGATGAGAGCCATGTCATTTGATCCACATGAACTGGGGAGCTGGTATTGAGTACTCAGCATAAAAAACAGTGCTTTAAAGTAGTGGTCTGCTTGCAAAAATGGAACTAGAAACACAGACCTTGGGAGGCAGCCTAATAATTTTGCTCTCTGTTTTGGGCTTCAAGTGGAAAAAAAAGATACTAGTGAGAAACTGAAACCCTGGGTCTGTTCCAAATGGGGTTACAATGAATATTTCCTGAATGGTATGGGAAATACAGGCTGAGAAATTGGAATAAAAACCAGTCAAAAACCATTAAAATCTAGTGTGTTCTGTGAGCAAAAAAAGTACAAAATTGATCTGTCAGGACAACTCAAGGAATAGAGGACTCTGTGGAAAACACAGACCCACTGAAGAAATTAAAAATCATAAACTACATTAGCAAATGAACCACTGTGAGGGAGAGTAAGCAGGCATAGCAAACAGGAAGATTAGCATTCTCAAGAATAGAAAATAATAAACAATCTCAATGCATCTTTAAGTGTAGTTTAATTGTTAAAAAAGATAAAGGTGGAGCAGAATCCACAATGAAATAAGAGGACAGTATGAAATAAAACATAAGAAAATAGAATAATATATAAAGAGACATAGTTCAGGAGAGAATTTGTGGAAACCTGAGAGAATCATCTAGACTATAGCACAGAGAAATTAAGAGATAGAAAATAATAAAACACAGTCAATAGATATAAAGGATAGAACATGGATGTTAAATGTATATCTGATGAGAATCTCAGTGGTGAAAATAGGGAAAATGAAAAAATAGCTATAGTACAATAAGTTATTGGTTGAGAACCAGAGGTAAAGAAGAGAAGCTATCAAAATAAAATAAAATAAAATAAAATAAAATACCCACCTAGAAATATCAGAATGAAATTGTAGAATACAAAGGGCAAAAAAATCTTAAAAGCTAGCAGAGAGAAGGACTACTATGGACAAAGTGTGAAGGAACAAACAATCATTCAAGTGTGGGGGACAAAATAAAGACATTTTGAGATAAATAAGAATTGGGGGGATACTTCCCACAGATTACTGAGGAAAGAATTATTAGACGACAACCTAGAAGGAAGAAGGGAATGAATGAAGCAAATGGAGACAAATAGGCAATAAAGATGTGGGTTAACCTAAATAATTAACTGTGTAAAGTGGTTACATTTTGGAGAGCTTAAAAACAAGGTAGAACTAAAATACCAGATAAAAATAACATGGAAGATGGCAAAAGAGTTCAGAACTAACTGTTTTATAGTTCTTTTAAAAAAAAATTTTTTTTTAATGTTTATTTATTTTTGAGAGAGAGACACAAAATGTGAGCAGGGGAGGGGCAGAGAGAGAGGGAGACACGGAATTTGAAGCAGGCTCTAGGCTCTGAGCTGCCAGCACAGAGCCTGACATGGGGTTCAAACTCACAAGCTGTGAGATCTGACCTCAGCCAAAGTTGGAAGCTTAACCAACTGAGCCACCCAGGTGCCCCATATTTTATAGTTCTTGTGTATTGCATATGGATAAAGATGTTGATGATTTTTCCTAGATAGATAAGTGAAGGTTTTTCAGGGTAACTATTAAGAATGGAAATAGACCTATAACAAAAAATAGTAGAAATGGGGAAGGAAAAGAAGAAATTGATTACTTGATTAATTTGATTAAGCTAAAAACCAATCTAAGACAGAAAGAATGAAACAAAACAAAGCAACAATAACAACAATAACAACAACAGCAAACTCAGATTCTACCTAGTAAAATGTTTTAGAGGTTTATTTCAATGAAATGACTTAAATCAAAGAAAAGCAATTTTTGTGGTAATATGACTGGATTTTCATATTGGGATCATATTATTTTAGAACCGAAAACAAGTATTTAAAATAGTCTAGTTAGGTCTCTTCCTTGTATTGTTGAGGAAGTTAAGACTCCGAGATTAAATGCTTAAACCACAGGTTTAAGACTAGAATTTAGTTTCAGGGCGCCTGGGTGGCTCAGTTGGTTGAGCGTCCAACTTCACCTGAGGTCATGACCTCACGGTTCATGAGTTGGAGCCCTGCATCAGGCTCTGTGGTGACAGCTTAGAGCCTGGAGCCTGCTTCAGATTCTGTGTCTCCCTCTCTCTGCCCGCCCCCCCCCCCCCCCCGCCCCCAGCTTGCACTCTCTGTCTCTGTCTCTGTCTCTGTCTCTCTCTCTCAAAACATAAACATTAAAAATTTTTTTAAAAAGGACTAGAATTTAGTTTCACTTAGGGTATTGTTCATGAAATTTATCTGGAAGCCAGAAAACATAGGGCTAATGCTGAGTAGATGTAATCAGCTGTCAAAATTGGACCTGGCTATAGTTGCCTCTTTCAAAATGGGATAATAATTGTCATTTAACAATTGTCAATTATTGTCAGTTGTCAATAATTATTTATGTATCAGTCAAATTAGGAGAATTCTTTGGGCATTTTAAGGCCCTTGGATAAAAATATAGTAGTAAATATAAGCATTTATTAAATAAAATTTTATTTATTTATTAGATAAAAATAAAAATCTGTGTTATAGATTTATCTAGAAAAATAATTGAAATTGAAATTAAGGTGAAAGCCATCATTCTTTGAGATACTAGAATACTTTGTATTTTCTTTTATAAATATTATTAAAAATACTATTTTATATAATCCAAGATTTGAAACAAAACATTATAGGATATAGCAAGCTCTCTTTTTAAACCAAAAATCATTAATTGTTCATAGACGGGGAAAAAAACAGAAAACTCTTCCGTAGTACAGAATGAGGAAAATTTTACCAAGATATGAAAATTCAAGCTATGATGAAGAGAAATGACCGTGTCCACACAATGAGTCACAATTTCCAAGTGAGTTTCTTTGTGAATGTGGCTTATAATCACATTGTATGGTATGTCTGAAGTATTTCTAGAATGAGAATAACAGCTACTCTGAAAGAGTTTATCCATCATTAAATTTAAATTTAAATTTAATCAAATGTAATAATACAGTTATGAGGGGAAAGATGCCAGGAATGAAATAATAGATTTCAAGTATAAGAAATTAAAACAGAAAATGAAAATGAATTCAAAATTTTATGGATTTTGTCATTTTGTTCTTAAGCAGTTGTAGGAATTAATGAATGTTTGAAATAGCATGTGTGGCAAAATGAGAAAAACTGCTTTCTATTTACTGCTAGAATGTAGTTAAGAGTATAGAGCTAGTTTTTCTGATCCAGAGACCAGAGCTAATTCCTCTGATTGGAAACTTAAATCTTCCAGTCTTCTGTCTCGAGTGAGTACAAAGATAACCACTAGGACACTTGCATTTCTTTAAACCTTTCAGAGAGAAGACTATCTATATCCAAAGTGTGTGAAATCAAAATGTTTATTCAGATTTATGGACTCAATCCATGGAATTTAGTTGAGAATCACTATGCCTTCCTTTATTTTTTATTTTTCAATATATGAAGTTTATTGTCAAATTGGTTTCCATACAACACCCAGTGCTCATCCCAAAAGGTGCCCTCCTCAATACCCATCACCCACCCTCCCCTCCCTCCCACCCCCCATCAACCCTCAGTTTGTTCTCAGTTTTTAAGAGTCTCTTATGCTTTGGCTTTCTTCCACTCTAACCTCTTTTTTTTTTCCTTCCCCTCCCCCATGGGTTTCTGTTAAGTTTCTCAGGATCCACATAAGAGTGAAACCATATGGTATCTGTCTTTCTCTGTATGGCTTATTTCACTTAGCATCACACTCTCCAGTTCCATCCACGTTGCTACAAAGGGCCATATTTTGTTCTTTCTCATTGCCACGTAGTACTCCATTGTGTATATAAACCACAATTTCTTTATCTATTCATCAGTTGATGGACATTTAGGCTCTTTCCATCATTTGGCTATTGTTGAGAGTGCTGCTATAAACATTGGGGTACAAGTGCCCCTATGCATCAGTACTCCTGTATCCCTTGGGTAAATTCCTAGCAGTGCTACTGCTGGGTCATAGGGTAGGTCTATTTTTAATTTTTTGAGGAACCTCCACACTGTTTTCCTGAGTGGCTGCACCAATTTGCATTCCCGCCAACAGTTAGGCCTTCCTTTAAATGAGAGTTCTTAACTGACTTCATTAAATATTTTGAAAGTTTAATTGCATGTTTCTTTGACATAATGTATTTTATCAGCATAAAAGAAGAACAGCATATAAAATTTAGAAACACTTTTTATTTACTAAAATGTGCTTATCATCAAGGATGAAGTCCAGTACTTTAGAATCTACAACAATGCCATTATCTATGAATTTGCACATTTTTCATGGCCTGCCTTATTCAACCAAGGGTCCTTATATGCAAAGACATTTTCCCTGGTTTTGAGGTTTAATAACATTCATGTTCTTTCCTTCTAGCATACCTCCTTCTAAAAGGGATTTGAGGTGTCCTATGTATAATAAAGTGTGTGCATCTGTGTGTGTTTTCAATAACTATCTAGAAGATGGAATCTCAAATTCATTTATTCAGTCCAAATCCTTTGAGCACTAGACTCAATGCTAGTTCTCAAAATATTCAAATGGGATGTTGGAAATTCTAGAAGATACACTGATACATGTTCAACTTGTTCAAATCTGAATACTACACATTATTATTATTACATTAATATTGTATATTATTTTAGAATAAAAATCTGATGCACATTATTTCTGTTATGCAAAAAGGCCTCAGTATTTAGCTGGTAGTTATCTCCAATTCCTCAATTACAGAATTCATTTTTTAACAATTTTTATTTCTTTAGCATTATAAATGTGACCAAAAAGTAATGTTAAAACTAGTAAAGGACTATGAATTGTATTTGGGAAGTATTTTGAGGAACTTGTTTTTGGTCATTTTTTTTTTCTGGGATTAATAATGACCAAAACATACTTCCTTACTGTATTTTACAAATGTACATCATTGTAAACAAACCTGATACATGAAAATAGGAATTTATACATAATATATATTAATGATGAAATGTTTTCTTTATAAAAGGATTATTTTGCAAATAACGCATAATAATCTAACTGCAAATGAAAGGTTTTCTAATACATTGATTGCTTTTGACTTCATTATATCATTTTGAAATAGGTACTGTAGAAAATTTTTATAAATAAGAAAATAAAAGTCACCTGTATTACAGCCAGGGGTTTCATTAATAACTTTTGTTTAATTTTCCCCAATTTCCTTCAGTGAGATTACACACACACACACACACATTTTGTATATTGTTTTTTCTCTCAAATTTTAGAATTTTCTCATACCTGTAGATATTCCTTATATGTATATTTAGCTTTTGCATAAAAGGTTGGAGCTTTTGCATAAAAGGTTGCTTAGTATTGATATAGCCTTAATTTATTCTCTAGTTCCCTTATTATAGAACAATTTTTATTGTTTTATTTTTATTTGATAATTGTACATTGAATGTTTTCATGTATAAATCTTTGTGTTTTTAAATGACATCATTAGGATAGAGTCTTAAAATAGAAATTATTGTGTCAAAAGACTAAAATATATTTGAGATTTTTGAGAGAGATTGTTAACTATTTTCTGTAGGAAATTTAATCAACATAATTTTGTTATGTATGTATTGACACTACTTCCTTATTGTATACTAGTTATTATGAACTAAATGTCCCCCATTCATATATTGAAATTCAATCCAGAATATGGTTGGAAGAGGGGCCTTTGGGCAGTAATTAGGTCATGAGGATGGAACCCTCATGAATGAGATTAGTGCCCTTATGAGAGTCCAGGGAGCTAGCTTACTCTCTTTCCACTATGCGAGGATATAAGAAGTCTGCAGTCTACAACCTGGAAGAGAGAGGGCTCTTGCCTGAACTTGGCCATGTTAGCTTCTGATCTCAGACTTCCAACATCCTAAACTGTGAGAAATAAATTTCTGTTGTTTATAAGCCACCCAGTCTATGGCACTCCTTTATAGTAGACCAAACTGACTAAGATATTGTTACATATATTTTAATTTTTCCTATTTTTATGCCTTAAAGGCTATACTTTATTGCTTTAATATTTATTTCTTTGCCAATTTATGAGATTTACAATGTTTTCTTGTTGTTAATTATTCATATTCTTTTATTATGAAGTATACATTTAAATCATTTACCAATTTTCTTGTACATTTTTATTGTTTTAATTGATCTCTTAGAAGTTTAATTTCTTTGATTATTTTTTTCTAAAACTTTTTAAAACATTTTTTATTTTTGAGAGACAGAGACAGTGCAAGTTGGGGAGAGGCAGAGAGAGGGAGCCACAGAATTCAAAGCAGGCTCCAGGCTCCAGGCTCCATGCTGTCAGTACAGAGCCTGACGCGTCTCAAACCCATGACTGTGAGATTATGACAGCTGAAGTCGGAAGCTTAATTGACTGAGCTGTCCAGGCACCCCTTACTGATTAAAATTCTTAAAAGACCCTCCAAAACCACATTGGAATTTTAATTGTATTCCATTTCCCTACAAATTAATTTTATGTGGATCAATGTTTGCTGTGTGTCCTCTTAAAGTATGTTTCCCACCTATCCCATTTCCATCAGACCTTTTTCTTCATTTAGGGACCCATAGTATTTCAGGGAAGATGAGCTGATCAGTACATTCCATCTTTCTTGTCACATGGATGGTGGGCTAGTCACCTAAGTAATCCATTTACAGGGAATCTCAGTACTCCCAGGGGATGCTGGGGAAAGAAGCCCATACTTGTGGCTTTGGATGGAAGATATAGGCAAAGAACTGAGATAGAAATAATTTATATGTTATGTCATTGTTGGACCACTGGATCAGACTTCATTTGATATGTCTGGATTTTTTTAGTTTGAGATCCACCAAGTTCTCATTACGTTTTAAAGTCAGCTTTAATTAGATTTATTGTTACTTTTAAATGAAAATATTTATGTTGACACTACATCACTATAATATTCTTTTTCCATATCATAAACATGGTATGACTCAATTTCCTTAAGATTTCTTTTGTATATGTCAGGAAAATTGTATTATTTTCTTCGACACACATTTAATTATTTCTGGATGCTCTAGTACATTTTAAATTACTCCAACCTCAAAACCTTATTTTGTATAAAGCATTATAGCAATACATGAGACTAAAGTGAAGAAATAAATAGTGATAAAATAACAAATAATGTTGATGCTAATAATCTCTTGTATAGTAATACTATGATCTAGGCACAGTTTTATTATATATTGGTATATATAATCTCATGAGGTAGCTCTAAATATGATCCCAGTTTTATGGGTGAGAGAAGGGAGGCAAAGACATAAACTATCCAAAGCTTGTGCAACTAATTGGTCAGCAGTACAGCTGGCTGAAATCAAGCAGTCTGGGCCCCAGGGTCTGTGCTCAGAACCGCTGTATTATACTGCTTTTTAATTATAACTGTGCCTTGAATCCTTAAGAGCATGTAGCAAAAATGGCTGTGAATGATTAATGTCAAAAGTATTTGTGAGCTAATAGAACTATGTGAAACAAGTAGGTCAAGAGGAAGTTTCTAAGTGCTGGAGTTCCTATCAACTCACTAAGATTCTTAATGGTGATTTACTGTGGTTTCTGATTGGGGCTAACGGCTGAAGGAATGATGACAATTCAATATAATTCCTTTGACTTTACCCCCAGAGAGTTTTATTATTGACTGTTTGATTGCATATAGAGATTTTTAATAACTACATAATCATACTGAGGAAAACACATTTTGTTTTACTTTCAGGTACTAAAAATTTCAGTAGGAAGATCAGCACAAGCAGATAAACAATCTAACACCTCTGTATTTTGCAGAGGAGAGAGGCAAGGACTGGACTTGTCTGCAATAGCTTTAGTTACATATGCATGGTCATAAACTTGTTACAACATGCTGGAATCAAGATCTAGAAAATCAGAGGGAAGCAAATCAATTTTTTCTCAGCTATGACTCCTGTTCAGAAACTGTTGGACATCTGTTCATTCCATAAACACCAGGGGGCATACTTTCTTTTCTGATCTTTTTTCTATGGAGATGTTGACATCTGTTGAACACTGCCTTTGCTCTTCTCTCTTGCACGTGTATAATACACAATTTTAAAAATCCTTGAATGGCTTGATCTCATAGAGGTGAAACGATCATAATTTTTTTTATCTTTGTTATGTTTCAGAAATTATTAGGTAAATTACATTTAAAATTCAGATAGATGAAACCCAAGTTAGTGGATTTCCAGTTTAATTTAGAAATCATAAGTAAACTAGATGTCCAAAAGTTGTTGGAATTTTACTTTTTTTTTTTTGCAGATTAGTAGAGTATGGAATTTGGAGATATGTTAAGATTAATCATCATATATATACATATATATATATGAATTTGCAGCTGGCTTTACACGTGTATGGCTCTGAATCTTATAAACTGACATGATTTGTTTAATATCCACTTTATAACCTTTATGATACCACTGATTTTAGCATCTAATCATATATTTCATTGTTCTGTGTGTGCAAATCATTTCCTATCATCGAGAGTAGTTTTTGAAGGTGGGCATAAGGAATCTGTTGGAGGAGTGGGAGTTCATCAAATACTTGTCAAGCGGAATGGAAGAGAGGCCTGAAAGTGGGGCTTTTCCACACATATACATCGTTACATCTCCCCCAGCACTCCCTTTATCCTTACTTAAGTCACTGGTCCTGTGTTCAGTGTGCTTGTGACACATCTGTACCGAATCTCAGTGGTCAGTAACAAAACTAGAAAGGCAAATAACATTATGTATTCAGCTGTTCTTCAACTTTTTGTGGAAAAATATTTCTTAAAAATTTAATGATAGTAGCAAGTACCATTTATTATGTGCCAGGTACTTTGCTGGTGTTATTTAATTAAATTCACAATAACTCCCTGAATTAGGTACTATTATTTTTTCACCTTTACAGAAGACACTGAAACTTTCAGCTGATAAGTGAGAGAGCTGGGATTGCACTGTGTTCTAATTCCTGGCCACCATGGATGCTCAGGGATGGAACTGACACTTCTCAAACTTAGGCAGATTGTCTCAAAGGCATAAACTAACTAGGAAGTAGGTAATAAGTATTATAGTATTCACTCTACATTAATATCTACAAGGTAACATTTTTTCTCAGCTTTATTCTTCGTTTGTTCCTGTTGTGAAAAAATAGTAGATGACAATTTCTTCCTACAAAGAAAACTTTGAATCTAAAATTAGTTCTTGTCTTATTTTTTTTCCTTTGCTAGAAATAGGCATTCTGAGATTTTATTTTATTATATTTTAAATGTTTTTTTTAAAAATATTTATCTTTGAGTTACAGACAGAGCATGAGTGGGGGAGGGGCAGAGAGAGAGGGAGACACAGAATCTGAAGCAGGCTCCAGGCTCTGAACTGTCAGCACAGAACCCAATTAGGGTTCTAACTCACGAACCATGAAATCATGATCTGAGCCAAAGTCAGATGCCCAACTGACTGAGCCACCCAGGCACCCCTATTTTATTATTTTAAAACTTTGGAAGGTTTAACAGAGAAAAAGTGGGGGAGGGGCAGAGGGAGAGGGAGACACAGAATCTAAAGCAGGCTCCAGGCTCTGAGCTGTCAGCACAGAGCCCAACAGGGGTCTCGAACCCACCAACTGTGAGATCATGACCTGAGCCGAAGTCAGATGCTTAATTGACTGAGCCACCCAGGCACCCTGATGAGATTTTAAATATTAGACAAAACTAACTCTATGTTGTATTTATGAACCCAGAAGTAAATTAAAAATAATTTTAGAAGCTACGTGCATTCATTTAGAACAATTCTTTTTAAACATTGTGTTCACTTTTGAAATAGTACCATAAAGACTCTTAAAATCATTTAAAAGTAGAAATCTTGTCTGTGTTCTGGAGTGTCTTCAGGTTGTGCCAGTGTCTCACCATCTCAAGATACGCCTTTTCTGGCTGTAGTCAAGTGTGACCACCGCCTGTTTTTCCCTCCAAGTGCCTCCCATGGAAATTCTTGAAAAATAAAGCAACATTTCAGCCCACACTTTAATGAGTGGACTGGAATCCCTATGCCTTTAGATATCTCAGTAGTGACTCATAGGATTGTCTAGCCCTCGCTTTCCTAACATTTTCCATTCACTGTAAGTTATTTCTTCATCTTTTTTTGCTGCTCAAAAGTGCTTTTCATGTCTGCCAGCTGAAAAACTAGAAATAAATAAGACCTATAGTTCCAAATTTGAATGTGCTATTTGAGCTTTTTAATGAGCCCTAGTGATCTGGTGTTTGGCAAAAGTACCATCTGAAAATGGACAGTTAGGATGCAACTAAAAGCTGCTTGACTATAATTTACTAAATGCAGTGCCAAACTGTGCAATCTGACCGGCCTGTGCCATTTAAGTGCTCTCTCTGTCCTCAGTCATTTGTTTTACCACATGTGAGCTTCTGTGGAGGCACCTTTAGGCCACCCAAAGAATCCAGATACTAAATCTCGAAGTGTAATTAAATTAAATAAATGGCTGCCTGGGGAAATAAGATAGTGTTGAAACATATGCCAGTGAGATGTTATGGAATATTATGATACTGATACAAAATGTGTTCATCTGGTGTTCCTTGAGGAAATGGGTGACGTCCTAATTAAATGATCTGTTCAATCAGAAATGTTCATGCCTCAGCTGGCCATTCATTTGCTTCACAGAAAGATTCTCTGGTTATAGTTAATAAGAGAAAAGTATGAAAAAGTATTATAATAAAGAAATTAACCTCTAAAGGACATTCTAATTCATCAAAGGAATTTCCCCAGGGACACTTTATCTTTAAAAATCTTTCCCCTTTTACTTTAAGAGACCGCTTTTACCACTAACTCTGAAACTATGTCTTTGACGCTGTGCTTGGTTGGAAGCATTATTGCTAGTGGGACGATGTCATGTTAGATTACCCAGGTGCATTCTAGTCCTGCCTTGTAGTTGTGGTATGTGACCTTCTGAGAATTAGTTATTTTATCTCAATTTCAGCTTTTATTTCTATAAAATGAAGATAATATTTCTTGCCTTCCCTATCTTCTAGGATTTTTGTGAGCACCAATTGAAATGATACACATGAGAAACTGCACTATGAATGTAGGTTATTAGAACTCAAGAGATCTTTTCAAATTGTTTTAACTCTCTCTAGAGGTGCAGGACCTGGAATTACAAGCAGTGTTCAGGCGTGGATGGGTCCCAGACTATAATAAGTAAAATACAGTTGTGATTTTTCAAACCTTGGGGGAAATTTTGACATGTGCTCTAGCATTAGGGGGAACAGTGCGAATTTTTGTCTGTGGCCTATTTCAGAAGACAGATGTTCATATTCAAGCATAGCAGTCAGCAGTGGGGTTTACCAGGCCTTACTCTGTGTTTCAATTTTTCTCTCTCCTTGAAGGATATAGTCTCAGAAGAACTCTTCCCACTTGTGCTCTCTCATTATCTGTCTCTGTTTTTCTCTCTCACACACACACATGTGCATGTTTACACAATAGTAAACTGGAGGCTACCTCAGAAGTGTCAATATGGATATCATAGAGGAAGTGGCTTCATAAAATAAACAAAATTAACAAGAACAACTCCCATCTCTGAACAATAAAACACCCTGGTAAAGTTTTTGTTACTCAAGCATGCCTTGTATTCTTCTTGTCAATCCTTAGGTTTGCAAGAATCAGCTGTATTTGGCTGCCACATTAAAACAAAAAAAAGTGGTCATTGATTAGGAACACTCAAAAAAAATAGAATTAAAAGACTCTTCCAAAGAATTTATTACTAATTCTACTTTGAAAAAAACCTTTCAACATCGAGTGAGTTTTGATAACATCCTTGGGTCAGAGAAAACTGTGGTAAATCTATTCAGTAAGTATTTCCTTTCCCTCTTTTACAGTGCTTAAAGAGTTCTGTTTTTATCTAACACAAGAAATACTTCATTCTCTTTGTATGAGGCATTCTTGGTATTTTTACCTATTCTGTTAACAGAGCCAGGTCTGTATAAAAGCCTGTTTCAACATGACATATTAATTTGAATTGTAGGTTATAAGAAACTTGTTACTAATCTTGAGAACGTATGTTAGGCAGGACAAGCTAGGTTATGCTTATCAAATCTGAGTGGCTTAGGACCTGGAAGGTTTACTTCTACTGTGTGTCCATTGTGGGTCACACAGTAGAGCTTTACTGATTGATATTAGTCAGAGGCCGAGGGTGACAGAGTAGTCAGATATCTGCCTGATCATGAGTGGTCCCCTTGCCAAAGGGAAGGACATCTGCAGGATCTCCCATTGACTTAGAAGAGACATGCATCTCAGAATGTCTCATGCCCTCCCAACCAAAAGAGGATCACAAAGCGCAACTTATCAAATGCCTTGAATGCAGGTAGACCCAGAAATATTTGGCAAATAGTGCTAGTGACTGCCACAACAAGTGAGGACAAGTTCTGAAGAAATTAAAAACCTGGCTGATCTTTTTTGAGAGCTAACTATGTGTCAGTTTCTGTGCTAAATGATTTCCATACATTGTTTCATGTAAATCATATAATGAGCCTATGAGGTGAGTTGTATTATTATATCTATTTTAAAACCAGGAAAAGAGATGAGAACAGTTTAAGTAAATTGTTCAATGAAACAGAGACAGTGAATAGCCAGTCAGGTCTTCCTGACCCCAGAGGTAGCAATTGTTATGCTTCATGTTTTAAAAACATCCACAGTTGTCAGTGTTTAGATTTAAGGTGATGGACATCATGATGGAGATCTATATATTTCCTGTGCTACCCATGACAATTTCACTCTTTTCTGTTTGAAAAGAGGAGCCTAATGAGGAAAAACCAACCTGTTGGCTGAAGATGTTTATCCTGAGAGAACTGGAAGAGTACCATATATTCTAAGGATTCTGGTTCTCACTAGTTAAGCTAAGCAGCATTATTCTTTGTAACATGTAATTTTAGAACATTTTTCTAGATTAGTGGTGAATATGGTTCAGATTAGTGACTGACTTTGGATTCATATGGTTAAGTTTTGAAGTTACTAGAATGATTTTCAAGCCCAAATTTTTAGAAATAAACTTAATTTTAGGATAGTCCTATTTTATTTACAGAAAAAATATGAAGATAATATGGAGAGCTTCCATATTCCCACAACTAATTTCCCATAGTGTTAATATTTTACATTACTTTGGCAGATTGGACACAATTAATGAACCAATATTGATACCAATATTGATACATTATTATTAAGTAAAGTCCATACTTTATTCAGATTTCCTTAGTTTTTATGTAATATCTTTTTTTTTCTGTTCCAGATCTCACTTAGGGTACTTTATGTGTAGTCATCATGTTTTCTTAGGTTCCTCTTATCTGTGACAGTTCCTCAGATTTTTCTTATTTCTGAAAATCTTGACAGTTTTGAGGAGTACTGGTCAGGAATTTGTAGAATCCTTCCATTGATATTTGTGTGTTTGTCTCAGGATTAGTCTGAGGTTATGGGTTCTTGGAGGAGGAACGTGGGGATTAAGTTCGGCCCACATTTTGCTCTTTCAAAAACTTCATAGACTAATTTTTTTCCTTTCTTTGAATTTTCTCTGCTTTGCTTTGCTTTCTCTTATCTTCCTTTTACTTTTCTGGTTCCCTTTCTCTTTTCCTCTCTCTCTTCCCTATTTTTTTCTCTCCTTTCCATCCTTCTCCTTCCTTCTGATCTTCTTTCCTTCCTCTTCATTTTCAAACAAGTCTGCATTTACTTTTTAAATATTAGTAGTATATTTCTCTACACAAAGGTTCCATAGCTCTTTACTTCCTTGCATTTAACTAAAAACCCTTAACTATTTTGATGACAGAGGAGGCAAATATATACACTGGTGAAGTTGAATAGGCAGCCCTTGAATATTATTTCTCAGTTTTATACTTTAAGATGTAGAAAACTATATATGCTTGATTTGTTCAATAACCATCATAGATTTTTAGTTGTTTCTCTTCAGATTGATTTTATTTTTTTTTTAATTAAAAATTTTTTTAACGTTTATTTATTTTTGAGACAGAGAGAGACAGAGCATGAACAGGGGAGGGGCAGAGAGAGAGGGAGACACAGAATCTGAAACAGGCTCCAGGCTCTGAGCTGTCAGCACAGAGCCCTACGTGGGGCTCGAACTCACCATACCGCGAGATCATGACCTGAGCCGAAGTCCGACGCTTAACTGACCAAGCCACCCAGGCGCCCCTCTGCAGATTGATTTTAAGAGAAAATATGATGCATATTATTTGTAGTATCTAATAGCAATTTTGTATTTATTCTATGATTTAGATCTTTTAAAAGTATTCAAAGATCATCAAACACAAAAACTCTTCTGAATCAAGCAATTTACTTTGATCCTGCCCACATGTACTAACCTCTTTTGTCTCCGTATCCCACTCAGATAGCAAAATCACTGATGTAGGAAAGAGGAATCAAGGATCCACATAGTCAGACATATAACTCAAGAGTGGAAGGCAACATGTGTACAAATAATGTGCTAGAAATCAATCCATTTTATTTCTATATAGATTTCTATATAGATAAAAACAAACAGAATTTTACATTCTGTTATGTGACATTTCTTAGAGTTAATATATGCCTTCTACTAGCTTCTCTAATAATTTTCTTTACTCTGGTCATAGTTTTATTATTTTTATATTACAAATGCAATAGTTGGCAGTGACTATATCAGACAAGAAACCAGAAGGATTAGGAGTGGAATTGCTGATTATTATATTACCAACATTTATATTTGTTTTATAATATCATGCTTTTTTTTGAAATGTTTAGTATCATTTTATCTTTGCACTAACATTCCAGAGAAACACATAAATATTTTAAATACATTATCAAATCTATATATTTCCAGAGCTGAATAAAGAGCTAGTATGGAGGTAGAGAATTATATGTCATCAAGTTTTATTTTATCTTTATTTATTTCATGTTCACCTTTTGATTATTAATAATGGCAATGTTAATATGTTCACAATGTGGGGTCCCACTTCCTACTGCTGATATGCAAAGGATTTTTAGGTCAAAGAACACTTGATTTGTCACTGGCCCTAGTGGGTCTACTTGCTGATTAAGTGGAATGTGGATCTTTCCTTTACTTGACTTCTGAATTATGGTTGTTTGTATCATAACCCCTCAACGCTTCAGATTCCAACATTGTTGGAGGTAGCATTAGGTGTCTCTACAAAAACTAACTCCCAGACTCCCTTGCAGCTAACACAGTTATGGCCACTGAGTGAGAAATGAAAGTTTAATGGGTATTTTTGTAGAATTAACTAAGGATTTGTGGGGAGTTGAACCTCTTTGGGATGGGGGTTGCTGGATATGGAATAACCATCTCATAACCCTGAAGTAATGGAAGATGCTGATGATTCTATGTTGTTGATACATTGGCACGAGACTGCTAACCTCTAAATTTGAAAGTGAGGGAGGCAAACTTTTTTTTTTGATAAGACATTGCAGTTGGATTTCTGACATATATCTGAATGTTATTCTCAACTTATATTACTTCCCCTTGGTTATGGTAGTGGTGGCAGGGGGCAGTTCATATTCCGGAAGTTCCTGAGGTCTGACTGGTGATGTGTGGATGAGACGTGCATGTTTAGAGGACTGAGGCTAAGTGAGAACCTACCCTTACCATTTTCAACATTTTGTACCTTGACTACATATGCTTAGAGACTCACTGCTCTCTGCTGTGATATTCTGTGTTTTAGACCTTGCTCCTTTTTGATCCCTTGGCAACTTATGAAATTTTAATACACAGATTCCTTCCAGATGCTCTAGTCAACCATCTCTCATTGCTGTCCTCCACTTGCCAGCCTTGTCCCATTGCCTCACTTGGCCTGATGAGAGAAGGATTTCCATTTTTATATGCCAGGCACACTCAGAGCCTCTGCAGTTAGTTGCTGATACTCTGCTTAGGAAACTCTTTTCACATGTATATCCTCAACCTCATTCCCTCACTCCCTTCAGGTGTCTGCCCAAATCACCCCTGATCACCCCTTCAACTTCTTTATTCTTTTTAGTGGCACTTACTTACTTAGTACTTTCTTTATTGTTTGATCTTTTCAGAGGAATCTAAGTTCCCAAAACCAGGGGCTTTGTTTTGTACATTGCTATATCTCCATAGATATAGTACACACTCAGTAAATATTCGTTGAATGAATAAGTTTTTTTGTAGACAGCTGAATTTAATTGTTCTTAGAGATGATATTACTGGCAGCCATTCTGATCATTCAGTGTAGTTGGTAATCAAAAAATTAATATGGGACTGAGATTCTTTGCCTCATTAAACAAACATAAAGATGGGTTGGTGAAAACCACATTTTTATCCTTTAGTCACTACTTGGAGAGTCTGATTTTTTGAGACACTGTCTGCTAAATATCCAGTAAACTCAAAGTATTTACTCATGTAAACCATGCCATTCATTGCAATTTTACATGAGGTAGGCTGCCCAGCTGTAGTTCTTTCCTAGTTATTCATAACCATGTGGCATTTTAGGTCAGTGGTTTGATGCATAAAGCTCCTTTTACTATTACTGAATATGATGAACTAGTTTGGCTTTCAGTTCAATTTATGTTTAGATGTACAGTTCCACTTTATATCAGTTTTATGAAATGAACATGTCTGCTGATTTAGTTGAACTCATTAGTTTTTATTTATAGAATCAAAGCAATAATAATAAAAATATGCATGCTGGCAATCTCACAGGGGTTTTAGAAGGTTAAGTGATATAATAAATATTCAAGGTTATTATAAAGCTAATTTATTATAAGATGTACATATACATTGTTTTAAATTCACTTTTATACATTCCAGTAAGAAAAAATTGTATACTTATTAAATAGTGTTAGAATTATTGTTTAATAAATTGTAATCCTGTGCTTTCTTGAGTGGGAAGCTGCAAATCGATTCAAAGTCAATTATTTCCTTCTTTTTGACTGAAAATTGATTTATTGCTGGGTAATTGCTTGGATTTTATCCCTACAGATACATAGAAATCCTTCAGACTGTGAGCCTTAATTTATCAAACAGATAAGAAATATTTCACGATATTTGCCCAAATGTAAAATGTATATACTCTATCCTGACAATGCAGAAATAATTGAAATAATATTGTCAAGAAATTCATTTGGGGGCTGGAATGGATTAGAAAAATTCTCTGAAACAAACCATATTCCAGATCTCTTATTTTCTTCTTTTATAGTTTATTGTTGAATACCTGTATAATGTTAATTCTTATTGTATACTATCTGATATTAAGCAAAAAGTGTAAGAAATTGTTAAAATTGACTTGAAATGGAGACCAGACTTGCAAATCCCCTCAGCAGACATAACCATTAAATCCATGTAAGCAAAACCAAATCTAACTTATTTTATGAATGTAAGAGAAACTTAACTTAGTTTATTTCTTATAAATGCCCTGATAAACATAAAAGAAACTTAAATTGTCTCCCTAAACATGGTATATAAGATAATCACGGTTAGCCAATCCACAGCTACCTGGAAAACTCCATAGTCCTAGTAAATCACTGTAATGGTTAAACAACTTCCTGATTTTCGCTCCTTAAGTCATCCTGTGATACCATGCCTGAGTTTCATATCATTTTTAAATTTGAGAGCTCCTGGTTTGGGAACTTTTCTTATATGACAAATAAACTCTTACTCACTACTATTGATTGCTTTGGTGGTTTTAATTTTGCCATTTCCGAATTTTTGACAAATAAAACCCAAAATTGATTTTAAAATAATTATATGAAGAATAGAGTTTGCACAGTAATTTCAAGCATAGTAGGAAGCAACAGCACCTATACCTACAAGAATGATCCCAACAGGTAGTTATACTATCTCAAAATAAATGCTGCAAAAATGTTGAAAAAGAATTCTTTAAATTATTGTAGGGAAGCATACATGGCTCATGAAATTCCAGGGAAAAAGGAAATCTATGTTGGGATGATAAGTTTAAATTAAAAAGAACTAATTTTAACTTTCCATTTGAATAAACCCTTTTGCATTACATAAGTTTGAAACTTGAAAACTTGAAACTTTTCTCTTTCCCAGTGGTATCTTTCCAACTTCTTACTCTGCTTGTGAAATACTTTAGACATATTGTACCTGATACTTACATTTGTACCTGATACTTATACTTATATACTTATACTTCAATTCAATTCAGCAATTTTTATAGACTCTTTTTAATAAACTATATTACAAAACACTAGCTACAAAAATAACAAATCCTTATCTTTAAAATTTTGTTTTTATTAGCCTTTTAAAAATTAGGTTTTGATACCTGGTCTAAAAGTGTTTGTGGCTTTCTGACTTCCTTACAAAAGTGCTATATTCATTATATCTTAACTACACATACTAAAGATTTGACAGTAGCCAACTCTTATATATGTCAACCAATTCAAAATGGTTCTATTTTCCTATCCATTATTATATGTTTGTTTTTTAAAAGAATCTGTCATTTAAGTCTTTAGATATTTCTCTTCACTGTTGTCTAGGAGTCTGTGTTTTTTATTTTTATCTTATTTGCTTGTTTTTCCTTTTATTTTGAAAGCTTACTCTCTTCTCTCCAATCTGTGTCATTTTTCCTTTATATAGTAGGGTATGTCTGGTTTTTTTTTTCATTTTTTATTTCTTTTTATCTTCCTACCATTGTTTTCCTTCAGTGATGCATTGAACGTAAGTTACTCCCATCTCCTTAATGTTGTAAGTATATGGAATAACACATTTCAAAAGAAGGACAAATTAAACAGAAGAATTTAAAATAAGCATAAAAATTTTTTCTGAGAGCTAAGGGAGTATAATAAAACATGAGGCAGAAACAAACTCTTATGGAGAGGAACCAGTTGGAGGTGATGGCTATGAGCACGTGATTATTAAGATAATGCATTAAATTGAGCTACAAGAAAAAGATTCAGCTCAAAAGCTCATTAATGATTTTAAATTTAAGGTCAATACACTCTCCTAGAAGGCATTAGAATGGGATAATGTGATAGATTGAGAAAATAGTTAAGAAATATGGAGAATTAAAAGAAGTATCAGTATCTAATAGCAGTTCCAGAAAAAGAGAAAAATTTTAAAAAGAAATAAAAGTATTTCAAGAAATGATAACATAGGATTTTTAAGAACTGAAGAAAAATGGAAGACTTCAGACTGAAAGAACTCAGAATATGCCAAATGATATATAAGAAAAACCCTGCAAGAGATCCTTTATAATGAATTTTAAGAGTGAAAGCAAAGAAAAATTTCTAAAAGCTGTTTGAAATCAGGGCTCATGCCCTCTAATGTTTTATTTTCTATTTCTCCCCAGAAGTGTGCTTTGCAGGTTGTTGATATACAATAAATTATTTTGACAGACCTGTATGTTCTCTTTAATTATTAACCAAACAAAAAGGTAATGCCATCTGCTATCCTCCAGGAAAATTTCCTGAATAAAAGCCAAGGTGGAAAACTCTACTGTCACTGAGAAATGACTTTGTTAATTAATTTTCCAGAAATTAAAAAAGTATTTGATTCTTCATGGGAACTTAAATATTTTTTTTTCTAACTTTAGCTATTCTTGCCCCAGTATCTGGCCAGGAGGAGAATATCTAATTCAGCTTACAAATGGGAAGAATACAATAAAGACACAATCAATTGTGATTTAAAAATGTGGCAGAAAATATTTTCTAAGATACTTTCCTATTTATTAAGCAGAACTTTAACTGAAATACAAATATTTGTGCACACACATGTATGTAAACTTTATGTTCCTCATAATATCTAGTCACCCCAAGCGTTTCCTGTTTGGGTCACATTTCTGGAACTAACATTTCTCTAACCGTAAGGATGTCATTTGCACAGCAATTCCTGGCTGTGTGTATAACAACCTTCAGATTATCAGGTTATAATATCTGAGAGATAACTTGAAATCACATCAAAGGATTATTTGAAAAAACGCCTAAGGTAAATTCTGTCCAACAACTAACTTAGGAATAAATATAATTCTTTTTTAAAAAAAATTTTTTTTTCAACGTTTATTTATTTTTGGGACAGAGAGAGACAGAGCATGAACAGAGAGAGACAGAGCATGAACGGGGGAGGGGCAGAGAGAGAGGGAGACACAGAATCGGAAACAGGCTCCAGGCTCTGAGCCATCAGCCCAGAGCCTGACGGGGCTCGAACTCCCGGACCGCAAGATCGTGGCCTGGCTGAAGTCGGACGCTTAACCGACTGCGCCACCCAGGCGCCCCTAAGTATAATTCTTTATATTTAGCTTAAAGTGAGTTTCTCTTCTAAGCATTTACATCTATGTAGGCATGGTTGTCTATAGTCAAGGTCCTAATTCACCTTTGAGTCATCCCTTATTCCTCTGTGTCATGTGGTTCTGGTCAAAAATTTCAAGCCAAGACTTACCAGTTGGCGGCAGGGTTTCTCAGATACTTCCACTTAGCTTCAAGTAAGTCATCTACTTTGATTCAAGCATAATTTTAGACCCAGGCTTTGTTTGCTACACTACGTTGTTGAAGGTGATACACTGGGCCCTGTAGTGCTTAATTTCCCTTGTGTGCTCATCGCTCCTTCTCAGTACTGATTATCTCTTTGTTTGAACAACTAGGATTGGAAATCACGTCTCCTATTTTACCAGGGGATCCTGCTTTAGCCCCATGATCACAGACTTAATATGTAATTTTTCATATAGATTATTTTTCATATGGAACACCCTGGATACACTGATCAGTTTGGCTTTATCTCCTGCACTGACCATACCCTATCTATTCTGGCGTTATGGCTAGTACTGACTGCACCACAGTACATATCTACAGTTTCTATGATTTCTTGCTCTCATTTGAACATCTCTCAGGTGTCTGCTGCTAGCGTATTGGGAGTGGGGGTGATTTATATTCCTGGAGGAAACTCCCTATTTTTAGCAGTAAAAGTAGTGTTTCCGGGGAATGTTACTTGGACCTCCCTAAGACTCATTCACTTTGGAAACCTAAAAATATTCTGATTTTCCCTATAGGGGAAAGAAATTTCCTAACCCCTACTCAAATACTGCCAGTGGGGACTGGAAAATCACCATTGTTTTCTCCAATGTATTTGGTAAAGTAATAAATAGACACTGACAACTGGCCAATTTTTAAAAATATTTTAAATAAGCCTGTGATGAAGATGCTGGGTCTGTGATTAACTATATGTAATTACAATACAGGGTGATCTACTTTGGTTTTATTTTAACATATATTGTTTCCATAGGATTTGTGTATACCTTGAGGCTAGCAAGGCTTTTCTTGTTTCTGAAACCTAGTGTCTTCCCAAACTATAGCCTGCAAATGACTCTGCCCTGTGATTCGTAAGTCTAGGAAAAATGGCTAGGTAGGCCTTTGTAATGTCTGTAATGTTTTGCTTTTATGGGACATAGAGAGGGGCAAGGATTTATGATGATTGATTTAAATTCACAGATAATAATTAACCCAGCCCCTGGGTTTTCAACCCCTTATTTAACCAAATAAGCCATACTTGTTCTTGCTTATTTGATTTACCTTAATTCTGTTTTGTGCTTCAGCGAATTTTAGGGCTATGTTAAGAACATTTTTATTAACTTATTCATATGTGTATATAGCCCCTAGATAATTAAAAGATCTATGGTTAGAGAACTTCTTATTTTGGTTTGCTGGGTAAATAATAATACTATTAATAAATAGTATTTTTATTCAGCACTTAATATACATCTATTATAAAATTATGTATATTTGATACCTAAATTAACTTTTACATATAATTTTTTTTATTATCGTCATCTTAAAAATGACAAAACAGAGTTAGAGAGGTAAAATAATGTCCCCGAAGTTTCATTGCTGATACACGACACGACAGAGTTGAGATTCAAAAGCAGATCTGTTTTACTCCAAAAAATCAACTTAATCTATAATGATCTGCATTCATGAAATACACGTTTTCTACATTAGAAAAATATGAAAATTAAAATGCAACCAAATTAAGAATTGAATTTTTAGACATGATTTAGGCAATTGAATGGGAAGTTCAAAATAACAGAAGTAATGGAAATAACTAAAAAATATTGGAAAACTACCAAAAAGTACGAAATAAGTGAATTTATTATTGCATAGGAAAAAATAAATCTTGTATTTTTAAAATATATTAAATCTAAATTATGATGCTATTTTCCAGAAATAATATAAAAACATGCCAACTTCTGTTTAAATATATTTTTATATATACTTTTCTAAAATGCTAGAGCCTTAAGTGACTCAAACTTGTGTAATATGACTCATAAGTGAGCAATTCCTAAGCAGAATTTAAATGTGGCAATAAGACAATAATTGTATGCAATATGGTGAACATTCACTTTTAAAATCTAGTACATATTTAGCAGTATCTTGGAAGTCTGATGTCATTGGTGAAATCAGAAAAAATTTCCCAGGTTTTTCTATGTCCTTAACCTCAAAGGAAACAGTTTACCATGAGTAAGCCAGTGGGTAAGACATCTCAGCAGACAAAATCCAGGAAATACATGGCATTAAATAGTGTGTGGTGATCATTACATGCAATGAATAAAAGTTCCCAAACTTGGCCAACTTCAACTCTGCCTTTAACATGCGGACTGCTTAATTTGGAGAAAAGAAATACAAAAGTTGGTTTTGTTTGAGATAAAAATTTGAAATCCTAAGCTGTCTGTGTAGTGCATATGACAGATAACCACAATTTCCTAGTGGCTTAATGTGTGACCAATAGGAAGGAATGTGTGTCAGTATTTTTCTTCTGTGCCAGAAAGATAATTATTAGTTTGAGCTGTAGGAAATTGGTGATATTTGGGCATTTTTTACCTAAAAAGTGTCAATTTCATAAGGCTCAACCTAATACAAGTACTAAATCAACTGGTCTATCATGTTGGCTTATTGTAAGTAATTAAAAATAATATTATTTTTTAGAAATAAAAAAGCTTTCTGTAGTCTTACATACGTGCAGTTAATAGATTAGTTGGTGGTATTTAGAAGGAAAGGCTTAAAATATAATGCAAAGCAAATTAATGGTAATCTGTAAGATTTGCCTCTAAATTATGAGCAGTAGCATTAATTCCAAGAGGTTGAAATTTTTAAAGAAAGCATTCTCTTTTATTTGAAAATATATATATACAAAATTAAAGGAATATTCCATGTTTCAACTATTATATATTCATTAATTTACTATATAAATAATATTTTGAAAAAAGTTGTTAAATGGTGAATTAGAAAAATATGCTGCAGATATTTAGAAGGCAATATTTTGTTTCTTTAATGAGAATAATATAATCCTAGTAAAAATACTTTGCTAACATAATTTAAAAATTATGAAGTTTAGAAAACAAGTGTCCCATGATTGAATAAATTCTATTCAAAAGTAAGAAAGATTTGTAATGGAATAGTAAGTAGTCTTAAATATTATTTTCCTGTTAATTGGCTCAGAGCCTCAGTAAAATCCACTGTTGTGTGGTCAAAGTTTGATTAACTGTAGCCAAAAAAAATTAAATCCTAGAAGAGCTTCCCCAGCCAAGGCGTATTCTTCTAGAAATAATTCATTTAGCAGAGCAAAACTGGAATACCATAACTAGAGATAAGACATGGGTTAAGTAAGATAAAAATAATTATACACAGGCTTAAAAAAATAATAATGGCTATTCAATCACTACCTCCAGTTCTTGCTTAGAAGAGTATCAATGCATTTGGTTTTGACTTTTTAACTACAGTGGTTGACCATGGACACTAGAAATATTTGAAACTATAAATTGTAAAACAGGAAACAGCAGTATTTTTGAGATTAACATATTACCATGATTCAGTATTTATATTTTTAGTTTTTGGCATGACATAATAACTCCCTTTACTGCAGTTTCCCACAAAGATGAATGAAGGAAGGAAGGTGGCCATCAAGCACCTTATCAAGAAAGGCCTTTGCTTTTGTAGTAGGAAAAACAGGTACCTATAATTCTCTAGTGATTTCTGTCATTTGCTGAGCACTTTCTAGGGGAAGGTCTATGTTTTTATGCAGAACCTTGGGCTGAGCCTAATTGTTCACAATAACAAAGAGCAGGATGGTCAAAGTGGTGACAATGATACAAGAGAAAGGAGATGGTACCTGCAAGACTGAACTTTAGGAAAAAACAGACCTGTTGGCCAAAATCTGGGGAAAATTAAAGAGAGCTATGAGTGAATGAAATGTATGTGCACCCCCTGAGACCTTGTAAATCTTCAGCAAAAATATTCAAATTATAATATGCTTGCTATAAATGGATTTCCTGTTGATGCTTGTCAAGAATTCTAATTTTGTATTGGTGTTGTGCCAGAGTTAGCTGAGTGGACAGGAGGGTAACATACATCAGGATTGTACCTTAATTATCTTATTAAAATCTCACAACAATCCTAGGAGGTACATATTGGTATTTTCTTTTTTTTTTTTCAAATTATGATTTTACTTTATTTTTTTTTATATATGAAATTTATTGTCAAATTGGTTTCCATACAACACCCAGTGCTCATCCCAAAAGGTGCCCTCCTCAATACCCATCACCCACCTTCTCCTCCCTCCCACCCCCCATCAACCCTCAGTTCTCAGTTTTTAACAGTCTCTTATGCTTTGGCTGTCTCCCACTCTAACCTCTTTTTTTTTTTTCCTTCCCTCCCCCATGGGTTCCTGTTCAGTTTCTCAGGATCCACATAAGAGTGAAACCATATGGTATCTGTCTTTCTCTGTGTGGCTTATTTCACTTAGCACAACACTCTCCAGTTCCATCCATGTTGCTACAAAGGGCCATATTTCATTATTTCTCATTGCCACGTAGTATTCCATTGTGTATATAAACCACAATTTCTTTATCCATTCATCAGTTGATGGACATTTAGGCTCTTTCCATAATTTGGCTATTGTTGAGAGTGCTGCTATGAACATTGGGGTACAAGTGGCCCTATGCATCAGTACTCCTGTATCCCTTGGATAAATTCCTTGCAGTGCTATTGCTGGGTCATAGGGTAGGTCTATTTTTAATTTTCTGAGGAACCTCCACACTGCTTTCCAGAGCGGCTGCACCAGTTTGCATTCCCACCAACAGTGCAAGAGGGTTCCCGTTTCTCCACATCCTCTCCAGCATCTATAGTCTCCTGATTTGTTCATTTTGGCCACTCTGACTGGCGTGAGGTGATACCTGAGTGTGGTTTTGATTTGTATTTCCCTGATAAGGAGCAATGCTGAACATCTTTTCATGTGCCTGTTGGCCATCCGGATGTCTTCTTTAGAGAAGTGTCTATTCATGTTTTCTGCCCATTTCTTCACTGGGTTATTTGTTTTTCGGGTGTGGAGTTTGGTGAGCTCTTTATAGATTTTGGATACTAGCCCTTTGTCCGATATGTCATTTGCGAATATCTTTTCCCATTCCGTTGGTTGCCTTGTAGTTTTGTTGGTTGTTTCCTTTGCTGTGCAGAAGCTTTTTATCTTCATAAGGTCCCAGTAATTCACTTTTGCTTTTAATTCCCTTGCCTTTGGGGATGTGTCGAGTAAGAGATTGCTATGGCTGAGGTCAGAGAGGTCTTTTCCTGCTTTCTCCTCTAAGGTTTTGATGGTTTCCTGTCTCACATTCAGGTCCTTTATCCATTTTGAGTTTATTTTTGTGAATGGTGTGAGAAAGTGGTCTAGTTTCAACCTTCTGCATGTTGCTGTCCAGTTCTCCCAGCACCATTTGTTAAAGAGACTGTCTTTTTTCCATTGGATGTTCTTTCCTGCTTTGTCAAAGATGAGTTGGCCATACGTTTGTGGGTCTAGTTCTGGGGTTTCTATTCTATTCCACTGGTCTATGTGTCTGTTTTTGTGCCAATACCATGCTGTCTTGATGATTACAGCTTTGTAGTAGAGGCTAAAGTCTGGGATTGTGATGCCTCCTGCTTTGGTCTTCTTCAAAATTCCTTTGGCTATTCGGGGCCTTTTGTGGTTCCATATGAATTTTAGGATTGCTTGTTCTAGTTTCGAGAAGAATGCTGGTGCAATTTTGATTGGGATTGCATTGAATGTGTAGATAGCTTTGGGTAGTATTGACATTTTGACAATATTTATTCTTCCAATCCATGAGCACGGAATGTCTTTCCATTTCTTTAAATCTTCTTCAATTACCTTCATAAGCTTTCTATAGTTTTCAGCATACAGATCCTTTACATCTTTGGTTAGATTTATTCCTAGGTATTTTATGTTTCTTGGTGCAATTGTGAATGGGATCAGTTTCTTTATTTGTCTTTCTGTTGCTTCATTGTTAGTGTATAAGAATGCAACTGATTTCTGTACATTGATTTTGTATCCTGCAACTTTGCTGAATTCCTGTATCAGTTCTAGCAGACTTTTGGTGGAGTCTATCGGATTTTCCATGTATAATATCATGTCATCTGCAAAAAGCGAAAGCTTGACTTCATCTTTGCCAATTTTGATGCCTTTGATTTCCTTTTGTTGTCTGATTGCTGATGCTAGCACTTCCAGCACTATGTTAAACAACAGCGGTGAGAGTGGGCATCCCTGTCGTGTTCCTGATCTCAGGGAAAAAGCTCTCAGTTTTTCCCCATTGAGGATGATGTTAGCTGTGGGCTTTTCATAAATGGCTTTTATGATCTTTAAGTATGTTCCTTCTATCCCGACTTTCTCAAGGGTTTTTATTAAGAAAGGGTGCTGGATTTTGTCGAAGGCCTTTTCTGCATCAATTGACAGGATCATATGGTTCTTCTCTTTTTTTTTGTTAATGTGATGTATCACGTTGATTGATTTGCGAATGTTGAACCAGCCCTGCATCCCAGGAATGAATCCCACTTGATCATGGTGAATAATTCTTTTTATATGCCGTTGAATTCGATTTGCTAGTATCTTATTGAGAATTTTTGCATCCATATTCATCAGGGATATTGGCCTGTAGTTCTCTTTTTTTACTGGGTCTCTGTCTGGTTTAGGAATCAAAGTAATACTGGCTTCATAGAATGAGTCTGGAAGTTTTCCTTCCCTTTCTATTTCTTGGAATAGCTTGAGAAGGATAGGTATTATCTCTGCTTTAAACGTCTGGTAGAACTCCCCTGGGAAGCCATCTGGTCCTGGACTCTTATTTGTTGGGAGATTTTTGATAACCGATTCAATTTCTTCGCTGGTTATGGGTCTGTTCAAGCTTTCTACTTCCTCCTGATTGAGTTTTGGAAGAGTGTGGGTGTTCAGGAATTTGTCCATTTCTTCCAGGTTGTCCAGTTTGTTGGCATATAATTTTTCATAGTATTCCCTGATAATTGTTTGTATCTCTGAGGGATTGGTTGTAATCATTCCATTTTCATTCATGATTTTATCTATTTGGGTCATCTCCCTTTTCTTTTTGAGAAGCCTGGCTAGAGGTTTGTCAATTTTGTTTATTTTTTCAAAAAACCAACTCTTGGTTTCGTTGATCTGCTCTACAGTTTTTTTAGATTCTATATTGTTTATTTCTGCTCTGATCTTTATTATTTCTCTTCTTCTGCTGGGTTTAGGCTGCCTTTGCTGTTCTGCTTCTAGTTCCTTTAGGTGTGCTGTTAGATTTTGTATTTGGGATTTTTCTTGTTTCTTGAGATAGGCCTGGATTGCAATGTGTTTTTCTCTCAGGACTGCCTTCGCTGCATCCCAAAGCATTTGGATTGTTGTATTTTCATTTTCGTTTGTTTCCATATATTTTTTAATTTCTTCTCTAATTGCCTGGTTGACCCACTCATTCGTTAATAGGGTGTTCTTTAACCTCCGTGCTTTTGGAGGTTTTCCAGACTTTTTCCTGTGGTTGATTTCAAGCTTCATAGCATTGTGGTCTGAAAGTATGCATGGTATAATTTCAATTCTGGTAAACTTATGAAGGGCTGTTTTGTGACCCAGTATATGATCTATCTTGGAGAATGTTCCATGTGCACTTGAGAAGAAAGTATATTCTGTTGCTTTGGGATGCAGAGTTCTAAATATATCTGTCAAGTCCATCTGATCCAATGTGTCATTCAGGGCCCTTGTTTCTTTATTGACCATGTGTCTAGATGATCTATCCATTTCTGTAAGTGGGGTGTTAAAGTCCCCTGCAATTACCACATTCTTATCAATAAGGTTGCTTATGTTTATGAGTAATTGTTTTATATATTTGGGGGCTCCGGTATTCGGTGCATAGACATTTATAATTGTTAGCTCTTCCTGGTGGATAGACCCTGTAACTATTATATAATGTCCTTCTTCATCTCTTGTTACAGCCTTTAATTTAAAGTCTAGTTTGTCTGATATAAGTATGGCTACTCCAGCTTTCTTTTGGCTTCCAGTAGCATGATAAATAGTTCTCCATCCCCTCACTCTCAATCTGAAGGTGTCCTCAGGTCTAAAATGAGTCTCTTGTAGACAGCAAATAGATGGGTCTTGTTTTTTTATCCATTCTGATACCCTGTGTCTTTTGGTTGGCGCATTTAATCCATTTACATTCAGTGTTATTATAGAAAGATACGGGTTTAGAGTCATTGTGATGTCTGTATGTTTTATGCTTGTAGTGATGTCTCTGGGACTTTGTCTCACAGGGTCCCCCTTAGGATCTCTTGTAGGGCTGGTTTAGTGGTGACAAATTCCTTCAGTTTTTGTTTGTTTGGGAAGACCTTTATCTCTCCTTCTATTCTAAATGACAGACTTGCTGGATAAAGGATTCTCGGCTGCATATTTTTTCTGTCTAGCACACTGAAAATCTCGTGCCAATTCTTTCTGGCCTGCCAAGTTTCAAAAGAGAGATCAGTCACGAGTCTTATAGGTCTCCCTCTATATGTAAGGGCACGTTTACCCCTTGCTGCTTTCAGAAATTTTCTCTTTATCCTTGTATTTTGCCAGTTTCACTATGATATGTCATGCAGAAGATCGATTCAAGTTACGTCTGAAGGGAGTTCTCTGTGCCTCTTGGATTTCAATGCCTTTTTCCTTCCCCAGTTCAGGGAAGTTCTCAGCTATTATTTCTTCAAGTACCCCTTCAGCACCTTTCCCTCTCTCTTCCTCCTCTGGGATAACAATTATGCATATATTATTTCTTTTTAGTGTATCACTTAGTTCTCTAATTTTCCCCTCATACTCCTGGATTTTTTTATCTCTCTTTTTCTCAGCTTCCTCTTTTTCCATAACTTTATCTTCTAGTTCACCTATTCTCTCCTCTGCCTCTTCAATCCGAGCCGTGGTGGTTTCCATTTTGTTATGCATTTCGTTTAAAGCGTTTTTCAGCTCCTCGTGACTGTTCCTTAGTCCCTTGATCTCTGTAGCAAGAGATTCTCTGCTGTCCTGTATACTGTTTTCAAGCCCAGCGATTAATTTTATGACCATTATTCTAAATTCACTTTCTGTTATATTATTTAAATCCTTTTTGATCAGCTCATTAGCTGTTGTTATTTCCTGGAGATTCTTCTGAGGGGAATTCTTCCGTTTGGTCATTTTGGATAGTCCCTGGCGTGGTGAGGACCTGCAGGGCACTTCCCCTGTGCTGTGGTGTATAACTGGAGTTGGTGGGCAGGGCCACAGTCAGACCTGATGTCTGCCCCCAGCCCACCGCTGGGGCCACAGTCAGACTGGTGTGTGCCTTCTCTTCCCCTCTCCTAGGGGCGGGATTCACTGTGGGGTGGTGTGGCCTGTCTGGGCTACTTGCACACTGCCAGGCTTGTGATGCTGGGGATCTGGCGTATTAGCTGGGGTGGGTAGGCAAGGTGCACGGGGGAGGGGGGGCAGGCTTAGATCGCTTCTCCTTAGGTGATCCACTTCAGGAGGAGCCCTGTGGCAGCGCGAAGGAATCAGATCCGCTGCCGGAGGTTTGGCTCCGCAGAAGCACAGAGTTGGGTGTTTGCGCGGAGCGAGCAAGTTCCCTGGCTGGAACTGCTTCTCTTTGGGATTTTGGTTGGGGGATGGGTGGGGGAGATGGCACTGGCGAGCGCCTTTGTTCCCCACCAAACTGAGCTCTGTTGTCCGGGGGCTCAGCAGCTCTCCCTCCCTTTGTCCTCCAGCCTTCCCACTTTCCGAGCAGAGCTGTTAACTTATTACCTCCCAGACGCTAAGTCGCGCTTGCTGTCTGAACACACTCCGTCGAGCCCCTCAGCTTTTGCCAGCTGACTTGGGGTCACTGCTTGGCCGGTGGCCGCTCCTCTGCCCCAGCTCCCTCCCACCAGTCCGTGGAGCGTGCACCGCCTCGCCACCCTTCCTACCCTCTTCTGTGGGCCTCTCGTCTGCACTTGGCCCCGGCGACTCCGTTCTGCTAATCCTCTGGTGGTTTTCTGGGTTATTTAGGCAGGTGTAGGTGGAATCTAAGTGATCAGCAGGATGCGCGGTGAGCCCAGCGTCCTCCTACACCGCCATCTTCTATGATCCCTCTCACATATTGGTATTTTCAATGGTGTTTGAGGAAACTAAGGCCCAGAGAAATTAAATGATAACCTATGGAAGGACATAGGCTGTCAAGTGCTAATAAGTGATACAATTTTGAATCAGAGCTCACATTCAAAACGTTTTATACTTTCTGTCATCATACTGCGTTTCATCATGGCAAGGTAATTTTATCTGAGACTTCAGTACAAAAGCACAACACATGTCCACATTGCTATTGTTTGAGATCAGAAAATAGCCAGTGTTCTGGTCCACCTAATTTGAAATCTATCTTTCCATAGAATACTGTAAAGTAAAGCTATTTGTACGTTCTTCTGGTTTGTGGATGGTAGAGGAGAACCACCCAGTGATTTACGCTGGCATTCTTGGCCAAAAGCAGGTTATAATCATTTCACAAAATTGGTGGTCCTGAATATCTGTGCTGCTTGTCCATGTCCACAACTGGTAGAGAATTACACTCAGCTCTTTTCAGACCCTCTATGGATTTTGTTGTCTGGGTTTTAGATCCATAGCTAAAATCTAGAAAACTTGGAGTAAAATCCCAGGAAAGCCACTGTATGATTAAATAGTTGGAAATTGAAATTTTTAAGGAAAGTTGGGGGCTATTCAGCCTGGAAAAGAAAATGTGAGGTGTGATTTATTAGCTCTGTTCTAGTATGGAATTAAATTTTTTCCATACAAGGGAAAGTAATCATCTATTTCCTAGCCACGTTATAGAAAGAATTATTGGAAAGGCTTAAGATTTAGGTTATTCAAGAAGAATTTCCTGATCATGAAAATGGTTAAGTATTGCAGTTGGTAACCGACCAAATGTTTGGAATCTCTCATTTCATTCCACTAAGATGAGGCTAGACTTTTTGTTTCAGAGAATTATACAATTTTAGGGACATGAGTGATCATCTTATTTAATATCCTTCTTTAACTAAGGCTCTAAGGGGTTAAGCAACTGCTCAGAAGTTGCTAACACTCAAGTCTCATGTATAGAAAATTGTCTTAACCAAAAGCTACACATTGTTTTCTTCCCTAATGTATAGGTCTGTGCAAAAAGGGTATTGTTTTAATGGTGAATTAAATTTATACGAAGTAGCCACAAGTAGTTGCGTGTATGTGCCCTCTAAGTTTTGTTTGTTAAAAAGAGATGATTCATCTTTTGGCCAACTGGTAAAGTGAACTTTGTGTATTCTTTAAAGTTTATTCCCAGAAAAAAGCCTATTGTTTTCTATATGCTCACTCAAAGTTGAGAAATTTCTTTTATTTTAAACCATTAAGTAATAGGTAAATCTATACTTGTCAGACATGGATTTTCTCTGAACCTCAGACACAGTAATTCTCATTGCTTATTACTATTTGGAGGTAGGGTGTTTGTCTGAAAAGTTGTTTCTAAGTGAAGAGTATGTTGAATAGAATTTGCTCAGATGACTAACATAAAAATAGCATGAAGTCTGGAAATAATTTAAACTTCTGCCACATATTCAGTAAGCCAGAGAAATGGTGCTGGAACTGACAATTTTAGGCAACAAAATGAAGTTTTATTCAAAGAGAAGAGAATGTTATATCTAAGAAGTGAAATGATAACTTTTGTTCTTGTGGAAATAATGACAATTTTCTTAGAATTTTTAGTTTGGTTCTCATAAGACTGAGTAAATGAAAAGACCATAGTAATGAAGAACTTCCGTTTTAAATGATAAAAGAAAAAAAAAAACACCTCTGTGACCCAAAGGGTGTGGGAAAAAATAAACCGGAAGTCTATCTGAATATTTACTGAATATAAAAAAATAGTGGAATTTTTTTTAATGTCAGTTTGGAGGTAGGGAGACAAATGAAACCTAAATATATGGAGATATATTTTTGTGCTAGTAAATAAAAAAAATATAGGAGGAATTGTAATATATATGAAAATATTAAAAAAACAACAACAAACGGATTGATTAAAAGCACTGAGCTATGAAACCAACTAAAATATATATGGCAAGACTCTTAGGATGAGTTTGATTTGCTAGAGTCATTTTCATAGTCAGCCAAATGACTTTTAGTAAATCCCTTATTCTTGACCATAAAAGCATTTCTGTAAACATAAATATAATGTAAGATACATTATCTATATTTGCTCTAATTAGTGCTGGTCCGTTCAATGGAGTCAGCCTGCTCATGTGAATCATGTGTCTAGGAACTTCTAAAAGCCCAGCCTTGGGCAACAATCTCCATTCTACTCTGCATTTGCTATCGTGGCTCCTCAGTTCCCTGGCATTCTTATTTTATTGCTATTTTAAAATGATATGCACATGACATAGGAATTAATTCCCTTTTATTTCTATATACATTACTCTTATTTTATTCCTTAGCCCTTAGACAACCATTTAAATGCATTTAATGTGTATATTTTCATTTGTATGTGTTTCTGCAAAATGAATATTTTTGTGCATAAATTTTAAATAATGAGTATATACCCTTTCTTTTGGTCCAAGCATCATATTGTTGAGATTCCCTCACATGGCAACATTGAAATATGTGCATCTAATCTGTCTCATTTGAGGGTTGCCTAATACTACACAGTATGTATCTACTGTATTTTACCTGTACTTTTCTACTGATGGACATGCAGGTTGCCTCCAACTCCCCAGGACTACATATTGCACCATAATAAACATTTTCAGAGACTTTATTATGTAACCACCCAAGAATTTTTGGATAAAAACTATAAACACACACCTAAGAGTAGAATGGCTGGGTCATAGGTTATCTATATATTTCATTTGACTAGTGACAGAAAACTCTTTTGAGGCAATATTTTAGTTTCTTTCTTTTTATAACAGTTTTACTGTGCTATAGGTCATATACTATAAATTCAACCTTTTAAAGTGTACAATTCACTGTTTTATAGTATATTCACAGATGCAAACAGTAATAGCATTTAATTTTAGAATATGTCTTTTTGTGTCTGGTTTCTTTCACTCAGCATAAAGTTTGCAGGGTTCATCCATGTGCTAGCATATATCAGTACTTCATTTATCTTTATGGCTGAATAATATTCTATTGTATGGACTTACCATATAAATGTTTATCCACTCATCAGTTGATGGACATTTGGGTGGTTTTCGTCTTTTGGCTATTAGTAACAATGGAGGTATAAATATTGGTGTACAGATTTTTTATGTGGACATATGTTTTCAGTTCTATTTATATACCTACAAGTGGAATTGCTGGGTCATATGGTAACTCTGTTTAACTTTGTGAAGAGCTGTCAGAGTGTTTTTCAAAGTGGCAGCATCATTTCACATTCCTACTGGTAGTATATGAAGATTTCAGTTTTTCAACTTCTTTGCCAGCATTTGTTATTATCTTTTAGGCTGCAGGGATTCTTCATTATAACAATTGCTATTATCTTTTGATTCTAGGCGTGTTAGTGGATGTGAAGTGGTATTTCATTGTGGTTTTGATTTTCATTTCCCTGATAGCTAATGATGTTGAACATCTTTTCATATGCTTAGCAGCCTTTTGTATATCTTCTTTTGAGAAATGTCTATTCACATCTGCTGTGGATCAAATTGTGTCTTAAAAAGATTTGTTGAAGCCCTGACTCCCTGATACTTTGAATGTGACCTCATTTGGAAATGGGGTCTATTATTTTCTTTTGATTATTCTTTTGGTGTCATACAAGAAACCATTGCCTATCCAAAGGCACCAAGATTTACTCCTCTGCTTTCTTCTAAGAATTTTATTTTTTTGTTCTTACATTTAGATCTATGATTTATTTTGAATTAGTTTTTATACATGGTCTTAGTTTACCAGGGATTTTTAAAATAACATTTGGCCCTTTATAACTGTCCTGAAGAATCTCTCTGCCCCTCAAAATGTTCAAACAATTGGTACCAATTCAGTATGTTCCTCTCCACAACCCTGATTGCTTAAATGGAAGATCACTTTTCTACTAGGTCTACTTCTGCAATCTTTCTTTCCCTCTTCAACTTGTACAATATTTTAGCTAAGTAAAGAATTCTTTTTAGACAGTACTTTTTCTCCGAAATTTGAAGATGTTATCTTGTGAGAAATGGTCTTTTTTTTTTTAGGTCATCTGTCCTTTTTCAATTGCTTTTAAGATCTTCTTTCGGCTCTACTATGAGGCATACAATCAGAATTTCAATTTTATTGTTGTTTCTTTTTGAGTCTGAGGATTGTTTTTTATTGGGTTGTATATATATTTATCATATTCAAACCCTTAGCATGGACATTCCTGCTTATAACCTGCTTTCCTCTAGCGTTAATGATTATTCTGATATTTACTGTATATATCTCCTTGCTTTTCTTATAAATATACCAATTTATGTATCTCTAAACAATAGTTTAGTTTTTTTCTGTTTTTGAACTTATTATAAATATAATCATGTAGTAAATGTACTTTTCATTCTACCTTCCCTTTATTAAATTTACATTTTTAAGATTTATCTATGCTAATGCAAATAGTTGTAGTTTTTTCACTTTCATCACTGCATAGTATTACTTTGTATAGATATGCCAGTAGTTATTTATCCATTTTACTATTAATGGGCATTTGAGTTATTTCTGAATTTGGGCTTATTAAATTATTGCTGGTTTGGAACATTCTTGTACATGCATCATGGTATAGACTTTATAGTACACAAACCCTTTGTCAGTTACATGCTTTTCAAATATATCCTTCTGGGTGGCTTAGTCATCAAGCATTGGACTGTTGATTTTGGCTCAGGTCATGATCTCAGGGTGTGAGATCAAGTCCTGTATCAGGCTCTACACTGGGTGTGGAGCTTACTTAAGATTTTCTCTCTCTTTCTCTCTCTCTCTCTCTTTCCCTCTCTCTCTCTCTCTCTCTCTCCCCCCCCTTCCCCACTCATACTCTCATAATTAATTTTTTGATTTATTTATATATATATTTAAATTTATTTATTTACTTTGAGAGACAGAGAAAGAGAGAGCATGCATGTGCATGTGACCAGGAGAGGGGCAGAGAGAGAGGGAGAGAGAGAATCCAAGCAGGCTCTGTGCTGCAGAGCCTGACATGGAGCTTAATCTCAGGAACCATGAGATCATGACCTGAGCTGAAACCAAGATCAAGCTCAACCCACTGAGCCACCCAGTCATCCTTATGATTTACATTTTTGTGTTTGATTAAAAAAAAAGTGAAATCAGAAATATGTTCTATATTTTTCTGTAATTAAAAAATGTTTTTCTTGTTTAAATCCTCAATTCATACTAAATAGTTCATCTTTTTCCTCACTGCTTTGCAATGCTCCATATTTTATATGCAAAGTTATTTATTTTTATTTTTTTATATTTTTGATGTATATTTATTTTTGAGAGAGAGAGACAGAGTGTGATCAGAGGAGGGCAGAGAGAGAGGAAGACACAGAATTTGAAACAGGCTTCAGATTCTGAGCAGTCAGCACAGAGCCTGATGCGGAGCTTGAATCATGAACCATGAGATCAGGACCTGAGCTGAAGTTGGATGCTTAACCAACTGAGCCACCCAGGATCCTGGCAAAGTTTTTTTTTTTTTTTTTTTGTAAGTTTACTTATTTATTTTGAGGGAGAGGGTACAGAGAGAGAGAGAGAGAGAGAGAGAGAGAGGGAGAGAGAGAGAGTATCTGACAGTGCAGAGCCCAAGCAGTGGCTTGATCCCAGGAATCGTGAGATCATGACCACAGCCAAAATCAAGAGTTGGATGCTTCACTTACTGAGCCACCCAGGCGCCCCTGTAAAGTGTTTATATATGCATGCATTTGTCATTGGGTTCTTAATTTTGTTCCATTGCATCATTTGTCTTTTGCTGAACCAATACAACCCATCTTATTTATCATTTTGTATGAATTTTAGAATTAACTTGTTATAGAGAAAATAGTCCCATGACATTTTTTTTGGTATGGATTTTATATAATACATTTGAAGAAATGTGTAATAGTATTTTATTTATCAGATTTTTTTGCATATATTTTCTATTTTTGTGGATTGTCCTTTCATTCTATTAGCAGTATATTTCACAGAATGGAAATCTTTAATTTTAATGAAGTTAAATTTATTAATTATTTCTTTCATGCATCACATGTTTGGTGCTGTATCTAAAAAGTCATCAGCAAACCCAAGATCATCTAGATTTCTACTATGTTATCTTCTAGAAGTTTTATAATTTTGAATTTTGCATTTAGGTCTGTGATCCACATTGAATTAATTGTTGTAAAGGATGTGAGGTCTGTTTCTAGATTAATTTTTTTGCATATGGATGTCTAATTGTTCCAGTACCATTTAACGAAAAGTCTGTCTTTTCTCTATTGCATTGCCTTTGCTCCTTTGTCAAAGATCAGTTGGCTCTATATCATCTGTATCTATGTATTTATATCTATATATCTATATCTATATCTATATCTATATCTATATCTATATCTATATCTATATCTGTATCTGTATCTATATCTATCTATATCAATGTAATCTATATCTATCTATCTATATATATATATATTTCTGGACTCTATTCTGCTCCATTGTTCTGTCTAGTTTTTCATCAATACCACATTGTTTTCATTACTGTAGCCTTACAGTAAATCTTAAAATCAGCTAGTATCAGTACCCTTTGTTCTTCTCTTTCAATATTGTGTTGACTATTGTGAATCTTTTGCTCCTCCATGTAAACTTTATTTATTTATTTTTATTTTATTTTATTTTATTTTATTTTATTTTATTTTATTTTATTTTATTTTTTTGTTTTTTTTTAATATATGAAATTTATTGTCAAATTAGTTTCCATACAAGACCCAGTGCTCATCCCAAAAGGTGTCCTCCATGTAAACTTTAGAAGCAGCTTCTCAATATCCTCAAAACAACTTGCTGGGGTTTTGATTGGGACTTCATGGAATTTATAGATCAAGTTGGGAGAATTGATGTTTTGATAATATTGAGTTCTTCTACCTATGACCATGCAATATATCTCTATTTAGTTGTTTTTTTTTTTCATTCATCAGTTTTCAGTTTTCCTCATACAGATCTTATACATGTTCTGTTACCAAAGTATTTCTACCAAAGTATTTCATTTTGGGAGATGCTAAAGTACATGGTATTGTGTTTTTAATTTTATCCATTGATCATTGCTGGTACATGGGAAAACAATTGAGTTTTGTATATTAACTTTGTATCCTGCAAATATCCTATCACTTATTAGTTCCAGGAGTTTTTTGTTGTGTGTGTGTGTGAGTTAATAATGGAAGGACTGAGGAAACTAAAAACTTTTAGAGACAAAAACTGAAGGAGGTAGAGTCTGCACAGGTGGTATCTTTTTTTTCCTTTGTGGCTTACATTTGGTGCTGCTAATATTTTCCTTTTCAACTGGAAAGCTAGCTGGAAGTAACTTTAAAGGAATGGAATAATTTCAAATTATTTGTATATAATCTTATTTAAAAAGTTAGAATTTGGATTAGAATTCTTATTTTGAAACTGTTCCTTTAATTTGTAGTTCATTAGAAATTGAGATTAAACCATTTAATAAATTCTTAGATGGTAATATTGATAAAAATATCAATTTTTATCAAAAAATGATAGAAAATAGTTACATTTTTATGAAGAATACTATTAGCTGATGTGGACTCTTTTACTTGTTATGCCTTGGGGTTGTGTTTGAAAATTCTTTAACTGCTTTCATACCTCTCTGTATTTGGAATTGCTTACCTTTTCCTCTAACTCTGCCTTTTAGATTGTCTGTTTAGTCTGTTGCTATAGCAGTCACTACTATGCTTCCTAATGTTTGGCTAAAAAGTCAAACTTCAGCTGGAGGTGGTAGACATGGCAATTTTGCTTCAGCAATTGGCCAAAATAAAGGATGGTGTGAATGGATGGGAGGATTGTGACAGTTTACCCCAAATTCTGTGTGAGTCTGAGCTATGTATATCACAAGTTGAAAGAATAGGAAATCTAAGCTTGGTCACAAAGCCGAATATATAAAGTAGTTACTGTTTCTTAGAATTAAGACCAAAAACTAGCTAGCAGGACGTCTGCTTCCTATGCATTGTATGATGAAGGAGATAGATTTTTATGAGTCACATTTTCTCCTGACCAGCAGCCAATTCTCTTTTCTGACTGACTGACCAAATGTCAACTATCCTTTGGAGGTTTCGTGGTTTTTTGGGTCAATCTGTAAATCTCATTACTTTTCTAACAGTCTTTCCAGAATTTCTTTTGTATTTACTTTTCCATTATTTTCTGCATAGTTTTCCAGAGTGTACTTTACTTAAGATACTATTTTCCACATATATGCATATGTAGATATGAGAGTTATTTTGCTTAAAAAATGGAACTTCAAAAGTTATAACTGGACTGCTGTATTTTGATATTTTAGCTATTAATTTTTATTAATGTGTACTAATTTGAATTAATAGGAATACTGAAGATGATGAATGGATTCTGTGTGATTATGTTGACTGAATTATATTAAGCATAATTTTATCCTCAAAATTCTGGATAGAAAGGTTTGGGTGAACTGTCAGAGAAGAGGAATTCAATGTATTTCAGAAGTAATTATAAAAATTGTCAAATAAATGTCAAATACAGATGTGCCAGTCCTTCAGAGAGTTTGAATCTGTTGAATATGTCTGACCAGATCACTTGTTTCTGACAACCTTATTGTCAAATCACTGAAAACACACAAACATCTGTACTATTTTTTAACATTTCATGGAAGGAGAATAACAGTGTTCATCAGTTACTAGATCTAATGCTTTACAAAGTTCATTGGATGGAAGATTTTCCTTTTATATAACCTGAATTCCTCCTACTGTAATGTAATTTCCCTTTTACAGATTTTAAATGGAGAACATCTGGTCACCATCTTTCTTTCTCTTTCTTTCTTTCTTTCTTTCTTTCTTTCTTTCTTTCTTTCTTTCTTTCTTTCTTTCTTTCTTTCTTTCTTTCTTTCTTTTACCTTTTGCCCAAACCATTAGCAGAACCCAGTCCTCTGACCTTTACTATTCAAGTCTGACCCTTAAAATCCCACTATTTTTGTCTGTGTCCACAGGCATGGTCCACAGGCAGCAGATTCTTTGATTGCCTCAACCTCATTGGATACCTTATTTTTCAACCTTTGTTAGACTCAGCTCCCATTAGCTGGGTCCACTGATTTTCACATCACAAGTCAGCTTTGCTCCACTTTCTAAACCAAATAGGGCACTCAGATGGTGGTAATAAATAGCATTAGCTTCCCATGGAAGCTGACTCTTAATTATTCTCCTAATTCTAGAAACTGGGACATCCTCACTGGTCAGTAGTCTATCTAAATAGCCTTAGCTATCAGTTAGACTTGGTATTTGCTGGTCACTGCACTCCTAGATCACCCAACAAAGTCACAACTCTCTATGCTAAAGGTTTAAAATTGAAGTCTGTGGGTAACTTTCTAAGAAGCTGTGAATCCCCTGAAATTTCCATAAGACATCATATGTGTATGTATTTTTTTCCTGACATTGTACCTTTCAGCAGTTTCTCAAAGAGGCCTGTAATACAAAAAAATTTATAAATAACTTATATTTTAGATATGTATGCTGGATTTAAGGATGCAATATCATATCTATGGGCAATATAAAATAAAATTAAAGAAACACTTTACTTACTTCCATATGTCCTTGTGCCTAATATTGGGTGTTTCCTTTGGAACTTGATAACCCACTTTGCCCTTATCTATCTCCTCCCTGTGTGGATTTTTAGTAGTAACTGGGATCTCAGCCCAGTTGCCAAGGTTCTTTGGGCCTTGTATATTCTGCCTAGAAGACAACTGCCAGTTTGTTTAGCTACCTAAACTTATTTGGCTTCTTTTTTCTGTTAAGGACCCTAATATCTCCATTTGTAAATGTCATCAACAATAGAGCAGTCCTGACTTTGCCTTTCTTCCCAGGCTTCTTAACTCTATGTGGTCAGTTACTATAGCCAAATATCTCCCAATATCTGTGTCTACCTAAAGGGTAAATCTTATGTCAGGGTCCATCCAGCCTCTTTAGTCACTACATCAGTCTGTGTAGGCATCAGCCAAGTGCAAAGATATGAAATATGAAAATATGGATCTCTTAGTCTAGTCTTCTCATGTCAGGTTTTTTTTATTATAATCAGGGAAGAAAGACACAAAAAGGGAATAATTAAGTATATGAGTAATCATATTCCCTACACTTAAAAAAGAGATAAAAGTCTAAAACTTGGTCTAAATTTGGAACAAAATGATTGGAATTGAGACTGCCTTGGAAAATTAGTGACATATGGTTGCCATAGTGAAGGAGAACAATCACATTTTTACTGTGTGAAGTTAAAAATAACCTTGGAAAATTAGACTTGAATGAATATTACTCTAGGACTTTATGAATGGAAAATCTTAGAATGGCTTACCACTTTCAGTTATATATTTTTTCACATTTTGAGAAGGAAATTTTTCTTTGAATAGCAACTGTTCTGCCACCAAAGCCATTTCTCAGCTAAAATGGACCACAGGTTCATTACAGATTACTTGACTGATGTGTGTAAAAGGAGTCACAATTCACTACTTTCCTACTCAGATTTCCTTCTCAGATAAGCTTTACTTCTCTAATCTGCTGTGTTTTGATGGTGAGAGTCATGGTTGGATAAGGTTGAAATTATCAGAACATCACTAGAATATTGGACCAGGAAGGGATCTTAGAGACCATATGGTCACCCTTTTCAGTTGAACAAACAGATGGAGGTTTGGCAGGTAATTTGCCTAGACCCATTTGGCTGTCGGGGCTGAGGTTAACATCCAATCTCCTGTATGTTCTTCTTGTGTCACCATTCTTGCCCCCCTAACCACCAGGATATTTTCTGAGCTGCTGCAGTTCCCTGTCCTTCTTTCAGGTGAGAGAAATAAAATCCCAATATGAAAGAAAAAGAATCCTTTTAATATTGCATGCCTCCCATTTTGCACACAAACTCAAACACATACCACCTCCCCTTACAATCTTCCACTTGCAGGTAGGATTTAATTAAGAAACTCCATATTGCTCTTTAAGTAGTACTGGGCCCAGAATTACTATGTTAAACAAAAATTGGACACTTTCATTTTTTATTGAATTAGTTATCATCTTCTATTCCCAATAAGATGATAGGGTATTATTAGCCAAGATATCTGTTCAGAAAATGATGATAATTTAAAATTATAGAGAAAAAGCAACAATACAATGAATTATTTTGGCCACAGAATTAGATACCATTAGGGTAGTTATTGGCCCAAATATTTTAGCTTTTGTGGAACGGTGGAAGAAAATATGGGGCAGATGGTCACTCTGCCGAAGTTTGTGGTATTATCTGTTTAATCATCTGGAACTATACTCTTAACATTGACAGAAATTAAATTCACAGCAGAAATGACAGGAATTAACCAAACAGAACTTATTTTTACAATAAACTTAAATATGCTTATTTCACCACAAAAGGGATTAGGTGTATTTTATAAGAGATATTATAGGGGCACCTGGGTGGCTTAGTCAGTTCAGCATCCAACTCTTGGTTTGGGCTCAGGACATGATCTCATGGTTCATGAGTTCAAACCCTACGTTGGACTTCACACTGAGTGTGGAGCCTGCTTGGTATCCTCTCTCTCTCCCTCTCTCTCTGTCCTTCCCCTGCTCACTCCGTCTGTCTCTCAAAATAAATAAACTAAAAAAAGTGATGTAGTATGCTTATAGCTAAAAAGATTTAAATGGGTAAGATAAAATATATACATCTCCATTTGAGGTTATATTATACCTGGAAGAATTGTTTTAAAATTATATTTTATGATAATTGTTAACTGGCAGGGGCAGCCATTATCTTATTTTTCTCTCTATTCCTAAGATCTGATCCATTTACCTACATATCATGCATGTTTAAAGTGTTTAATTGACAATGATGACATTAATTACTGTACCTGTGGTAATAAACACTAAATCTAAATATGATACAGATATTTTTGTATTTCAAATTCCAGTTCAAAAAGCAAAATCTGTTTTATGGTCATATGCTAGAATTAAATTTCATTACATTGAGAGTTAGATAATGTTTTCTGTATATTATGAGATAAATGACATAATAAAACATCAAAATCAAATAATCAAAGGAACTCACAAACCTTGATGTTTGCATAGTTTTTGTATATCAGAATCTCATGGATTATTTAAGTTTACAAGCATCATATGATGCAAGTAGCAAAAATAGCAAAATGAAATAGCAAATATAGCAAAAATGAAAAATTTCAGTGTGCCACAATTAAAAAATGGTCTATATGAGACATCATCTAAAAATGAAGGAACCTTGCATAAAAATCTAAATTATATTTTGGTAAACATGGTGGGGGCAAATTGGTTCTTTCATATGTTGCTGTACCTAAATTAGTGCAGCTCCTATGAAGGACAGTTTAGCAATGTCTACTAAAATTATGACTGTAGATAACCTTTGATTCTGGGTACTTATCCTAAAGATAAACTCAAAGGTGTGTAACATGAGTAATGTGCATTTCACCAACTGCAGTATTGTTTGTAACAGAAACGTTTATAAGTAATTTAAATTCCAATAATAGTGGATATGATACATTCAAAAGAGTATGCAAAAAATATTGATGGCACTCTGTTGATTTGGAAAGATCTCCAAATTTACTTTCCTAATTAAAAGTCCTGAATTAGCCAGCCTTACCCACCCAGTTGCATTTAAGTGTGAATAACTGGGAGCCTGGAGAACCTGAGGGGAACATAAGTTCTCTGAAGCTCTCCCAAGAGGGCAGGAAGAGAAATGCTCAAGGCTCTATGCCTTGTTTATCCTTTGAAATTCATCAGTTTGGTTAGTCATTTTTCTACCTCACTGTGAGAAGAGAAGCCTTGGATAGTACTGCTATTTTCCCTCATTCTGTCTCATTCTGTAGACAGGAGGGAAATAAGTGTCCCTCAAGACAAACCCATCTTCCCACTTTCAATCTTTTGTCCCTCCAATCTATGTAACATGTTACCATAGAGTGCTCTCGCAATACAGTCTCATTTACTGTTTCCACAAAGACCTTCTGAAGCTTCTTGTTGCCTTCAAAAATGAAACAAAAAAATTTTAAATATGCCTTCCAGATTTTCTAGACAGGAAGGTATGGACTGAATTTTAACGCTCACTGAATGAACCCTCAGTACCAAGTGCTCTGCTTGGGATATAGCAGACATGCACTAGATACATCCGAGTGTATAGTAAATAAATAAATAAATAAATAAATAAATAAATAAATAAATAAATAAATAAATAAATGCTGAAGGTCAAAACCATTCTCTAATCACCTATAAAACCCGACCTCCCTCTTCCAACCCTCCATATACTCTGTCCACTCCACATTATCTGTCAGTCCCTTCATCCTCCTTGTACTTTTAAGGCTGATGTTCCAGAGAATAAAATATTCTGCCAGTTCTTTTCTATCACAGTCTCATGTTTCAAGGTGCTTGAGTGCCACTTCCTTTATGAAACATTATCTGATTTCCCTCAACAAGATGAATAGTTTCTCCTACTTTGCTCTTGCAACATGTTTGCAATTCACTTTAGTTCTTACATCATTCCCCCCCTCCCCGCATGTTATAAGTACATATTTTTATAGCTATTTTACCAATTAGATTATAAGGTCTTTAAGGGAGCTTTTTTTTTTTAAATTTTTTTTTTTAACGTTTATTTATTTTTGAGACAGAGAGAGACAGAGCATGAACGGGGGAGGGGCAGAGAGAGAGGGAGACACAGAATCCGAAACAGGCTCCAGGCTCTGAGCCATCAGCCCAGAGCCCAACGCGGGGCTTGAACTCACGGACCGCGAGATCGTGACCTGGCTGAAGTCAGACGCCCAACCGACTGCGCCACCCAGGCGCCCCTGAGGGAGCTTATCTTATTGTATAAAGTGTCTGACATTGGAAACAGCCTGTAAGAATCAATAACTTTTTATCAAATTGAATCATGTCAAAATTAAAAAAAATAAAATATTTATGTATTTGACAGTAACCGTTTTGATGCACAAAGAATTATTATATCATGGGCAGCATACATTTAGTTTGTTTTGTGAAAATATTATCATTTTTCAAACATTTGTCCAAATAATAGTGGGTTTCAGAACAGAGATTTTGGGAGTTGGGGTTGGGGAAAAGAAGGTGGAGAAAAAGTAAGAGTACAGATGGCATTAAAATTACCCTATAAATTTTATTGCACACTGGAAAGAATGTCAAATGACTACACAAATTTGACTGTTTTAATAATTAATTGGGGAGTGCAAATTTTTGACTCACATGGAATTTGTATTTGAACTAGACTTTTAATATTTTGGATTTTAACTATTTTTAAATTAACTTAATCACATATTCACCTAATCAGCATTTGAAATTTATGTTTGGATTCTTAGACTCATATCAACCAAAGTGTTTGGATCAGAGCACATCGTTCTGATAATGTGGGAAAGAACCTGGCCAGCCTATTTTCTATTGGCGGAAGGGGGAATGACATATCACTTTTACCTTCTATGACTTTAAGTTTATTCCTTGGGAAGGGAAGTAAAATGGAGTGTGCAAATGCTTTCTTTGTATAGTTTATTAATAAGCATAACAGCTGTTGCGGGTAGCAGGATAGAGTTCATAAGGTACAGAATGATTATGATGCCTTTAGAATGAAAGAAGCGTGTCCTGATGCTTGCAAATGATAGGAGTTTTGTTGCTAGGTTAAGCAAGAATCTGTGAGTTGGTTTACTTCCCAAATTGGCCAGAGGTTCACATTTTTCCTGGCATCCCTCAGCAGCATTTGCTTTTAATGCAGTGAAATACTGTCTTTTGGCGTCTGGTGACAAGCAGAGGTAGCCTGATTCTGTAATGTCAGTGTAATGTCAGGGGAAATGTTATATGTCACACAGGGCCTCGAGTGGCAGCCGTTAGTGTGGGAGTGTTGTCAAGGGCCCAGGCAGGAACACAACACCGGAGGCCAGGAGAAGTGGCCATGAGGATGCGGTCTGCCCTGCGCGTGCTCAGGCAGGTTTTTTTCCCTTCTCAGTCTCAGGCTTGGAAATCTGGAGGACACATGTGTTTGCCTGGCTGCCCTCCCAAGACATTATAAAGCCCTGCCCAAGATCTTTTAGTGGAACAGTGATATCGGTTTAAATCATTGGCCATAGAAACCTTGAGTTTCTAAACTAAGTATAAGCCAACCAATATTTACACCCCTCATAACTGCTATTTGCGAAACATTTAGATGCCTGCCCACAGGATGAAATGTAATGTGACCCAACCAGGATAAACAACTATCATCTCTGTTAAATTATAGCACAGCATATGCTTAAAACTTAAAATTATCTTAATTGAGAAGATTTAAGTTTCACTTGTTGGAAAGACTTTGTGAGAATAATAAAATATTCAAGGGCAATCAACAGAAGACCAAATTGTATGAACTCAAGATTACTTAATGAGCACCTTTCAGATTACTTCCTAGCAACAGGTTCCACGGTGATGACACATGAAAGGTTATTATTGACTACAAGGACAGTCAGTTTATGGCAATAAGAAATTTATAATCTATTTGGTGGCTTTCATTTGAATTATTTCTCACTGCATGAGTGAGTGATTCAATAAATAGTTATGCATTGGATTTATTCTTCTAAGAATTCTGATCAGGTATAAACTCTGATCAGGGGTAAAGCACCAGAAGAATTGCAGTGGGGAAGTGATTCGTGGAGTAGTGAGGGGAGATGAGTTATATACAGCAAGCCCTCAAATGCAAGATTGTATGTGGTAAGGTTCAGGATGACTCAAAGTCCTATGAAAGTTCAGGGGCTTCTTTGGTAAGGTTTTTAGAGAACTTTGATCAAATTTAATTCAAACCTTATTAACTTAAGTTCTGGGAATTTTAAAGGTGACTAAACTGTGGACTGTGGTATTAGCTTGGATTTGGGCAGATGGAAATGTGATCCACCAGAGGTTAAAAATGCAGTATGTGTAGAATATAAGGAACATTTAACAAATTTGAAGACACACAAAGCTGGGAGGGAGACCTAAAGTCTGAATGATGCATCTGATTTTCCACATTTTAGGGATATAATTTTATAGCTAACATTTATAGAACACTTAATTACCCAGTCACAATGCCAATACTTGGCATAGATAATTGAATTTAATTCTCACAGCATCTTTGGAGGTAGATATTGTGATTATTTACACTTTACAGATGAGAAAAAAGGATATAAGGAAATGACGTAAATCAGACAGTAAGCGGGAAAGACAGGACTGGGACAAAGGAAGTCTGACTCCAGAGCCACATAGCCATTAAACCTCTTTGTGAAACTCATTGGTAATAACTGAAAGGTTTCTTAGGAATGAGATCCTTCACTCCACTTCAGCTCCACTGCCTTATTTAGCTATCGCCACCTCTCATCATTACTGTAATACTGTCAGCTTTCTTCCATGCCACTAGACCTCTCCTCTTCAAGTTTACTCTAACATTGCCTCCAGAATTACCTTTGAAGAATACAGATTTGATCATATCACTCCTTTGTTAAACAGATAATGTCTGGTTGCCTTTAAGAGCAAGCTCAGACTTCTTAGTGTCATTTCCTTTATAATCAAGCCCTAGTCCGGTTTTTCTTCACAGCCCCATCATCTGCAACTCCACCCTCTTCTCAAGCCTCTCAAATATCCTAGTCATACTCAAATATCTTCAACTCTGAAACTCTAAAGGAGCTCTAGAGTCCCTTCAAAATACTGTTTCTTAAGTCTCCTGAGAATTCACATATGGGAAAAGTTAAAATAGTAAGAAATAGATGGAAAAAATAAATTGAAGTTCAAAAATAAAAAAGACACTGAGTGACAGACTAAGGGGTTTGAACTTTATCAAATAGACAATGAAGAACTGCTGAAGACTTTCAAACAAGGAAAGAACCCATCATGGTGGCTTTTTAGAAGGATTAATTTGTTGGAGTAGGCAAAATTATATAGTAGAAAGATTTTTTTTTCTGCTTAGTTCACTGATGAATCCCAGGTGCCAAGAACACTGCCCGGAACACAGTAGGTGGCTCTATAAAATGAGTTCCAGAGCATCTCCTGGGAATTAGTGCTTATACAATCTTGTTCTCTCTTGCTCCATTTTGACCTCTGTCTCTCTCCTTCACACAAATGTGCTCTCTCCCTTTTTATCCATTCTGATCTCTTTCTTCGTTTGTTAATAAAGGATAATTTTTAACTTTATTACTATAACCATCATAATTCATATTCAGCAAATATTTCGTGATTATCTATTGTGTTCCAAGATGAGTTTGAGAGGTATTTTCACACTTGATCACATGTAATTCTCACAGGAACCCAATGGGATAGGTATTATCACTCACATTTTGAAACTTATTGATGCCAAGAATCCACACCATTAACCAGGATAGATTTTTGGATCCAAGGATTGATCTCTTTACACCAAAGCAATTGAACAATGCATATTTTGATTTCTTTTTGGTCTCTGACTAAATTATGGTGACTGGTTTAGCCACCCTTTTTAAATTAAAATAAAAATTGCAAGAGGTAAAGGAGTGAAGATGGGATGATGGTTCTGGAGTGGAGTAGGGTTGAGGCAACTAGGGATGTGAATATGTTAGTCTTGGGTGAGGGAAGAAATAGTGTGGAGTAAGTAGTATGGGGAGACTTCTGCACCAAGATAATTTATAGGGTATGGTAGGGAATGAAATTAAGTGCACTAAAGTGGAACCTTTAATTAGTTTTGGAAAGGAATAGGGATATTTATTCCTTAGATGAAGGAAGAAAATAGAGAAAATAGTGTGCACTAAGATGAATTTTCAAGTAGGAGAGGGAAGGGGTTGCAGGAAATCACATCAGTAAGTTTAGACACTCTTTTGAAGATTCTAGCTAAAGTGACCCCAAATTGGTTGAACATAGAACATTTGGAGCAACTGGCTAAAATATTTGTCTCTAGAAATGCAAAAGAGCCTTATTAAACTTCATTACTTGGTAAAGAGCATGGATTATGAAGTAAAATTGCCTAAGTTTTAACCATGCTTCCTCTATTTACCAACTGCAAGATCTTAGCAGTTACTTAATGACTCTATGCTTTAGTCACCATCTATAAAATGGGATAATACAGTACTAACTTCATAGGTTTGTCGTGTTAATTAAATGAGTTAGTATATGTAAAGCTGTAGGAATGGTATTCTTTATACAGTAAGCCTTAAAATAAATGGGAGCTGCTGTTCTAGTCCCCTACAACCTTAAGGATCTTGAATATTGTTTATCCTTTTCATATAATGTGTATTTTATTTGGAAGGTATAGCTTAGCTGTAGACCAGATGTCAAATATGCTGTTCTTTCCTCCACTTTACAACCATACCCATGTACATGGAATGATACATGGATAAGAACACTTAATCCAGCTGAGATCTGTGACTGAGTGGTGTCTTTGTTATTTGAATATTTTATTTTTAATTAAATAATTAAGCAGGAGTATCTAATCAAAAGTGACCATAGATAAAAGGACTGCTTTTAAAACCTTTATTTGGAATTCTGTAATGAAATGACAAAGATAACTATTGTACTTCAAGTATTCTAAAACACCTAATAAATTCTGGATTATTTTTAAATACAGAAATTTTGGATCCTGAATTACCATAGGAAACTATAACCAATCTACTCCTTAGTTATAAATTAGCAAGTTGCTGGAATTTGGCCATAGCATATATAGGAAAGCTTAAAGTTCAAAGCCAACTGGAAAAGAATATAAACTTTGCATTAACGACAGGTTCATTTCTTTTAAACTGCTACCTTCTTTTGATGTGACATGTAGACAGTCTCTGAATTTTCACTATTTTGGTATATGATTGCAACTAGTGTTACCAACGGTATTACATTTCAGCAGCCCTCAGAGAGGATTTTAGCAAAGGAAAAAATAATCTGATATAATGCATGTCTATCCTATATATTGCTAACTTCATCCCCAGAACTGTGTTTTGGTATAATCTTTCTTGGTATGCCAAAGAAAACTACAGAATTGGCTACCCCTGTGACAAATGGTTAAAAACATTCACTGCAAATTTTGAATTAAGCCAACTAATGCATCCCCCCCCCCCAGATCCTTTGAAATATTATAATAACCTTCTTTTTAGTGGACTAATCTTTTAATCTATCTACCAAAGAAGTCTAACAATACTTTAAAGGTATTTTAATGATGTGGAAACATAGCTTGACCATATTATGCAAAGTGACCAGATATGCACAGGAACTTGAATTGTTACTCAACCACAAGAATTTCTCAGAAATTATTGTAGAAGAGTAGTGGATAATGGATTAGTCTATTTTATCAAGAAAGTGTTAGTTTAAAAGCTGTAGTAGAAATTAAAAGGTAGAAAGGATGGGTAAAATCATCAGGATTAATTTTTTAAATCACAGATTATAGTAAGAGGAAAGTACTTGAAATATTTTCAATATATTACATGTATGAGTAGATCTATATGGTTTTATAGAGACTGAAAATTATGATGAAATACAATATTCTCTAAAAGTTGTTTTCCATATTAATAAATGTTTATATAATACACATTAATATTTCTCCTTTGTCTCATTTCAAATTAGTTTTTCTTTCAGGAAAAGTGCATGCAAAATAAACTCGCCATTTATGCAGAGCTGTTCTTCCATTAGTGCTCCAGCACTTGCTGCCAAATATTTTTGAAATAGTTTGAAATATGTATCACAATTCAACATCTGTTTCTTCTCCAATTTTTTAAAACATGGAAATAGCTGTAGATAAAGGAAATTTCTCTGAAATGTCAGACTTTATTGTACAAACATAAATTACGACATACAAATCTGTATCCTGGGAATGAAAACTACTAATTTGGACATTGATAAAAGCACATGCTATTAGGATAAAAACTGTGACATTTTGTAGATTAAATATATACATTCCCTTTTTATAATGTTAGGGAGATAATAGTAACAACTAACTAAAACTAATGTTTTTTTTAAGTGCAGCTAAATTATTTGTGGAATATTTCCAAATGAATTATAACAGTTAATTTTACTCCTAGAAAGTAAGAATATGTATTGATTTTAAAGGTTTTGAACATTCATCAAATAAATATATCTTTAGAACTTATCATTGTTCAATGCATTGGGTTATATGCTATGTTGTGTTAGTTTAGAAACTAAAAAAAAATTGAACTAGCCTTTCTAAACTAATGTGCCATGTAAATGTCAGTGTGACAATAGAGATGTTGAAAAAAAAAAAGATTCCCTATGGGCAGATACATTGATCATTGATCATTTTGGGTTTCTCTACAGCAGAGCTTTTCAGACTCTAATATGTATTATGAATCTGGAAGGGGGGTATGGGAGCATATTTCACAATCCTATTTAACCACAGAACCTCTTTGGGGAGAGAGGATGGGGTACACAGCCCCTTTAAATCATTACCCACTGATTTGCGAACACTAAATAAGACTGCTGGGTAAACAGTCCCCAGCTGTCAAATGGTTCTCTGTCTTTTATTTGGCTCTCTGGGATTTCCCAAGGAAAGGTTCATTTCTTACCTCTTCTTTAATTCACTTCATAGTCCTCCACCTTTACCTTTGTACATGCCAACTCTCTGGGCTGTTGTCCAATACTCTGCTCTTCACGTTGATGCTTCTTGTACCATCTTTGATGTTGTCAGCATAATCTTGACCTATCTGCACTGGAGCCATGACCTGCCCAGATCCCTTGTTAAGGTTCAAAGACAACCAGCTTCTCTGCTACCTGTGTTTGAACCTTCTCACTATTTGACCTGTGTTAGATCAAGAGTGACCTCTTTTATTTGACCAGCAGAGAAACATTTCCTTCATCTCAGTCTTGCTTTTTGTTTTGTTTACAAGTGGAAGGGCAATTATTATTCCTCAGAAAAGTTGGCTTGAAGTTCTTTGGGTAGGAAGCAATAGAGTTGTTTCACAGTTACCCCATAGTCTTCTCTTTCTCAAGGACCGCAGGTAGCACTCTCCAGTCCGGAAGGCTGGATCTGATTTTTCAAATATCTCTTTAGGCTCTATCTTCAACCACCAGTATCTTTTACTAAGAAGATATTTTGCTAAATCTGGCCCACTGGACTGAAATTATTCTCCATTTATGCTTTTTTCCATTATTCCATATTCTCTATTCCATATTCGATATATTCCGTATTCTACACTTAATGATTTTTCTTTTAGGAGAGCCTCACTATCAGCCTATTATTTGGCTTTAGTTACATTTACCCATCCCCACACTGCAGTATATCACACGTCTACATATAACCAAAGCCCAAATGTGGACAGATTCAGTTTCTTTCTATGTGGTTCCCTAGTCTCATGTGGTCAAGGAAGATTAGCTAAGTGCTATTGAGGATGTCACCAATTTTATTTGCTACAATTCCCAGCCTTAGTTTTGACATAGCTGGGACAACTCTTTTGATAAATTGTTCTATGAAATAAAGATATCAAACTAGAACTAATGAGAAATTAACTGATGTGTGACCTGTCATAATTTGAATTATATTTCTGGAGTAGAACTAGGTTTTTCCATTATTTGTGAATCGTTGGAAAATTTCATATAATATACTTTATTTTCCTAGGAAGATTGATTTTTTCCATATGTCTGTTTAAGATAACCAAATATATTATCATAAATATTTATAATGGTCCATGAGTAAAATTGACAATATCAACAAATCTCTTTTTGTTAAAATATAATTCATTTTCATCACAGGCAAAATGCTTTTGTGATTTCCATAATATTAGCCATGAAATGGTTCAACAGCACATACCACAAGCTTCTCCAGTTACAAGAATCATACTAAACACAAGTTGTAATGGTAATGATATGGAAAACATGTTTCAACTCTAACTCTACCCAAATGGTAAACTGTTCTTCCAAGCAAGATTAACTCTAAAAATGTCCCATTACCACACTGCAATTAAGAATATGAAGGATAAAAAACATACCAATGGAAAGAAGCCAAAGGAAAGAATAATAAGAAAGAATTCATCTGTAGAGAAATTAGGGAAAATGCACAAGTCTTCTGGACACTATATTTTTGGACAAAGCTAATGTAAGAGATCAACTGATAAAGATTTAAGTTTCAGAAATGTCTTAAAGAATGTCTGAGACTAAAAAATCAAGTTTAGTGGCACAAATGGCATTCTACAAGGTCCATATTGCACAGGACAGAGTTGTGCACACAGAGGAGGTGTTCGGGAAACCCAGGAAGAGGCATTCTCTTTAGACCTCCTAAAGAAAATTCTGTCTTGGCTAAAAGTTGAAACTGTCTTGATTGGTGAGGAGGAATATGGAAGTTCATATTGGGTCCCAACAGTATATTATTTAATTTAAGAAATTTTAAATATGCTTAAATTAACTTTAGAGTAAAACACATATAGTATGCATACCATAGTTTGAGCTTCATCGTCTCAAATAATCAATTTAATTTTTACCTAAAGCATCTCTTCCATGTATTAAATTTATCTAATTGTTGCAATTAAGTTTGTGTGCCTAGAGTGAGTGATAGCAAGGAAGTAGTTCTTTTATAAAATATTGCTCTGTTGTGTTTCTGTTGTGCTCTGTTGAATTATTTGAATAGAAAAAAAGAAGGCATGGATGCTACTCTCATGAAACCTGGAATTTTTATAAATTATAAGAAACCATAGTCATAAATCCCATAGTTTGATGCTAGATTTTTGCTAGATTGAACATAATTGCAAAAGACAAATATCTTCTCCTTCTTTCTTCCATCCTTTCTTTTTTCCTTGCTTCCTTCTGCCTTTCCCTTTTACTTTTTTCATTTCCTCTTTTTTCTTTCTTTCTTTCCTTTTCTTTCTACCTTCCTGTTTCCCCCCTTAAAATCTAATGAAGTTAAATCTGGCCTATCAAATAAGGCTATGTTTATTCTCTGATATATCTACCTCACTTTCCTCTCCTTCCTGTAAGCTTCTGGTATTCTTCTGCCCTCCATCCTTTTACCAAATGGAAAAGGATTGATCACCACTCACTTGGCTTTAGTATTCCTAGTTTGCTTTTTTCTTTGCCCTTTTCTTCCTGAGTGGTTATATCTCCTGATCCATTCAGGGGCTCACTGCATTCCTATTAATTGATCCTGTATCCTCCATCAAAACAGGGCAGGGTCTCATATCATGAGACCCTTGGCTCATCTATTTTGGTGTCTCCATTTAGTCTTGGACACCATGAGTATAAGGTTGGAGGGATTTGGACTGGCCAGGGTGCTCCATCCTATATCTGAAAGCTGCTGGGAACTGAGAGGTCTGTGTCTTACTTTTTCAGCTTCTGCAGTATCATCTGACAGTTTCCTCTCTGCAACCCCTTCCCTTATCCATTGTTTATTCTTTCCACCATGAAGTTCAACCTGCTGTATGGTTTTCAAATTTTCTACTTTATATTTTATTTTTGAAAGCATATTTTAAAGTTAACATATTTCAATCTGACATTTTCAGCATTATAGTAATGATGTTTATCACAAAAAATATGTATATTTAAATGGAAGGCAGCAAAATTTGAATTGGACATAAAGGATGGGTACAATGCGAACAGATAGGGTTTCAGTTAGAAGTGATCACAGTAAAGTAGGATCCAATAGGGTATATTTGTCTGTGAGGGATACAGTGAAAAGAAGGAGGGCTTGGTGCTGGCTAGAGCTGTATTTGAACCCTAGATCTGCTGCTGCTGCTGCTGCTGCTGCTGCTGCTGCTACTGCTGATTATATAGCCTTGGGCAAGACACTGCTCCTCTTGAAGCCTCAGTTTCAAGAACTGTGTTCTTCTGTCACTTGTGTCAGAGATAAATGAGGATATATGGTGGGGTGAGGTGATGATTATATTTGATGTAGAAGAAAATAAGTCACCAGTGAACATTACAGAAGGTTGAAGAATGAAAATTAAAGTTATATAAAACAATATTAGTATACAATGAGGGATTAATGGATCTTTTTTGTCTGAGTGTCAAGCTACAGTTGATCCTTCAACAACACGGGGGTTAGGGGCACTGTTTGCCCACCCCAGCCTCATGTAGTTGAAAATCTGCATATAACTTTTGGCTATCCAAAAACGAAACTACTGATAGCCTACTATTGACTGGAAGCCTTACTAATAACATAGACAATTAACACATATTTTATATGTTATATGTATTACATATTGTATTCTTATAATAAAGTAAGCTAAAGAAAAGAAAATGCTTTAAGAAAATCATATAGAAGACAAAATGCATTACAGTACTGTGCTATATTTGTGGGGAAAGAATCTATGTGTAAGTGGAGTTGCACAATTCAAACCTGTGTTATTCAAGGATCAACTGTATTTTGGTTTTGATGATAAAACAATATGTGACTAGAGTTGGAAGTTTGAAGTCCAGTTTTAGGGAACACATACCAATGGATAGGAAAATCAAAATTTAATGAACATGGGTTTGTTCATGATGTGTATTTCTGAGCATATTTTGATGTCTTACATTTTTCCTCCACAGATTTATTGACTGATTCATTGATCCATTAATCCCCTATCGTATGTCACTAATGTTTATGTGTTATTCAGTAGAGTTTCAAAAGTAGACTTGACCATGTGGAAGAGTCAGTGACCCTGGAAATTAGAAATTGGAAATTATCCAGTAAGAGGAGCAGGAAAAAAAGAGAGAGAGAGAAGAGAATGAAAAAGAGTGAAGAAGGCCTATGGGAGTTCATTACTACAAGATCTGCCTTACAAGAAATGCTAAAGGGAGTTTTTGAGTGTAAGTAAAAGAATGCCAATTAGCATCATAAAAACACAAAAAGGTAGTAAAAATCTCACTGATAATTGTAATACATAGTCATAATTAGACTGCAATATAGAAATAATGGTGCATAACTCACAACTTCAGTTTAAAAGTTAAGAAAAAGAATGTAACAAAAATAACACAAATACATAATCTATTATTAGTTACACAATATAATAAGCATATAAATTGTAGCAACAATAACAAAATATGAGAGGAAGAGTAGTGAAAGTGTCAAGTATATAATTCTACTGAATTTAAGTTGTTACCAGTTTAAAATAGGGTGTTATAAGTTTAAGATATTTTATGTAAGCTTCATGGAAATCACAAGGGAAAATCTGGTACTACCAGATTTTGTGTAATTACTAATTACACAAAAGAACACAATGAAGTGAAAGCATACTGATACCAAAAGACATCAAAACAGAAAACAGATAGTAGGATAAGAAACAAGGAACAATGGATCTACAAAACAACTAGAAAACAATAAAAAAAATAGCAGTAGTAAGTCCTTACCTATTTAAAATTACGTTATGCATAAATGGATTAAATTCTCCAATCAAAAGGCATAGAATGACTTAAGGGTAAAACAAACAACCAAACAAAAAACAACATCAAAAAGAGATCCAACAATATGCTGCCTGTAAGAGACTCATTTTAGCCTTAGAGACACTCATAGACAGAATGAAAAGATGAAAAAGACACTTTAAGCAAATGGCAACCAAAAAAAAAAGCAGGGAGTACCTATGCTTATAGCAGACAAAATAGTTTAAATTAAAAATGGTAAAAAAGAGGCAAGCTAATTATATCATGGTAAAGGGGTCAATGCATCAAAAAGACATAACAATTGTAAACATTTACACACTTAACATTGGAGTACCTAAATATATAAAGCAAAAAATAAGAGAGGTAAAAGGAAAAATAAATGGTAATACAATAATTATTGGCGACTTTAATACCCCACTCTCCACAATGGATAGATCATCTGATACAGAATCAATAAGGAAACAGCAGATTTGAACAATGCTGTAGACCAAATGGATCTGATAGACTACAGAACATTCTTTCCAGCAACTTCACAGTGCAAAGTCTTCTCAAGCACACATGGAACGTCTAGGTTAGACTAAATATTAGGCCATAAAACAAGTCTTATCAAATTCGAGAAGATTGAAATCGTACCAAATATCTTCTCTAACCACTATGGCATAAAACTAAAAATCAAAATGACACCACTTGTCATTAGGGAAATGCAAATGGAAGCCACAAAGAGATATCACCTCATGCCTGTTAGAATGACCATTGTCAAATAGACTAGAGACAACAAATGCTGGTGTGGATGTGGAGAAAAGGAATGTTCATTATTGGTGGGTTTGTAAGTTGTTGCAGCCACAATGGAAGACAGTATGGAGAATTCTCAAAAAATTAAAAATAGAACTACAATATGATTCAGCAATTTAACTTCTGGGAATATTTTCAAAATAATGAAAACACTAACTTGAAAAGGTATCTGCATGCCCATGTTCATAGCAGCATTGTATATAATCCCCAAAACATGGAAACAATTTAGTGTCTATCAATGAGTGATTGGATAAAGAAGTTGTGCGTACACACACACACACACACACACACACACACACACTCTGAAATATTGAGTCATAAAAAAATGAGAAAATCCTACCATTTGCAACTACATGGATGGACCTTGAAGGCATTATGCTAAGTGACATAAGTCAGACAGAGAAAGACAAAATACTGTGTGATCTCACTTATATGTGGAGTCTAAACACAAAAACAAAAACAAACTTGTGGTTACCAGAGGTGGGGAGAGGGGTAGGGGGAATTGGAGGAAGGTTGTTAAGAGGCAGAAACTTCCAGTTATAAGATAAATAAGTACAAGGGATGCAATGTAACTGATGACTGTAGCTAACACTGCTGTATGATATATAGGAGAGTTGTTAAGAGAGTAAATCCTGAGTACTCATTCCAAGGAGAAAAAAGTTTTTCTTCTCTTTTTTTCTTCTTTCTTTTCTTTTTATTGCATCAATATATGAGCAGATTGATGTTATTTGACCCTATTGTGGAAATCATTTTCACGATATGTGTAAAACCATTATGCCATGTGTCTTAAATTTATACAGTGATGTATGTCAATTATTTCTCAATTAAACTGGAAAAAAAATTTAAAAACCAGAAGATCTGTCAACTCTGGATCTATTCTCCCTCATTACAATGAACAACTAGACGTGAGTATCTGGTAACTCTTTTGTTAAAGTCCTGCAGTCCTTCAATTCAGCAGTCTTCATTTGGGATCCCTTTGCTAATGGATATTAACTTCCTGAACCCTAGGGCATTTGAACTTCTGATCTCTGTTGCAAAAGGATACATAATGCTACTTTCAGCAGTATCTAGCAAATATTTAATTTTTCTAAGTAGTTAATTTTTAAAAAAGTGATCTCTAATTATGTTTGGTTTCTTATGTACACTTTCCTAGCAAGAGATACAAATATTCTAGTTCTGTTTAGAATCTTATTTCTCACTGAATGTGTATCCATTTGAACTTTGAATTCATACTTCAGGTGTATGATTCATTGTCAATGTACAAGAAAAATCAGGTCTGTGAAGCTGCAAAATGGGAGGCCCAGTTCCTGGCCAGCAATTAACTCATCAAGATGGTAATGCTCAGTAAGACACCTTTGGACATGTCCTTCTGGCTACCTTATTTGCATTTTGAAACATTAGCACAAGGAAAAAAAAATCATGTTTATGACAGAGCAGCTGAAAGGATCTAATGATATTGGAACAGTGCAAATTCTCAAGCAGAAAAGAAGTATAACTGGAAATATTCTGTAAAATTAGCATATACTTTTATTACATGCATATATATTTCAACTCTTCTGAATGCAGAAGATAATAGCTTGCAAAGAGTATATTTTCTTCCTGAATCCCACTGATAATTTTAGTTATGATGAGGATATTTAATTTCAGTGAAAAGCTTGACTAAGGTCAGTTCTTATTTTCATTTGGCTCAATGAAAGCTTCAGAATGGATCTAATAGCTCTAACACCTAATCTTAAATAGCATGATGACATTTACATTTATTTGATTCATAACTAGACCTTGAGATATTCAGTGCCAAGGAAATCAAAAGCCCATCAAATGTAGAATTATACTTTCTTTGTCACATTTAATTATTATTTTTTGACTTTCATAAACTTCCATGAACAAATGGAAAATTTGTGCCAAATAAAAATATAGACTTTGGTTCATTATTAAAAATACACACTCTGTCATTGCAAATTTGTATGGTCCATAGTGGTTAGATATATTACCAAGATAACTAAAATACCAGCTATTATACATAGTTTGGTTCTTCCCACAGTAATGTTCTTATTATCGTATCCTCAAACTCATCAACTTCTCTGAGGTACATTCCTTTTTAACACTGGGCCAATGTGATTCCTCACTCCTTTGAATTCTGTGCTACTTATGTGTGTTATTTTATATGTAATTAAAAAAGCTTTTTTTAACTATAATATTGACTTCTATTTCACTTCTCGAGCCCAGGTGCCTTGTTGCTGCTATTGTGTTGTAGTGGTAAACATTTCTATGATCTTACTCTCATCCTCTTTTGTGAACTCTATAAAATAAGAGATAAAGTTGAAAGAAAATAAAAGAGAATGAAACAGAAGGATAACATAATTTTTAGAGAAATTATCACAAATAGAGCATATTGGAATGGGAAGCAATAGTGTTACCAGAGGAAAGACAGAAGAAATGGAACAGTAAAATATCTAGGAATATAATTACAAAGAAAAAAAATTTTTAAGTTTATTCGTTTTGAAAGAAATCATGAACATGTGTGGGGAGGGGCAGAGAGAGGGAGAGAGAGAGGGAATCCCAAGCAGGCTCCATTCTACCAGTGCAGAGCCCAATGTGGGGCTTGAACCCATGGAGCATGAGATCATGACCTGAGTCAAAGTCAAGAGTTGGACACTTGACTGACTGACCTACTCAGGTGCCCCAAAGAAAAATTTTCTTGAACTGATGTAAATGATCAAAAGTGTACAACTTATTACAGAAAAAATAAATAGTAATGAATTGTGAAACAATCCTGGGGATGTTATTGGACTTTAAGAAAAAAGAAAAACCTCAACACTTACAAAGAATCATTTCTAGTGAATTGTGGACTTAAATGTAAGAGTTAAAGGAGTAAATCATTTTGAAGAAGAATAGGAGGACATCTTTATGACTTTGGGAGTAGTAAATATTTCTTAAATAAGACACACAAACTGCTAGATATAAAGGGAAAATTGATAAATTAAACTAAAGTTAGGAACGTCTGCTTATTATAAGATAACATCAAGAGAGTGGGTGGGAGAAGATATTTGTCATATTATAAATATACACACATGCATATATAAATAATAAATGTCTTATTTATGGAATACATGAAGAATGCCTACAAAATAAGAAAAAGTGAGACAACACAGTAGAAAAATTGCAAAGACCTTGAACAGACACATCACAATGAAGGACATACAAGAAGCCTATAAACATATGAAAAGGTGCTCAACTTTTGTTTGTCATCAAGGAAACTGCAAATTAAAACCAAAATGATAGGTCACTTTGGAGTCACCAAATTGGCTAAACTGAAAATACCAAGTGTCGGACAGGATGTAGAGTAACTAGAACTCTCATAAACTATTGATAGGAGTGTGAATTGGTATAACCACTTTGGAAACCTACTTTTCAGTATTTAGTAAAGCTGAATACATATCCTATGATCCAACAATTTCACTCCTTTGTATATATATATTCAACATATGCTTACCAAAAGGAATGGCCAAGATTATCGTAGTAGTGCTATTTGTAATAGCCCTGTGTCAGGGATTGCCAAGACCAACCCCCAAGTTTGATGATTCACTAGAGGACTCACAGGACTCAACAAGCCTAAAGTCATGTTCACAGCATAATTTCTTGTAGCAAAAGGGTAACAAAGCAAGGCAAAATCAGCACAGGGCAAAGCTTATGGAGCAAAGTCCTGAGGAAGCCTGAAAAGCTTCCAGAATTCTATCCCAATGGAGTCACACAGGACATGCTTAATTATTCCAATAAGAAGGTATAAATAACATCTGTGAAATGCTGTCTACCAGGGAACCTCTGTAGAGGTCAGTACTTCAGGTTTTTGTTGGGGCTAGTCAAGTATGCAGCCTTTACATGGCATGCACCAGAATGCCAGTCTTCCAGGAGGAAAGCAATGTTCACATAAACCATATTGTTTTTATAAACAGTCTAGTTACAATGAGCCTTTTAAAATTAGGGTGGCAGGAACCCTTTCCAAATGCAAGTTCTCAGCTACCAGCTAAGGGCCAACAGTGTGTGCAATCCAGTCTAAGGATGACAGTCAGTCCTGCTATAGTTGGTTGTTTTTGCACAAGCTTCAAAGTGGATTTAATTCAAAAGTGTATCAACAGTAGAATGGAAGAATGCATAAATAAATGTATATTCATACAATGGAATACTATATAATAAAGAATTATAATCCAAACTCTCATGCAACAATATGTATGAAACATAATGCCGAGCAAGAGAAACCAGACATAAAAGGATAGACATCATATGTTTCTATTTGTATAAAGTTTAGTAATAGGTAAAATTAGACATCATAGTGATTGAAGCCACCTGGGAAGTTACAACTATTATAGGGGAGCTTCTGAGATATTGATACTGTTTTGTTTATTGATTTCAGTGGTGGTTACATGTTCACTGTGTAAATATCCTCTGGGTCAACACTTATAATTTGTGCTCTTTTCTGTATTATATTTCAATAAAGACTTTACTTAGAAAGTTTTTAAGCTAAAAAAGTAGACTCCTGCATATATTTAGGCAGAAGAAACAAGTTATTTAGAAAGCAAGTAAAAGAGTTTTCTGAGTAAAATAAAATAAATAAAACTTCTTTATAATATTAAGACAATAAAAATATATATAATTTATTGAATGTTTATACCAGGTATTCTAATGAGTTGCATTATATTGCTCTATATTCTTCAGTATGATAGCCACTAGATACATGTGCTCACTGAGCACTTGAAATGTGGCATGTCCAATTTTTATATATGCTATATGTTTAGCTATAAGGTAGAAGTACAAAATATACACCACATTTTGAAGACTTAGTATAAAAATAATGCAATATCCCATTGATATTTTTATATTGTTTACATATTGAAATGACAATGTATTATTGAATATATTGGGTTAAGTAAATATATTTTTAAATTTAATATATATTTTTTAATGTTTATTTTTGAGACAGAGAGAGACACAGCATGAGCAGGGAAGGGGCAGAGAGAGAGGGAGACACAGAATGTGAAGCAGGCTCCAGGCTCTGAGCTGTCAGCATAGAGCCCGATGCGGGTCTCAAACTCACGAACTGTGAGATCATGACCTGAGCCGAAGTCGGACGCTTAATGGACTGAGCCACCCAGGCGCCCCAAATTTAATATATTTTTTTGTTTTTCCCCTTTAAATGTGAGTGCTAGAAAATTTAAATTTATGACATGTGGCTCATGTTATGTCTCTATTAGATAGCACTAATACAGTACATGTCATTAATTTCTTACATCTGACCTGAGAGATAATAGTCCCATTTTACAGATGAGAACACAGATTTAGAATACAAAGAAAAGGTTATGTAATTTTTAAATATCACATAACAAGTAATTAGCAGAGCCAAATTATATATAATATATATATATAATATATATATATATAATATGTATATATATTATTGGTATTGTGCTGTTTACCTCTCTGCTATATTCTCAGAATACACGGGGCATGATTTACCAGAATTTTAGGAAAGAGTGAGTGATTCAATAATTCTATGTTTCACCAAGCTATTATTCCCATATAAATGCAACAAAAAATTTTCTTATGTATCCAAAGGCTCAGAAATACATTACTTACATATCTGTCATACCAAAATCTCCATCTAAACACTCAATTCAGCTAGTTAGGGGGGAAAAAAAAAGAATTGTTGAATGGCAAGTCCATGGTATGAAGGGAGTGGTAGTGGGTTTTGAGTCTATTTAAGCATTTAATTGAGTCTAATTATTATCATAAGTAGAATTATAAAAGATAAATGTAATCCCTTGAATAATATGTATTATAATTCTAAATAATTTTTTTAAATGTGAAAATTTTTTGTGATTTCAAAATCCCAGAGCATAAAAGCAAAAACCAGGGTGTGTGTAGAGAGGTGGAAAAAGGTTGAGAAAGTATGTAATTTAATAATTTCTTCAGAGGTAATAAATAGAATTTATTTCATTAGTGAACCTGTTAAGCTGTCAACTATACCCTTATGTCATTAAAAGATACAAAAGTAAACACTAATGGAACTAAAACCAGAATTCACAACTTACAATATCCTGAGAATAGGTATCATAGAAAAATAGACCATAAAATAAAAGAGAGAAAAGAAAGAAAATAGCACAGAATCAGAAATAAAACAGAATCTTTTTGTTTATTTATTTATATATTTTGAGGAAGGAGAGGCAGAGAGAGGAGGAGAGAGAGGATCCCAAGCAGGCTCTGCACTGATAGAGATAGAAAGATTAAGAGCAGAAATATGATATAACAAATATAGTCTTAGATTTTATTTTCTGAATACAAAAGTAATGCTGTAGTAGCAGAGTTATGTTTAATGACTCCAAGGCATCTATTTCCATATGCTTTTCTCATTTCTACTTCTCATAGTTCTTAAGTCTCAAATCTTGTTGACTATTTAATGTTTATATTCATTGACAAGCAGCAGCACAATTTAGAAATGTTAACGTCTCATTTTTAACCATCTCTGTTTAACTTGTGACTACATGTAGTTTTGCTTTAGAATGTAGCAATAACATTCTTAAATGGAAGCATTTTAAACACTTTATCTTTCCTAGATCTCAGCCTCTAATTACCTGGAAACAAAATGAAGGCAGTAAGAATACAGGTACAGATACTAACAGGAAAACAATAATTTGTACCCTCAGTATAATGATTATATATATGTTTGATTTGGAGACTGTTGTTTCTACATATTTTCTTTAGACTAAAATTTCTTGCCTTTTTTGGAGAAAATTCTGAAATAGCAAATTTGGTGTACCAGAAATCTATCTGCTTATTCTCTTAAATATTATTGATACATCAGTATTCCCAAGCCATAGCAGTTTTGAGGCATAAACTCAGTCTCAATTATAGTCACACAATAGAATGCATTTTTTTCAGGTGTGATCCCATCCATTCTGTATTTTTTCCTTCCAAGATTTTATTTAAATTCAAGTTAGTTAACATATAGTGTAGTGTCAGTTTCAGGAGTAGAATTTAGTAATTCATCACTTGTATATAACACCCAGTGCTCATCCCACTTAGTGCCCTCTTTAATGTCCATCTCCATTTAGCCCATCCCCCCACCCACCTCCCCTCAAGCAACCCTCTGTTTGTTCTCTATAGTTAAGTCTCTTGGGTTTGCCTCCCGCTTTGTTTTTATCTTATTTTGTTTTTCCTTCCCTTTCCCTGTGTTCAGCTGTTTTATTTCTTAATTTCCACATGTGAGTGAAATCATATGCTATTTGTCTTCTCTGACTGACTTATTTCACTTAGCATGATACACTCTAGTTCCATTTATGTTGTTACAAATGGTAAGATTTCATTCTTTTTGATGGCTGAGTAATATTTCATTGTATGAATATATACCACATCTTCTTTATCCATTCGTCAGTTGATGGACATTGGGTTTCTTTCCATAGCTTGCTATTGTTGATTTTGCTGCTATAAACATAAGGGTGTATGTGTGCCTTCAAATCTGTATTTTTGTATCCTTTGGGCAAATACCTAGTAGTGCAATTGCTGGTCGTAGGGTAGCTCTATCTTTAACTTTTCGAGGAACCTACACACTGTTTTCCAGAGTGGCTACACTAGTTTGCATTCCCACCAAAAGTGTAAAAAGTTTCCCCTTTCTCTGCATCCTCACCAACATCTGTTGTTTCCTGAGTTGTTAATTTTAGCCATTGTGACTGCTGTGAGGTCATATCTCATTCTGTTGCATTTCTATACACCAATAATGAAGCAACAGAAAGAGAAATCAAGGAATAGATCCCATTTCCAATTGCACCAAAAACCATAAGATACCTAGGAATAAATCTAACCAAAGAGGTAGAAGAGATGTACTCTGAAAACTGTAGAACACTTATGAAAGAAATTGAAGAGGACTCAAAGAAATGGGAAAAAAAATCCCTGTTCATGGATTGGAAGAATAAACATTGTTAAAATGTCTATACTACCCAAAGCAATCCACATATTCTGTGCAGTCCCTATCAAAATATCACCAGCATTTTTCACAGAGCTAGAACAAGCAATCTTAAAATTTGTATGGAATCAGAAAAGACCCCAAATACCTAAAGTAATGTTGAAAAAGAAAAACAAAGTGGGAGGCATCACAATTCCAGACTATAAGCTGTATTATAAAGCTGTAGTAATCAAGACAATATGTACTGGCACAAAAACAGACACATAGATCAATGGAACAGAATAGAGGACCCAGAAATGGACCCACAACTACATAATCAACTCATCTTCAACAAAGCAGGAAAGAATATCTAATAGGGAAAAAGACAGTCTCTTCAACAAATGTTGTTGGGAAAACTGGACCACTTTCTTATACCATACACAAAAATAAATTCAAAATGGATGAAAGACCTAAATGTGAGACAGGAAACCATCAAAATCCTAGAGGAGAACACAGGCAGCAACGTCTTTGACCTCGGCTGTCGCAAATTCTTACTAGATGTCTCTGGAGGCAAGGGAAATGAAAGCAAAAATGAACTAGAGACTTCATTAAGATAAAAACCATCTGCACAATGAAGAAAACAATCAACGAAACTAAAAGGCAGCCAGCAGAATGGGAGGTGATATTTGCAAATGACATATCAGATAAAGGGCTAGTGTACAAAATCTATAAAGAACTTATCAAACTCAATACCCCAAAAGCAAATAATCCAGTTAAGAAATGGGCAGAAGACATAAACAGGCATTTCTCCAAAGAAGACATCCAGATGGCTAACAGACACATGAAAAAATGCTCAACATCACTCATCATCAGGGAAATACAAATCAAACCCATCCATTCTTTAGAAATGCCAGCGCTCTTTCACCATTGACTCCTATTGTTCTTCAGATATTTTTTCCTCTCTACTTCAGACACAAAGCCTCCAATCAACTGCAAGAGAATCACCTATTTTTTTTTTTCCTGCCTTACTTCATTGTGGTAATGTTTCCTGTGTTCCCAACAGGGAATTTTGTCATTCATGCTCATTCAAGATATTGCTGTGGATGCATGCAAGAGAGGTTGCAGTTGCTCTCTGGAGTTGAGTGCTTACAACTACATCATGATTTTACTACTGATTTGCTGCGGTCTACATGTGATCTGTTGCCTGTGTCCGATGTTGAGGGCACTGATAGGTGAATCATCCCCATCTTTTTTTACTGCTACCAAAGCCACTGGCTCTGTCTTCCATCACTGCTGAAGCTGTCGACAACAATGTCTCTAATGCCTTGCATTTTGAATGGTATATATATATCATTGAAAATCTATAAAAACTATATATATATAGTGATTTATTGAAAATCTATAAAATTTATAGTTATTTGAGTTTTGATATTTACTCACTCTTTTATCATAGCCCCTTGCTTTAAGATGCAAGTTGGAGTAAATTAGTACTTTTTTTGGATAGGCACATGATAATTAAGAATCATCTCTTTCTTATGTCAGTCAATAGTATATCCTTGAACCAAATCTCTGTCACTTAACTCTTCCTTCCATTTCAGATCAACTATTTATCAAAGCAATGTGGCACTGGCATAAAGACAAACATACAGATCAATGCAATAGAATAGAGAGCCCAGAAATAAACCCTTCCATATGTGGTTAAATGATTTTTAACCAGAGTGCCAAGACCATTCATTGGAGAAAGGGCAGTCTTTTGCACAAATGGTGCTGAGAAAACTGGGTGCCCACATGCAAGAAAATGAAGTTAGACCCTTACCTTGCATGATATACAAAAATTAACTTGAAATGAATCAAGTACCTAAGTTTAAGACCTAAAGCTATAAAACTCCTAGGGCAAAACATAGGGAAAAAGCTGTATGACATTGGATTTGACAATGATTTCTTGGATCTGACAAAAAAGGGACAGGCAACAAATGAAAAAAAAAAGACAAATTGGACTTCAAGCAAACTGAAGATTTTTGTGCACCAAAAAATGTCAACAGAGTAAAACAGAGTAAAAAGGCAACCCAAAGAAGTGGAGAAAATATATGAAGATCATGTATCTAGTAAGGGATTAATATCTGGAATTTATAAAGAATTCCTAAAACTCAGCAACAACAACAACAAAAAAACCCAAACAACCCAATTCAAAGATGGGCTTGAATAGACATTTCTCCAAAAAAGATATACAAATGGCCAAGAAGTTCATGAAAAGACACTCAATATCCCTTATCATTAGGGAAATGCAAATCAAAACTACAATGACATACCATCCTACAAACCCAATATGATGGCTACTATAAAAAAAAACAAAACAAAAAATGTTCTTGAGGATGTGGAGAAATTGGAATGCTTGTGCTGTATTAGTGGGAATGTAATCTGGTCTAGCCACTATGGAAAACAGTAAGTGGTTCCTCAAAAAGTTAAAAATAGAATTACCATATGATCCAGCAGTTCCACTTCTGGGGATATAACCAAAATAACTGAAAACCCAGTATCAAAGAGATATTTGTACATCCATGTTTATTTCTGTATTATTCATAATAGCTAAAACGTGGAAGCAACCCAAGTGTCCATCTATGGACAAGCAAAATGGAAAAGCAAAATGTGGTATTATACATACAGAGGAATATTATTCAGCCTTTAAAAAAAAAGAAATGCTGATATATGCTACAACATGGATGAACCTGGAGGACATTATGGTAAGTGATGTAAGCCAGTCAAAAAAAGACAAATACTGCATGATTCTACTTAGATGAGATACTTAAAAGCAGTCAAAATCATAGAGACAGAAAGTGTAATGTGGTTGCCAGGGGCTGGTGGGAGAGGGGAAAGAAGAGTTTGTTTAATGGACATAGCATTTCAGTTTTACAAGATGAAAAAGGCTATGGAGATGGATGGTGGTAATGATTTCACAACATTATGAATATACTTAATACCACATAACTGTACATTTAAAGATGGTTGACATGGTGAGCATAGTACCTTCTAGTTCCATCCAGGTAGTTGCAAATGGCAAGATTTCATTCTTTTTGATGGCTGAGTAATACTCCATTGTATGTATATGCCACATCTTCTTTATCCATTCATCCACCGATGGACATTTGGGCTCTTTCCATACTTTGGCTATTGTTGTTAATGCTGCTATAAACATTGGGGTACTTGCGTCCCTTCGAAACAGCATACAAATTAGTCAGAGAAAGACAAATATGACTTCACTCATATGAGGACTTTAAGACATAGAACAGATGAACATTAGGGAAGGGAAGCAAAAATAATATAAAAACAGGGAGAGGGACAAAACATAAGAGACTCTTAAATATGGAGAACAGAGGGTTACTGGAGGGGTTGTGGGAGGGGGGATGGGCTAAATGGGTGATGGGCACTAACGAATCTACCCTTGAAATCATTGTTGCACTATATGCTAAATAATTTGGATGTAAATTAAAAAAATAAAATAAAAAAAAACATGGTTGAGATGGTGAATTTAATGTTATATGCATTTTATCGTAATAAAAAATTGAAAAAAGATGTTATCAAACAAAATGGAAGACTCATTTCAGGTAGCTAGGGAGTCAAGCCAGTTGTGTATGCACATAATAGGCATCCATATTAATGAGTGCATGGCTATCTTAAACATAATTTCATAGATTTTTTTTAATGTTTATTGATTTTTGAGAGGGAAAGCAAGGAGGGGTAGAGAGAGAAAAAAAGAGAGAATCTCAAGCAGACTCCTTACTGCCAGTGCAGAGTCTGATGTAGGGCTCAAACTCACAAAGTGTGAGATCATAACCGGAGTCAAAGTCAAGAGTCAGATACTTAACCTATTGAGCTACCCAGGCATCCCTAGTAAATGTGTTTTTTCCACAAAGTGAACATTTTTTAGAGAGGGGATCAAAAATGTTGCGTGTGGATGAGCATTTCAAGTTTTTGTGAGGTTTTCTTTCAGAAGAGGCTCTCCTCTCTCTTTCTTTCCTCCATCCTCTTAGGTTCCTATTCTTTCTGGTAAAATTATTATTTCTTTATCTCTGGTAGAATTATTATTATTATCATTATTATTATTTATCATCATCATTGTGGTAAAAAGCACATAACATGAAATACACCCTCTTAAATTTTTAAGTGAGAAGTACAATATTGATAACTATAAGCACAGAATGTTAGATGTATGTATGGTCTGCTCTTCTCTTTTCCTTCCCAAGGAGAAGCCAGGAGGTAGGAATTTCCTCTCCATTGTGTGATGCTGTGCCAGGGAGAGGGATCATGGCAAGACAGTGCCGTGAATTTTCCCACCAGCTTCAGTGTGGCTGTGCGCTCTCCTGGGGAGCAGGAGCCTATTACCTGTCTGGATTTCTCATAAAGGGAATTGGTCTGCATATTGTTGAATCAGTGATTCTGTCGGAGGAAAGAGGGTCTGTGGCATCCTATGCCACCAAATTGCTGTCATTACTCCTCTGTCATTCCTCTGTTTAGTACTTGTTCTTGTTACCCACAGAGGCTTTTATGGTTTGAGTACTTGAGAATGTGATTGCCAACAAATCATGCTCTGTGCTTTTTATCTGTATTGAAGGAAACAGTTAAGAGATAAAGATGTAATGATAGACACTATTTATTGAGCACTTGTACTGCATCAACAGTTATCCTGAGTCTTTAGACAGTGATATTGTAATTTTCACAAAAAAACATTGTGGATATGTTACTCATATTTTCCCAATTTTATAGAAGAGGAAACATATTCACAGAGAACATATTTAACTTGCCCCAAATTATGCAGCTTATTAGTAGAAGAACTGGGAAGGGAAGCAGGAAGTGTAACTCCAGAGCCCATGCCCCAGAGCCAGCGACAGTACATGGTAATTGTCACACTTGTGTAGCTTACCTCGGTCGGTCGTTGTTCGAGAAGTAGAAAACAATAGGAAAAAACAATACAAGAACATAAAAATAGAAGAAAACTCAGAAAATCCTCAAAATTCAGTGTCCAACTTGGAACACGCATTATAGGTGAAGGAGTTTTTGTTGTAATTTGTTTTTGCTGTTGTTCTGGTTCTGTTTTTAAAGTTATTTTTATTTTTCATAGTTGAAAAGTATTTTTTTTTGTTTAAAAACAAGCAGTTTCAAAACACTCCTCATATTCTCTTTGTTGTAAATAAGAAAAAAATAACAGCTTTATCTTCTAGAAAAATAATGAAAAGAGACTACAATTGGTGTTTTGCCAAATTCAAATATGGATCTCCCTGAGAGTCTGTGATAATTAAGATATAGTAAGGGTTTTTTAGGTTGAAATAATATTAGAAATTATTTTTAAGATGAAAGAGATTTTTGTTATTTTGCAGCTGGTCCTGTCGGGTCAGATTGTCATGAATATTTTTCTTCATTTCTAGCCTCCTCCTTGTGAAACAGCTCCTGTCATAGCAAAGGTCCTGGAAGTCGAGCCACCTGTTCCTTTATCTGCTATACCCTACAGCAGCCCAGCAAGCTTCCTAACTTGGATCCTGGAGTCCTGTTGTCCCTGTTCCCACACAACTACCTCTTCCCGATTTTCTGTGAAGATAGCTGGGGATCAGACTTGAGCTGCTGGTAGGTACAGTCAAGTGTTTTGATTCAGCTTAATTGTCCTCCAAGAGGTTTTAGCATAAATATCTCCATCATATTTCTTTATTATATCAACCCTGGTCATTAATATTTATAAGAACATTTGTCAGTTTTGTGATTTCAAAATGCTATAATTGTTTTGATACACACTGAGATTGACTTTTCATTTACTTGTATTCTTTTGTGATATGTCTGTGTCCTTTGCTTTTCTGTTAACATTTGTTTTATGGTTTGTAAAAATTCCTAGCAAATTGAGTATATTAACTTTTTGCTTTTCAAATAATTTGTAAATATTTTCCCACATCTCTAAAATTGTCTCACTTCCAGATATGGTTTTTGGGTGCATCGATGGTTTTGATTTATCAAGTTCACATTATGCTTAAAGTAGCTCATGCTTCAAGCTTATATTTCTTAGTTTTATAAAAATGATCCTTCTGTTATATTTTATCTATCTCCCATTGTATATTTTATCTATCTCATCTAAATTAAGAGGACAACTGATTTCTGGGGAGATTACATTGTATGAGCTAGGGAACTCTATATTTTTAACTGTGAGTTGGAGAACCCAGTGCCATGTATTTTTGTTGAATACATTTGATTTTTGTATTTTCTCATTAAGGGAAAAACTGGTTTTTGGTTTGTTCTTTGATGTTCTGTAAGCATTTTGGTTTACATTTTATTCTCAATCCCCATATCTTCCCCCTTCAGGAGACTGGCAGTTACTTTATGAGATAGTTCTTCCACCGTCTTCCTTTTCTCTCTTAGCTCTCCTTGGCACCACCTTTCCTTGCTCTTGACTCTCACTTATAATTCACTTTCATGTAATTTTCCTCAGAAGTATCCCAATCTCATAGGATTTAAAAAAACTTTTTTTTTCAACGTTTTTATTTATTTTTGGGACAGAGAGAGACAGAGCATGAACGGGGGAGGGGCAGAGAGAGAGGGAGACACAGAATCAGAAACAGTCTCCAGGCTCCGAGCCATCAGCCCAGAGCCTGACGCGGGGCTCGAACTCACAGAGCGCGAGATCGTGACCTGGCTGAAGTCGGACGCTTAACCGACTGCGCCACCCAGGCGTCCCCAATCTCATAGGATTTTTAATAAACTTTTTATGGGAGTATTATATGCAGAAAAGTGTACATATATTTTCTCAAAAAACGCATGTAGTTAGCACCCTAATAATTAAAGAGTCTTGTGAACAACCCAGAAATCCCCCCTTTGCCAACACCCAATCAGTATCTTTACTCTTCCCTCAAATTAACCATTGTTCTGATATACCATAGATTAATTTTTTCTGAGTGTTATATAAATAGAAATATACAGTATGTACCAACAACATAATATTGGTTTTTTGCTCAGCATTATGCTTATTTTTGCATAATTTTCCATAATTATAGATCATTCATTCTCATTGCTATGTGATTATAACCACAAATTTATCCATTTTGTTGTTGGTACACATTTGGGTGGTTACTGATTTTTGGCTATAAATAATCATTTTGCTATGAATATTCCAATACATGTCTTTAGGGGTACATGTACATATCATTACAACCTGATTAGCTTTCTAGATTTCCTGGCTTATTTTTGACCTTCTGACTGCCTAGATTGGTCTACTATTCCCAGAAACCCAGTGATTGAAGACCCAAATTTGAATTTTGAAAAACAGGACTATGGATTAGGCAAATGTAGGCCAGCCTGGTTATATGCATATAATACTGTTCAAACATATAGTTTTTTGCACTAAATCTTGTGTGTGAAATAGTCTGTATAAGGAAAAAAACTTTAAATTTGGATGAGAGAGGTGCCTTTTCTGACACAGCTTCATTTGGAAGTTGTTTTGGCTGAGGTTTCTTATGTACTAAGTCATTTGGGGAAATTTATTTCCTAATGAACATAAGCTAGTAAGATATTTTAGTATAAAACTAACTCATACAGGAGCACATTTTTAGCTGGTTTCACTTAGATAAAACCCAGATATTTGTCCTTTTTGATGGAACTGTAGAATTAATTTATTTATAGTTCTTGAGTGTTATCCATGGGTTATTGTGACATACATCCTGGAACACTTGTATTGAGTGAATGAGAATTTCTCAGCACAGGAGACTAGAACAACCTCATGTGAAGTTGCTCTCAGGACCAGTGTGACTGACTCTTGCCCTGAGATCTGTTTTTCATATGTTCAGTGATGTTCTGCATTCAGCCTGCGGCAGAGCCGTACCACTTAATTCTGGGAGGCTTTCTACTGGGCATCAGTGATTTCCTTTCCTAAACTGCAAACACAACTGCCCCTTCTGTGGAGGAAAGCAGACAGGTTTGCCTTGGCCAAAGTCTAATGGCCCAGAGTCAAGCCCTTAAGTACTTTTTCAAGTGCCCAGGATCGGTCTGTTTGGTAGCCCAAGAAGGAAATTACCCAGTCATTTCTGTTCTGGCATTTACCAGTACACAGATGTTTCTTTTGATTTTGTAAGAGAACAAACTTGAACTGGCACTTTTCCTGGAGAGGAGGATACAACTGGTAGGAGATATAAAATATTTTGTATTGACCTAGATGTATTAGAGAATATATTATGAAAAATAATACTCGATAATATTTTTATCCAAGTGTTCCTTGTCTGTTTCACATAATAGTGTTAGAAACTCCCACAAAACTCTAGCAAAAGCTTGAAATTTACAGGTATCTGTTCCAATGTTTCTTAGTATATGGACCAAAGCCCTAGTCCTTGGGACTAGTCTTTGGGAAAGGGGCCTAAGAATTTCCATTTTTATCAGTCATCTCAGGTAATTTTGATGTACACTAACATATGAAGACATATGGCTTAAACTCCAAAGCACACTCAGCTGAATTTACTAGCTAAAATCTGTTTGAGAATAGGAGGAAATTTAAGTGACAACAAAATGATACCAATTTACCTGGATCAATTGAAATAGTTAAGCATTATTTTAATTGTTTAATTTTAGTCATGCCCTAGAATTTTTTTGTAAGGCTTCAGAGATATAACTTAGAATGGACTCTGTGTGGTGTAACTGTCTCATGAACACATTCATTTATCAGAAGCTAAATGCTTTTCAATTTGATCTTGAATAGACCTTCATTATATACAATTCCATTCTGTAGACAGTAAGGTTATGGTAGACGTATGGTGCACATGGAGCTAGGCTGCTGAGGTCTTCTCCAGGACGCACTTTTTTGTCTAGCGTCATTACTTTGTCACATTTTAGTTCAACTTTTATAACATTGCCATGAACTGTTCTTCACTCTTGTTGCCATAGAGGAGCAGATGAGGAGAGAAGAGAAAGACAAAAGTGAATGAATTTTTTTTAATCTATTAAATGGGAAACCTGGTCTACAAGAGTTAAGAGGAGCTCGTGTCTAAATTCCATGCGCCTTCTTTTTTTTTTAGTAACCTATATGTAAGCTTATCTGTTTACATTTCTTAAATAATTATCTTTTTGTACCCATTCATCAGTTGATGGACATCGGGCTCTTTCCATAATTTGGCTATTGTTGAATGGATAAGGAAGATGCGGTACATATATGTATATACAATGGAATATTACTTGCCAATCAAAAAGAATGAAACCTTGCCATTTGCAACAATTTGGATGAACTAGGGTGTATTATGCTAAGGGAAATTAGTCAGAGAAAGACAAATAATAAGTAGTAAATAAATATAAATGATAAATACATCATATAATTTCACTTATATGTGGTATTTAAGAAACAAAACAGATGAACATAGAAGAGGTAAGGAAAAAATAAGATAAAAACAAAGAGGGAGGCAGCCGCTATAAGAAACTCTTAAATACAGAGAACAAACTGAGGGTTATGGAAGGGAGGTGGATGGGGGGATGGGCTAAATGGGTGATGGGCGTTAAGGAGGGCACATGTTGGGATGAATACCAGGTTTTACATGTAAGTGATAAATCACTAAATTCTACTCCTGAAACCAATACTACACTATATGTTAAGTAATTAGGATTTTTAAAAACAGTATCTTTTCATAAAGAAGTTATAATACTTCTATATATACTTCCATATATAACTATATATATATATGTATAACAGTATAATACTAATACTGTTAAAAACAGTATCTTTTCATAAAGAAGTTAGGGGTGCTCTGTTGGTTGAACGTCTGAATCTTGATTTCAGCTCAGGTCATGATTACAGTTTGTGGGATTAAGCCCCATGCCAGCCAGACTTTGTGCTGCTGGCAGGGAGCCTTGCTCTCCCTCTGTCTCTGCCCCTCCCCTGCTCACATGCACTCACACACTCTGTCTCAAAATAAATAAATAAACATTAAAAAAAAAAAAAGAAGTTATAGTGTTTGGATTTGGCTTCATACCAAACGTGTGCTTTCAGTGTTAATCTTAGCAGTGTTATTTCCTTTTTAACATTTCTTTCCTTGATGTCACTTCCTACCCTGAGGATTTAAGTTTTCCATGTCTCTGTGAATGGTAAAATCTTAATTATATTCTGATTGACAAAATATAAACCAAGCTTAATTACTAGTACCAGATACTATACCCTAAATTTTTCTCTATTTTAACAAAAGAATCAGAATAACGTCTCTCAGCTATTTAAGATAACTTTTAGACAGCACCAAAAGCATAATCATCCACAAACTGAACTTCAAACTGGTTTATGCTGTAACTTTTTATAATTTGGAATGTTTAAGAGTTTGAGTATTTCTTTATCATCTCCATTTGATTTCTGCTGAGCTATAGTGTAATAGCACTTTGCCTTTGTTAATTGTGTAAATGTGGATTTATGGACTTTATATTTTTAATTACAATTTTAGGAAGGTTTTTATAAATTACTATGTACTCATTTATTCATTCTTTCAACAGTTTATTTTAGAGTACTGATTGTTGGTCAGCCACTCTTCTTTGTACTGGAGATACAATGGAGGACAAAATTGGCAAAAAGCCCTGATCTCATAGAGCTTTTTGTAGAGGGAGGAGATAGGCAATGAAAATAGCAAATATGAGCTGTAAGTTAAAAAAACTATTGCTATGGGGTAAAAAGAGTGGGGTAAGAGGGGTGGGAAAGGTTGGTGATGACCTTCATGCTTATGATCTTGCTTACATACCACAGAGCATCAGAATTAACATTGGGATGCTAAATATTATTTACATTGGGTCTTTTACTTTATATAGTGTAAATACCTGTGTTTTATTTTCTAATTTATAACTGGGATTACTGATGTGTTTCAAGAATCCCCTGAATTTAAAATTTTCCTAAAATATGGCCTTATCTGGATAGTCTACTTGGAAAGTATAGCTAAGTGAAGTTAAAAAAAATTTTTTTAATGCTTATGTATTTTTGAGATAGACAGAGTGCCAGCAGGGGAGGGGCCAGGAGAGGAGACACAGAGTCCAAAGCAGACTCCAGGCTCTGAGCTGTCAGCACAGAGCCCGACACAAGGCTTAAACTCATGAACCCAGAGATCACGACCTGAACCGAAGTCAGATGCTTCACTGACTGAGCCACCCAAGTGTCCCTAAGTGAACTTTTATTTAAAAAGACAGACACTTAAAATTGTCTCTGTTGGTTAAAGTGGGACCAGTTGGCATATTAAACCCCAGTAGAAAATTAGTACTTGTCTTTTTTTTTTTTAGTGTACTGAATTTATGTTACAGTTGTAAATTTAAAATGCATTTAAAATAATGAGTTCTCTCACTAAAGAATTTTCTTCTCACTAAGAAATAAATTTCAGTGAAAAATTTTCTAAGTTATTAAGAGTTTGAAAAATGGCTTAAACTCATACTTAGAATGAGGAAGGAGAAAATTGGGCAACTTAAGTTCTGAATACAACATCGAGTAAATGGGCTTTGGGCCAATAATGGACATGAAAATAGGCTACCTATGTCCCCCTCCAGGAGACTGTTGCCCAGCTATCAACTCCTTCAGGGTGGGCCTCCATTGCAGAGTGTCTCCTTACCTGATGTCATGTCCTTCTTATAGAAGGCCACAACTCATGACAGCCAGGCAGACATTAAAAGTCTACTATTTCAGCCCCACATGGACTGTTGTGATGGGCCATGTGTATTCTACAGACAACTGACTACATAATTTCCAGGGCTCAATGCAAAATGAAAATGTGGACCACTTTATTCAAAACTTACTAAGAAGTTCAAGGAGATGACAGTGGAGTAATGAACAAGCACAGAGCATTTCTATTGCACCTACACAGCTTGTAAAGCTGACCCTGGCTCCACAGCATCCCTGATTGCTTGGCCAAGGTGCTGTGAGGCTTGCATTGCAGTTCAACCTGGATTCCAAGCCAAGTCTTGTGTAACCAACCAATTACCTTATCCTAAAAAATATAAACTATACTTTTGCTGGTTCACTTATAGCTCTAACTAACATGATATGAACAACTCTGGTATCTATAATTCTGTTTTATATGTTATATCCTAATGTTTTACAGTGTAATCTCTGCCTTCCTACTTAAGTCATCATGAATATGATGCTTTTATTCATCCAGTTCATTTTTGCCCTTACACAAAGGTACCTCCAGATTCTTACTCAATTTGAGAGAAGGCTTCTATAAGAAAAAGAGTATGAAATTACAAATACAAATTTGGTATGCAAATTAATATTTGCTTAAAATGAGAAAAGAAATAATAGTAAATATGCATTTAAAAACCAGACAAATGCCATGTATATAGGAGTTTTCTGACTGAGCTTTAACCAATCTTTTTAAGTTAATGTTTTTGGCTTCTACTAGGATACTTCCTTCTTGTTATATGTGAATTTTGGTATAACTAATAATTGTGAAAAATATACCAAACTAATAGTTCAACTCACTTGTACACAGCTGATGATTGGAAGAATTTTCCAGACTAGTTTCTGCTTTCATGCATTTCAAAGCTTATATTTTCTCCACTATTTCATTGCAAGGCACCATAGGACGTGTTCTTGTTAACATATACATTCTAGCCCTGAGCCTTTGTGTTAGTTGCTGGGCCTGTGAGCACAATGGGCAGGAGTATTTCTGGAAGTCATTCCTATACTGGGTCTGCTAGCAATATCTTAACTATATGTGGAAGGGACTGTGAAAAAATAAATATATCCCACTAAGTCAACAATAAATGTATCCCCAACTCAACTCCTTTGTTGAATTCTCAGTATGCCTATGGCTGCTCCAACACTACTGGATCATAAGGGAAAGTGTGACAAAGAAGTCAGCATGGAAAGTGACCTTAATTGATTACAGTTATAATATCTTATGTTTTTCAGATTTTGTAAAGATATGATTATGTGCATACATTGTTAGGGCACATGCAGGAATTCAGAAGAGTAAATATACTCAACTTGTTTACACTGATTACAGACCTGATCCTCTTTAAGGAATTTCTGACCTCCATAGTTGATGTTTTTCTATGACAATAAGATGCTGATGCCCGTCTTTTTTCAGGAAGTAAATAAATGCAAAGACTGTAGGGAGCTATTCAATATTATTTGTAACTAATGAATCTTCATTCTTAAATAATGAACAAGTGTTAATTTTTTTAATAATTATTTTATTAAATTCAGGACACCTGAGTGGCTCAGTTGGTTAAATGTCTGATTTTGGCTCAGATCATGATCCCACGAACTGTGGGATTGAGCCCCTCCGCAGGGGCTGATGGCATGGAGCCTGGTTGGGATTCTCTCTCCTTCTCTCTCTATACCTCCCCCACTCATGTGCACGTGCTCTCTCTCTCTCTCAAAATAAATACATAAACATTTAAAAAAAGAAGAAGCTTTATAGTTTAAAAAAAAGAATTATTATTTTTTTTTTATTAAAGGAGGCAGGCCCATTACACTATTGTCACATGGAAATTTACTCTTGCCTCCCCCCCTCCCCTTTCTTTTTAGTGTTCTTTCAAAGTAAACTTTTGCAATTTCTTCATGTTGGTCCTCACTGATCAATTAAATATTCATGGCTTGGTCCATACCTTTTTCTCCAACAAATTTAGATTTTATTAGATCTATTCAATAATAAAAATATGTACATTTTTTGAATATACATAATACATCAGAAACAATGCTAAGGGCTCAGAGTATTACTGAGCTTATTTATTCCTTAATAACATTCTGAGGTGGTATTTCTATTTTCTCTGTTTGAAGGAATGGAGACTGAGAAAGCCCAGAAGCCCAATTTCACACAGCTAGTGAGTACAAATATCCAGAATAGAATTTAGAGTTGCTTGACCCCAGTTTGTGATCTTGACCATTTTTTCATGCTATTTTTTCTTTAGAATCCTACTAGCTACTCTGTAATATGACTTATCTAATCTTATTAATACATCTTAGTGAATATACAATCTCTAGCACTAGTAACAATATAATATTTTTTGTTTGTTTACATCTAGATGTTGAGATCTGAAGGCAGCAGATAGTTTTTGTATCTTTGAATTCTCATCTTCTATAACCTAGAGAAAAGAATACTGCATGAATAAGTGAGTTAGTGAACTGATGAATGAATCTAACAACAGCCAGTAGAGATTGGTGGCTTGACTCAAAGGGGTCACATTGTCTATAGAGAATTTTTAAAAACTAAACTACTGAGTGATGATCTGCTTTATGTTATCAGCCTCCACTGGCAATTCTAAACAATGTCAGTAACAAAATAATCCTATCCACCTGGGTGGATCACTCTCACTGTGCCACCTCTCCCTCCAAGCAATTGATCTCAAATCAGGGTACTGGATTTTTCAGTGAATATTTGCTGGCAGCTATTTGGAGATTATCTTGTCTCTCAAGTAATCAGATGCCTCTTGGCTTCCCTTGACTTTCTTGTGTACCACTTTCTATCCCATGCAGGTTTGAGGCTGTTGGTGGTTTGTCCCCATACATTTGGATATTGGCCATCTGATTTTGTTGTAAATGTAGTCAATGGGTTTTAGTTTTACTCTTCCTTCCATTTTTGGGCAGGTTTCCTGGAAGACCTAAAAACTGTACTATTTCTACTTTTGTCATTTTCTCAGAATCCCCCTGGGTATTTTAATTTTTAATCTTTGTCAGTATGACATGAGAATGGTAGCTTACTGTTTTTAACTTTTCATTACTTGATTTTTAGTAAGCCTGATAATTATTTTCATATGTATTTATTTATTATTGGCCTTTTTTTTGTAATTTGCCTATTCATAGTTTTGCCCCCCCCCTTTTTTTTCACTGGAGTCTGCCTTTTTCTTAATGATATGTAAGAACTCTTCTTAAAATATCAATCTTAATTCTTTGTCTATCACAAGTTATGGTAACAACAACAACAACAGTAATAATAATTTGTAATGGTGTGGCACTTGTCATCTAAATTTATTTTGAAATAATATAGTTTTGAACTTTAGCTGAATCAATTTCTCAGTATTTTTTCTTTGTGGTTTTTGGTTATATTTAGAGAGACCTGCCTACTGGTTGTTGAAGAATTTAATAAGTTTTACTGATGAAAAATATTTAACTAATGTCACTACAGGGCAAAGAACAATGAAGTCTTGGAAAACATCCTATTGTCTTAATATGAAATGATACTAAAGTGTTGTTCCCATTCATAGATGATCTCTACATGCTCTGGTGTATTAAATAAATAATAACTAAGGTTTATTCAGTGCCTTATAATTTAAAGACTTCTTTCACTTACAAAATTTGGGCCTTACAATAGAAAAATAACTGCCTGAAGTCAGCAGCAATGATTTCCTTTCCAAGTGAATTCTGACTAATTCTAAATCTTTCTTGTTGTTAAAGGATCTGAAGGTCAGTATTAGCAACTATAGTAAAAAAAAAAAATCATGAGCAAACCAGTTAGCAGACATTTGCCAGGAAATGGATTGTTTGCAGATTATTTGGCATGAATCCCTGTAGAGAAGCAAATCTGTTCCCACTTCTTTACTCTGCTTTTTCTGCCTGCTCTGTTCCACAGAAGCAAATGTTTAGGTATATTTGAATCCTCCAAACTAGGTGTTTATACTAAACTGACCAAGATAAGTTATAAAGACCAGATGATATTTAAATATTACCCCTTTTTTCTACAGTTGATATCTATATTTAAAAAAAATTACAGAAGATTATACTTTTTAAGGTTTTCTCTGTTTGGTATTAAGTTAAAAGTTAAAGAAAGCCATATAACACTTTTATGTGATTTGGGGAGTTATTTCTTGAATAGAGGGTTTTTTTTTTTTGGCTTGTTTTGTTTTTGTTAAAGTCCGTTTAAGTCAAAGTTAGTTCCTATGATGCTGCAATTTTGGTGAGTCAGAAACAAACCATATTTGGACTTTCAGTTTTCCACTTTCAATGGCTTCCTCTGTCCTTTTTTTTCAAGCTCAACAAATGTAAAATATTTTAATCAAGTGGAAACAGACAAAAATGTGACTCATTCTACTCGGCTGAGGATTGGTTTGCTGATGTCATCCTAGTTTCTGCCGCCAAATCATTCTAAGGCTTAAGATCAATCTAGGGGATCCTGCATTTTAGTGTAGGAACTAAAGCATTTTGTTCTGAACTGTCTTTATCTCCCTTTTCCCTCTGTTTCATGTTTCCTTTCAAAGAAAAAAAAACCTCTTGAATAGTTTCATACTTTTCTTCTGTGTCATAGCACATATATTTCCTTTCATTCTCTGTGTCTCCATTTCACTGCTTAATATATATTTCTTCTGAAGACTGTTTGCTATGCTTTATGTAGAAAAAAGAGCCATAGGATTTATACTTAACAGCTCGAAAACTCTGCTCACTCTCTTTCTGTAGTCTCCCTTTCAGAGCAGGCATTACCATCTGCTTTCATGATTTTATCTTTGTTCTAAGAACTCTGTTCTGAGAGCTCTGAAATTTGTATCTTTATGTCAACCATTTAAATGATCTGACTCAAATTCAGCTTTCAACTGACATCACTCCTCACATGTCCCACAGGCTCCTTTAATTCAAAATATTCAAAACTGAATTAATTATTCATACCAGGTACCCAAACTTGATATTTTAAAAAAGTTTCCATTATCATTAATAGTTTTATCATCCACCTAGTCACCAAAGTATGTCTTTGAATTTAATTTTTTTTCACTTCTCCCTCTCTATGATTCCTTGAATTCAAGAATTCAATCCCTTTTTAGTTGTTAAAAGGAAAGACTTTGGAACCAGAAGACTGGGGTTTAAATCCTGTCTCCACCATTACTATCTGTGCGCCCTGGTGCCTGTTACTTAAAACCTCACAGTTTTCTTGTCTATAAAATGGAAATAAGTATAGTATCTTATATCATAGGGATTGTGTATATACACAGTGCTTGGTGTATTGTAAGTGCTCCATAAATGTTGACTATTATTTTCATCATCATCTTCACTTCTCCCAGCTTTTTCGATTTACTTTATCTCTTATCTAGAATATTAAAATTGTTTTTTAATTGGTCTTCTAACTTTGGTTCTTATCACTGTATTTTGCAACCCATAGGGAAGTGTTTATGTCAATCAGGGTCCAGTAAGAACAACAGAAGCCACATGTGGACAATTGGAGACATATTGAACAATAAGTTATTAGAAGACGGAAAGAGACGTGAGGCTGGAGTATTCAGAAACTAGAAAATTAGAGGAATGGCTTTATGGATGGAAACTCAGACTTGGGGGAATGGGCAGTGCCTGGAAGTTACTGGTACCTCCATGGGGGCCTGAAAAGACTGGCTTTGGGAAGGCCACAAGAAGCCCAAGTACCATGGCAGGGCGACTCTGACAGAAATACGAAGCAAACAGGAAGGAGAGAGTTCACTTTCCCTTTTACGAGTCTTCTAGTGTCCCTTTCCAGTCCCCTACTGGCAGATTCTAACAGAAACAGCTGGCAAGACAGTGATTTGCAGTCTCAGCATTAGCATTCTAGAACAAAGTATAGATGGATGGATTGGAGATGAGTATCAGTAGCTTAATAACCAATACAGTATGCTTTCTTAAACACAGATCGTCTCTCCTCCTCAGCTTGGAAATCCCCAGTGGGTCCTCATTGACTGTGGGATGAAGTTCAGACTCTTCATACTCTGGTCACAATCTACTTTTTTCATCACTTTTTCTAATCTTCCCTCTCCTCCCTTATGACTGACTACCCCCACCCCACCTCCTAATTTCTAGTCCCTGCTTCCCATGCCCTTTGCTCTATAGTCCTCAGTTCATTCTCCTGAAACATTTAATACTTCCATTGTTTTACTTCTGTTGCCTCTTCTGCTTCCTTTATATTTTGACAAAATCCTGTTCATTCTTCAAGAGTAAACTGTTCCATCAAACTGACTTCCAGATAAAATTAATGACTGATTCCTCTGTACTCCCATAGATTGTCCATTCATTCAAATCAAGTATGCATTAATCCCTTATTATGTTACAGATATTATGCAAAGCATTGTACATACATGGTGAACCAAATGCCCTTGGTCTCTGCTGCATGGAATTTCCTGAGGAAGTGGCTTTTGAACTGGTATTGAAAATAAGTAGGAAAGGAAGGGTGGATTGGAGGAGAACACTAATGGATTTGGTTTCAGATAAGCTGAGTTTGACACTCCTTTAAAACAACCAAGAGGAGAACTAAGAGAACTGTTGTATAAATGAGTGTATAGCTCAAAAGTAAGAGAAAAGTATATTGAGACTCTCTAGCATACACATTCCAATTAAGATTTTGGAGAGAGAGGAAAGAAAAGAAGGTGATAGTGAAGTTTTTAATAACTGCAACAAGTAAAGGTTGAGAGAGGGAAAATGACACCAAAAGGAGAGAGTGATCAGAGAAGCAGGAGTAAAAACAGAAACAGGAAAAATTGTAAACAAATGGAGTAGCAACAGTGTTGAATGCTCCCAGGGTTTGATAAGGTAACCATGTGGACTTCTGCATGGGACTTAGTGATCACAGGGGGACCCTCTTCAGTGGGAAGGTGGTCCTGCTGCACAGAGTAGAGCAAAGAATGAGGAAGTGAAAGTGAAGACAGCTAATGTAGAGAACTTGTTTAAGAAATTTGGCCAGAAAAAGCAGTGACCCAGGGCACTTATTTCCTTCTATTATACTTATTTATCAGCTTTTCTAAGCTGCTAGAATGTGCACTTCCTGTGGGCAGCTTATTGATCTTTGTAATCTTAGCTCTTAGACCAGAAACTGGCACCTACTGGAAACTTGAAAAAAAAGTTGTATGACTGATGAAGGTCAGTAAAGCAGATTCACTGAAACTGTAAAATAACTGCATGTCTCAGTCTGTTTGGGCTACTATTACAGAATACCACAGATTTGGTGGTTATAAACAACAGACCTTTATTTCTCACAGCTTTGGAAGATGGAAGTCCAAGTTCAGGGTGTAGCATGGTCAGGTTCTGGGGAAAGCCCTCCTCTGCATTGCAGACTTCTCATTGTATCCTCACATGATGGAAGGGACTAAGGATCTCTCTAGAGGCTCTCTCTCTCTCTCTTTTTTTAAGTTTATTTATTTATTTTGAAAAAGAGACAGACAGACAGACAACATGAGCGGGGGAGGGGCAGAGAGAGAGGGAAAGAGAAAAAATCCCAAGCAGGCTCCATGCTGAGCCTGATACAGGGCTCGATCCCAGGACCATGAAATCATGGCCTGAGCAGAAAGCAAGAATCTGTGTTTGACTGACTGAGCCACCCAGGCACCCTTGGAGGTTCTTTACTAAGGAGGTTCCATTCATGAGAGTTCTACCCTCATGATTTAAACACCTCCCCAAAGCTCCACCTAGTGATACCTTTTAAAAAGGGATTAAGATGGGAATGCAAGCTGGTAGAGCCACTCTGGAAAACAGTATGGAGTCTCCTCAAAAAACTAAAAATAGAACTACCCTACGACCCAGCAATTGCACTACTAGGTATTTATCCAAGGGATACAGGTGTGCTGTTTCGAAGGGACACATGCACCCCCATGTTTATAGCAGCACTATCAACAATAGCCAAAGTATGGAAAGAGCCCAAATGTCCATCGATGGATGAATGGATAAAGAAGATGTGATATACACACACACACACAATGGAGTATTACTCGGCAATCAAAAAGAATGAAATCTTGCCATTTGCAACTACTTGGATGGAACTGGAGGGTATTATGCTAAGTGAAATGAGTCAGTCAGAGAAAGACAAGTATCATATGACTTCACTCATATGAGGACTTTAAATTACAAAACAGATGAACATAAGGGAAGGGAAGCAAAAATAATATAAAAAACAGGGAGGGGGACAAGCATAAGAGACTCATAAATATGGAGAACAGATAGAGGGTTACTGGAGGAGGTGGGGAGGGGGGATGGGCTAAATGGGTAAGGGGCATTAAGGAATCTACTCCTGAAATCATTGTTGCACTATATGCTAACTAATTTGGATGTAAATTAAAAAAATAAAATAAAATAAATAAATTGAATTAGTGTAGGTGCTACATTTATTTTAGTTTTAATGTATTAATCAAAGTACATGTCAAATGAATATGAAGTTCATATATTAAAATTATTTTTGATATATGGGGAGGCTTTATTATTTTAAAATTAAAAACAGATTGATCATTAGATTAAAATGTTATTATGAAACAATTTTTTGAGAAATCAAATGTTTTGTAATTACAAAAATCATTTGATAGTCAACAAGTTGCTTATTATTGGATTTACTTAACCTTTTGTAAGTTTGTTGATAATCAATTTGTGTTTACATAGGGATAATTCTATTATGTCTCAATTTGTCATGCATTTTACTTAGTATTTTAAAATACATTGTTGATTTATGGCACTAGGATGAAACTGACCTAGATTTATGTCACAATGTATTTATAAGAGAGGGAAAATAGTTGCACCAATGCAAAGGGTATTGTAATGGGACTAATAATAATAAAATACCCAGTAGTAGCATAAAAAAAGAAAATAAAATAAAATTGCTCAGGGTAAATAAATAAATAAATAAATAGGGATTAGGATTTTAACATATGAATTTTGGGATAATACAGACATTCAGCCCATAGCACAGAGCAAGCTCTTTGTGGTTTAAGTTTAACAGAATGGAAGCTGAAATGTTTATTAATTTTTTTCCCTGAGTTACTATTGGCCTAATTTTGAAGATGTGTTTCAATGATGCAAAAATACTTTGTATACTTAAAGTTAACAATAGGGGTTGCAGAAACCAATTAGAAAATATAGCCAATTTTTCAAAATATAACTTCACAACTCTAGTCTACATTCTTTTTTTTTTTTAATTTTTAATGTTTATTTATTTTTGAGAGACAGAGAAAGACAGAACGTGAGTAGGGGAGGGGCAGAGAGAGAGGGAGACACAGAATCTGGAGCAGGCTTCAGGCTCCGGGCTTTCAGCACAGAGCCCAACGCCGGGGTCAAACTCACAGACTGTGAGTTCCTGACCGGAGCCAAAGTCAGACACTTAACCAACTGAGCCACCCAGGCACCCCTACATTCTCTTGTTTAAGTTTGAAAAGTCATACATGTACCCTTGTTTGATTCCATTTTAACATGTACTACAGAAGAAAACTGAGTTTTTGTTTGATCTGCAATGGTGTTGCTAGTTTCTTTTAAATATACTCCAATCTTGTAGGAGCACACATGGCCAATTTTTCAGTCCTTAATTGCACAAATCCAATGTTATGTTTACAAAATCACCTTTACTACTTTTAAAAGTATAAATTAAACTATGTGTAAAAATTATCTTGAATATTTCCAATCAAGGAATCTTAATTTAGGCTTCCAAGTTTCATATTACCTAGACATGCTTAGTGAATTGCTACTCACAATATAGTTGAAAATAATTCTACAAACTTTACAAGTAGGTGACATTCTTATCAAAGCCATCTAATGTCACCTTTCAAAGCTGTGTAGGCCCCTGTGGCAGCTCTTCCCCTCTCCACCTCCCACATTTTATTAATCTCTAACAACTTCCACAAAATTGCTGTCAGGGTTAATATGCTGGGCAAATACTGTTTCAGGTGTGTTGTAAATGACAAAGGTTAGTGGATTTTCCTTCCTTTTCAATGGTATTCAGGCTTGGCTCTAACACTTCAGTTAACAGGGAACTACTCCTTAGCTCAAAGGACTTTTATTCATCACAAGATATATTTTTGGAGAAGAAACTTCTTATTTCCCCTCAAATCACAATGTACAGACAACTACTATTTCTGCCTCTGAATGTAGCTGTCCTGGAGGGCGTATATACCCACTGTGAATCCACTTGTGTTCTCTGTGCAAGCTGAGTGTTGTATGTCCTTAAGATTCTGAGTGCTGTACTTGTCCTCCTTTGTTGAATTTACTCCCCTAAGGCTCCTTTCAGCATTTGGGTTGAGGTAGGATATTCTTGCTCTTGCCATCTTTTGTGTGGTTATAGTCATATAACCTGACTTTGACATATTTCTAACCACTTGTCCATCTTATGGGGTCCATCAATGAGCCTGAACTCACTTGAATCATCTCTTTCTCTATTCCTAATCAGTGATGTCAGGAGCCCATTATCTCCACATATCTCTTATCTTCTCCCACTCCATACTCAGTTCCTCCACTCCTAGGCCATGGTGTGACATACACACCTAATAATCATTTTAAAAGTTTTTTTTTTGTAGACTTAGGAGAGGCTAAGAGTAGTTTGTAGCAGGGGAGGGGAGTAATTGCTCTTCTACTTGAAACAGATCATTTTAGGAAATAAGGATTTTGACAGGGTAGTATGAGTTTGGTCCTGTAATTACTTAAAAACTCCACCAGTTTTTCTTTATGTGATATCTTGATTCTGGTGTGTTACACAAATTCATAGTTAAGAATGTTCATTACTTTTGCTTCTCTAGTAAATTACATATCCTTTTTTAAAAAAAACCCTTATGATATGATCACTTACAGGAATTATAGGAAATTAAAATAGGAGTGTAGACAGCCAATAATTATTGACATCTACTATTGGTCAAATATCTTATAATGCAATTATTTTACTAATCTTTATAATTACTTCACCATTTAGGGAACATTATATCCATTTTACACACAGGCAAGAATGGCTCATAGAGATGGGGTTAGGTCATAAGTACAACATGGACATAGAAATCTAACCCAAGGCCAAATACTGTGCTGTTTCTAAACATTAATATTCAGTTCAATAATTTTAGTAAGACTTAGAGATGGCCTATTTTCCCATTTAGAGACATAGCCCTCATAGTAATTAAGAATATAGGATTTGGAATTAGATTTCCTGGGTTTCATAACTTTTCTCTGCTATTCACTGTGCTGAGGCTCTGAGCACATTACTTAACATCCCCAAACTCAATTCCATCATTTCTAAATTAGAGATGATGATGGTAAATATGGAAGTAGGTTTTCCTTCCAGAATTGTTTGTGCTAAAGGAGATGATCCATGCAAAGCATGGTGCTGACTGGTATAAACTAAACACAAAAGAGTTGTTCTTTTATTAATTCAGATATTTTGACTTAAAAATAGCTTTCTTCTCTTTTGGCTAACAAAATAGGAAATAGAAAATAGAAAATAGGAATTAGAAAAAGCTATTTGTTCAAGGCAGGGATCTCAACCTTCCTGTGAGTTTCCTCAAAAAGTTAAAAATAGAACTACCCTATAATCCAGGAATTGCCCTTCTGGGTATTTACCCAAAAAATACAAGAACACTAATTCAAAGGGATACGTGCACCTCTGTGTTTATAGAAGCATTGTGTATAATAGCCAAATTATGGTCTATCAGCCCAAGTGTCTGTCAACAGATGAATGAAGAAAGATTGTGGTATATATATACATATATTCCATATATATTGGAATATATATTGGAAGATGTGGTATCTATGTGTGTGTGTGTATGTGTGTGTGTGTGTGTGTGTGTGTGTGTAATATTATTCAGCCAAAAAAAAGAATGAAATCTTGCCATGTGCAATAGCATGGATGGAGCTAGAGAGAATAATGCTAAGTGAATAAGTCAGTCAGAGAAAGACAAATACCATATGATTTCACTTCTATGTGGAATTTAGGAAACAAAACAAACGAGCAAAGGAAAAAAGAGAGAGAGAGAGAAAGATGTAATGAGAGATAAGCCAAGAACAGACTCATAACTATTGAGAACAAACAAACTGATGGTCACCAGAGGGGAGGTGGGTGGGAGGATGGGTGAAATAGGTGATGGGGATTAAGGAGTGCACTTGTCATGATAAGCACTGGGTGATGTATGGCATTGTTGAATAGGTATTATTTTACACCTGGAACTAACACTATATGTGAACTATACTGGAATTAAAGTACAAGATAAAAACAAGATAAATTTTAAAAAGAAAACATGAAATAGAAAGAAATTCTTCAATCTGTGACAACATGGATAAACCTTGAAGACATTATGCAAAGTGAGATACGTCAGGCAATGAAAGACAAATACTACATGACATCACTTATATATGGAGTATAAAGGAGCTAAACTCACAAAAACCTAAAGTAACATGATGGTTACCATGGTCCAGGGTGTGAGGGAAAAGGAGAGATATTGTTTAAAGGTTCAAATTTGCAACTAGTAATCAGATAAATCCTGGAACTCCAATGCATAGTATATACAGCATATGGACAACAATATTGTATTGTAGTCATCAAACTTGGTAAGAGACTAGATCTTGGTTATTCCCACCATAAAAAGAAATGGCAATTATGTGTTGTGATGGAGGTGCTAACTATCACTACAAAGGTAATCATATTAAAATTTGCAAATTTATCAAGTCAACATGCATACCTTAAATTTATATGTTTTATGTCAAACATAATTCAATAAAAAGGAAACTGATTTCCATAAAAAAAGAAAATGAATGGGGCGCCTGGGTGGCGCAGTCGGCTAAGCGTCCGACTTCAGCCAGGTCACGATCTCGCGGTCCGGGAGTTCGAGCCCCGCGTCAGGCTCTGGGCTGATGGCTCAGAGCCTGGAGCCTGTTTCTGATTCTGTGTCTCCCTCTCTCTCTGCCCCTCCCCTGTTCATGCTCTGTCTCTCTCTGTCCCAAAAATAAATAAACGTTGAAAAAAAAAATTAAAAAAAAAAAGAAAATGAATGGCAAGTATTCTATCACTTTCACCCCACCATTCCAAGTCCTAGCAGACATAATTAACCCAGCACAATATTATTTCCTGCTTAATGCAAAGATTTGTCCTAAAGCTTTTCCTAGTAAAATGTTCCAGGTGGTCACTATCAATCAATTAGGAGTCAGCCCACAGGATGAAGTCTTTTGAAGTCTATTTGTAGTCTTTGTGAAATGTTCATTAAAGAAAATAGTATTGGGACAAGAAATATAAAGGGAAAAATAAAGTAGGGAAATATTCTAGGGTGCTGAGATTCAAGTTTAAAGATGAAATGAATTTGATAATTTGAAAGTAAGTTTAAGCCAATTCGACAATTACTGAAGTGCAAATAGGTCTAAAACTGAATCAGTAGGGAAGTCAGACAGACATGAACATGTAGTTTAGAAACAAGGTAAGGTGTAATAGGTTGTGGTTAATTAGTCCAGAAAGAAGTCCTAAAGATTTCCAAAAATGGGACAAGTAAAGCACTAAGGGACCATTTGGTCATTATTCACTCAGCAAATGTCTTTGGGCAAAGCCCTGCTTGGTAAATGAAAAGGTACTTCTTTTTTTTATTTCCATTTTGAAATGCTAAAGACCTAAACTTCTCCATAAAATAGCATAAATTATTAAATTGGAGAAATAACGTTTATGTGGAATTAAGGTTGACAGGGAGAGCTGTGGACCAAGTTCTCCAATTCTATTCTCAGTAATTTTCCAGCATTGCTCTTCAGAATTTCAACGTGAGATATTTCACTTTTATTAAAATTCTCAGACATATGTAACTGATTATGCATTCAGTTAAGTCTCTCTTAGGTTAAAAGATCACCAGCTCTTCTGAAGTTTGCCTGTGCTACGTTTGTGGCAAATAGTAACATATCTAACTTGGAATAAGAACTATAGTCATGTAAGGTGTGGCCCTCAATATTGAACCTGGAAGTACTATGTTAAGACTGACATGGTGACAAAAATGCTTAATGTAGGTCACTTAATCTACAAAAATTAAAAAAAAAATACTCAGAATGGCACTCTGTTCTCTAAACTTGCTGATACATTGCAACTTTGGATATTCTTTTATGTCTGATTCAGCAGTTTTAGAAACACTAAAATACTCCTCATACAGCTGTGTTCCTATTTGCACAGACCCCACATCTGCCAAAGCAAATACTGGTCTGCTCCCTGTAATTCTACTGTGCCACCAGAGTTTCTCCTGTATTTATGGGATGGGTGTGTTGATTGTAAGTTAGAGTTCTGGTGTTTGGTTCTTGACTACGTTGTACTTAAGTTCATTCTTTTTTTTTTTTTTTTTTCTCTTTTGGTTAGAACTTGAAAGCAATGCCGCTTTTAGATTTGGGAGGGTGCAAAAAAATAAGGCAGAATAATTATATTATAGTCATGATATATCCTCATTTTATTTCCTTGACTTGTATGTATGTTTGAAGGACATCTTTTCTCTTGTTTCCAAAATATACTTTAAAAACTCCATTTCAGATTTATACTTTATCTGTACCAGTGCAAAGTTACTGAGCTTAAATTTCTTTCTTAGCATTTTAACATATTTCCATGATACTAGAGAAAAAAATATTTAGCAGATGAGAAGCTTAGAGTGTATCTGTAATAATATGGTTCTGGAAACAATTGAGCTCTTAAACAAAACTCTTTAAAGAGTAAATGATTTCATTTAAACATTGATAAATTTAAGTATAACAAGCAGTGAAATATGAGTTATTGAAATTGTTCACTAGGAAAGGTTAATGAATGACCATTATGTCTCTGATCCCAAATTCCCTTATCCTCATTCTCATTCATACTTTCTGGCCAAATCGTCCAACAAAGATAATGATTTTAATGATTCTCAAATTCATTATGCCCACAGTGAATCTTCCTTAAAGCGAATCATTCCTCAAAGTGAATGGTGGAATCTCATATTCTAATCTATCTCCTTCATTTATGCTACATGCTTATATACTACTTGTATCATTTCTTTATTTTGCTCAGCAGCTCTCTTTTCTACCACATGAATTCTAAACCTGGAAAAATTAACTTCTCCTGCTTCTGAATATGAAACCTCTGCCTAGTTCTGGCCAGTTCACTTATTGCCTCTTGACTAAGTCAAAGTTATTCCATCCTCCACACTTTCCTTGCACTTATTTTTCTCACCTCTTTCCCCTTTATTCAAACCCTACCTTTCCTCATGACCCAGTCTGATAACGTATAGCTTTTAACTGCATAATTCAGTTTATTTACATTTACTACAACTTAATTTTTAACATTGCATTTTATTCTTCTGATTACCCTACTTTTTCTGTTTTTCCCATTCTTGCTTTTTCAGGGAAGAGGTTAATAGAGTTTAGTTTTTATTCACATTTTAATCCTCCATCCCCAATTATAATGTATTTTATACATTAATTTATTTCTTCTTTTAATTATTATTCTAGATATTTTCACGCACATATTAAAATTAATAATCTAAAATTAATATTTTTAACTTCTTACCAACTAAACCAGGAGCTTAGAATGCTTTACTTCCCAATCCCAACAGGTATATACAGTTTTAGTTTTGATTTATTTTTATTAACCCATCTGACTTTTTAGAAATTGTTTTATATGGTGAATAATTGTTTAGATTTTCCCATACATAAAAAATTTTCTTTGCTTGCATCTCAGACTTCTTTTCTGAGATAACTTTTGTTTTCTCCCTAAAGTGTATTCTTAAAGTAACTACACTGACTTCTGGTTCCTTATATTGTAGAGAAAGCCGCTTTTAGTTTATTTATTGTTCCTTTCACAGTTATTTGCCTTTCTTTTTCTAATGCTGCCTTTATAGTATTTTGTCTTTGGTGTGCTGCTGTTTTAATATAATGTACTTCAGTTTTTCTTTTCCTTTATTTATTTATCTATTTATTTATTTATTTAACATTTTCTAACTTTAAGGATCAGGTTAATTTTCAATTTTGAAAATTATTAGCCATTATCTTTTTAAACTCTTGCCCCTTTCCCATTTTCTTGATTTTCTTCTTTTGGAATTTTAATTAGATATATGTTATAGTTTCTTACTCTAACATGTATATCCTTTTTTTTTTTTTTAATTTGAGATAAAGAGCATGCATGAGTGGGGGAGGGGCAGAGGGAGAGAGAAAGAGAGAGACACAGAGACAGAGAGCATCTTAAGCAGGCTCCATGCTTAGCACAGAGCCCTAGGTGGGGCTTGATCCCATACTCTGGGATCAAGACTTTAGACTATATCAAGAGTCCGATGCTTGGGGCGCCTGGGTGGCTCAGTCAGTTAAGCATCCAACTTCAGCTCATATCATGATCACATGGTTTGTGAGTTTAAGCCCCATCCTGGGCTCTGTGCAGACAGCTCAGAGCCTGGAGCCTACTTCAGATTCTGTGTCTCCCTCTCTCTCAGCCTTCTCCCACTTGTGCTCTCTCTCTCTCTCTCTCTCAAAAATAAATAAATATTTAAAATAAAAGAGAGTCAGATGCTAAACCAAGTGAGCCACCCAGGTGCCCCTAACCTCTATACCTCTTAATGTCCCTTTTATTTTTCTTATTTTATTGTTTTTTTTATGTTGCATTCTGGATATTTTCTTAAATTATGTCTTCCAATTCACAAATTCTCTCCTTAGCTATGTCTAGTTTGCTTTTGGATTATGATATTTTGTATGATTCCATTTTATCTCCATTATGAATTTATGAATAATACCTCTTTTTAATACTTTGCGAGTGGTTCCTCTAGGGTTTATAATATATATTTTTGTTTTTGTTTTTAATTTTTTTAACGTTTATTTATTTTTGAGACAGAGAGAGAGAGAGACAGAGCATGAACGGGGGAAGGGCAGAGAGAGAGGGAGACACAGAATCGGAAGCAGGCTCCAAGCTCTGAGCCATCAGCCCAGAGCCCGACGCGGGGCTCGAACTCACGGACCGCGAGGTCGTGACCTGAGTTGAAGTTGGACGCTTAACCGACTGAGCCACCCAGGCGCCCCTATAATATATATTTTTGAATCAAAGTCAACCTTCACATGCAGTGTTAAACTTTACAACACTATAATTCCACTCTCTCATTCCCATTTTTATACTATTTTATCATATAGTTTACTTTTTCATATGTTATAATTGCTATTTTTGTTGCTTTAGACATTCAGTTGTATTTTAGAGTAAAAAACAATACTAAAATATCTTCTGTATTTACTTTTATTTTAACCTTTTCCAGAGATATTTATTTCTTTGTGTGGACCCACACAATATTTCTATTCTATTGCTTTGCTTGACTAATTCTTTTTAACTTTTCTTATAGTGTAGGGCTTCCAGTAATGGACTTCCAGTAATGAATTATCAGTTGTTGTTTGTCTAAAAAAAGATCTTTATTTCTTTTTTATTTTGAAAGATGTTTATACTAGGTAAAGAATTTTTTATTTCTTTCACTACTTTAAAAATGATATTCTATTGTCTTCTGTGTTTTTAGTCTAGTTGCCTTAAGTATTTTCCCTTTTACCTTTGGTTTTCAGAAGTTTGAATGTAATATAGCTAGGTGTCTTGTTTTTCCTCTTTGGTATTTATCCTGCTCGGTGTTCTCTGAGTTCCTTGAATCAATATTTTTAATATATTTTATTGTTTGGGAGAAACTCTCATCCACTCTCTCCCCAAGCATTACTTTTGCCCATTATCTCTTTTTTCTTCAATTTGTGTTACAACCCCATCTTCTTTTCATATTGTTGGAATCCTGCCTGCTTGGCTGCCCTGTAACCTCAGGCTTCTGTTGGGTTAAAGAAAAATATGATTGTGAAGGTTATCTGGCTTTTATTTATTATTAGAATGGGAGCAGTGCACTTGTTAGCTTTCTACTTCCTACCTAGAAGTGAGATGCCCTTTTCTTCTGAAATTCATTTTGAGATAGTATGTAATGACTTTTAGTGATGGAAGATGTGAAAATTAGTACATTTTATTTTCCTTTCTCTTCTCCAGCTCCTTAATTTGGATTAGTTGTTATTTAGGCCATCAAAAACACATGGTTTTTCTTTTCCTTTAGTCATAATTTTTTCAGTTTGTAGCATGCAAAATCTTTTCACATGGAATCCCCATTTTACTGTACTTAAAGCCATCTTTTGATTAGCTGAATTTGATCACTGCAGGTTTTTTTTTTTTTTAATTTTTTTTTTCAACGTTTATTTATTTTTGGGACAGAGAGAGACAGAGCATGAACGGGGGAGGGGCAGAGAGAGAGGGAGACACAGAATCGGAAACAGGCTCCAGGCTCTGAGCCATCAGCCCAGAGCCTGACGCGGGGCTCGAACTCCCGGACCACGAGATCGTGACCTGGCTGAAGTCGGATGCTTAACCGACTGCGCCACCCAGGCGCCCCACTGCAGGTTTTTTTTAAAGATTAATTATTGAGCCACTTTTCATTTCCCTCAGTATTTTGTGGACATCACTCCATTTTTTTTCTGGTGCTGAATTTTACTATAAAAATTTTCCAAGCCAATTTTATTTTTCTCCTTTGTATTGGACTTTCAACTGCCTCAATATTTATATAATTTTTATATATCATGAAAATTCAGTAAATACAACAAGATATGACCTGGTGTTGATCATCCAGTAACAACTTTGTTATGATACATGTACTCTTTCTATATGTATACTTAAGATGTTCTTTCTTTTCATTAAAAATGTTCTTTTCTCTCATACCTTTGTATATATTTTCTGTTTCAATTGTTCTATTTTTTTTAAAGTTTATTTATTTTGAGAGAGAGAGAGGGAGAGAGAGGGAATACACATGAGCAAGGGAAGGACAGAGAGAGATAGGGAGAGAGAATCCCAAGCAGGATCCACCTGGTCAGCACAGAGCCTGATGCAGTGTTTGAACACATGAACCATGAGGTCATGTCTGAGCCGAAACCAACAGCTAGATGCTTAAATGATTGAGCTACCCTCGTGTCCCTCCACTTGTTCTGTTTTATAATTCAAGAGCACCAATTGTGCATATATGGAATTTCTGATTTCTCTAGTCATCTAATATTTATCATTGCCTTTGTATATTTGAATAATTGTATTATCTTCCACTTCATTTTTGTGTAAGGACCTCTAACTTGTTTACTATCTCTCTGTTTTCAGTAATATTTATTACATTTCTTTTATGTTCACGTATGACTTTTGTGTTAAATATTTTTAATTTTTTCTTCCATTTCTTTTTTGAATATTGATAAACTTATTTTATATCTCCTATTAATATATAAACTTTTGGTCTCATAATTTATTGTGTGATTTGTTAATAGAAATAGCATATACTAATTTTGTTGAGAGTCTGAAGAACTCTTTGTGTAAACTGTGTCCCTTGTTTTCTTATGTGTTATCCTGTTCTTCCTCTGCCTTCTGCTTGCATTTATTTTCTCCTTTTATTTTTTAGTTTCCATGTTGGCAATTAACAGGGCTGGAAATTGTAGAAAAGTAGAGAAAGAACATTAGCAAAGAAACAAGGTAGAAAGGTCTATAGCTTTGATTGAGATTTATTTTCTTGAACACTCTGTCAGGGTCCATCTTCACTTAGTTCTCAGGATCCACGATTGGCATGACTGACTCTGACATTTGTAGTGAAGCTCTCCTTCTCCTTTCTGCCAACCCATCCTTTCCCATAGACTTTTGAGCTTTGATCTGGTAAATATTAAAGATCATTTGATTAAGATGCTATGCTACCTCCTCATTCATATATCTATATAGATATATAGATATAATTATTGAAAAAAGTAGAAACTATATGGCTGAATAACTACTATTTGGTGATAGTGCATTGTAGTTGAGGGAATGAACTCTGGAATAAAAAAATACTGGTTTGAAACCCAATTCCAACCACTGTCTTTGGCTGATTATACTTAACCATTCTAAGTTTTGGTTTTCTTATCTTTGAACTTATCTCAGGATAGTGTTTGCATTAAATGATATAATGCCTGGATAGCACTTAGTAGAATGCCTGGCACAAAGTGTTCAAGAAATGTAATTTTTCTGTATTTTCATTATATGGTTTTGCTTTTAAGCACTCTTAAATGGGTGAAATCCTTATCCACAAGTTGCTAAAGCAAATATCTGCCTTGATCTCACCTGGTTCATTTTTTCTGTTATCATTTTGTATGTCTCTCACCAATACTCTTCTGTATCCAACCAACACTTAGATGCATTCTGTTTTTGATAGATTGTATCTATCAGGATCCTGGCCAACAAGAAATGAAATCCTCCAAAGGGGTAAAGGAGGATAAAGAAAGCACTCTTAACAAAGGTATGGGAAGGAAAGTAAGACCAATAGCAAATGGTAAAGCACCCAGGACCTGATTTTATCACCTCTAATCCTAAAGGAGAAAAAGAGGAGAGAAGTTACTGGAACCTGGAGAAATACTGCTGAAGGAAAAAGCTACTCCACAGGAATGTAGCCATTCTCTAACCACAGCCTGGCAGGAGGGGGCCAGGAGAATAAATACTCTGACCTCATTCTCTTCCTGCTTTCCAGTTCCCTACTGTGCTTCCCAATGGCCAAACCATAACAAGTAGCCAGAGGACAAGATTGTCTGCTGATGCAACCTATAAATTTCAGCCTCTTGGGGCAAAGAGATGTGCAAAAAGGATGGCAAGTGAATCTGAAGGGGCAAAAGGAGAAAACCAAGTAATCTGTTGCTTCCTTTGGGAATTTATTATATTGGGATAGAAACTCTAACTGTACAAAGTTCTGTAGAGCTGTACTTGTACATAATTTAGACTTTAAATTGAACAACCTTTATCAACTGAATTTTTAGAGTTCTATTTTCTTAATTGGCTACTCTACAGCTTTGTGATTTGATTAATTCAAAACAATTTTGAAGGTTGTTTAACATTTTAAAGAGAAGAGAAAAAACTAAATGTTACCTTAATAAATCTTACTCTGTAGTTACTTATAGCAATGTCCCCTGGTTCATATTTTTTGCTAGCATGAATCAGATATTTTTACATTTAAGTGTTTAATGACCATTCATATGTGGATTATATAAATCTTTGCTGAGTAAGAACAAAATTAATAAAGTACCCAAGAGGGGTGCCTGAGTGGCTGGGTCGGTTGAGCGTCCAACTCTTGATTTCGGCTCAGGTCATGATCTCATGGTTTGTGATCTCCACACTGACAGTGCAGAGCCTGCTTGGATTCTCTCTCTCTATCTCTCTCTGCCATTCGCCTGCTTGCACTGTCTCTCTCCCTCTCTCAAAAATAAATACATAAACTTAAAAAAAAAGTACCCAATCTTCCTTTTTGATTATAGGCCTGCCCAACAATTCATATTTATGGGAATCCAGCTCACAGAAGGTTACAAAAAAATTAATCTTGATTCTTTCTCCTAGCCATAGTCTACTAAAGAGATAAAACATTATGTGAAAGCATACATAATAATATACATCACCATATTACATGTGGGGAATTAACTATTCAGGTTAATAGGTGCATAGGACTTTAGAGAAGGAAAAGTATTAACTTGGTTAAATGAGTGAATGATTAAATAAAATAGTTGATGAATGTATATATATATATATATATATAATATATATAAATTATATATTAGGGTAAAATTGGCCTAATGTTAGCCATCATTTCTTTTTTTTAAATTCTTATTTAATTTACATCTAAGTTAGTTAGCATATAGTGCAACAATGATTTCAGGAGTAGATTCCTTAGTGCCTGTTACCCATTTAGCCCATCCACCCTCCCACAACCACTCCAGTAACCCTCTGTCTGTTCTTCATATTTAAGAGTCTCTTATGTTTTTGTCCCCCTCCCTGTTTTTATATTATTTTTGCTTCCCTTCCCTTATGTTCATGTGTTTTGTATCTTAAAGTCCTCATATCAGTGAAGTCATATGATATTTGTCTTTCTCTGACTAATTTCACTTAGCATAATACCCTCTAGTTCCATCCAAGTAGTTGCAGATGGCAAGATTTCATTCTTTTTGATTGTCGAGTAATACTCCATTGTATATATCACATCTTCTTTATCCATTCATCCATCAGTGGACATTTGGGCTCCTTCCATACTTTGGCTATTGTTGATAGTGCTGCTATAAACATTGGGGTGCATGTGCCCCTTCAAAACAGCATACTTGTATCCCTTGGATAAATACCTAGTAGTGAAATTGCTGGGTCATAGGGTAATTCTATTTTTAATTTTTTGAGGAATCTCCATACTGCTTCCCAGAGTGGCTGTACCAGTTTGCATTCTCACCAGCAGTGCAAAAGAGATCTCTTTCTCCGCATCCTCGTGTTGGCCATCATTTCTCATGATAACTTATTATTATTACTTATCTATACCCCTCAAAATTGTGACATATATGTTCTGAAATGACAGGTAAAGGCTCAATTTTCAGACCTGTAATTTACTTTTCATTTATTATGAAAGCAATTTTCAAACGATTAAATTGACTTCTCACACATATCATTGAAGAAAATAAATGATTCTAGCCTATAGGTCTACAAACCAATAAATAAAACTTTTTCTTGTCCCTCCCATCTTTCTAGTAAGCCTTCTATCCTGTCTTTCTTTACCACTAGATTTCTACAAAATTGGTATCTCCTACCACATATTTCCTCTTTTACTATCCATATGTCATCCAAGTTAAAAAATGAACTTCATACAGTTTCATATTCATAAGGTCCTTTGCTCATAATCAAATAATCACAGAGTGGTGGTAAGAGCTCACTTTATTCCAGCAGTACTACAAAATATGAATGATTGCCAGACTAGATTATATACTTATAAATCCATTAATTATCTTAGCTATATATAGTTATATTTATTATATAAAAATAACATTCATCATCCCAGCCTCCATATGGAAAATTGGCAGGATAAAGTGTAATATATACTTCTTCCAGGGAGGAGTAATAAAGTCCTAGATCTAAATATATATCATACCAAGGTTTTAAAGGTTAAGGTAGCAGAATAAAAACCAACAAGAGCCTATGGAAAATTTTTCCCACATAAGAGAAAAGCAGTAATCCCATATGGGTTATCTCCATTCCTTAAATATATTGAGCAAATACAGTCTTCATGCACTTGTATGAGCTTTTGCTGGAGTTGTCTTCCCCTGGAAATTCTCATGGCTAGCTATGTTTGTCATTTGATGTTCAGCTTAAATATCACTAATAAACGAAATAGATAAACCTGAATAAACATTATTTTAAAGCCAGTTCAACAGCTGTAACATCCACAACAAAGTATGTGTGTGCCTCCAGGTGCCTTCATTTATCATCCAGAAGCTGTAGAATCTTACTAGGAACTCTCTCTACTTTCCTTTATTTGTAATATTTTAGATTGGGAACAGCTTAAGTAACTAATAATAAGGGAATAGCTCAATGTGTTATAGAATGGATGTGATAGAGTATTATACAGTCATTAAAAGCTGTTCATAGAATTTTTAGTAGCATGCATTAAATTTTTATGTTAACTGGGAAAAAAGCAGTATATTAAGCAAGAGATTAAAATGTATTCTTGAATAAAAAGTATTTGAAGAGAAATAAATGTTGTAAATGTTAACCAATGATTGTATTAAGGTGGGTGGTGGGCTTATAGAGAAATGATTTTTAAAATATTTTCTGCATTTTCTCTTCTCTAGTGTGGGAGGGAAAGCATGTCCTACTTTGTAAACTTGAACATTAAATACTGTATAAACATGTAGAAGAAAAATGGACATGCTTGGACTATGGTATAAATAAGTGTTTCTCAAATTGTTTCAGTCTTAGGAGCCCTTTGTACTTTTATAATTATTGAGGATCCTAAGTAAAGTTTAGTAGATTATACTTATTGATATTCACTATTTTAGAAATTAAAACTAAGAAATTTTTTGTTATCAATGAATTGAAAATAATAATAATATACCCATTTTGTGTTAACACAAATAGTGTATTATTATGAAAATAGCAATACTTAACAGAACAACAAGCTAATGAAAAGAGTGGCACTATTTTACATTTTTGCAAATCTCTTTATATTCAGGCTTAAAAGCAAACAGCATGATTCTCATATTTACATCTGATTTCAATCTGTTGCCATTTGTTGTAATGGTTAAAGTATATGAAAAAATCTGGCCTCATTTATATATGTACTTGGAAAAGGGAAAACTTCACAGACTCACCGGTAACACCCAAAAAAAAGAAGATCTTATGAGCACCCAGGAATGCTTAGACCTTCTGAAGTAGGGATGAACTGGAAGTCAGATCTGGGTTTTAGTCCTGCATGCTTTACTTACTAGTTGTTTAACTTTTGCATGTCATTTAACCCTACTGCACTTAATATTAATTACCTATAAAATGAGATTCTTATCCCACTAGATGTTTGAGAAAATTCAATGGGGTGTAGTTGTGAAAGTCCTTTGCAGTATCAAAACAAAGACCTGGGAATCCACATAGGTCATTTTTTTGTGTGTTTTTTGTGTTTTTTGTGTTTTCTCTATGTAACCAAATAAAATCTCTTATAGATAGTTGTGTTTGAAACTCTCATAGTCATAGATAGTAAAGGAATAATATTTAGTTATGTACATTACTTTTAGGCAAATGGAAAGTCTGTTTTTTTTTTTCAGGAGGATATCAGACACTTTCATTATTCTTTCCCATCTTTTCTCTACAAGCACTCTCCTTTTAGTTCATTCTATTTGATCAGCGCTCAGATGGAAGTTCTTTCCGAGTTCAGGCAGTCTGAAGGGAACCCTGCCAAACTAAGGGATTGCTCACTTGTCTTGTCCTTTTACCCACTGAAAATATGTTTTTAATGGCTAAAAATAACTGCAGGATCCCACACTGTCCATTATTAAGCAAAGAATTGAATAAGGTTCTTCTCAAACAGTCTGCTTGTAAGAATAATGATAGCTTATATTTCATTAATTTTTAGAATTTATAAAACTCATTCATGAATGGTTCCTGTAGTAATACTTTGGAATATGAAGGGGCTTTCACTTGCTCATTTCCCAAACAAGGAACTGGGCTTTGCTGATGTATGGAGCTCTCCTTAGGTCAAGTGGTTAGTCAGAGGCTGCCCCAGGACCAGAGCACATATTTCCCATGGCCCAGTATTGCCAGAGAGAATATTCGGTAGAACAGTCCTTTCAGAGAAATCACACTTCAAGTTCTTAATGACAATAAAGGAGTTTTTGTTAGGTTCCTTTTTTTTTTTTTTTTTGAACCTAAAATTAGTTTGATTATACTTGCAATTCATTCCCTTTCTTCAGGATTTGGAATTTGGAATGGTATTCATCTCTCTAAATACTTTAAAGGGCTAGTAACACTCACAGACTTGCATCAGAGAGGGACTTAAAGATATGTTTTCCATTTCTCTTTTCTGTGTTGACTCTCAGGCTGCTGAAAAACCATTTTGGAGTGAACCTAGGAAAGGAGATGAGGTTGCTATGTGAAAAACAGAATTCAAATCTATGTATGGTTACTGATTCATGCACATTTTTTCTCGAGCTATGTCTTCTTTTGGAAGCAGAGATATGGGTGTGGTTCTACAAGGAAACCACACAGAATATTAGAAATACATTTTTTTTCTACAAGAATAAAGATGTAGGCATGTTATTGATGTCTTTCTGCACCTCTCTATTGACAGAGGGTTCTGGAGAATATAGTCCAGTAGTATATTAGTTTAGTGAAATCATTTAAAAAAAACCATAGTACCTTGAAATAGAATAATTAGCATAGATATTATCTTGAAATACTGACTAGGCTATTAAAAGATGAAAGTATTATTAAAGTTGGGATTTATTGTAATTGGCTTTTAAATATTTCCTGGCCCCTCTTCTCATCTCCTTTACTGTAAATACTTTAAGCTTTTAAAATGTTGTGTTTTACTTAAGAAGATTTTAAGTATTAAAATATAAAATATAAATATGCTTTTTAAAATATTAAGTTTTATTCCCCCACTTTGTACTATTGAGTGACCCATTACTTAACTCTGCTAGGCTACTAACAATTTCTTTAAGCCATTTGAATGTTTTCCTCTCTGTCTTTGCTAAGTTCCCTTCAGCTGATCTTTGTTGGAGTCCCATCTATTCTTTGAAGGTCTGCTTAAAGTCTACCACATCCATAAGCTCTTTTCAGATTCCTTATGACTCTATGTCCTTTTACCCTACCCTGTTTATCTGTTTTTGTGTGCATTTCTATAATAGAACTCATCCTGGTATTATGTGGATATCACTGATGTGGATATCAGTGCTTGTATCTATTACCACCAAATCAGGTGAGCCCGTGGAAGGCAATGACTATGTCTTATATATGTTTGCATCATGGAAGTAATATCTCAGTAAATGTGCATTGTTTTGAATTGCATATAACTTTTGAAACCAGAATCCTCACTTCCTTAAGTAGGTAGGATGGATATATTAGGATGAGCCAAGTACATTTGAAACAAGGGTGTGGTGGCCAATGCTCGTGCCTGAGGAGCACAATAACTTCTTAATTCTTTCTTTAACAGATGATTTCCATGTCCCAAATAATTGAAATAATTTGGAGAGTGTTTAATAGATTCATTAAAAAATGAACAGATTCCAGAACAAATTTAGTAAATTAAGTGCACCATAGCTTCTGGAGCCAACTAATGGGCCTTAGAGATCGACTATAAGATGCAAATTAATAAAGAATCTCTTCTTATAATTAAATGTGTATACATTTAATTGTAGTTAAGGTAACAGGGAGAGAAATTGCCAAAGTTCTAAGTGTCCCTTGATTGTTTTAGCTAGGTATAATATTTGTGGAAAAAGAGATTCCAGATGTTCCAGGGATAATTCTCCAGATTCCTCTCATTCCAAAATCATGGAAGTGGAGATGATGCTGAAAGGGAAGACAAGGCACATTTATAAAATCTCACTCATCGAATAATATCTTATGATTGCAATTATTCCAGAGAAAACAAAAGTAAGTCTGTGTAAAACAAGGAAATGAGGTCCATGTGTTCTTCCAAACCTCAGGAGACGATATCATTCACATACTTAAAAAAAATTAAAATAATATACTCTGCAACTAGTGAGTGAAGCCTGTGTTAGTATTTTCTATGCATTAGGAATAATGACCCAATTTTTGTAGTAAGTTTTCACAGGAGGCTTTGATTTTCCCATCTTTAGGTGCCAAGGAGGACTCAGATTTATATGAGTGTAGTAACTTCATATCATACGCAAAATGAAATTTATAAGTTGACTTTTCACCAACTCTCTTTGTATGGGTGTATATTTTTATGTATGAATATGTACATATTTTACTTAAATAGTAATTATGGCAATATGATCTAAATGTACAGGATGTTTCTGATTTCAAAGCAGTATAATCAATGAGCCATGGGGTACTTGTGGTGTTTAGAACATTGGAAAGAGCCCAAATATTCTTCAACTTATGAATGAATAAAGAAGATGTGGTATATAATGGAATATTACTCAGCCATCTAAAAGAATGAAATCTTGCCATTTGTTAGAGTGTATCATGCTAAGTGAAATAAGTCAGTCAGAGAACATAAATACCATATGATTTCACTGATATGTGGAATTTAAGCAATGGAACATGAATATAAGGGAAAAAAAAGAGATGGAGGCATTCCATAAGAGACTCTTCACTATAGAGAACAAAGTGAGGATTGCTGGAGGGGAGGTGGGTGGGGAGATGGGCTAGATGGGTGATGGATTAAGGAGGGCACTTGTTGTATTGAGCACTGGGTGTTATATGTAAGTGATGAATCACTAAATTCTACTCCTGAAACTATATGTTAACTAACTAAATTTTAACTGACTAAACTAAAATTTAAATAAAAAATTATAACAGGAAATAAAAGAACATTGAAAAACTTGGATACATAGTGACACATTTTTAATATTTAATTAAGACTTCAATTACTGTGGTCAGAGCTTATCTGAATTCATAATTATATACAATAAAACATTGGTTTGTGAGCATAATTAATTCCAGAAACATGCTTGTAATCCAAAGCACTTGTATATCAAAGTTAATTTCCACATAAGAAATAATGGAAACTCAAATGATTCTTTCCACAACCCAAAAATATTTATAGGAAAATGATTACAATGCTATAATACAATACAAAGTAACAAAGAAAATACAAAATGTAAAGAAAAACAAATTAACCTGCACTTACCTTTGAAAACCTTCCTGGTTTTCACTATCACTGACAGAATCACTGCTATCTATTGACTCAATGGAATCTTTTCCTGCATGGGGGCCATTGTATATGTTCGCACAGATGTTGACTACAGTGCAGTATTAGTAAACTCTTGTCATAAACCATATTTAATGTAACTGGCAATAAGGCAGCAGAGGAAAGGATCTGTAGGCAGCCTGACCTAGAATGAAACAAAGCATTCCTAAACTTACTTTTGAATGGAAAAGCAAAGGACTGTATTTTTTGAAGTGACAAAAAATACACTAGTGCCAGTTGTGGGCACCTTCCAAGGTTCAGAATAATCACTGATTTCTGCCAAACACCATGGTCTGAGACTGAGTATTCGGGCAGGGGAGATGATCACCCACAATCCTGCAGTGAGAGAGAGAGAGAGAGGGAGGAACCATTGGCTCAAATGTGATCATGTGACATTCAGCATCACATACCACTTGTATGTATTGCAACACATGCTTATTTATCAAGTTAAAATTTATTAGAAATGTTGGCTCGTTTTGCAGAACACTCACAAGAATAAGTTAACCCAATTCAAGGTTTTACTGTATTTACACAAAAATGAGCTCACTGTTACTTGAAGATATTTAAATAAAAATTATAATCCAAGTGCATCATATATTTTTTTAAATTTCTTTTAAACATTTATTCATTTTTGAGAGACAGAGACAGAGCGTGAGTGGGGGAGGGGCAAAGAAAGAGGGAAACACACAACCCAAAGCAGGCTCCAGGCTCCGAGCTGTCAGCACAGAGCCCAACTCAGGGCTTGAACCGACGGACTGTGAGATCATGACCTGATCTGAAGTCGGACGCCCACCGAACTGAGCCACCCAGGCGCCCCTATATTTTGTATTCAATAATGTCATCTTATCTTATTAATGATTATTAAAGTACTTGCATACTATAAATAATTTTGATAGTAGGGGTTGTGAAATTCCTGCTTTTCAACATTGATTTAAGACTTACTACTAATGGTCATTTCCCATTTGATATATCTACACTGGGGAGAGAGAGATGGGATGAATCTTTTTATTACTCACAGATTATCTAAAAAAGTATTTAAAAAATCATTTTGAGGGGGCCCCTGGGTGGCTCAGTCAGTTGAGCATCTGACTTTTCATTAGTTTGAGTCCTGCATCAGGCTCACTGCTGTCAGCACAGAACCCACTTCAGATCTTCTGTCTCCCTCACTATCTGCCCCTCCCCGGCTTGTGCTCGCTCTGTCAAAAATAAATACTTAAAAGATATTGGTTGGAATGCTTCTGACATATTGATAACTGGTATTTTTTTTTATTCAAACACTGAACACAAATATGAAATGTAAAACAAAACTACAGCATAAATGAACTTCAAATGGCAATTTTATATAGAATGCTATTCTTTCCTAAGAGCCAATTTACAAAAACTTCTTGCATATTGTCTCAAAGGCAGAGAATTCCACAGCTCAGCAGATAGCACTGAATTTACTAAAGGGGCTGAAGCAGTAGTTTGCCCCAATACACAGGAAAATTTTAAATATTAAACAAAGTGCTGATGGACTTGGGAAAGGTGATAAAATATGTTAACATTAATTTCCTTGCCCTCTACTTCCCTCTCCATCCCAAGGACACAATTCCCAGACCTCTGACGGCCAGATAATTGTCAACTGAACAATGTAAGAACTGAGTCTCATGGACTGAATGACTCCTTATTTTGTTGAGAAGCAACTTGACTCTGAGACTTTTAATTTTTTAAAAGGAGTATATGGAACATAACAAGCTCATTTGGTATAAATGGCCTTTGGTGTCATTGAGTTTCTGGACAATTTCTCCTTTGTAGCCTGTACCTAGCCCTGCCATCTAAAAAGTTTCCCTCAGGGGAAGCCCTGACTCATGGACTCTCATTTTAGCTACAGAGAATTGTCTATTCCAATACAAACAATTATCCATGTTTTAGGATTTATTAGGCTTAGTAAACAATGGATTAATGGTTAAGAATGAAGGAATAAACTTAAAAATATAAACATAGAAATTTAAGAAAAGGAATGAACAGCTGATACATGCTAAGCATGGATGAAATCACAGAACCAGACAAAAAAGGCTACCCACTGTGTAATTTCATTTATATAATATTCTGGAAAGTCAAAGCTATAGGGACGGAAATCAGATCAGTGGTTCCCAGATGCGGATGGGAAAAGATTGACTCCAAATGGAAGGACTTTTGGGGGTAATAAAATATCCTCTAGATTGTGAAGATGGTTACATGATTGTATGCATTTGTCAAAACTCAAGGAAATGTACACCTAAAAAGGTGAATCTTGCTCTATTTAAAGCATGCCTTGGGGCACCTGGCTGGCTCAATAGAGCATGTGACTCTTAATCTTGGGATTGTGGGTTCAAACCCCACGTTGGGTGTAGAGATACTTAAAAATAAAAAATCTTTAAAAAATTTAAAAAATTTAAAAAAATAAATCATGCCTTAATAAACATAATATAAAAGAAAAAAAAGAATGAGGATTGAATTAGTGGAGCATACTGTTGTGGATAATTAAACTTCCTTCTCTTTACCTTAGGTTTTCATCTTTATATAAATGTTAACAATTAAATGTTATTTTATCAAGAATTTTTAAAATGTTTATTTATTTTTAGAGAGAGAGAGAGAGAGACAGAGAGAGAAGAGAGAGAGCTAGTAGGGAGGGGAAGATAAAGAAGGAGAGAGAAAATCCCAAGTAGGCTCTGTGCTTAGCACAGAGCCTGATGCAGGGCTCAATCAAGAGTTGGATGCTTAATTGACTAAGTCACCCAGGTGCCCCTGTTTTGTTTTTTTTTTAGATTCCACATGTAAGTGAAATGTTATGGTCTTTGTCTTTCTCTGTCTGACTTATTTCACTTAGCATAGTATCTTCGAGTTCTATCCATGCTGTCCCAAATGACAAGATTTCATTTTTTATGGTTGAGTAATATTCCATTATATATATATTAACAGTTAAATTTTATTAAAAAAATTTTTTAACACTTATTTAGTTTTGAGACAGAGATAGAGACAGACAGAGCACGAGTGGTGAGACAGAGCAGAGAGAGAGAGGGAGACACAGAATATGAAGCAGGCTCCAGGCTTTGACCTGTCAGCACAGAGCCCGAGGCGGGGCTCAAACCCCTGGACCATGAGATCGTGACCTGAGCTGAAGTAGGATGCTCAACTGACTGAGCCATCTAGGCTCCCCAATAGTTAAATTTTAAACTATTGTAATGATAAATTAGATGAGAATAGAATGAGAAATTATGTGTTTTTTTTTTAAAGAAGCACTAATGAGGTTATGTGTTTTTATTTAACTGGCACTTAGATATTACTTTTATGCCAGACATTATCTAAGAGCTTTACAAATATCAACTATTTAATCCTCCTAACAACCCAGTGAGGTAGGCAATATTATATTTTCATTATGCAGACAAGGAAACTATGCAGAGAAGATATGCAATGTTTTCATGGTCACCTAGCCGGTAAGTAGTGGGCCAGGATTTGGACACCGTCAGTCCAGCTTCAGAGTCTGTGCTCATAACCACTACACTTCTGCAGAATTTATTGTTACTATTGTTATTATTTTATATAACAAAATATATTATATATTTTTTACCTTTATTGAAGTATAAGTGATAAATAAAATTATGTATCTTTAAGGTGTAGAAAGTGATGATTTTATATATATATACACATATATGTTTATATATATATATATACACATTGTGAAATAACAACTATAATCAAGTTAATTAACACATCCATCATCTCATATAATCTTTTTGTGTGTGTGGTGAGAACATTTAAGACCTACTCTTTTAGGAAATTTCAATTATACATAGTCACTATGCTGTACATCAGATCTCATTTCTGCAGACTTTTTTGATACTGCCTTTCCAGTTAGTAAAAATCTGAATTATAGTTTAATTATCATGAAGTACAATGGATAGAGTGCTAGGACTCGGAAGCCTATGTTTGAGACTATTTGCATTGTGTAACTTCTGAAAAGTCACTAATCTCTCTGAATCCCAGTATAAAATGTGATTATCCTGACCATATTACTTTACTGGGTTATTGTGAGTCTCAAAGAATATGTATGTACTCAAATGGTATGTAAAGGGTAGGACGCCACACAAGCCAACATTATTTATCAGGCCACTTACAATTTTGGCACACAGAACGCTCCATAACTTCGAAATGTGACTATTGATTGCCTCAGGAGATAAGACTGTATTTTGGAATGTAAAATTGCAAACTTTTCTCAAAATATGACTTACTCTGAAACATATTTACATGAAAATGAAAGTTCATAAGAAGTTAACAATTTCCAATACCAAAAAATTATTTCTAATTATGCCTAGGTGTAGGAAGATGTATTTTTATTACAAATACTCAGCTAGAGGTAACCTATATTTATAAAGTTTGGATACGGATAGCATTCGTGACTAAATACGTTGGTTCATATATTTGTTTACTTGGAAAAATGTGGTGCTAAATACATTTCAGGGGATTCTCCCAGTGTTGTCATTTGTTTAAAAAAAAAATCAGTGATGGAGTTTAAGCTAAGGAAATAAACATCATATAATGTCTTTGAACCTCAGCTCCTTATTATGAAAAGACTGTGCAGCCAGAGTTCTACACCTGGATCTGGTAATTTCTTGATGTATGACACGCCATGAGTTATTTAGTTTCTATGAGCCTCAATTTCCTTTCTTCATATGTAAAACAGGGAAAATAATAGCACTTACCCCATAGCATTGATTTAAGGATTAAGTTAATACATATAAAATGCTTACATAGTTTTTGCAACAAGTACTTAATACATTTTACCATTATTACTATTGTTATGGTTATTATTTTCAGTGACTTTCTGCCAGAAAGAAAGTATATTCATAATATGCAGGCTTTTTCTGTTCAGAAATTATGGTTATGGTATTTCATAGCATATATGTGCAGAGATCCACCTAATCAGTTCTGTGCCGTTCTTCTACTTTGTTACCCATTGCTCTTCCTAGCTGAGCTATTCCTTTCACCAGGACCATCATTTTCCTAGTGCTCTGTGTTGACTTCTTAGAATCATTTTCATTTGTTTCACTGCCACTTCTGTCATGGCCTTTCAATCATCAAGTTCTACTGATTGTTTACCAAACAATATGGGTTCAACAAATAATCATTGGGCAAATATAAATAACCAAACAATATCTATAATATCAGGGAGCTTTCAATTTGATAGGGGAAACAGACATGTAAATATAGTGTGGTGTTAGAGTAGTCTGTACAGAACATGGTGGCCAGTTCTATGAAGGAACAGGCTGGTTTGTCCGCGCGGAGGGTGAGGTGGTAAAATTTGAGCTTTGCCGGCTCTATCATCCTCTTGGTTGGCAGAGGTGTCCTTTCAACTTTCTTTACCTAATTTCCCAGTGATTTTATTTCCAAAATACATCTTGAATCCCTCTGCTTCTTTCTATTTTCACTGGATTTCCCTAGTCCAAGAAACCATCATGTTTCATTTGGTGTAAAAGTACTTCCTAACTTGTGTCCTCACTTCCATTCTCTCCTTGCTAAAATATATTTCTCATAAGTCATTTAGATTTAAAAAAAACAGTACTAATACTAGAGCACGTTATTCCTCTGTTTAAAACTCTTTAATAGGGGTGCCTGGGTGGCTCAGTCGGTTGACTGTCTGGCTTTGGCTCAGGTCATGATCTCACAGTTTGTGGGTTTGAGCCCCGCATTGGGCTCTGTGCTGACAGCTTAGAGCCTGGAGCCTGCTTCAAATTCTGTGTCTCCTCTCTCTCTGCTCCTCCACCGCTCATGCTCTGTCTCTCTCTCTCCTTCAAAAGTAAATAAAAACATTAAAAAAAATTAAAAAAAAACCCTCTTTAATAGATTCTCATTGCATTTAGAAAAAAATCTAAACTCCTCTTCATGACCTGTGAGACTTTACCAACAGACTATAGCCATAAAGGCTTTCTTTTTATTTTTGCATATTCAAAGTTTATTCCTATGTTTGATAGGAGCAATAATGGCCTTCCAAAGATGTCCATGTCTTAATCTCCAGAAGCTGTGAATATGTTACCTTTCATGTCAAAAGGACTTTGCAGATGTGATTAAGGATCTTAAGATGGGAGAAATTATCCTGGATGATATAGGTGGAAACAGTATAGTCACATGTGTCCTAAGAGCCAGAGAACCTTTCTTGCCTGTGGTCAGAGAAAGATGTGGTCACAAAAATAGTGTCAGAGTGATGCTATGTTGCTGGCTTTGAAGATGGAGGAAGAGGCTGTGGGAACGTGAGTGACCCCTAGAATGTTGAAAAGGCAAGGAAACGGATTCTCTGCCAGAACCTCTAAAAAGGAATGCAGGCCTGCTGACACCTTGATTTTGGCCCAATGAGACCCAGACTTCTGACCTACAGAACTATAAGATGGTACATTGTGTTATTTTAAGCCACTAAGTTTGTGATAATTTTTATGGCAGCCATAGAAAATTAATATATAATTCCAAGCCACATACACCTGCTGTTACCTCTGTTTAGAATGCCATTCCCCCCCCCCCCCCGCCCTCCCCGTTCTCTAGTGATAGAGCCTTTTTCAAATTTTAGGTCTCAGATTCCCTGTTACTTCTTTCAGATGGCCCTAATCTTCAGCATTCTTCCCACCACCACCTCCTGAACAACTCTAAAACAACACACTCTTTATTTCCTTCATGGCATATCATTGTCTGGAATTACCTGTTTTCATATTTACTCACTTATTTATTATTGTTTTTCCACTCAAGGTTATAAGCTCTCCAGCATCAGGGACTTCGTTTGTGTTGTTCACAGATATATCCTCAGTTCCTGGAGTAGAACCTGGCAAATAATAGGTATTCAACAAATATTTGTTGAATGAGGGAATGAACTAGACAAGGGAAATGGTTATTTCAGGCAAAGGTCAGAGCCTGAGCAAAATTCTGAGGTGTGAAACTGCTTATGTGCCTGGGAAAATTTATGTTTCCAATGGCTGAAGCCAAAAGAGGAAAACAGAAAGAGATGGGAACCAAGAAGTAGGCATTTTCCTCCTCCCTGTGCCCTCCTTTCTCCCCTCCTCCTCCTTCCCTCTTCTTTTAAAATATTATGTCACTATATCTTGTAAGTACTTGGGAGTTAATGTAGTTTAGGTTTTTTTTTTTTTTTCTTAGAAGGGGGAAATAATTGAGTGAAGAAACATGTAATAAAGCCAACAAGACATGGCAATCAATTGAATGTATGTTGAGGGAGAAGGAAGGGTGTCTTCCTATGTTCCTGATCTTTGGGACTATAATAATGGTGGCAGTGTTAATGGGTACAAAGAACAATGAGAGATAATGGTTTCATTTTGGACTCTTTGAGCTTGGTGAACTTGTTCAGAGGAAGATGTTCAATGCAGACACTTAGAAATACAAGTTTGCAAGAGCACCTGGTTGGCTCAGTAGGTTGAGCATCAGACTTTGGCTCAGGTCATGATCTCATTGTTTATGAGTTCAAGCCCCACATAGGGCTCACTGCTGTCAGCGATGAGCCCCTTCGGATCCTCTGTCTCCCTCTCTCTGCCCCTACCCCCACTTGTGTATGCAGCACCATCTTAAAATAAAAAATAAAAATTAAAAAAAAGAAATACAAGTCTGCAGATCTATAATTCAGGAAGAAAGCCTTGACTGGAAGTCCTTAGCATGTAAATGAAAATGAACTCCAGGGAGCTAATAATTAATATAGCCCAAGAGAATGGGCAGCATGGGTAACATGCTGATGGGACAATGTTGGAAAAACACAATAACTCTCTGAAAGGAATTAGAAAAGGATGTTTGACCAGAAAAGCAAGGAATATGAGGACTATGTAGGACCAGGGAGTCTTGAGAGGAAGGAGTTTCAGTAAGAAGGGAATAGTCAGAGTATCAAATACTATAAGGAAGGAAGATGAAAAGTCTTTGGATTTATCAATAGAGATATGGATGTCTCTGGTACTGCTGGCGATGATATTCTAATGCAAAGGGTGAAGTATAACTGAGGGGTGCGGGAGTAGAAGGGGAAAAAGAGACTACACAAGATGAGTACTTAAGGGAAATCTTTGGGTTTTTTTGTTTCTTTTTTGAGGATAGAGATGACACAGAAAAATGTCCTGCAGGAGATGTGAAGGGATGGGATAAAGAGGACCAAGGGAGGGGTGCCTGGGTGGCTCAGTTGGTTAAGTGTCTGACACTTGGTTTTGGCTCAGGTCATGATCTCACAATTTGTGAGTTCAAGCTGAACTGTACTAAAGGCATGGAGCCTGCTTGGGATTCTCTCTCTTTTCTTCTCTTCCTGTCCCTCCCCCTGCTCATGCTCTCTCTTGCTGTCTCTCTCCCTCTCTCTCTCAAAATAAGTAAACTAAAAAAAAAAAAAGGAGTGTCAAGGGAATGATCAACTGTGAGGGTGCTGAGACATCTTTTCTCTGGAGACTGGAAATATTGGTGTCAGGCAGATCTAAGACGTAGGAAGAAATAAACATACTCACTTGGGAGTCAGACATCTCTAATATAGAACCCTAAACCCTAAATCTACCACTTAGTAGCTGAGCAAACTTGAGCAGGTAAATTTCTTTGAATCATAATTCCTTATATATGATTTGAGAAAAATAATAACTTTCAAGGTTGCTGTGGAAATTGAATTGGTAAATGCTTACTCAAGAGGTGTGTATTATTATCATGTGTATACTTGGGAAGGGCTTCACTGAAATTGAGATGTATTTATGAGCTCCCCACGTAAGCACTGAGGCCTAGAATCAGTTCTTCAAGAACTAAGAAATGGTTGAGTCCTCTATCCTGAATGCAACCGCATCTATAAAACAGACACACCTGGTGAACACCTGTGTACGTTTTACTCTTGCAAATCATAATGTAGGATCCTAATAGATGATAGAGGAAAAGCCTGAGTCACAAAGCTCCCAGAGACGAGCTAATTTATCACAGCTGTCCTGAGAATATTTGCTGTGTCCCCATCATACCATGTGCTTTTGGTTTGATAGGAAGAAGAGGCTGAAGCTGGAGGGAACCGTGAGAGGCTGAATTGCATTTTTAATCTTTCTTGTAAAAGTGAAAAATTAAACTGAGACATCCAGGGCTCAAGGTGCTTGGAAAGTTGAGCCCCTCTGGAATATTTCTCCAGAGATTCTAGCTCCCAGCTAAAATTAAAAGGTTCTTGGATTTCTTCTATTAAAAGTGATCATGTATTACTTAGCTAATTGCACTCTATAATCTGTCCTTTCTCTGTATTTCTACTGGCCTTAATGCACTCCCCAATGTATTTATATGCTCTGGCTTATGTTTCTTTGTTTCATGTAAATGTATCTTTTTTAGCATCTACTTGTGTTCCTTGATGACAATGGGACAAGGCCTTCAGTTATTTCGTGTTGTTTTCTCCCTCAGTGCTTCGTATGGTGCAAGGTACCTGATCGCTGCGTAGTTACTATAAGCAGTTGACTCACCTGTATTGTATAGGACAGCCATTCTGGGTCTAGGTGTACTCAAGGCAGTGAATGTATTAGATCATGTACAACACTCAGAGATCATTAAGATCTTGGCAAGCAAGAGGGGTGGCACAAAAATTCGTGAATATCGCTCTTAAAGGGCATGTGCAACTGGGACTACCACAGTCCCTGAAAGACTGGTGTAGGAATAATAACTCCACCATCGACTCTTATGTAGCTCTTTGCAATTTGGAACTTAGTTAATAATACACTACTCATTTTAGTGTCCCTAAACCTTAAACACTGGTCAAGGCAGAGCCCTTTTCTCAAATGAGAAAATGGGACTGCCCAGAGATAAAGGACTTTGTGTTTACGAAATTGGTAAGTGGCAGAGCTGTTGTTGAAAATGAGACTTGCTGGATCCAAATGCAGTATACTTCCCATTCCTCTACACTAACATAGTCGACTAGTTTTCTACATAATAAAACTTTCTGGGCCAAGAGGGATCTGCAGATGTGTTCCACTAAACAAGAGATGTGGAGAAATGCGGAGATCATCTTAATTCAAAGTAGGATGCATCACAAATTCATTCGTCTCAAGCAGTTTCCTTCACCTGAAGCTTACCTGGGCACAGTTTTAATAGTCCCCTTCCAGAATCTGGGAAAAGAAACTGAATCTGGAAAAAGAAACACAGTCTGTCAAGGAGACAAGAATACTTCCTCTTCAGTGAAAAGAAAGGGTTAAAATTTGATCCTTTAAAAGTTTAAGGTAGACAAGAGTCCTGAATTATCCAGACACCAAAGAGTAGGCAAAAAGGCTGTGTAGCTTATAGGGAAAAAAGGGAAGGGGTGTGTGTCTGGGGGAAGGATTAGGGAGGGGAGAATAGGACTATTTCCTTCTAACAGGCTTTCTGTTAAAAAACAAAAGAAAGAAAGAAAGAGAAAGAGAAATAAACATTTGTTCCTGTGATTAAGCCCTCATTTGTGTTTAAAACATAAGTGAAGTAGGGACAGTTCAAGGCACAGAGGCGCGTGTTCTGATTTGGTTGTTTACCATCAATCAGACCGTTGCTTGGCAGACACTGGATGGTTATGAGCCTGAACAAGCTGAAAAGGGGCAGGAAAAGAAGTGGAGGCAGCATTCTTCCTATTTAAAGCTGCATCGCTTGAAAAAAGTTTCTCAGACTGTGCTGGAGCTGGTGCTGAAAAAGGGGGTTTGCAAAGGCTGCCCTGGGGCTGGTGCTAAAAGAGCCCGCAGCTGACTTCATGGTGCTACAATAACCTTAGAATCTACTTTTCACTCCCAGGAGGACCCACATGTCTAATATTTAGACATGATGGCAAACTGGGTGGAAGCAAGACCTCTCCTCATTCTTACTGTTTTATTAGGGCAGTTTGTCTCAATAAAAGCCCAGGAAGAAGGCGAGGATGGTGAGTTTGCTGTTTGCTTTGCTTGTGGTGTTTACTGCACGGTTTGGGAAATAGGTGGAATGTTAAGCCTCGGGAAGGAAGAGCGTGAAGAGGAAGTTCTGGTTTGAAGTTGAGAAGGGGGCTGACAGATTTGCACCTGGGAAACGGCTCTCTCTCGGAAGACAATCAGGATATTTGTAAATACGGAGCTTCTCCATCTGCTGTTGGGCTGCATGTTTCTGGGAAACCCTAGGAGAAGTCCTTTTGCCTGAATGTGGACAGTGGGAACTTTAAAAGAAATGGAGAGTGCTTAAAACGGAGCACTAAAGGCACTTTTAGCCTGAGGAGTTCTGTTCTGTGGGCTGGAGTTTTCAGAGCAAGGAAAAGTCGCAGCAGGAGCTGGGTAGGGTGGAGTCTTTTTTTGTACGGAACTTCAGCTGCTTCATACAATTCTTTGTTTAGAAAAACCTCTGCAGCCACTCTGATAACTGATTTTTCTTTGTCTTTGGCTCCTTATTCTTTTCTCTTTACAGGCTTTTACTTCTTTCCCATTTTCATTTGTGATCTTAAACCACTTTTGCTTACTGAGAGACAGTCTCGTTTACTTGTCCGTGACAGAGGCTGATAGAAGCCAGATTTCTTAAACAGTGGTATTTTCCCACCCTACTGACTTGATTATCAGGACAGTGGTGGCTCCCTGCTGGATGGCGGAAGGCTGCAAATCGGCATGCCTTATATATAATGTATTTATCATGGAGTATTTGCATGGGCATTATCCTTTAGACACAAGTTTCATTTCTTTTTTCTGGTTTAAGGCAAATCTTGCCTGGTTACCGATTTTTTTTTTCCTATGCAATTTGCTCATGGTTAGAGTTGGGTGGCATGGTATGGTTAAGCAAAAACGCATGGCTGCTATAGAATATAAGAAAACATTTAAATTGGTTCCACTGGTTATTAAATCCTTATTCTCCAGACATGTTTTTTTTCATAATAGACCATGTACATTTTCATAACTATTTAACATCAAACTCAAGCTTTTAAAACTTAACACATTGAAACTTTTCTGTTATTGTCTTTTATATATATTTTGAGTGTATATATATATATACAGATATATGCATATGTGTGTGTACATTTTTTAATACCTGCTTCTGTGTATTTTTGCTATGAAGATGTTCATAAAATTAATCTACAGGCCACAAGGTCTAAAAATCATTTAAAGAGTGAAAATAAGAATGTGAGATGAATACCCAACAATCTGTCCAGAGTCCCATAGAGGGGGCACTTTCTAAAATCTTGTAACTTTTTACGTTACTTTTTATGTTTTAAAAAACGAGGCAATTCATAAAAGGTAAAACTGTTGAGTTTCTTTGAAATGGTGTGAAAAACATTAGTTGTTTGGAGGGGAGGCGAAAATAATTGAATAGGTACTAGGAGTCAGGAAAGGGGAGGAAAAAATATGGAAAAATTACAATAGAAATAGCAAATTTAATTATAAAAGGAACAGTTCACTCCCCTCCCCCACCAAAACAATCAACAACTTTAGTTTAAAACTTAATTAACACAATTTTCCATGTCAATATACTTTAAAATAAACAACTTACTTTTATAAAGTGTGGAAATAATTGATCATATGAATAAACGAAAAGAGTGTTTCATAAGGTATATGGAATAGGCATATGTTAAAAGACTTTCCCAAATAATTGTAATTACTCTGTAGGTGTTATTGAAAAATAAGGAGAGTTTAATGTTTTCTAATATTAATTTACCTAAATTTTAGAAATTTTATATTTGGTGCAAAACAGTCTCCATCTCCATACCAACCCCTCTTCCCCCTATATAACCAAACAGCACAGCAATCGGAATCCCAAACATCAGATTTTACAGAAAAAGTATAATTCCGTACATACACATGGTAAAACTTAAATTCCTCTGTTTTATTACTCAACCCAGGAGAAAATATGTGATAAAAATTCAATAGCAATAGAAAGTTGTATGGCCCAAATTAAAGGTAATATACACAAGAATTCCAGAATCTAGTATATTCAGAATTTTGTAACTTGTATTGTACTTACTTACTGTTCATATTTTGGTTTCAGTTATATTGAATGGATACTTGGCAATACTTTATTCCCCCTGTTCAGGCTTGACACAAGCTTAATAAAAGTGTCAGAATTTTGAAACTCCATGTGATTTTAAGTTTGGGGAAGAGTAAGTTCAAGTAAATGCTTTAAACTAAAGAAAAGCTAAGGTTCACAGGCAAAACAAGTATATTTTTCAAATTTTGGCTATAACTAAGTGATATAATGTGGTAGTGATTTTGTGTAAAAATATGTCCCCTTTGAAATGTAGACACGTGTTATCACAGGTAACTACATGTTTACAAGCTTGTATAGTTTTCTTTTCAAGACTTCAAGGTATATTTTTTATCTGTTTGACTATGTTTATTTACCAGAAATGTCAACATAAGCACAGTGTCTGCCTGATAGAAATACTTATGAATGATGAGATAAGAGTAAATAAATAAAGTTTTGGGACATATAGGCCCAGATAATTACTACCTATCAAAAATATAAGAACTGAATTAATTTTTCACATTCCTAAGAACTGAAGGGAAGTTGGGCTAACTTTAGTTGACACTATTCAGTAACAAGAAGCAGAGTTAAGAAGACAAAACCAGCTTTTCATGATTTTTGGGGTATATGTGTTTGTGATGGTGGTGGTGGGATGCTTTAAAAGGTTCCCCATTTGTTTTTTCTAGGAGAAAATACTATGAATTTATAGTAATTTTTATACTCCTAAACAAAGGTCTAACACCTATTGAGTTATGCACATTTTTGTTATTAGAAATGGACAGACTTAATCTGAGAATATAATCTTTGATATGAATCGTTGATTTCAACAACAGAGAAAGAATGGGGAGAAGGAAAGGTGCAGCATTGTACCATTTATTTCCAGAGACCAGGTAGGTGACATAAACAAGTGAAGCAAGTGAGTGTTTGTATCAACGGGGGATGATGGACCTGTGGAGAACTGAAGATGCGTATGCCCACTTTAAGGCATTCAAAACCAGTGTTTTCCAGAAAGCATGGCATAAGCCAAATACAATATCTCTGAGTGCCAAGTCTGGCTCATGGACCATAAATTTGCAACCCTCTTGTTGCAACCCTACACTGATATCCTGGACCCAAGCCAGCTTCTGATTACTAAGAGATGAAGGGCTCAGAGTCCTTTTTATATCATGGTTTCTTCCATTTTTATGTCACATCTACCATTTATCTCATTATTATAATACAAACTTGAAGACACAAGTGCTCATTACTTAGTACTACTTGGCCCAGATCGTTTTAAATGGTACTTAGTACATTACTAAGTAGTACTTGGATTGGATCATTTTATAGGAAGTAGAGAATATGAATACATAGCTTAAGATACTTGAAAACTCATAAATTGTTTTAAACTCATTACTATTGAAATAGATACTTTGGATTATGTAGGACATACAGCCTTTTCTTTCATAGTGGATGTTTTAATCTAGATTCAGCTGCATATACCAGAATGCAATTGTTTAAATTTTTTTTTAAAGTGCTTTTTTTTTTTTTTAATAAAAGAAAGTTTTAGTTAGGTAGTGAAAGGCTGGTATATTAGCTCTACAAAGTCATCAAAGACTCCATCTCTTTCTAGTTCTCTACTCTCATATTCCTGGGGTATAATCCTTGATGTTATGGTCTTAGATGGCTGCTGAATTTCCAGCCGTTACATTTACTTTCCAGGCATCTGGATAGAGGATGAGAGACGAAGGCTGTGATTCTCTCTTTATTCATGGAGACTATTAAGTCTTCATCCCATTTCAACTTACTTGTGGCCAGAATTCGGTCATATGGTCACACAAAGCTACAAGGGTGGCTGGGAAATGCAGTCTTTTAGGTGAGTAGCACTAGCAGTGTACTCTACTGAATAGAATTATGTTATGAAAGAAATAAAAGAGAGAATAGCTGTTAGGAGGCAAATATAGTCCCAACTGCAATGAGTGTAACTGTCACCCACTTTCATTGGAATAGATCTAGTTTCACTGGGCAGGATATAGTTGTGTGACCAGATGTACCCTTGTTATTGGTCACTTCCAAGTAGTCCATGAAGCCAAGAACATTGGATGGCACTTAAATTAGACTGCAGCTTTTTGCTTTCTAATTCTTTTAAAATACATTTAGAAGTACCTATAACTTTTATCCAAACTAAAGTGAGGCTTTATTTTGAAGACTATATCTCTCTCTATAGATGTAGACTGGTAGATTGATAGATACAGATAATTTTTTTTTTTTTAATTTTTTTTTCAATGTTTATTTATTTTTGGGACAGAGAGAGACAGAGCATGAACGGGGGAGGGGCAGAGAGAGAGGGAGACACAGAATCGGAAACAGGCTCCAGGCTCTGAGCCATCAGCCCAGAGCCCGACGCGGGGCTCGAACTCATGGACCGCGAGATCGTGACCTGGCTGAAGTCGGACGCTTAACCGACTGCGCCACCCAGGCGCCCCGATACAGATAATTTTTTATATATCGACAGAACAACATGTGCTTTGACCATGACTCTTTAGGTTAGTGGGTAAGCAATCCACAGATCCACGTTGACCTGGCTGAATAATCATCTGAAGAGCTTGTTACTCATATAGATTCTAGGCTTCCCTCTTTTCCAGATATCTTGATGTAGATGGTTTGGATGGGATTTGGGAAGCTCTCTAGGTGATTCTGATTCCTGTTGGTTAACCACTATACTGCATCTCTGCCTAACATCCTTTTGATATTGATGTGGACCAGTTGGCTTCTTGTTCCAAGACTACACAACTGTGGTGTGGAAATAACTTGCTATTCTACTTATTCCTTTCACTTACAAAGTTGCCTAATTAAAGTTTGAAGAGAAACTGTGGCAAATTCACCATCATTTCTGGAAAAATAACTCAATGCCCAAATCTTCTTCATGGCAGTTAGGTAAATCATTCTACTATGCAATGAGTACATCTTATTAAAATATATTTCCAGGTGGTTATATAATTTACATTTTCTCTCTTGCTTCCTGTCTTCACATTTTTAGCACACTTTTTCATCACAGGTCTAAAATTCATTGTATTGGTCAGTCTAGAAATGCACATAATGCTGACTGTGAGGTAAAAACACAAAGAGAAATCTTTGTTTTGAGTAGCTGGGACTTACAAGTTTGGAATAATGTTAATCTATGGCCACAGAAAAAAATCTTTTTTAAACAATGTTCTCCTACTTGAAGGACAATCCATACATCATCAGTGGCCTTTTATCACATTCATAAAATGTTTAAAAATCAGTCATTTTTTGACCTACTATGTTTTGTTTTGAATCATAACATTCAAAAATTTAGATTTACATATGAAAGATGTAGTAATGATAGAGGAAAAGACTAAAATTATTAGTTATTAATAGATTTTATTATATAAATTTGGGCAAGTTGTACAAGTTTGTATAAAACAATGGAGTTGGGAAGATATTGACAATTCAGTTTTCCTCCTAATTTCTTTCCATGTAAGTTTTACATGTAAATTTCCTTTAAGACTGTTGAGCTGTTATAATCAATATTTTTAAAACAATATTTTTAATCTACTCTTGCATTTGCTTGATGAGAGGAGCAGACTGTCTTATGGAATATTTTGCCTTAAAATTGTGGCCACATTGGCAGCTTTGATGTTTTTATTATATTTTATTGATATTCAAAACTAAGCCCTTCCAAAGAAATCAAGTTGTTTTCATCTTATACATAATATATTCTCTAAGGAACAGTGTATAAGATAAATCACAATAATGCAAGATTTTGCTTATCCCCATGTTGCCTTCTACGGAGAAGGTAGTGATATTAACAATATTAATAAATTAAGATTAATGAATTAATGGAAACTTGTCCCTATAGCTCTATGGTATAATGTTCAAACTCAAAAATGTTTGCATCCTTTTTTTTTTTTTTTAAGTTTCTCCTGGGAAGGAGAAAAGACAGGCTCACAGTTCTCTCTCTCTCTCTCTCTCTCTCTCTCTCTCTCTCTCTCTCTCTTTTCTTTTTTCTTTTTTTTCTTTTTTGGGTGTCTGCTCAATCAGAGTTATAAACCCAGTTTCAAGAGGCAACAAATATATTTTCAGTGGAAATGTTGCTTGCAACATAAGCATGATAGACTTATTGCAGTCTGCATACTGTAGTAAGGAAAGGAAGCCCAGTCCAACAATCACTGGGAAAACACATGGGTTCTGGTCCATCTCTGTTATTTAGCTGTTTTGCAACCTGCAGAGAGTCCTTTAGTCTCACCAAGCCTTTGAGTCCTCATCTAAAATCAGGGATGATGTACACACCCCTGTCAATCTGATGGGACTCCTAGGCAGATCATTTGGGAAAATTACCTGAAGGTAATTTTAGAGCACTTAAATGAGACACAGAGAGTGACATTACAATCTGATTTCAGTCATCACTGATACAAACCTTAGTGGTATATTTTTTACTTTACCTAATCTTTGAATTTATTTTGAGAAAACTTCTGGATTTGTTCCTCTTCTGTACTTTCTTTATTCTCCATTTCCCAGAGGAACTTGCTCCATCAATCATATTCTCTTTTCTATAACTACAACCACTCTCTTTCTTTGGTGCTTTTCCCGCTATCTTATAAACAATCTCAGCTCTCTCCCAGAGCCCCTGTGTGGCTCCCACCCTTTCTTAATTCTTACCCTGCCTGCTTTAAAAGAGTAATATAGTTTTCTGTCTCTCCTTCCATGCCCTCACTCATCCCTATGCACTCTGACTTTTGCCTCCTCCCTGCCCCATTCCAGTTAAGCTAGTGGAGTAAGATGAAGACAAAAATGGCGATGTTTCCAGTGGGCTCCTTTTACCTGTCTTATCAGGCCTTTCACCTTTATTTGATACAATTAACCACTCCAGCTTTCCTGAAAGACTACTCTCTGAAAGTTCTTCCTCTAGCTACCTTACCTTTTCTTCTCAGCATGGGCTCCTTCTCTCCTTTTTTCCCTTAGCACTTTGTTTTCTCAGAGGATTTAGTTCACTGGTCTTCCCTGTAAATTCTCTTCCTAGATCCATCTAGGAATCAATCACTCTCAGGGTTTTGCTTAACAACTAACTGCTGATAATTCTCAAATCTCTTTCCAATCCTGAACTTCTACATGAACTTCAGAATTCTCCACTGATGGGCCATAACCACTTCAAGTTCCAAAACTCAACTCATTATCTTTCCCCTAAGACAAGATCATTTTTCCTGTGTATTCCTTATATCAGTTAATGGCAACATCATCTTACCTGGTCACTCCAGCAAAATTCCAATCAATTACTAAATTCTTCCGTTTTATCCACTAAATATTTCCTCAGTATAACTCTTCTCCCTGCCTTCTCCAAACACCTCAGTTCAGGCCTACATTATATCCCTGGATAATTGCAGTAGCATTTAAATTCCCTGCCTTGCCTCCTGTGTGGCCACTTCCCACTTGCATGTGTATAGACTTCTTCTGTTGCCACTGTGATATAAAAATCTAAATCAAAAAACCTAAAATCTGATCACATCATTACCTTCCCTATAACCTTCCATTGACTCCAATAATTTGGAGAAAGAATAGTGTTCAAGCTCCTAAGCATGGCACACAAGACCTTCTAAGATCTGGCCTGTTTCTAGAATGTGAGTCAGATCAGCTGTAACTCCATGTCTCAAAATAAGAAATTGCTTGTAGTTTTGACCTCCCACTGCACATACACACATGCACTTTTCCTTTTTTACCTCTGCTTTTCAGATTCCACTCCATGTTATGAATTCATTTTATGTATTAGGTACATGATAGTTATTCCATTCATATCCCAGTTGAATATTAATTTTTAAAATCTAAAAAAAATTTCCCACCATTTATTTATTTTATTTTACTTTATTTTATTTTTGAGAGAGAAAGAGAGAGAGAGAGACAGAGCACGAGCAGGGGAAGGGGCAGGGAGAGAGGGACACATAGGATCCAAAGCAGGCTTCAGGCTCTACACTGTCAGCATAGAGCCTGATGTGGGGCTCGAAGTCACCAACTGTGAGATTATCACCTGAGCCAAAGTCGGTGCTGAAGCCACTGAGCCATCCAGGTGCCCTTCTTTTTTTTTTTTTTCCCCTGCCATTTATTCAAGTATCAGTGCACTTATTTCAAACTCAGGTTTTGCAAATTTGCATGTTCTTGAGCAATTTTTTTTTATTTCTCTCTCTTATTTTCTTTATGTATACAATTAGAATGATAATATTTACCTCAAATAATTATTATGAACACTATCCCACATATAAACCACCTATATAGTATGGCTCCTAGCAAATAGCAGGAGCTCATTAAATGATAGTTGATATTATTATTCCATTACTACTTAATAACATAGAAATAATAATAAATGCTTATTGGGTGATTATGACGATGAAACTGTTAGTATGGAAAAATAAACAACTTTTGTTCTCAAAGAGATGAACGTCTAGTGTAAAACTTAAAATGCAAATTTTACCTACCATTGTATTATGGTCATTTTGATAATACATCGATGTATTTACCTGATTTCTAATTGGGCTATATTTTAAACCTATTTAAAATTTTTATTCTTCAAACAGTAGAGTTTTACTGTATTGGCTCCTTATATAGGTTTACTATGGGAAAAAACAAAAGAAACAAAAACATCTTTCCACTGGAGACTGGAGACTGTCTCATGGCCATGTGGTCTGAAGCATCACCCCCCACTTCCTGTTTCACACCCCCCCCCCACACACATTTCATTCTGTGCAATGGTTTCCAGTGTGTGAGCAAGCCAAGCACGATTCATTCCATGCCCCAGTGCAACCTCATGCCTGTCTACCAGCTATGTCTATTTCAGAGTTTATTCTCTGAAAATATGATAGTCATAAAAATATTAAAAATTGGAAGCTTATTTTCCGAACTGCATTGCTCTGGGTTGCATTTGGAATGAGAGGAATTGCTTCACTGCACAGGGATTTACAAGGCAGCTCCCGGGACTATTTGGATACAGAAGTGGGGTGACCCATCTTTTCCCAGACTTCACAGCAAGTCTCTTCATTTTCCAAAGGTTGCTGGTTTCTTCACTCCTACTCCCGGGAGATTTTTGTGAAGTTTACTCCAGAAAGCAGAAACTGTGTAGGAAGTAAGCACATTATTCACACTCATGCTTTCCCTACTTTGCTGCACTTTTCATTCTTCCCAGTTTTTCACACTTTAATAAAATGATAGTTTTGACTTAGAGGGAGGCACGCTTATGGAATTTTACCAGATAATTTGTAGCTATGAATTTCTTTAACTAAATCTTTATTATCCAGTATGGTTGTTCTGTGGCCATCAGCTTTAGATTTTTTTTTTTCATTATGGAATTCTAAAAATATGGATGGTTTCCATAGCAAATAAATTCATTTATAGAGCTTTAATCTTTTTATTTATCTTAAATAGTAGTTGTATGCTTATTACTTGCTCCTGAGGTAGAGGAACCTATCCGATTCATTTATGCTAGTTTGAAATTATTTTTTTAATGTTTATCTATTTTTGAAAGAGAGACAGAACATGAGTGGGGGAGGGGCAGAGAGAGAGGGAGACACAGAATCTGAAGCAGGCTTCAGGCTCTGAGGTGTCAGCACAGAGCCCGATGCGGGGCTCGAACTCAAGAACCACTAGATCATGAGCCAAAGTCAGACGCTTAACCGACTAAGTCACCCAGATGCCCCTAGTTTGAAATTACTTTTAAGACATTTCTGTCTCATTCTTTGCAGAGCTTTATATTGAAGAAATGATTAAGTTACAGTTTAATTCAGAACACCATGTTTTTCATGTTAGTGCTAATTTTTGAACTAGAATTTCTGGTAGGATGGGCTGGTGGACAGTGAAGTTAATTGATTGTCATAGTAGATGAACTGCAAAAAACCTGCCTAGTTTTCAGGTCTTTGGCTATAAACACTAAATCTCTGAAGCTTTATAAACAAGCCTTATACTTTATTTTGAGAAGGCAGAAGGGTACTGGTCATTCCAAGGTAAATGAGTGATTCTGATATAAGAACTTTCTTTTACACAAGTTTATACTGGTAAAAAAAAATAACCTTGGGCCCTTGAAGGAGGAACAACTGAACACTTCATCAGAGTTCTTGTGTTCAGACCTTCAGGTGCTGTAAGTGTTATCTCTTTCTGAGTATTCATACAAAATGTCACTTCTTTCTCCAACCATTTCCCATATCCCCTCAAGTCGTGGTGTCCACTGATGAGATTAGGCAAGGGTTTGTGCTTTTATTTTTCTCCCTCAAGCATCGTAAAACTGAACTGGATTTTGCTGAGAAACAACTAATAAATTCCCGAACAAATGGAATTCTCATTAGCCTGGGAAGAATTCAGTCTTCTTGCAACCTGCTTATTTTATTTTTTTAAAAAGTGGGGTAATTCCTTTATGTAGAGAAAGAGACAAAACTGAAACAGAATTAGTGCTGTAGAGATTAATCAGTGAATGCATTTGAAGTTCCATTGGCAAGGCTTGTGATGGTTTGGTACACAGAGGATGATAAAATATTGATAATTAAACTTGTACTTTTAAATGTTATTTTGGCATTTGCAGCATATAGATAAGTATGTTCCATAAACTTGCCAAAGGAACACTTACCTGAGCTACCTTGTCTTCTTTCCACATCTGTTCTATGGAGGCAATGTTGCAAAGTCCTAGAGGAAAGAGCAGGTTCAGTTCTAGAAAAACAACTTGGAAATAGATGACTTTTATTTTATTTTGCTTTGTTTTGTTTTAGGAAAATACGCTCTCAGCCTCCTTTCTGTTTGAAGGGAAAGCATTCAGAATTCTGCATGAAAATCAGGGTCTCACTGCAACTCCACCTGGATGTCACCTTCCCAAATTTTGCCTTAAATTACAGACTTTTCCTTGGAGCCTGTTCTCCTATCAGAACTTACTGTTTGTTGTCCTTTACTTTCCTACTCCATAGGAAACTAATATATAACACATGCTCCCCTAGTTACTATTCTAATGCATAGTGTTAGTAATATTACTCCCTTATAATGAGAGCCAATTATATGGTAATTTGCCTTTTGCAACCTTTTTTTTCACTATTCTCTGGCCATCAGAATCAGTGGACATCATGGCTGTGGATGAAAACTCCAGTATCATCAGATGGACTCTGAGACTCACGCTTTAGGTGGATGAAACATGGCTGTCCTGGACATTCTGTACTTGCCCATGGAAGGTTCCACAATGAAGACATTAAAATCACTTCAGATCCATTCTAATAGAAACTAAAAGTTGCCTTAGTATAATCAAAGTGGAAATTTGCCCACCAGATTCCCATTGTTTCTGAAGAGGAACTTTGAGTTTCTTCAGGATAGAACCCTATGATAGTGCATCCTATGGAAGGCATAAAAGCATGGAAGGATGGGTTCTCTGTGGTTATGTAAGGGTGCCAATTAACTTCATTGTAATGCACTGAAGTGTCAGGCACCAAGCTAACATGAGACTTCATGATTGTATCATGTCTTGTGAGATTTATTTAGAATTTTAAAGAGGTTGGGGAAGTTTGCGATATCTCTTAATTTCTGTTCTTTAATTCCTCTATTTTTTTACTGTATGTTCCTCAAATGTAGCCATTTTAGAATAAAATAAATAAACACTACCACAATACTATATCTATTTTTTTTTAGCCAATAGCATATATACTATCAAACAAGCCTATGGACAAAAAGGAATAGGTCATTGTTTCATAGTGAGATTTTTTTTGATTCTGTGAAATTCCCTCAATTCCCACGTATTGCCATTTTTCAATACTTAGGGTTTTTAACAGTTAACAATTTCTATGCTTCGAATTTCTCCTTTTCCACTCACTTTCAATAAGCAGTTAGTAGGGCATGGGTCTTTGGAGTCTGACATTTGAGTCCTGACTTTGCCTGGTAACCTTGCGAACTTTAGCAGGTTGCTCATCTTTGAGATTCAGTTTTTTCATTTGCATATTGAAGAATTGAGTTAAAATTCATGGCACTTTATAGGCACTGAAGAAAAACAGATATTATTAATACTTTGGATAGATTCCCTGATTAGGCCATTGCAGACTGCTTTCTCCATAACTGAAATAATTTCCATCAATCTGTTCCCAGTTACTAGGTTTGATAGGAAAAAGGTTGGGGGGTGCAGGGGCAGAAGAGGTGGTTAGGAGGGAGAGGTATAACTGGGAGGCTTGCAAGGGCAATAAAGAATTTTTATTTATCTCGTGTTTTTCCCTTGAGACAGGACTGTGCCCAACTCTTGATTATTCACAAAGCAAGTTAGGAAAAGCAAAGCAGCAAAAACCCTGAAAGTTATACTTTGGTATCAGGATGCATTTCACAAACTTGGCAGTATACATACTCATTTAATTTTATTCTTTTTTTTCTAATATAATGATTTTGGCAACTGTTTGCAGATTTGGTTCAGGTAGAGTTGTTCAAGAAAAGTGAAACTATCCTTAATATATAACAATTCTGTTTACTTTCCTCAAATTTTACTGATGTCAAGGCATACTTATTTGAACCCTGGGCAATGTTTTTGTGAGGGAAAGCAGGCGCCTCCACCTGGGTGGCCACTGAAGGGTAAGGAAGGCGCTGTGTGTGTGTCACTCAGCTTCTACTAACTCAACATGGCAGTGGGACCTAGAGAGCTCTAGCCCTGAGCTGGTGACTGGAATAAAATCCTGACTCTTTGCTTATAAATTTCTTATAAATACAACGTTTGGAGCCTTAATTTCCTCATTTATAAAGCAGGAATAATATTTTTGATTTTATCACTTCTCAGGTTCAAAATAAAGAATTCATAGTATGTGCGGAAATTCTATGGTTAGCTAGAAAGGCCAATATAAGGGTAGTGTTATTATCTTAGCATGCCTTTGCTGTGATGAACAGTTAGCTGAATGCAGACTAAATGTTTTCTTTTAAGCAAATGATCATGTTAATGCTCCAAAGGAATATAAGACTCTCCATAGAAATGAAAGAAAGCAAAGTTAGTGTTTTTTCTTTTTTAAATCTCAAATTGAGGAAAGTGAAATACCTGCTTATATAACTATCCAGGAACCTCCCAAAGCCCCAGAATAGGAGAAAATAAGAACAGAGGCTTTGATGTGAGGGTAAACAGATCAGATGGAAAAAAAACCCCACCATGATTCTTGTAATATAATTGGACTGTAGTCTCTCTACAAGCAAAAATGTAGCTTCCTGGCAGAAAGCTGAATCCACTATTATCATTACTTTTCCCCTATTCATCTCTCATCAGGAAGCCTGTCTCAAAATCAAAGTTAAGCTCTAAGGGCCTGTTTGTAGCATGGTATCTCTTTTCCCTAGGTCAGAAGGTGACTTTGAACTAAAAGTTTAAACTGGTGACAAATATCCACAACAATCTGAGCCAAGTGTTTAGACAAAGGTTCCATCAGCCCTCAGGCCTGTCTACTTTCTGGTATATTTTAAGACTCTCTACTTGTACAGAGAGAAACATGCAGTTAAAGAGATGAGGGCCTCAACTAAATAGACTGTTACTTTCTTTCATGAATAAATTGTTGAAGTAATTTTAAAGAAAAGCTTCTAGATTAAGACTGGAGCAGGACAGGAAATCTCATTCTAATTGCAGCTCTATCATGAACAAACTTGGTGATTTTGTGGAAGTGACCTAAATTCTCTGGGCCTCAGTTTCCTTCTTTGTAAAACCTGTGATATATTACCCAGAGACACTTCCTGCCCTGAAAATCTGTGACTGTAGAAGGTTTACATAAAGTTACTTCATATAGGTCAGATTTGTGCTCTACTGTGAGGACTCTTGTGCATTCTTTTGGTAGATTGAGGTATCACGCATAGTCTCTGTAAACGATGTGTTGCTGTACTTTTAAATTAAGATTTGATAGTTCTTATCCAGGTTTCTAGTTATTCACCTAACTATGGGTTCATCTCAGGAATACAACTTCCAATTTATAACTCTGGAAAATGGTATGCTTTTTAGTGAATGGCTTTACAACAAAGTTTCTAGAGAAGTGTCTAAAAGCAAAGTTTCCAGGCAAAATTTCTAAAAGGAGCTTATGGAAAAAAATTATGGTACTATGGCCTCAAATTGTGTGGGTTTCGTATAATTTTGAGCTTTCCAACGACAGAGAAAATGTGTAAATGAGTCATGCATTGTATTACACCATTACAACCATTAAGACTCCATGTTCTTTAGATATTTTTTTGGTGGAATAGGCGGTCAAAGTTAAGCAGCATCCTATACTCTCAATCTCATAACTGATGGATTTGTCTTTGTAGCGGGAACGTTGTCTACTTTTCCTGACAATTGAACCTACTAAAATGCTATTCTTTCCAGACTTTAAAAACAAGGAAAAAAAGGAGAAGAAGAATTAAGAGGCTATGGGATTTCACCTGAGGAGTAGATCATGGGGTAGTCATGCTTGTTCTTGAGTCCATATTTTAAACTTATTCTGGAGTCCTTATTATTTTTTTGCAATTATGTTTGTTGGGAGATAGGTACATGTTTAGTCTGAATATCTAGAAGATTTGATTTGTCCCATTGATATTTCTCACACACAGGACTTTTGGAACATGCTGCATGTCCTTTTTTTTCAGGGAACACAAGATTATGCTTCTTTTCCCAGTTTCCTTCCTTCAACAACACTGACTGAGTCTTGTAAACATTTATGTCCCCAAGTCCTGCTATAATTTTGCTCCCAGATATCCTAGGGGTAGAAAACAGCCCTTTTAAAAATGTCTCTATAAGAAGTATGTGTCTAATTCAGGTGCATGAAAAATTTAGGTTAAAAATCTGAAAAGATTAAAATACTCACAAATGCTCACCTCCATGTTCAAATCACAGAGGCCAGTGGGAAAGAACTGTCAGGTTCTAGATGAATGTACTCTTCGATAAGTGAGATCCACTTGGTCATCTTATAGCACTTGTCATAATTTACTCTTGGGGGGAATATAAATCCCCCTCAAAGGCCATTATAAGTGTGTTAGTGACATTAGAATTTAATTCAGATGATTCTGAAATTTTTGACTTTTTTTTAAAAAACAAATAATGCTGCTGGTGGTTTTGACTTGCTTTTCTCTACAGAAGAAGATATTCTCACCACACACCGATGAGGCAGTTACTTGCATTCCTTCATTTATTTATTATTCAGTGAACATTTACTGAGTACCTATTGTTTACCAGACACTTTTCCGAATGATGCAGAAACAAATATTTAATCTTTGTCCCCAGGGAGCTAATCATCTAATGGGCACAAGGGAAATAAAGGACAATATCATGTGGTCTGTGCTGAGACATAGACAGAGGATACTAGGGGCACCAGGAAGACACCCCTACTACTCAATACCTCAGAGGTGGATGGCTGGGATGGGAGGTCAGGGAAGAGGGAGGGAACACCGGAGCAGAGTCATTCCCGTGTGTTTCTTCCATTATCTCCTTCATCTGCATTCCATCCTGTTTGTCATACACACAAATCCTTCAAATCCTAATCAGGTCTGATGTGCATTCTCTTAAAAACCTTTTTAAAAAATATTTATTTATTTTTGAGAGACAGAGAGAGACAGAGCATGAGCATGGGAAGGGCGGAGAGAGAGGGAGACACAGAATCCGAAGCAGGCTCTAGGCTCTGAGCTGTCAGCACAGAGCCCGACGCGGGGCTCGAACTCACAAACCTTGAGATCCTGACCTGAGCTGAAGTCGGATGCTTAACCAACTGAGCCACCCAGGTGCCCCATTGAAAACCTTTTTGATTATCCGAGATATCTTTGTTCTTTTTGCCTAAATGACAGTAGTCAGCACTTCCCCTTTCTATGACACCTTTAACATTCGAAAGAAACTTTTCTGTGTTGTCCATTGTTTTAGTTTCATTTATCAATAGATGTTATTGATCTTTAGTTTTATCATCTGCTCCTTGAGAATAAAGATGGGTATTAAGGAGGGCACTTGTTTTGATGAGCAGCAGGTGTTGTATGTAAATATTGAATCACTAAATTGTACACCTGAATCTGATACTACGCTGTGCATTAACTAACTGGAATTTAAATAAAAACTAAAAAAAAAAAAAAAAAAAAAAAGAAGAAGAAGACAATCTCTCAAACCCCAGAAAGTTAAATACATTTTTTATTATTTTTTAAAGTTTTATTTATTTATTTATTTATTTATTTATTGACTCTTAATTAATTAATTAATTTTTCAATATATGAAATTTATTGTCAAATTGGTTTCCATGCAATACCCAGTGCTCATCCCAAAAGATGCCCTCTTCAATACCCATCACCTACCCCCCCCTCCCACCCCCCCATCAACCCTCAGTTTGTTCTCAGTTTTTAAGAGTCTCTTACACTTTGGCTCTCTCCCACTCTAACCTCTTTAAAAGTTAAATACATTTCCAGTACTATGCATATTGTAGATACTCAATAAATATTTGTGATTAATAAGTTAAGCAAAATAGGGGCACCTTGGTGGCTCAGTCGGTTGAGTGTTCAATTCTTGATTTTGGCTCAGGTCATGATCCCAGAGTCGTGGGATCTGGCTCTACACTGAATGTGGAGCCCGCTTAAGATTTTCTCTTTCTTTCTCCCTCCCTTCCCCACTTCCCCTCTCCCCAGCTCACATGCTCTCTCTTTCTCTCTCTAAAAAAAAATTAAAAAAATAATTCAAGCAAAATATATTTTTTGATGGTTCAAAATCAAGTGGCTTCTCTCAGTTAATTATCAGATTGTTTTCTAATTATATTACTCAATCTTGCCTAAGCTGTTATATAAATAGTAAACTTAGGTGGAATCAGCTTTTATGTATAGGTTAGCTATATTTGGTGGCTTTTTGTCTGAAGCCTCATATAAATACATACTTCAAAGCCTACATATTGTGTACAAAATAGAAACAAAAGTTAATTTTATAATTTATCTATTTACAGTGACTTTAGTCAGGCTTTAGGGACACAAAGATGATTTAACACACTAGCTGGTATTTAAGGAACATCCATGATGAGGAGGATCAACATATGAACAAAAAAGTGAAACACAATGTAATAAATTTGGTGAAAAAGAATGGCATAGAGGTATCTACTCTAATATAGCAAGGGTTGGTTTCCTGGAGGAGAGAGACCCCAAACATAAATGATGGATGTGTGCTAACCAGCAGAATGGAGACAAGAGAGAAGCAAGAGGGTGCATCTAGTTGGGGAAAAAAGACATGAACAAATACTAAGAAGTATTAATCAGCATTTCTTTGCAGGAAAACTGCAGAAAACTGCAGCTACTTTCCTGTCTTGGTGCATAGAATGGAAGCCGTAATCATCTCATTCATTATTAGAAATATGATTTTGAGGCGGGGCACCTGGGTGGTTTAATCGGTTAAGCATCTGACTCTTGGTTTCAGCTCAGGTCATGATCTTATGGTTTGTGAGATCGAACCCCTGTGCTGACAGCATGGAGCCTGCTTGGGATTCTCACTTTCTCCCTCTCTCTCTACCCCTTTCCCACTCGTTCTCTCTCTCTCCCTCCCTCTCTCTCAATAAATAAATAAACTTTAAAAAATGTGATTTTTTAGACAATTTATTGATTATTTATAAATTCTGTATTTAATAGTAGTAGAGGTAACAGATAAAGATTATTATTTTTTTCCTTTAGCCATTAAAAAGCTGACTTGTGAAGTGATGAAGAAACATAGAACCATGGTTGAGATAGGAGGTAGAGTCAAGTGAGGATGTTTGTGTTATTTTATTTTCACATGACAGAATGGGATGTTTATAGCCTGAAAGAAAGTGTCCCAGGGACAGAGAGATCTTGAAAATACAGAAAGAAAGGGCAATGATGATTGACCAGGATATAGAAAGGCACAGTTTTGGTGTAAAGGTAGAGAGGTTAGCCTCAAAGAGATGAGGGGATATTACATCTTTGACACTAGATGCAAGGATGCAAAGATACAGATGTAACTTCAGGTGAAAGCAGTCTGTTGGGGGTCGCAGAGGTGGGAGTGGAAGGTTGGGATAGTTCATGCTTGATACATCAACTATTTTTATTGCCTCAATTATTTTATTTTTTAAATATTTATTTTTGAGAAAGAGAGAGACAAAGCATGAGTGGGGGAGGGTCAGAGAGAGAGGGAGACAGAACCTGAAACAGGCTCCAGGCTCTGAGCTGTCAGCACAGAGCCTGACGCAGGGCTTGAACCCACAAACCACAAGATCATGACCTGAGCCCAAGTAGGGCTCTCAAACAACTGAGCCGCCCAGGCGCCCCTATTGCCTACATTATTTCAATGCTTAGTTACTTGAATGCATCAATGTAATTCAATACAAAATTAATTTAATGTAATGTAATTAATTAAATTACATATCTTGGACTGTCCCTCAAGACTATTCTAACTGTTGCTCTGTTTGTGCTAACATGATGAAGATTAAATTATCAGTAAATTATTTGTTTTGAGAACGTTGGTTCAATGTCAGAGAGTTGCTCAAAATGCTTCTGCATGATGATGCATAATGTTTCTTTTCCCAACTGGGTGACGTGCTGTTCTTTTGGGTAGTCAGCTTCAACTTTCTGTCAGTCCCTAACTACCCCTACCTGCCCTCATTGCATGTTACTAGATCCCAATGATAAAAGAGATTCACTTTCTCAGAGGTTAGACTAGGGTTTTCTGTACTGGCCAGTGGTCTATATTCAGTTGACATTTGTTTGTAGAGTTTTCTGCCTCTATAAGTAATATCACACTATAGGTAGGACTGTACAGTTCACAAAGTACATTTACTCATTTGATGCACACATAAAACCCAAGTACCTTCGCTTGCAGATGAGAAAACTGAGACTCACAACAGATAAATAATGCAGTGGATTTTGGACAGGGCTATAGAACTTAGGTTTTCTCACTCCTGATCCATGGCTCTTTCAATTGTATCTTATAGAAAGGAGAAAAGGAAGGGAGTGAGAAAGTTTTAGTCAACAAGACAAGCACCCCACCCTATATGGAAATCATTTTTGTTTAGTGCTGGATTCTTAGAGACCTCAGTGAGACCAAACCTGTGGCAGGCAATGATTAGGGGAAGTATTTTTCGATCTTGAAGAAGTTTAGATTTTTTTTTTTTTAGATTTTATTTTTTTCAGACATGGAAGTTGGGGATTTTCATGGAGACCTATAATGAGGAAATAACCAAGCGACTTTTAATTTACCCAACTAAAAATGTTACTTGAGATGAAATAGGAAACCTTGTAAGCAGGAGTTTGCATAGAGATGAAAACAGATGTAATCACAAGATGTGCTATCGGGTAAGAGCCAAAAATGACTTTTGGAAAGAAAAAAAATATGCAAGTTTAGCACTCACTGAGACACCTCTAATTATTAGGCTTTCTGTCCTGGCTTTATATAGTCCATTTATTATAAAATTAATTTTAAAAAGTCACTGGCCAGATATTATTGTGTGCTCGCTCCCTCAGTGTCTGGATTCTAAGTGCCAGGTCAGACACTAGAAGTAGAAAGAAAAATAAGAAATGGTCTTCTTACTTACAGAGTCCCAATATGGGAGATACAACCAGCTGTAAAACTTTGTAAAGAGAACTGATAGATAGGGAACAGCATGCATGCATATCTGCTTACGCTGGTCTATAAATTAGTTAAAATCTATAAAAACCAGACATCTGCTAGGGGAGCTTGGGTGGCTCAGTCAGTTAAGCATCTGACTTTGGCTCAGGTCTTGATCTAACTGTTTGTGAGTTTGAGCACTACGTTGGGCTCTCCACTCTCAGTGTAGAGCCCGCTTTGGATCTTTTGTCTCTCTCTCTCTCTGCCCCTACCCTGCTCTCTCTCTCTCTGTCAAAATAAAAACAAAGCAGAATTTACACCAAACGTTTTCGGTAGAAGGATCTCCAGTGAAAATGTTTATTTGCTAAGAAAATGTTTTCCTCCTTCTGGGTTGCCTGGGTGGCGTCTGGGTGGTGTCTGGGTGGCGTCTGACTCTTGATTTCAGCTCAGGTCATGATCTCCTGGTTGTGAGATTAACCACCCTCCCCCCCCCCCCCCCCGACACACACACACACTACCCAGTCTGGCTCTGTGCTGACAGTGTGGGATTCTCTCTTTCCCTCTCTCTCTGCCACTCCCCACTCACACTCTCTCAGTCTCTCTCTCAAAATAAATAAATAAACATTAAAAAAGAAAGAATTTGAAAAATAAAGTTACTCATGAGAGATTTAGCAATAAAAACTTGATTTCTCCTTTAAAAAAATGAAAATATTTTCTTCCTTCTGTAGTGACATTTTTTATCATAATATTTTTTCACCATTCCATGAAGGTAGTTACAAATCAGTTAAAAATTTAATCACCTGCAGAAATGTTTTACATTTGTGTAAATGCTGCCCATTGATAATCTATAATAACAAATATTTGACTTATGTGTACTAAGCCATGTACTATAGTGTACTTAATCTATGTATTTAGTAACAAATTCCGAACTAGAAGTGTAAATGCTGCCCATTGATAATTAATCAAACTATAGTAACAAATATTTGATTTCTGTGTACCAAGTCATGTGCTATATGGTGTACTCAACTTATATAGTTAGTTAGTAGTAAATTCAGAACTCGAAGCTGTGGTTCCTAACCTTAGGAAGTTTCTAATGTAGTTTCAAAGTAACCATTTGAAATAATTAAGCTAAGAAATAGGATATATAAGCACTGAACACAAATACATTAATTTTTGAAAATAAGCCTGGAGTAAATTTAGGAAAGGGAAATGTTGGCTAGAGCTTTTATAAAATGAGAGGTTTCAGAGAGGAGGCAGGCAGGAGAATAGGGTGTTGTGAAAGCCAACAGAAAGGTTCTTAGAGTAACTGTAATTGTGTCACAGAGGTCTGAGGGAAGGGTGAAGGAAGAAAGGTAGGGAACCAGGCAGTATGGAGTTCTGATGACCTTTGAGAGAATAGTTGTCCAAGTAGTTAGGAACCAAAACAAAATTTGCAGAGGTTAGACTTCTTATACATTCTAATATATTGATTTCTGAACTAATTTCATATAGTAGTTATTTAAGTCATATATTGAAGTAAAATTCTAATCAGCTAATTTATTTCTTTACCATTTTCTTTCTGTTTTTTAAGTTGATACTTTTTCTAAAGGACTTACTGGATATTATTAATGAAATGAAGTGTCCAATCTGTTGGTGTTCCCATAATGTTAATACTTTTAGTGCTAAGAAATAATTTGTAGTGCCGATGAGGTACTATACAAAAGTAGAGGACTGTGACCAATGGGCTATACTTGAAAATTACATAAAATCCTTCTTGGATTGATGATATTTAATCTATATGTGATAAGAATACTTGTTTTAAACTAACACAAATTTCCATAGATTCGTCAATAAAGTCATTACTATGGAGTAAGTCAATGCACATACCTTCAGTATTACCATGCAGATTCTCAGAGATCCTCCTATTAATTACTGACATGATTACCTAAAAACTGTGGCTTTGTAATTAAAATTCAACAAGCATTTTGTTGGACATGTGTTCAGGTATTGTGCAAGGCTATGGGAATACCACAGTTTGAGACACATTCGTTATTCTCATTGAATTCATAGTCAAGAGAGAGAGGGAAAACCAGTATATAGAATGTGAATATTTTAAAAATTAAGTTGTCACGAACAAACTTTTTTTCTTAGTTAGATAAAGAAATAGTCACATATTATAGTTAATATCAGATGAAAAGTTTATTTCAGTGATTTCATTGATGGTAGAATGGTAAGTTGTTTCTTCAAACCAGGACGTACCAGGGAGAATAGGGCATTTTGACCAAAGTCTTGGCAAAGTTTTATTTCAGACAAGAATACCACAAAACATTTAGTTCACTGAAGAATTAGCCCACATTTTATTTTTGTCATTAAAAGCACATTACATTCCAAATTTTCTGTTACTGGTACATGTGAAATCCACTTTGAAGTAGACAATAGTCTGGGTTGGGGTTCTATGTTGCCTGTTCTGCCCAGTCATTGTTGGCAAAGTGGTACAAGTGTCACTTCTAGTGGGAGAAGATAGCAGAATCCTGTGTGATTATTGTCCAGGATGAATGATAAAATTATATTTCTGTTCTTTTTGGACCTTTTTTCAAATGTCTTTAACATGCTCGAATTAGTCAATGAATATTTTAAATTTTTCTGTACCACTGTTGCGGGCTTTTTTCCTTTTGTTTTGGGTTAAATCTCTAGATGTGTTATTATTTGCATATGCTTTGGTAAACACAGAAGAAACAATTTTTTTTAAGTTACCAAATTAGTACTGCTTTTAATGTGATTTAATAGTTGTTTGTATTTACATCTTTATATACACACATATATATTTATACATATGGGGGAGAGAGAGAGAGATCTGTATCTATTTGTATATAATTTTCATTAAACGGTACAGAATGTTTAACTGCTTGCTTCATTATAGCCTGAGTGCTGAGTGCTGTCCACTGGGGAGATGGATGAAAAATATACAAGGTGGTCAGAGCCATTACATAGTCATATTAACAGTTGCCTCGGCTGAATTTCCATTTTGTTACCAGATGTTATATTTTAGCTACCATGGCAACTAATCCTCAATCATATTTTCACTATTTTATTGCAAATTATTAGAGTAACTTAATAGAGCATATGCTTATTATATTCCCTGGTGTAAATTAATACTGGATTTTGTTCTAGCTGTTTTGGAAGTTTCAGATGATAATGTAATTTTACACTGTCAGTTTAATGGAATCTATTCTTAGATAACAGATTGAAATATTTGGTACAAAAATATAGTTGGGACACATCAATATATATCTTGGGATATACAAAAATTACATTATTTTTTTCTATTCATGCATCAATGTGTGATAACATTCTGCTTATTTAATGCATATGTCTCACTGGGGCAGTCTCTAACAAAGCAAAATAACCAGACTCTTTCAGAATTAATATATGAGGGTGAGGCCATCAATACATCTCAGAAAACTGAGCATATTTGAAAGTTCCAAGTCTTGACAAGTCCTTGTGAAAAGGAAGTATGTTGAAAAGAAGACACAATATGTTGGCTTGTTTCCAGATATAATATATATTATAATTTTATGGTGTTTTTTATTCTTTTAAAGTCCTATGGTCTTCAAAATCCATAGCCAAAAATTGTTTCCCTAAAAAAGGAAAGTTAAAATTCATTTATTTAACAAATATTTATTGAGTGTAATGTGACAGACACATTCCTGAGTTCCAGGGATACAACAGTGAATAGGCTGCTGACCACATGGAACAGGAATTCTCCTGAAGGGTATGGCTGGCAAATAAAAGCCGTCCAAAGATGCCCGAGTTCTAATCCCTGTAACCCATGGATGTGTTACCTCAGACAGCAAGGGATAATTAAGTTTACACATGGCATTGTGGAGACTAATTAGCTGACTTTAAGAGAGAGAGATTAAGCTGTGTTAACTGGGTGGGCCCAATGCAATCAGAAGGAGGCGGAAAAGATGCAGTTGCAAAAGATGTGACGATGAAAGCAGGGGTCAGAGTCAGGAGAGAGATTTGAATATGCTACTCTGCTGGTTATGAAAATTAAGGCTGGGTCCACGTGTCAAGGAATGCAAGGAGCCTCTGGAAGCAGGAAAAGGCAAAGTGAATGGATTCTCTTCTAGGACGTCTAGAGAGAGAGCAGCCGTGAGGACACCTTGATTTTAGCCCATTGTATCTCATTTCAGACTTCTGACCTCTAGAACTGTAAGATAACAAATCTGTGTTGTTTGTCACAACCGCAGTAAGAAACTAATACAACATGAAAGAGGAAGAGGGAATTGGCTGGAAGAACCAGAGAAACAGCAGTGCTAGATGGACTGCCTAATGTCACTGGCTTTGAAGCTGGGATGTGACAAGGAGCCAAGGAATGTAGGCCACCTCTAGAAGCTGACAAAAGCAATGCAATTAATTACCCCACTAAAGCCCACGGGAGGAATGCCAACCCCTTGATTTTAGCCAGTGAGACTCATTTGGGACTTTTAACCTCCAGAACTTTAGATAAAAAATCGGTGTTGTCTTTAAGCCACTAAGTCTGTGATAGTTTGTTAAAAGCAACAATTGAAAATCAAGACAACAGGATAAGACAATATATAAACAAAATATTTCTTTAAAAAATAGATAATTTTTGATAATAATTGGCATAAGGGAGTTAAAACAGAGTAGGGTTCTGGAGTTCTGTGGTCCAGTATAATATACACTAACCACTTGTAGCTATTTAAATTAAATTAAACTAAAATTAATTAAAATCTAAGGGCTATCAGTGTGGCTAGTGACTACTGTATGGGATAGTGTAGATGGTAGAACATTTCCGTCATCACAGAAGGTTCTCTTGGATAGTGCTGTTCTGGAGAGTGGCACTACTTTGCATAAGGCAGATTCAGTTTGTGTGAAGATCTGAATGATAAGAGGGAATTGGGCATGTGAAGGGCCATGGGAGGGGCACTGCAGGTTGAAGGAGCAAAACGCAAAGCCATAAGTGCCTGGTCATTTTGTGGAACTGATTAACCCGGGCAAAAACACAACTCACATCAATGGAAGAAGCGAAAGTAGGAGTCATGAATTATGGTTCACCCAGCAAATGAGGTTCATCTCTAGTAAACTTTAAGTCCTGCTACTAATAAGTCTTGAACTAGAACTTTATCTTGATAGTACATGTTTTTTGTTGTTGCTATATATTCATTTCACTGTTCTTTTGCAGTTTACATTAGTGTACTGACTTTCAATGATCATGTCTTATGTACTAAAAAAGAAAAGAGTTTCTGGGATGGTTGTCTCCTTTAAGGAATCCAGAGAATGTGTGTGTGTGTGTGTGTGTGTGTGTGTGTGTGTGTGTGCGCGCGCGCGCGCGCGCGCGCGCGCGTGCATGTGTGTGCTCACACGTGTGCTTTTTTGAGTGTTTGATCATTTGTTTTAATTTTTTCCTTTTAAACTCTTTTACTTCAGGATGTTATAACACTGATTCATAAAATATGTAATTATTAACGTGATAGAAAGTGCCAGAGTTTGCAGTCAGTGGGTTCCAATACAACCAGGGAATATTGGAAAGCTGTTACTCAAAGGTAATGTGGAATCTCAGGGGGTCTATATGGGAACTACCTTTTAAGGCGAATGCATCTTACCGGTGAAAGTGATGGAAGATGATTTCCAGATGTTGAAATGCTTGTTTTGGCAACTGCTACAGAAAACTGAAGCACGTCTTGCCAGAACAACCAGAAGGGATGTGAAGCACTGATGTAAGAGGGATCAGGCACACAGCAAGCAAAGCAAGCAGAACCCAGAAAGTGTAGATACAGGGAAGATAGTTGAGCCAAGAAAACAAGATCTGGAACTCCAGTTAGTTGCATGTAGTGAAAGCATGTTTGCTTCTGTCGTGGGATCTACACACCTGCTTATCACTGCTATACACTTCACTTACCCCTTCCTCTACCTTCATTATCTTTCATGTAAAAATTGATGTTAATATTTTAATCATGGAAACTCTTCCCAGCTAATTTGTTTGTTAGATATTATGGGGTTTGTAAAGCATGCATGGCTGGAGTTAAACATGTTTGTCTTCAAATCCTGAGTTCATTATTTACTGCCAGGGTGACCTTGACTGAATTGCTTAACCCCTAAACAGTCCAATTTTTTCATCTATAGAAGGGAGGTTATAATTTCATTGCCAAAGTCCTATTGTGAGAATCAAATGAAATAATGTATGTGAGGTACACACATAAATAAATTTCTCCTCCTATCTGCACCCCCCCCCCCCACTGGCAACAAACCTCCAGAATTCACATGTTTTTGTCCAGTTAGGAAAAACATTTTCAGAAGACATCTGAGAATTGAATATAATGTTGGCAGACTCATAGATCAGATATTTTTAGCCAGGTTGGCTTTTTCTAAGCTCTTGTAATAGAATCACATAGGCAGCCAGGTATTCTGTCTACATATCAGGCATTCCTTTGGGATTGTTTCCTAAAAGGTGAAGAAAATAGGAAAATAAACATCCATCCTCATTGGAGTATTTCCTTTTACACACCAGATGTCCATTGTGCTTCTTTTACTCCAATATTTTTTTAACCTGTGTGTTGACTTTAAAAAGTAGACTGTTAATTGTCATCCCAAACTAGTCAACCAGTTCCAAGCAGTTCAAGATAATGAAATTTCCCATCTGCCTCCATATCTTGGTGAGATCTTGGACTTCCATTTCTAAATCATTTTGATTTCTCCCCTTCCCTCTATCACATTCTCTTCACCAGATATTTTCTGAAATAGAGATTTTTTTTCCCAATCTCTATGCTAAACCTGGTCCCAGACCAGAAAAGGCCAGATTCTTCCAAAAGGCCAGCCTCTGCAAGAGTTGGAACCTAAAAACCTAATTCATACTCCAACTATTTTCCCAAGGGGTGGAGTAACGGGAGTCAGGATAACAGGAAGAGATCCTGTGGGGAATTAGCTCATTCCACACCTGGACATCTGGCCGTGTTCCACTGTGAATTTGCTGGGGAAGCTTTGAAGTCTAAATTTTGAATTGAGCTACATTGTGTTTTGATCTGCTTGCCACTTCAAATTAGCACATTAGTTGCCCTGCCCTTTGTCATCCTAATTTCTCTGAAGAAGCATCACAGAGATACAATTCAGAATTTTTGGTATCATGACTTCATCATAGAATGCTGACCTTGCCTATTATTATACTTGGAATTAGAAGTTTTTAGCATAAATCCTAGCTCCTCCATCTACTAGTTGCATGATCTTCTATTTTGAATCATGCACATTGACCTCAGGACCTCACATCTATAAAACATAGAGGATATAAAATACTTGTTCTGACTACTTTATAGTGTATGACGATTGAATGAATCATGTGCGTCAAAGTACATAAAACAAAGTAGATGACTCTCATCTCAGTTCTCTGAAGTTTTGAATTAATATGTCCACGTTGCATTGTAATTACTTGACTCTCTCTCCTTAGTGACTAAAGGGGAGATAATTTTTTTTCTGTGTATTTGTGTCAACCCCAATACCTAGCATATGCTTGGTCCAGGAGAGGTATATGGAACATTCTTATGAGTGGGGTCCCTGATGTCTTGCTGCAACAAATCCACATCTCAGGCTACCTCCTTGTATGTAATTTTGAGCAAGACAGTTAACCTTACTAAGTCTTAATTCCTTCATCTGTAAAATGGGATGAGGGTTACTGCTTACCTAATTCCTTTATCAGAGAACACCTAAAGCATTTAACCCAATTCATGGTATGGATTAAACTTACAAAATTTCTTAGCTTTTGTTTATTTGTTCGCTTGTTTGTTGAGAGAGAGCATTAGCAGGGCAGGGGCAGAGAGGGAGAGAGAGAATCTTAAGCAGGTTCCACACTCAATGTGGAGCCCAACACAGGGCTTGATCTCTTGACTGTGAGATCATGACTTGAGCCAAAATCAAGAGTCAGGGACTTAACCGACTGAGCCACCCAGGCACCCAGGTTTATTTTTATTATAGGTACTCAATACTTAAAAAAAAATGTGACCAATGAGATTTTCTGTAACCTAATACAAATTTTCTTCTATACTAGATGATTATGCTTTTTTTTCTCCTAGAAGTTTGAAAACAGTTTTATGCCTTGAATTATAAGGTTTTATCTTTTTAAGGCTCTTCAGTAAACACTGAATGGCATTGTTTTCTTTTTAATGTAAATACTAGGATCATAGACCCAAGGATACAGTTTTCAGATGAACTTCATAGTTGCATGATGTTTTTTTAAAAAAACAAAATGGCTTTTAAAATAAAAATGGCTTTTACGTCCTTTCTTACTAGGATATAGTTTTACCAAAGCTATTAAGAAGCATGTAAGATGTGTGCAGTCAGTTGAAAAACTCAGTTATAGCAGAGCTTTGAAAATAATAATAGGGAATAAAACTTGAGAAGGTACTCTAGTGGTTTTGAAGTTAAGAATGTATGAAAAAGGGACACCCGGGTGGCTCAGTCGGTTAAGTGTCCGACTCTTGGTTTTGGCTTGGGTCATGATCTCAGGGTTGGTGGGTTCGAGCCCTGAATTGGGGCTCTGTGCTGATAGTGTGGAGCCTGCTTGGAATTCTCTCTCTCTCTCTCTCTCTCTCTCTCTCTCTCTGCCCCTCCCCTGGCTTCAGCACTCTCTCTCTGTGTCTGTCTTTTTCTCTTTCTCAAAATGGATAAATAAACTTAAAAAAAAAGAATGTAAGAAAAAGTTATAGAGGAATATATGCTTTTATGGTCTTTTAATTTAATTAAAACACACTTTGATTTTAAGGTTTTAATTTAAATACATGTTGGCAATCCATTGCGGAAGGAGAGTAAGCTAAGTGATATGGCATTTTATAAAAGCAATGGCTATATGTCAGGTTTTTATTTAATTTGCAGGTTATCTAGACCATCACTTCTCTTTAAGCATTTTACATGCATTCATGTCTTTAGTCATGGATATAATAGAAAATAAGACAGTCAAAACACAATTATTTTCATTATTGCTTTTCTTGAGAGGATCTGTTATCTAGATTATAAGTGTCTTCAGTCTCAAGATTGCTTCATTTGTCATTATGCCTTTATTATATATAAACATAAAATAATTTTGGGACTGACTACAATACCATTTTCCATAGAGTTCATTTTAGTTTAAAGAAAGTATGTTTTGGAAGTATGTCCAGGGAAGAATATGATAATTCTTTTGTAATTCAAAGGGTGAAGTGATTGAGTTCATATTAGAGAAGATAAGAAGGGAAGATAACAAGGTAGGGTCCCTGTTAGTGTGTCTTATAAAATATTTGAAGGGATCTTCTGTGTAGAAATGAATTAGATTTATTTCTTATAACTCTAACAGACCAAGGTAGCTCCGTGTAGTAGAAAGTGTAGGTAGGTCAATTTTGGCTGCCATGTAGTGCATACAATGTCGATTAAATTACATTAAAGAGGACTCTGCTCAGTATTTATATATAGAAACCCTCTCTAAAATGACATGTGGAATTCCCTAGGAAGATCTTGGTAATGAGTTGACTTAACTAAAAATAGAATGGGCTCCAATCAAGGTGGTAAATTTTCCATCTCTGGAAGCAACCAAGCAGAGGCTTTATAGTAGCTTAGGGATGCTCAGAAGGAATTCCTAAGAAATTGGACTAAGTAACTTCTTGTTCTCTTCTGATGATTTGTGTAAATGAATTCATGTTCAAGAAGCCAAAGACAAGCTCCATAAGTTCATTCCAGAAAAAAGAATGGACGATAGAGTTTTCAACAAAAATCATGGAACATTTATTAAATATATGAAACTCTTTATCTTTTAAAGATTTTTTTTTTAATGGAAGTGATGAAATCCAAGCCTGGTTTATTTATTTTTTTTAATTTTTTTTTAACGTTTATTTTATTTTTGAGACAGAGAGAGACAGAGCATGAACGGGGGAGGGTCAGAGAGAGGGAGACACAGAATCCGAAACAGGCTCCAGGCTCTGAGCTGTCAGCACAGAGCCCGACACGGGGCTTGAACTCACGAACTGCGAGATCATGACCTGAGCCGAAGTAGGCCGCTTAACCGACTGAGCCACCCAGGCGCCCCCCAAGCCTGGTTTAGATTAAAGTGAAAAATAATGGTAAACCACAGAAACAACTTACATTTCAAATTAATGTTTTACTCTTTGAAACCTTTTATTTATTTATTTTTTAATGTTTATTTATTTTGAGAGAGAGAGAGAGAGAGCGCATGAGCATGAGTGGGGGAGGGACAGAGAGAGAGGGAGACATAGAATCTGAAACAGGCTCAGGGCTCTGAGCTGTCAGCATACAACCCAATGTGAGGCTTGAACTCACAAACTGTGAGATCATGACCTGAGCCAAAGTCGGATCCTTAGCCAACTGAGCCACCCAGGCACCCCTTAATCTTTGAGAACTTTTATGGGTCTTTAAAATTTGCATCTTCAAATATTGTCCCAAAGAATTCTAGTTGACTAAATTTCAAATAGACACCTCTTCTGTGCACTGTGTCTCAAGGATGTTTATATTGACCTAACAGAATGAGATTTGTGTTTGTGGCCTTATATGTGACAATTAGCATGAACTCTGTTCACTTCCTTTGCTGTTGCTTGTCATCTGAGAGCATTTTGGATGTAATTTATTGCCTGTTAAGCCATCTCCAAAGTACAATTGTAAAATAGGAAACAATCACAACCGTTTAGTGGCTAAACAATTGGTTGCTTTCATTTGACCTTGCTGTGTTCTGTGAGTCTGTTAGTTTGATTCCTGGAGGCACACAGATTGTTCAGGAATGTTTGCCAGTAATGAGTGAGGGCTAGTTTTCCATATTGACCTCATACATAATTACATAAATTAAAGCAAACCATAACAACTGAGGATACACATAAAATATACTTCACAGAGGGATTTTAAAGCCCTTGCTTTGCACTAAGCTTGAAATTACATAGCCATATAGGACATACATCATTTTTGAAAAGTGTATGTTTTAAGTTTCTACTAAGACTTTACAAAGAACACTGAATAAAAGGTTCTATTTTAATAAGTGTTACCATGGAGTTTTTTTCTCTAGAAAAATTGTTTATGGAAAAAGAATATTGGTATAGAAGGTCACATTTTATTCTGGAGGTTAATGATTTGATAATGGAATTTTCTAATGCTAACCTTCCAAACTATCTTGAAACCACTAAATACTTAAGAAGCAAAGGGGAAATGTAGAGTGCAGATCTTAACTCACTAAAAAAATCAGTCATTTTTAAGCATTTATAGTTTCTTCATTTTCTGCATTTTCAGAATATGTTGATATTTAGCCAAGTCTAATTTAATTTTGTAATCAACCTTTATCATGTGTAATTTGGGGTTTTTTTTTTTTTTGGTTAATAGTGTGGTGGATTATTATTTTTTTAACATAAAGTATTACATTTGTTTTGATTCTGTTAGACTTCTGCCAATGAAATTGCATTTCATGTGGCTATTAAAAGTATCATAGACTTTCAGAAATAAATGGAATTTAGATCCAATATTAAGTATATTAGTAAATATTTCACATTAGGGAAAGCCAAAAACTTTAGTAATCAATCAAATATTGTTACAATGTTATTAATCAGCAAGTATTACTGCATTTATTTCACTTCTAAAACAGTCTTGTTTGAAGTTTGTAGAAATTTAGTTCTAGTTGTTTTCATCACTAGTTTCTGAAGATGTAACGGTGAGAAAATCTTCACAAAAATTTAGTATCAAGTTTTCTTTTTGATAAAAAGAGAGTGAAATTGCCTTGATGGAGGGATAACATTTTCCATTATTTCCAACGTTTATAGAGTGCAATCAGTATTTCTTATAGAAAACCATATCACAATTAAAATTAGCTTAATTAGCATTCACATATCTTTGGTATTTCATCTTTGATTAAGGCCATGGTCTGTATGAACTAGTAATCTGTATGTAGGATCAAGTTTGTACAGTGAAGATTCTTTGCAAAAAAATGAAGACTCAGCTAAATCTATGATTCTAGAATATGTAAGGGTAAAAGACTTTTAAAAGTACTCCTAAGTATCTTATACCTTGTCTACTATTCCTAGGTTTAGCTAAATCTTGGTTTTTGTGGTATTTTATAATTTTCTAGCATCATATTGGAGAGTGGTATGGATTTTGTTTAATACAAACTCTATAATGTTCTTCTGTTTTTAATCCTCTATTTACATCTTTCCAGTCTGTTTACACCCTCCAAGACTTAGTATATTTTGCTGGCCTATCACACTCTTCTTGATCTCATCTTCTCAGCCTGGAAGCCCCACATCTTCTCTGTGGATTTATTCAGATAGTTTACCTGCCTTGGATCTGTGCCTGTCCTTCACTGGATTCTTTCTTTATTGATCTTTCCTTAGATGTGACAACCCAAGTCCCATGACATATTCTACGCTCAGCTATTTATGACTGTAAAGTATCATACTACTTTACTTGTATACTTTTCTCTCTTCACAAATATGTTGGCTTTTTAAACTAGCTTCTTGCTGGACTATCTTAAGGATGAACTATGCAGAACTCAGATTATTTTTCTGAGTCTTTCCCATCATAATGTAACTTGTCATCTAAGGGAAATTTGGATCTCCCAGCCCCCAAATGGATACAAATTTATTTTTGTGCAAATATATTTTCCACAAAGAAGTTCATTAGTCCTTTATCTATCTACCAAGAGCATCATGGAACTTTTTTATGATAATCACTCACAATTTGGTTTTTTAATTCCTAGAAGAGTTTAGGATTGTCCAGTAGTGATTCTAAGGATTTGTGATAAAATGTTCAAGAAATTTCCTAGCAGCTCATTTGATAGAGGAGCCGAAAGTACCAGAGAGGAGATAAATCTTCTTCTCCTCCCCACTCCTTCTTCTTCTCCTCTCATTGCCTTACTCATGAGACATTGCTGGGGTGCTGGAATTTTGGGGAAGTCTTATGGTCAGACTCAAAGGTAAAAATCACTCTGATGTTATCTATAAGTCCAGAGAATTTTGTAGGCACTGCTTTTTCTAAAGAAGTTATAACACTCTACTCCCTGGAAGGTTCTGACATTTGAACTTCTCTACCTGAAGAAGTACTTAATCGGCCCTATTTTTTGTTTCCTGACTCTAGGCTGACACCTTATGCATGTCAAAACATCTTCCTAAATCCCATGGTGACTCAACATTCAAGTAGTTTTGGTCTGAACCTTGTCAGAGAACTTTTGAAAATATAAATAAATTATATTCACCAATTGTCTTCTGTCCAAATGCTTACTTTGCTTGACAACTCTAATAGGTTAGTCAAGCATCATTTCCTCTTTTAGGACCATTCCCAGTGAGTTCTGTTGTATTAAGAACATAGTTATCCCCCACTTTATAACAGAGTCCATTGAATTGACTGGGTGAAATGAGTCTTAGATTTTCAAGGTCTTCAATGGATTCTGGAATGAGGGTCATGTTGACAATTTACCTTTTCTGGCTTGGTGTAATTTGTTATTGACAGATAACATGCCTTGATTCCCTATTCACTTTTAAGTTCTTTCATAATTTTTTTTGTAGATGCTATTGCCTCATAGATGTTTACCTGGGCCAGATTTTCTAAGGAATAAAACAATGCATTTTTGGCAATTTGAATTCAGTACCTGTGGCATGCCTACTTCAATATACAGTAAAGTTTTGAAATCTTCAAATGAATAAACCAAAATAGAAAATAACTAAACATTATTTGAGTATTACTCCAATGTATGATTTTATATTTAGGATTCCTATGTATTCTGGACTTGGATTCCTTCTTCTCTTTGACATTTTTAAGGATTCTTTTCATTATTGTCCTTGAATTTTCTTATATGATAGTTTCACAAATATTTTTCTGGTCGGCTTAATTTCTAATTGTATCTGATCTGTCACCTTTAAGAAGTTTCCCTTTTTCCCTTTGATTTGGAAATCTTTACAATTTATGCCTATTGCTCTGTGAAGTCAGCTTTTACTGTAACATTTTGCTGTGAAAGCATCTTTTTTTTTTTTTACTTTTTTTTTTTTTTGCATCTGGCTTGTTTTTATGATTCATGACAAAAAATTCATCTTGGGCTTCTAATGGTGTATTTTAAAATAGTCTCCAGACTTTCTGTGGTTTATTTTGTTTTAAACTATTCCTTTTTACTTTTTTATAATGACCACATTTTCCTAAGCTCCCTTTCCTAAAATTAAATGATTTATATAGCATTCCTTCTTTTACCCAAATGCCAAGTTGAATTGTTGTAAATAATTAGTAGACAGAAATAAGCACCCATGATACAGCCGGCATCAATTCCTGCTCAAATCTGTCTAGATGCTTAAAATTCAATTTTAGCAAGCAGATGTCTGTAATGGCCTGTATTTTTGCATTCCAGTATGCATACCATCTGCCTTTGAGATAATGACAATATAAATCCACATTATTATTACTGTGTTAGATATTTCCACTTTCTTAATTGTTGTGTACTGTTCTGATTATTTTTCTTAAAATGGTTCCCTATAGCATTGAATAAGGTTCATTTTCTTTAGTTAACAGCCAGGGCCTTTAATAATTTGGTTCCTAATTATGCTATCTTCACTTACTGCCCACATGAATGCTTTCTTTTCTTTCCCAGCATAGTTCTTAAGTGGTATCATTTCACAATTTTGTATCTTCTCCAAGACCTTCCTAGAATACCTTTCCCCATCTTCTTCATTGCCCATACATATTCAAATCAGATCAAGATGTCTTCACTATAATCAAAATGTTAGCTGTAGGTCACTTTCCAATTAAATTGCATGTAACTTCCCTAAATCCATGATCCTTTGCCTTCTGTGTAATTCTACTGTCTTGACACATGTGATTCCAGCTGTGAGAGTCAGCACCTCACTCATACACAATAAAGGGCATTCATGCCAAGCCTGTGAAGATTTAATAATTGAATTGAAGATTTAGGGTTCTAGACAAAGATCACATTATTAAGGAATAAGATTTCAATATTTTCTTTCTCCATCCTTCCTCACTCTTCTCTCTCTCCCCATTTCTCTCTCTTTTTTCTCTCTCTACCTCTATATCTCTACTCTCTTTTTTCTTCCTGATCTTCATTCTCAGAAAAAAAAACCAAAACTTTTCCTTATCTTATATATTTTTGTAGCTTGAACTCACCTTTCTTACAGAATTTCTCTGATAGGCAACTTAGCAAATATATATTATATATTTACATATATTTATATTACATGTAAAAAGTTTGACTTATTTTTGAAGAGAGAGAGAGAGAGTCAGAGAGAGGGAGACAGAGAATCCCAAGCAGGCTCCACACTGTCAGTGCAGAGCCCAATGCAGGGCTTGAACTCAAAAACCGTGAGATCATGACCTGAGCCGAAATCAACAGTCAGCTGCTTACAGATTGAGCCACCCAGGCACCCCAGAAAATATACTTTTCTTTAAAATATTGTACATTTTCCATAGAAATTCTACTGAATGAAATCTTCTTTAGCTCATTTAATTTTTTAAATGCCTACAATGATCTAGGTAATGTAGTAGGCACTGATTATACAGTAGTGTAAGTGCAGATAAACATTTTGCCTTCATAGAGTTTCTGATTTAGTATGTTATCCAAGAAACTGTACATAATTATAAATTATTTGATTTTGATCCCCAGTTTGATTTTGATTTGGATGCCACTCCTCTGGATACCACAGCATCTAGTACATACTTCTATTTCACATGTAACCATGTACTATTATAACTGATTATTTGTGAATTGATCTCCTCTATTAGTCTGTAAATCTCAAAGGAGGGATGATGTCTTAATTCACTTTGTTTTCTTGGAGTTCAGTATAAAACCTACATAGTATGCTATAAATATTCAATATAAGTATTCAATAAATATTTGGGGTTGTATGAATGAATCTTGTATTTTCAGCTTAGTTGCATGATTTTAGTGAGCTATAATATATCTGCATTACCATATTTTTACTATTAAATAGGAAACTCAGTGAACACTGCCATGAACCTATGGAAAAATATTAAACAAGAAAAAGATGCTCAAGGAATAAGTTATTCTTAATTCCTGATGTAAGTGATTTTTTCACATTATTTTACTTATTTAAGTAAGATATCTATTAGATGTATGGTACCTGCATAGTATTGTAGTATTTCTTTTTTTCCTTTCCTTTCCTTTCCTTTCCTTTCCTTTCCTTTCCTTTCCTTTCCTTTCCTTTCCTTTCCTTTCCTTTCCTTTCCTTTCCTTTCCTTTCCTTTCCTCTCCTCTCCTCTCCTCTCCTCTCCTCTCCTCTCCTCTCCTCTCCTCTTCTCTTCTCTTCTTTTTTCTTCTTTTTTCTTTTCTTTTCTTTTTTCTGAGAGAGAGAGAGAGAGAGAAAGCACAAACAGGGGAGGGGCAGAGACAGAGAGAGAGAGAGAGAGGGAGAGAATCCCAAGCATGCTCCATACTGTTAGTGCAGAGCTCAAACGCACGAACTGTGAGATCATGACCTGAGCCGAAATCAAGAGTCTGACACCCAACAGATTGAGCCACTCAGGTGCTCCAATAGTACCCATGTAGTATTTCTAATGCTTTCTATATGCAAAAATCCTTATATCCCCTTATACACCACTTACTCAGAGTCTGGGGTAAGTAAGCACATGGCTTCCAGTGTTCCATAGTGTAGAGATTTAAAAACAGTTCTACAATGCTCTGAAGGTAATGCTGTTTGTGGACTAGCATTGAACTAGCATTGAACACTAGCAATGTGTTCAGCATTCCATGAGGTTCCAAACTCAAAGAAGAGCTAGTTCAGTAAGAGTAATAGTAGGGAAATTGCGTGCTAATGTACTCCAGGAGATGATGAAATCTCTTATCTTATTATTTTGGCAGTGCAGAGTTCCTCTTATGTAGAATGTAATTTCCTTTCTAAAAGAAGAGGAGGCATCTGTTCCTACTCAGAACCAAATGGAGAATTCTTCATTCACATCAGCAAGTCAGGGCTGCTCAGTACTCAAATTGTACTTACCACTGAGGATATTCTACTCATACAGACTAGATAGTGTATCTAGTGTTTCACATTACTTGGGATTTTAAGCACTTTCTCATTTCTTAGGTTCATTACAATTAAAAAAAGCCTGATTAAAAATGTGTGTATTTTTAAAATTTAACAAGACGCCTCATGAAATTCATCCAGTCAGATTATCTGAAAAATGATCATATATATTATGTTTGGTCATATATTTTCATTTGGTCCCAATCTTTCAGCACTGTATAGTTACAACAAGAACATTGCAGCCTACTGAGTCCTTATGAAGCTAAGGATATATTTATAAAATCACTGTACAGTTTTCTAATTCAACATTTATAATAAACAAGCACTGATTATTTGTTTTTCCTTCCTCTCCATTAAGAAAACTGTTACTCAAAACAAAGCTTTTGCTGTCCTAACGAGGTGAACGTAAGCAAATTCCCAACTAGGTACTTGCTTACTGAAACAGAGATTCCTATTTTTAATCTGTATCACATTGCATATTCTTTATTTATCTATCTTTTGATTATTTGATTTGTTCAGAAAACCCTCAAGTGCTTTTGAGTTTACTGTTTTTAGAGGCTCAAGAGTCTTACATCACAGCAACATGCTTCATACAGAGGAAGAATGCCTTTGAGAGCCTGCACCCCTTTCCATAACCATCTGGTTTGCAGATGATAAATACAAACACTAGGCTTTTTTTCTCTCCCTAAAGATCTGGGAACCAGATTGGACCTAAAATTCTACCCTGTTGATCCCTAAAATATTAATCTTCATTATCATGTCAAATTTTTTAAGAATTAATTTCTTCAGCTATATGTTTTTAAAGATTGAACACACAATACATGTGACATTCCATTTGTAGGACATTTTCCATGGTGCTGTAATGTCTTCATTCTTTTCTGTAGCCTAGCCACATCTTACTCTATTTTCAAAGGCTGGTTTAAGACTTGCTTCCCCTGTGAAGTTTTGGAGGGTTAATCTAATATTCATGCATCTCTCTTTCATTGCCTGGAGCACTGGTCTTCACACTGAAATCAAAATGTATGTTGGTTTGAATGTTTCATGTGTGTGCTTTGGTTCTCCAATAAGAGCTTAAGTCGTTTGATAACAAGATTTTTTTTTTTTTTGTAAAGTATAAGGGACATAATGGATATTCAGGCCCTAGTTGTTGAATAAAGACTGCATTAATACCATCAAAGAAGCCTCACTCTAATACAGAATGTGGGAGCGACTATGTTAGGAAAAAATTAAGTTAGGAAAAATTCTACATTGTGAAATATTAACCTCGACTACAGGGCCAAGTCTAGCCTTTACATAGCTTTTGTATGAATTAGAGAAGGCATCACCTCTCGGTGACCCTAGGCAAGTAGATAGTAGTACAAGTTGTACAACTAGTACACCTTGTGTACTACACCTTGCACCTTGTGCAAACAAAAAGGGCTTCCTTCTTCCAGTAGGTGCGGCCTTCAAACTAGGGCTTATAGCGTGACAAGGGGAGCTTGGAAGGAATGTCAGGTCCCACTGGCTCCCCCAGTTGGAGACTTTATGAAGTGTACAAATTGCAAACAATATTCAGCAGCTCTCCAAATAGTGGTACAGATGACGCATGCAAGTATAGGAAGCTTGGTAGTTTAGGAAGTACTTACTCTGTATGGCATACTCCATGGCACAAAACTAGAGGCTAAGAACCCAGGGAATATTATGGGTCACAAATTGGGAGAGAGATGTGAGAAAGATTTATGTAAGAATCTAGGTTTTTAATTAGCATACAAAATAACATTTAAGAGAATGAATAGGCCAATTCACAGACAGGTAAGGGGACAGCAGATAAGGTCTGTAAGGTGTGAACAATGATCAGAATGTAGAAAATGACTCAATTCTGAAGGTGTGGACAAATTTGTTACTGGGACAGAGTGCAACTGAGGGCAACTGCTGAGGTTTGAGAAAGGTGACATGGTTGGAGTGCCACTTAAGAAGACAGTTTTAGTAGCTGCATTTAAAATAGATTTCAAGGTAGCAATAGTAGAAAGAAATCTGCCGGATGTCTGTGATCTTGAAAGTAGAAAGAAAGGGAAATGATCAAGGTGAAGTATGGAGAGAAATTTCTGGTTGACTCTATGTGAGTATAAAATCTGAGGATGAGTGCTCTGAAAGTTGAGGAAATGGATTGGATAATGATTTAAGTTATTATTCCTTAATGGATATTCATGAATATAACAATAATAATTATTATTATTTTGAGACTATGGTTTATTGAGTTCTTAATATGTGCACTCAATTATTAAACCTACATACAGTGCATCCTTACAAGTAAAGCAAGTACATAGTGCTTAGGTGGCATTCAAAAATATGTTCTCCTCAGCATGGGTTTAAAGTATTCTTTTTTAGGAGCACCTGGGTGGCTCAGTCAGTTAAAGTATCTGACTCTTGATTTCAGCTCAGGTCATGATCTCATGGTTCATGAGTTCGAACCTTGCATGGGGCTCTGCACTGACAGTGTGGAGCCTGCTTGGGATTCTCTCTCTGCCTCTCTCTCTCTCCCACTCTCTAAAAATAAATAAATAAACTTAAAAAGTATTTTTTAATTGTAGGATGATTTATTTTCCTTAAAATATAAACCATTTATGATTATAAGCTAACTTTAAAAATTACAGTCTAAAGTTCTATGATCTAACATAAGACATTAGTCTTGATGGTACATGAGATAATTTTAGGTAGCATATAACATTTTATATTTTGCAGGTTTTATGTTTACATGTATATTAGGAAAAACTATATAGTTTGTCAAATCTGAGGTTTTTTTAGAACTATGTTTAAAGTTTTAAAGGTCAAAAATGGAAGAGTCAACTTAAAATAGATTTTTTTAAATTTTTTTATTTAAAAAAATTTTTAATGTTTTTATTTATTTTTGAGACAGAAAGAGACAGAGCATGAGCAGGGGAGGGGCAAAGAGAGAAGGAGACACAGAATCTGAAGCAGGCTCCAGGCTCTGAGCTGTCAGCACAGAGCCTGACCCGGGGCTCGAACTCACGGACTGTGAGATCATGACCTGAGCTAAAGTCGGACGCTTAACTGACTGAGCCACCCAGGTGCCTTAAAATAGATTTTAATGGAAAATATATAGAAATAATGGTATGTGGTATGTACTAATTTAGAAAAATTAAAATTATGGTGAGCTTGTTGACTGCCATATGGAAAATCCTAGTCTACAGTCTACTTGTGGATTTTAGGCATTTATCTCAAAAATGAGAAAAAAAGGAATTTGCGAATTATAAATGTTTAGACATATTTAGACATTTTTAGTTGGAAAGTAGTAGACATATTTAGTTGGAAAGTAGTAGAAATAACTTTACTATTTTGAAGAGATTTTTGGTTTAAAGTTATTTTCAACTATCAAAATGTAGTTTTAATTTAAATCTTATAGAATAGCCGTGGGGAGCCTGGGTGGCTCAGTTGATTGAGCATCTGACTCTTTGATTTTGTCTCAAGTCATGATCTCACAGTTTATGAGTTCAAGTCCCAAGTAGGGCTCTGCATTAACAGGTGGAGCCTGCTTGGGATTCTGTCTCCCTCTCTCTCTCTGCCCTTCCCCTGCTCTCTCTCTCAAAATAAATAAATAAACCTAAAAAGATAAATCTTTTAGACTAGTCTGCATCTATTCCAACTGCAGTTTGCCAAGTCTATGCAATGTTTTCAATATTTACATAGATAAGGGAAAAATTACATCAAATTTATATTGTCACTTAGCATAAGACCTAAGAGACTCCAGAAAAGAGTTCAATAGTATCTATACAATGATTATCCATAAAACATCTCAATTTATTTCCTCAGTATCATGAAGCTTAACTTTTGGTCTTTGATTCTTGACATAAACTTCATTATGAAATTAAATAACTAAAATATTACTGGACAACTGGATCTTTAAAAAGATTTTAAAAGAGATAGCTTTACTACTAAATCCTATAATCACTTTGATCCAATTAACTGGCCAGTTAACTTTATTTACAGGTCAAAATATACCCTAAGAATCCAGAAGAAAGTTAGCAGTGCATTTCAGTCTTTCTCTGCAGCACTGATAGATTTCAAAAATTCAGGGGAAAGTTGAGAGATGAGAATTTGTTAACTTTAAATATTGCTTTAACCATGTGACCCATGTGACTTTATAAACTTACTTCATTTATTGGGCAAGAGGAAATCTTTAACCAGAGCCACAAATAAATCATCCTAGTCAGAAGGGCACTCTACTGTATATTAACAACATAGCTGTTAGCTAAAGTAATATGAAGAACACACCTTCTGCAGTCACGTAAATAAGGCTTTGAAAAGTGACTCTTTACTACTTTGGGGAAATCATATGCCTCTGTGAGCTGCAGTCCTTCTATCTATAATACGGGAAAATAGGAAAATAATTTCTACCTCAAATAAAAATTTGAACACTTATCAGATAATATCTGAAAAATGCCTTGTATAATGTAAACACTTAATAAATGATTCTTATTATTACTGTGACCTTATGCATATGAATTAACCAATGTCTTCATTCGTCGGTTTCACACTATATTTCCAGCTAATTTCCTTAGCTCATGTTACTCAACTCCCATCTCTCTGCCTGTCAATCCTGCTTTAATTCGCAAAATGCCTTACTTCAGCACATCTCTATTAAAAGGAATACACCTGGCTATTTAAAAGTTCCTTTCATAAAAGAATAATTATTTATTATTAAAAATATTTTTAAATCTCAAATGGGCAAGGTATGATTTTTTAGGACATTTTAGGATAGAATATTTGAATTATATCAACTAACAAAATATTAAAATAAGTCATACTTAATAGTTTACTCTTTTTAATGTAAATTATCTCATTTTATTTGAGGTGAGAATTAGTAAACCTAGTTTTTAAATTAGAAAAAACTGAGCCTTAGGAAAATAGATAACTTACTCAAGGTGTCCCTGCTAGTAATTACTAAGCCTGGCTCTTTTGATACAAGACACTGTTTTTCCTAGTATGTACTAAATTTCTACAGTGAAAAATAAGACTTACTACAGAAATCAGAAAGGGTACAGATAACAGCCTAAAAGGAAAGGACTATGAAGATTTAAAGCTCTGACAATATGGCATTTTACAATCTGAGCAAAGATAAACTTCCCCATTCTCTGTCTTCCTCTCTGTATATACATACATATCCATACATTTTCTGTATCCTTATCATTAGTTTTGCTGAAATGCAGTGGTATCTCTATGTTTAGCTTTCCGTTCTATAAACATATCTTTGTTTCATGATCAAATGCTAAATGTGCCTCCTGGCTTAAAATGTACTGGTGTTCACAATAGTTCTCTAATCTAAGACCGAGTAAAGGAAAGAAGGCAACTTGTTCCCCAGGCAAGGGCTCTGGAGTGAGAGTCAGAGGACTGTGTTTATCTTTGAAGCCTTGGGCATGTTCTTTGTGTTTTAATATACTGGGAAACTTTTGTTTTGTTTTTTATTCTATATAGTGTTGAATGGAGTATGTATATATGTTAAAATGAATTCTCTTTCTTAGTATAAATGATTTTCTTAACTTTGATGCTTATTTTCATTCTTGCTTGTTATACTTGGTAATTATAGAAATGCTAAACAGTTCTATTTTGGCATAATTTAACTATGTATTAAATGTATTTTTTAAAATACATTTTTATTTTAGAAGTTTTAGATTTACAGAAAAATTGTAGAGATTCACTCCCGACTCAATTTCCCCTCTTCTTACGATCTTACATTAACACAAATTACCAATATTGACACTTTATTATTAACTAAATTTCATATTTATTCAGGTTTCCTTGGGGTTTACCTAATGAGCTCTTTCTGTTCCAGGACTATTCCACCCAGGATACCATATTACATTTAGTTGTCATGTCTTCTTAGCCTCCTCTTGGCTGTGAGAGTTTCCTAGACTTACCTTGTTTTCCAGGACCTTGACAGTTTAGAATGCTTCTTAATTGGAATTTGTCTAAGTTTTCTTTTAATGATTAGACTGGGGTTGTGGATTTGGGGGAGGACATCCTCAGAGGTAAAGTGCCATTCTCAACCATCAACATGACTTGTTCTACTGATGTTAAACTTCCTTCCCCGGCTGAAGTAGTGTCTGTCAGTTGTCTCTACTGTAAATTTACTGTTGTTTTGGAAGAGAGTCGCTATGTGCAGCCCACACCTAAGGAGTGAGAGTTATGTTCCATCTCCTTGAGGTGGAGTATCTCCATAAATTATTTGGAATTCTGCACATTCCATTCACTCATCCATTCATTCATTTGTTCGTTTATTTATATCAGTGTGTACTCATGGGTATTTATTTTAAACTTTGGGTAATAATTTAATGCTACTTTTCTTTTTTTGTTGTTGGTCAAATTGTTCCCACTTTGGTCATTGGGAATTCTTCCAAGTGGCTGTGGTATATCTTTGTTATACCCTCATTGTGGGTTTTTTTTTCTTTTTTCTTTTGTTAGTGCTTACTTTTTAGCATTATAAGACGCTGTAGGCATATATTGTATATTTCCTGTTTCGGTCATAAAATCTGTGTTTTCTCCAAAGAGCCTTCTTTTATTGGAGTATGGTATTAGAAACCACAATCTGGGACCTAGATATGTTCACTGCTACTGGGGAGTCATTTTTTGTTTATACCATCTCAATTGACAGAGCAAGGAAATATATGTGTTTTTACAAACAGGTGTATATACATATACCTATAAATATTTTAATGAATTATGTTTCTATTCATTCACAGCATTCACAGCATTCCTTCCTAAACTTCCCATGTGTGGGGTATCATATAAAATAGATGCAAATTAGAACAAATTAATGAATAATTAAAGGTAGAACTAAGCAAAGTCTGGAAATATATCATAAAATTATACCCTAAACCAGAGAATCCTACCTGGAGTTCATAGGCTGAATAAGGCCTGCACGTATGTTTTGTTTCGTGCACACAGTGCTTTTAAAACATTTTGAATTACATAACATTAAAAAAAGTGAGAGATGTCAAAAAACAAAAACAAAAAAAAAACAAAAAAAAACCCAAATATTGATTTCTAGGTTCTCTTTAAAAGTTTATCATATCTGAGAAACTCTAGACCCTCATTATTCATTCACCAATCGCCTTGCATTGAACAGCGGCTCAAATCTTGGTGAGGACTGCACAAGCTCCTGTCCACCCCCACCGTTTTTTCTCCTGGATACGGAAGAGCCAGCTCAGATTCCGTCCCACATGTACTGTTGTTTTTCCCATGGTGAGGAGGAGAGGAAAATGTTTTTTGAATCCATGGATAACACAGTGGGAAAGTGAAAGATAGCCTATAACATATATATATCTATAGTCTGTAACATATATAGATATAGGTACAGATATAGATACATAGATATAGACACAGATATAGATATAGATATAGATTTTTAAGTAAAATGAGAGAACACATATTTCTCTATGCAAGTAGGAAATATCCCTATTTGCTTAATATGCAAAATGTGACTGTATCAAAGTAATACTGCTTAAAATTCCAATGCAAAATGAACCGTAACCAGTAAATTCGTTCTCCAATAAGGATCAGAACATAAAACTTCCTGCCACTTCACAAAGTGACTTCATAAAGTAATATGATCCAACACAGAGTTTGGATTTTGATGTGGACTTGATATATATATCATTATTATGTGACCTAGTTTTAAATCTTTAGAAGCCATCTCTATGTTCTTATTTTCTATGAAAGTTTTTATAAATCTTGAACCACATTATTTTGTGTAAAAGGCCAATAAAAAATAATTTACCCAAGATCTAAAAATGACATTTTACTGCTATGTTGAAGTACTGTCTTTGTGATTTTGTCTGTTCATTCAGTCCAGTTGGTTTTATTCAGTTAGTTTTATTCAGAAGGGACATGAATAAAGAAAGAAGTTATTAATTGTAGAATATAGATTTCTAGTATGCTAAAGATATGGATGGAATATGGACTAAGCATTTTATTTGACATTTGTCTTGTTTTCAAAATGATGACATTATGAGAAAATAAAATGTCTGATCCATTAGTGGCTAAATGAAAATAAAGTCTAGGTTACAAGTGGCTGGAAGCTTGAAGCTTGCCATGTTTTACTGGTTGTACCAAATTAAATGTATTTATCAAGAAAGTGAACTTATGGCAAGAAGGAAAAAAAGGTTATACTTATTGGAATAAAAGTGAATTTAGGTAGAATTTTAAGTATAAAAATAAATATAGTGTAAAATAAAATTTAAGAGCGTAAAAAAATAAACCAAGTTTGACAATTTGACCACCTCCCTCTCCCCCCAGTATCATGGCGTAATTTTGGCATCATAAGTTTTATCATGTTTATGCATGTCTATATGCATGTATGTGTGAATATATAAACACACAATTTGATATTTATAGATATGTAATATTTTTGTCTATATATGTATTTATTTTAAAGATTTACAAGTGCCTAATATGAGGGTATATAACCATTTCTATAAAAGAAAATATCTATAACCACAACACGTACATACAAAACTATATTTCTTATATATGTTTACATATATAACAGTAATGTTTCAATTAGACTATGATAATAAACTCAATGGAAACTTCTGGTATGCAGAATATGTTGATTTTTCATATAATTTCTTAGGAATATTTGCCATATAAATTAACATTAAAAAATAAATTTGATGAATACAGCTTGGATGAAACATTAAGATTCTAGACTTTCAGTGCTGAGAAATCAGAAAATGAATCAGGGCTCTGCCTCAGCAGATTCCATGCTAACAGTGATTTTATTATAATATCTACCTGACCACTTCCCATCTAGGGAGTGAATGTGATTGATGAAGAATGGATGATTAACAAAATCTTACTTCTCTGTTGATCTTCATTCCTGATGGAAAAGATCACACCTACAAATACTGTCTAGTTTCAGATCTGGGCCTCTCACTTCTAAAGTGTGGCAATCTTGACCCAGGACAAGCTGTTTAATTGTTGTGAGCCACTACTGTCACATCATGGGAATGACACTCTGTTGAAGATTTCATGAGATCAAGTATATAAAACTTCTGGACAGTATTAGCACATAAAGTACTCAATTCAAAGCCATATTCGATGGCTACTTCAGCTACCACTACTATGACAGCTATCGAGTAAAGAAAGTCCTTTTAGACTGAATTGTCTTCTATTTTAATAACTCTTATAAAATAAATTTTAAAAAAAGGCCAATATACAACTTCCAGAGTCACTAGTTCATTGTCATCAGTCTGGAAACCTCCATAAGTGTGTAGGTATGGTCATAATGTTTGCAACTGTTTGAAATGGAAACAATGGAAACAATTGAAACACTTTAGCCCTGCAGATTATCATTAACAATAAACTGCCTTTAGCTTTTCAGATCACTGTTGGTAACCACTATTTACGACACAAATGAGTAGGATTTGTTAGAAATCATTGAGATATTATATTTGCAAGCTTAGGTAGTGTTTCTCTTAGCAGATAGGTACTCTACGGTTTCATGGAGCACTGAAAATGTGTGTGTTACTATAAACAACACACAGTTACCTGTGTGGCAATATTTGGTCATAAAATATTTTCACTATAAATTACGTATTACATGTTATTATCCATGTTATTATCCAAGAAAAAAGTTGCTAAGGGGTTGAGATAATAATCTAGAAATCCATGACTTGTCTGTGGTAGGTTTTGTTTTTGCTGTCTGGTTGGTTTGAATGAGAAGTTAGTTGTTTTTAAATCAAGCTTGTGCTTTTATTATTTGACTTCAGCCATAAACATAAGCTGAAATGAAAAACTGAAGTAGAAGGAAAATTGTGAAATAAATTGAAGATCTATTATATACATTATACATATTCCAGCTAACCCTAGGTCGTGGACCTGGAGAGATGGGCAAGATGGCTTTGAAAATAATCCCTCTTATAACTTCTCAGGTTGTACTAATTTCATGTGGTTAATAAGGCATGTAGGAGGTAGTGTTTTCACTAATGATGGATTAATTGGAACTAGGGGGATTTCATTTTGTAAATCTTAAAACTGGTTATCCACCCCATCTCCCTCATTTGGCCAGGCTTAAGAGATATAAATAGAACTTTTTGCATTGCCATTTATGATACAATTTGCCCTTTATTTCTTGGTGTTTGGTAACTCCTAAATTCCAAAATCTTTTTTTAAGTAGTTTTTTTTTTACTTTATAGTTCATCAAATTTGAATTTGTTTTATGTGAGACTGTTGAAAATGATGTAATCCAATGCAGTCCAGCAAATTGCCAAGGGATTGTTATGTTTATATTTTCAGGTACCTTAATAGAATAATTTTCAGGCTCAGGTTATGATTACTATCAACTCTGTAAAAGCTTCCTTGCTGGTGACAGGAAAAGTTGCTGCAGTGACTGACATTGGAACAGAATGGAGGTCTAGAGGTACTAAATAACCCTCAGAATGGCATGGAGAAGATGTTAGATCTAGGAATCTGTCTCACTACAAAAGAACATTGATCAGCGTACCATTTTTGACACTTGTTTCTTTTTTTATTGGCGAAAGAAGAGCTTTCTGGAATGGTGAACCAATTCTGTATGGCTATGTCCTTACTAGTTTGTAAGGTCTGTGAGGGCAAGGCAGTGATTTCCTGCATATCTCCCCAGTTGCTTGTTCAGAAATAGACACCTGAAAGAAAACTGAAAGAAATTGTCTTTCCACTCTTCAAGGCAGGACAAATGCTCCAGAAAATCTCCATTTTGCAAGAAATGGAACTTCTGAACTCCTCTGACTTTGTCACCAACATCAGGCTTCACCTGCCTCTCTAAATTTTTTTCTTTTTTTTCCCCTTCTGTCCTTAGGCTGAACCCTCCTTGATTCATACTAGGACGAGAATAATGACTACTTATCTGGTTTGCTGCATGGAATCTTTCTCTCCTCTATGATTCTCCCCGCTTACTCTACAATCTCAGAAGACTCAATCTTCCTCCTTTCCTTTTGCTGCTCAATGAAGGGAAAGACTTCAATGCTATCACATTACCATCAACCCAGTTAAACACAACACTGTTAGTTGGTGTTCAGGATTTCTATGATTGGAGGCAACTGACACTTTCTGGCATTTCTTCCACTTATTCCCTAGATGGAATACTCAGTATGAGACAAACCAAATCTGAGTATGCTCCCCAAGCACACCCCATCTCTGAGTAATTGCTTAAGTATCTTCCCAGTTGTTATTGCCAAAGCTCCTAGCCAGACATTCACAGGCAGTGAGTGCTCAACTAATTTGTTTTATTGAAGTCTGACAATGAATTAGATGGATAGTTAAAATTATACACCTTTTTTTCCTATACATTTTGATTTGGTTATTTGAATTTCATTCACTGTTTTTCAATTCTATTATGCTTTCTAAAATTGACTTTGGTTTACATAGAAGTACTGTCAAATTATTGAAAAGTTACGATAGCTTTTACTAAATATTTGAAGCAAGGGCTAATAAATTTCTACAACTCCTTTAAGCACACAAAATTAATTATAGTTATTAACAAAAGCTGTTCTTTTTTTTTACAAAGGTTTTTAATATATAATCAGGTTTGTAACCTTTTCTAAAACAAGTTCTCTTTTTTTTCTCAGATTTTCTGAAGTTGTTTGTACTAAAATGATACTGTTATTCTGGAATGTTGATGTGGTAGGAAACTTCTACTTATGTCTCTAAAAAGTAGGCTATGATTACATATCATAAAAATAGATGTAAAACGTGGCTATTCTGGCCTCTTGAGGTCAGAGAACCTTGCCATGAGCATGTTTAATCACATGTCTGTATATCTCAGTGACTTAATATTTCAAATAACAGACATTTTAGTATAAGACAAGAAAACATAAACCTCAGTGGATGAACTGATACTTCACAATCAAAATCTGTTATGCTCTGAATTAATCAAAACTTCAGTATTCCTTTTTAAATTTTATCAATTAGATTACATGGAACTATTTTTTCAAAATAGTAAAATTTAGCATGAGAAGTATGTGATTATTAACACATAGAATTTCTCCTTTTCTTCTCTAATTTGTTTTACTAAGTACAAGAAGTGAGTGTAGCTAAAGGCTATACACACACATACACACACGCATATGATGAAATACTCTGGAAGGAACATTTGAGGCATAGTTGAATATTTATTTTTGTCAATAATTCAGTTACTTTTTAAAGTTTTTATTTTTCATTTATTTAAGTAATCTTTACACCCAACATGGGGCTCTAACTCATGACCCTTGGTTCAAGAGCGACATGTTCTTCTGACTGAGCCAGCCAGGCACCCTAACAATTCAGTTCTTAAATTCATATTTCATTAGAGTTGCTAAATTTTCACCTTTTTGGGCTAAGGAGGGTATCATCATTGTGATTTCCTGAAGCCAAATTGCATGGAGAATCATCATATATTTTCCTTTCTCCAGGTCCAGATAGGCTGAGTGTCTCATCTGTGAGTTCCGAACCTAGTTGCTCACTGTTTCTGCCCAACAGAAACCCACTGGTCATGATGCATACCTTTCTCTATGGATTAAGCAAAGTGTTTATAGCGGCTGTTAATGTCCAATAGCAGCTCAAAGCCAACCTTTGAGTCAAATCTTTTGCTCAATGAAGTGTCCTAAGACTATCTTGGTGTCTTAAGACCATCTAATTTATTAAACATTTTTTTTTCTTTTTTAGCTGAGAACTCTAAGCAAAAGTTAAATTTTTTCACTGAATGATTGCCATATTTTCATGAAATTTTTGAAATGGCATGAATGGTTTAAGGGCAAAACCATTCTTTGTGTTATATTTTGTGTTTTTGTGTTATATTTGCTGTTATATTTGATGCTTTGTGTTATATTTGCTGTTAAGTTACATTGGAAAAGTATCTTATTACATAAACTTTACAATGTACGTAGCTGTCAAAATCATTTCCTCTAACTGAAGAAAGAACTTGAAATTGCTGTTCATGATGATAATACTTAAAGATGACATTTCTTCTATTTAAAAATAGTATGCTATTCTCTCCCTCCCTCTCTTTCTGCCCCTCCCCTGCTTGCATTCTCCCCCTCTCTCTCAAATACATAAATAAATAAAAATATGCCATTTCCATCAGATCTCTGCTCAGTCTGCTTTGTCTGTGAGATTACCCTTGATTATTTAAAATTAACCCTAGTCTCTCCTCCCCACTCAATTCATTTCTCTCCTAGCACTTTCTGCCTTTACCTTTCTGCAGTTTTCTTTGTGACATTTGTCACTATTAGACATATATGATTCTGTGTTTATTTACTTATTTTCTGTCTCCCTCTACTAGTGTGTAAACTCCTTAAAGACTAAACTTTTCCTGTTCTGTTCACATTTACATTCCTAACGCTGACATGGTGCCTAATGTATAGCAGGTACATTGAATACATTGAATGAATGAATAAGAATGAGAGAATGAATAAGAAATATATTGAACTTCTTGATGTGACTAGAGATTTAAAAACTGGACTCATAGTTCATAGTTACTTGTGCAAAAGGCAGGATTGTAGATTGGTTTATCTTCTGAGTATTTATTAATCTATAAAATGAAATGGACACTTATCCCTGTAGAAGAGGTGATAGATATGTGTAAAATCTTCTCAAAGCCAAAGTGGCTATTTAAGTATGGTAGCAATCCTCTGTTTTTATTTCCTTCCTTCCCTTACAGTTCACGCAGCTCTACAGTGAACATCCACTATGTCTCAGATTCCCTGCTCAGTGTCAATGATATAGCCTTGAACAAGACAAAGATACCCTGCCATGCTACCCAAGACAGAGTGGAGAGTGCAGTCTAGGAGGTGGTAGAACAAAATTAGGGGTGAAAATGGTCAGTTTTTTATAGAAGTGAGTATCCTTTTGAAATTGAGCACGTATTAGGTGCTCAATAATTGTTAGATTAATGAAGAAAATGAAACTTTACAGAAATTCTAAATCAAAATTTAATTTATTTCTGTAAGTGAAAAGTCAAACTTGTTTTTTTCAATAGATTCTCATCTCACAATTTCTCTGTGATTAATAGGGTTTGGGGTAAATTGCCCAAAAACATACAACACAGATTCTACCTATAAAATACTGCCATCTTGCCATGAATTACCAGAGAAAGGAAAATTCTCATGCAAAATCAGGTGGGACAATTCCTTTCAGAAGTAAAAGTTCAGGAATGTGTTGTCCATGACTCTGCCACCAGTGTCCAGGGAAGTGTCTGGCACAGAGAAGACAGAAAATGCATTTTGTCAAATTGAACTGAAGGAATATAAGGAGGGAAAAATACTTTAATTCTGTGGTCACAATGATCTCTAGAATATCACAATACAGGCATCTTACTTCAGTTAACTGTTCATTTCTTTAGAAGACTCTCTCTCTTTGCTTCAGGGTCAGTTCTGGGCATAAAATTCTAACGGCCATAGACAGAGCCATTAAAAGAGCACAATTTGAAACAACTTAAGTGTTCATGCCACATGAGGCCATGAACTTGATATCACTATAAACCTCCTAGCACACTGTCTTCTATATTGTAGCTGTACAATGTGTTTATTTAATAAGTGGCTAACTTATAATCCAACCACTGTCTCCAAATCCTAGCACAAATGAAATTTGAGTTGATGCACATAATACAGTTAAATCACCCTTCAATTCCTAACTTGAAAATAATTTCCTAGGCCACATACTATAATTTGTCCATTTTTGGATTAAATAGGTGATTTCTGAAAGTAAACATCACCTAGTAGTTTTTGCAGAGAACAGGGTTTTAAAAGATAAAAACAAAAATGATACTTGACATATAAACTATTATTTGGTCCACATCATTTTCTCTTGATTCTTGCATATTTAAGGAATGTCTCAAGATCATCTCTCAAAAGAAAAGAAACTAAAAGGTCATTCTTCAATCATTTTACATATTTCATATTTGAAATATGGATTTTTTTATTTCTCTAGTGAATTATTTATGGACTGGGCCCCTTTTGGTAAAATGTAATGGATTTTTTTCCTGCCAATTTATAAAAGCACAGAAAACAGACTGAAGGCGCAGCTAGCAGCCTCCAGCTTTGGTAACGCTACCCATCTGTTTCCTATAAGGTAGTTGTTGTTTTTTCTTGTTAAATTCTCCCTGTGAAATGTTTTTCTTGAGATTTCTTTTTTTGGTCTGTGACTTCTACCCAGTGATTCTACTCACTAGTGGATCATGAAGGCACAAATGGATTCTGGGGGAGCTTTGTGACTTCTGATTCTTGCACCAGAATCTCACCGTTCTGATCTAATTTGGGCTAGATCTATTTCCAGGGAGATAGATTTCTGAAATTACCAAGGAGTCATGCTGTTCTTAGAGTGATTTTAATTTAAGAGTTTTTACACCTTAAAAAAAAGATTATTGAGATTTCAGATTTGTGGTAGTTTTTAGTGGTAAATTTTCCTTTGGGGGTGGGGGGGGTGCCATTTAGCTTTTATCTGTGTTGTCTTAAGGAGCAGAAAATATGTTCTTTTCTAACCACAGGACATAAGGAAGGCAAGTCCCCAAATATGCATGATCTTTCTAAGAAACAATAGTTTTCTTGCTGTTTCTTCCATTTAAAGAAAGCAGTGCATCATTGCAGGTGCTTCCCTTAATGACTAAAGTAATATACCCAAATCTGGCATCAAAATACTAGAGAAGCTTTTAAAAAATACAGATTTCCAGTTGCAAAACAAAATCAGAATCACAAGAGGTAGGGTCTAGGAGATGATATTTTTAAATAATTTCTTTGAGGGATTTTTTTTTAATTTTTTTTTTCAAAGTTTATTCATTTTTGGGACAGAGAGAGAGACAGAACATGAACGGGGGAGGGGCAGAGAGAGAGGGAGACACAGAATCGGAAACAGGCTCCAGGCTCTGAGCCATCAGCCCAGAGCCCGACGTGGGGCTCGAACTCACGGACAGCGAGATCGTGACCTGGCTGAAGTCGGACGCTTAACCAACTGTGCCACCCAGGCGCCCCTCTTTGAGGGATTTTGATGCACAGCCAGATTTGAGAAGCATGAATTTAAAACAGAATCAAGGCTGAAATGTAAAATTAAATTAAAATAAAAATTTTTTTAAATTAAAAAAAACTCTACAATTTGAGGAATACATAGCATTTAAAGTCACAAAACACATATAATTTTCATGGGACTGATTTGGGGTGAAAACTTTGAATGGAGGAAGAACTGAAAGATCATAAAATATGATCATAAAAATAACCTGAAGCTTTCAGTGGCTCTGAAAGATAATACTGGGGTTTGCCTCCCAACCCTGCAGGCTCAATGCCACCTACTTTATAAAAACATAACTTGCAAGGTGTGGATATATTGGCTGAAATCACTAAATATTCTGTGACAGTTTAAAAAGCCTCCTGTCAAGGATACCATATACTTAGTCTCAAAAACTTTCCATCTGTGTTTATATTAAACACAGGTGTATCGCTGTGGGCAGGTAGCTCAGGTATTGTGGCATTAACAGGTCATACTAATTACTACAATGGCTTTGTCTAATATGCTAACTCAGAAAAATTCCTTTGCCCTATTTCCTCTCTTCCCTATGTGTTATCACTTGAAATCTGAGCACACTCCTATGTTGGGATGTTATTTATGTGGACAGACCCAAAGCCTGGCGAGTAAATACTTGACCTCAGGGTGTTTTGTGGGAGAAACAGGATTCCTCCACTGTCATCATAGCCCTATACAAATGGATTTCTGCCAATATAAGGCAGTGCATGATTTATCTCTCCTTCACCCTACTCCAGATTCTGATAGGTTCCCATAGAGAGGAGAGAAGTGAGCATGAATTTGTTGTTGATATACATGTAAGTGGGGTTGAGGCAGGCAAGAGAAGTCTGGGACCTCTGTGCTAAATAATAATGGTTGTGTTTAAATAACACACAAAAAAATGATTTTTTTCAAAGCACTTTCACATCTATTTGATTCTCAAAACAACCTTGAAGGGGGAGTATATCACTCCCATTTTTAGATGAAAAAATTTGAGGTTCAAAAAAGTTGCCATTTGCCAAATGTTGTATAACAAGGGATTTTCAGTGCCAGGGTTAAAAAAGCAAAATAAAACAAAACGCTTAGGTTTCCCTGACTCCTTAATTTCCATTTCCCCTACATCACTTTGCCTTTTAGGAGGTCCCTGTGGCTAGCTTAAGAGTCAAAGTACAACTGAAAGGTGTCTGAGTTAGAGCTGCACGTTTGCCCTCTCATTCTCATTCTTCGTTCTCTTGATGTAAATGAGCAAGTGCTACTTACCCTGAAGCTGAAGGCAAAGTAAGAGGCCTGAAGTGCATCAGAAATCTGTGCTCCAAACCCCCAATCTGCCATTTCTTCTAGCTCGGTCCCTTTACCCACCACTCAGTCTCTTTCCCCTGCTTTCTGTTCTCTCTCTCTCTTCCTTCTAACAGTAGTGAATTCCATATAGGTCCTGGATACATTCTACTTTTTTCTCAATTCTCAGTTGACCCAACATTTCCACCTACCCAAGACTAACCTACCTCTCCTGCAAAATGCCTTAAACAAGGCTTATGTATGCTCTCTTGAAATCCTATATTTATTTCCATCAAGGTACTTACTATGGACTTTAATTGCTTGATTATCTGTTTCCTTCTTTGGGCTATAGCTACTTGGAAATTGAATGCTGTCCTTTATTTTGTTCAACTCTAGTACCCAGTGGGGAAATGGCACATAGTAGGGACTCAACATCTATTGGATGGATAAAGATCATATTCTCCCTGTTCATGTCCCTAGGATTCCTTGGAGTATTTCTGTGGATTATTTCTTTGGAGACCCTAAATCATCCCTTTACCTTGCCAAGACCTTTCCAGGCCCCTACACAGCACACTGGGTTTTATATAGGTCATTTATTAAATGGTCACTTAATAGGGGAAATGATATTTGATTTGCATTATTTTGTTTATACATGCTTTACTAAAAAACATGCTATTCCTCCCGAGTTTTAGGATTTCTTTGACCTTTTACTATAATTGCCAAAGAGCTGATTTCCTCTTTCCTGTTAAGAAATTCTGCAGAATGTCCGACCTAATATGCTCTCGCTGCCAAATTACTTTTCTTGAAATCCACTCTTGTATAGCAACATGAAAAGAAAGAAAATTTTATAATTTTTTTTGATATTAGGAAACAGAAGTACTTTCTTTTGGTAATAAGATACTTTTTAAGTATTAATATTCATAAAAGTAAGAAATAATAATTTAGCAATGATAACTGAGAAAATTTGCCATAGTCTCTTTCCATCATACAAAATACTACCATTATAAAGAATCTACCTATATTGACTATTAGATTATAGACACGTTGCTACCTTTTTGTCACATTGGCTTTTTTCCTTTACTGATATTTTAAATTATTTAACTATTAAGCTGGAAAAACTGAATGATTAAATTAATCCCAAATAATTTTAAATATAATATAGGTCCTGTATAAAAATAAATTTTTAAAGATGCTGACATTTTTAGCATGTTAAATAGTGGAGTTTGTAGTTCATCATATATGGGCTGGCACAAATTAGCCTAAAGTCCTGTCTGGAAGAGCATCATCACTGTATACTTCATATTCCTATAAGCTCTTGATAAACTCTTTACTCACTCTTAGATAGTTAAAGGAATACAAAGGTGGGGAGGTCCATCATTTTGTGAATGAGGTAGAATAATGTTGACTTTATGAATTCTGGTGTACAAGCTGCTTGTTATGCATATGGAGAATGATTTTGTCTATTCCTAGAATTCCTAACTCCCAGATAATTGGTCAATATAGATAGGCATGAAATAATGCTTCTAAATTTACTGTTCTGGTTAGCAATGTTTTAAGTTTCGTTTTAAATTTTTTTTTTCAACGTTTATTTATTTTTGGGACAGAGAGAGACAGAGCATGAACGGGGGAGGGGCAGAGAGAGAGGGAGACACAGAATCGGAAACAGGCTCCAGGCTCCGAGCCATCAGCCCAGAGCCTGACGCGGGGCTCGAACTCAGGGACCGCGAGATCGTGACCTGGCTGAAGTCGGACGCTTAACCGACTGTGCCACCCAGACGCCCCTTAAGTTTCTTTTTAAAGTTCATTAAGTATCTTCTCCATCTTGTCATCTCATTTGGTCATGTGGGCCAGTCATGAAAAGTTTAGCTGAGCTCATGATAAATTCCATTAGCTTTTATGGTTGATACTTAACCTATAGAGTTGCATTAAATAACTCTTAAATCACAGCTATTCCATTAACATCATAAGAATATCTTTCCATCCAGTTACCTCCCATTAAATCAGCATGCAAATGATCAGGTTAAATTTTTTTTTTTTAGATCACATGCCCCATTTTAAAACAAAATGAGCAGCCACACTTATTCCATTGTTTGCTTTTATTTCTAATCATTACTGCCATTCAGATTAATTGTGACTGAACTGATCATTACTGAACAGGAGAAAATTGCAATTGTACCTTGGTCCTTGGAGGGAGGTTTCTATTTTCAAAGCTCTCAATTAACAGATGATTAAATTTCAAAAAAAGAAGAAAACAGTTAAGAGCTTTTGTAAAGACTATTTTAGACTTCAGAAAAATGAAAGGAAAGGAAAACCTGAATAAGGTATAGCTAGTGGTTATTGGTTTGTTTTAAATTGTATTTTTCAGTGTTGAATTTTATCGAATTTTTCCCATTTGCCCTTTTCAGCATCACCTCTTTAGTTTAAATAAAGTAGGTAGAATGAAGTACAATATTTGTTATTAGGGGAGTCATATTTATACAGTGTAAGCTGAATTTTCTGGGGGAAAATTTCATTTCCTGTGTCCTATAAAAGAGTCTAAAAGGGACTAAGTAATATTGGTATGCAGTCATTTACTATTCATACTCATCAAGATGCCTGAAGGCTTATTTGTGTCATGGAGATAGTTTTTCCCCATCAATATCCTGTGAAGCCTCAGGAAAGCTAGGGGAAATTTCACAGGATATTAGGATGGTAACATTTGGTGGCTACACAGACATAACATCAGGAAATGAAATATTGACTGTTTAGAATTGGGAACTGAATAGAAAGAATGGAGTTACATTCTTAGTATGTTTCACTTGCTTCCCTTTGATAAAAAATTCAGCTTAAAAAAAACCCCAAAACATCGTGGTCTCTCTTTTCTTATCTCTAAGGTAAACCATGCTTTACTCTTTTTCTCCTTTCAAGTTAATCCAGACTCCTCTTCCTCTTCATTCTTCATATGGACTATCAGTTTATTACTCTTACTTATGCAAAATCCACATTCAGAGTGTGAATTTTAAGTTTTATATATAAAAACTTGTGTTCCCTTTATTTTCTCTCTGTGGTAGCAGTGCAACTGTCTTACTTAGAATGTAGTCATTAAGAGTGTGTGGTTGTTCAAATCTTGGCTCTGTCACTCACTGACTTTGTGGCGATCGACTCCAAGCCTCTCCCCAAGTGGTTGTAAGGATTAAGTATAAACTTTCCCTATGACATTTAGCATAGCTCTCACAACACAATACCCCATAGCTATTAGTATTTACACTGGGTTGTTTTTCCTTACATATTCATCCTAATATGCCTCAATCGAATTTAGAATCTTTTCCAATCAAGCTTCCAATTTATCTTCCAAAAACTTTTATTTTATTCTATGTCTACACCATTCTCCTTCCTGTAGGTATCTGTATTAGTTTCCTAGGCTGCTGTAGAACAAAGTATGACAAACTGGGTGGCTTAAAACAACAGAAATCTATTGTCTCAATTAGGAAGGTCAGAAGTTCAAAATCAAGATACTGGCAGGGCCATGGTCTCTCTGAAACCTGTAGACAGAGAATCCTTCCTTGCCTCTTCTTAGCTGCTGGTGGTCGCCCACAGTCCTTCACTGCCTTGGTTTGCAGCTGCACTTCAGCCCCTGCCTCCATCACATGTGTCTGTGTCTCTTTGTGTCTTCTCTTCTTATAAGGACACCAGGCATATTGGATTAAGCGACCACCCTATTCTAATGTGACCTCATCTCAAGTAATTACATTTTCAAAGGACTTATTTCCAAATAAGGTCAACCTATCTTTTTAGGGCACATAATTCAACTCACAACCATATCCAATAGGTGTTACTTCCTCCATTCATTCTTGAACCTTGAATGTCATTTTTAAATTTTTTCTAATATCTTGTCCCACTTATAGTCAATCAGACCTTGCATATTTCATATCTGGTGTTTCATGGATTTACCCCTCTTTCTTCATTCCCAGAATAACTATTTCTCCTAACTACAGTATAACATTTTCAACTGGTAGCCTTTACTTAAAAGAAATTTAAGTTTATTTATTGATTTGGAGAGAGACAGTGAGAGCAGGGGAAAGGCAGAGAGAGAGAGAGAGAGAGAGAGAGAGAGAGAGAGAATACCAAGCAGGCTCCACACCATCAGCATAGAGCCTGATGTGGGGCTTGAACTCACAAAACTGTGAGATCATATTCTGAGCTGAAATCAAGAATCCAGCCGCTTAACCGACTGAACCACCCAGGCGCCTTTAGTCTCATCTGCCTCCAGCTCATCTTCAATTCTGTTTATAGGTTAATGTTCCTGAAGGTTACTTCTATATTCTTCTATTCATTCACTTATTTACCCATCAAGCATTTATTGGACATCTTCTATGCATCAGGCATTGTTCTACACTAATGATACAGAGGTAAAAGAAATGTTTATCCGGGACAAATGTATACTCTGGTAGAGTTTACATGTAAGCAAACAAGTAAGTTTGATAGATTGTTGCAGATATTTTGTTAGATGTATGGGCAAGGTGAAATCAGAGCACAGAGAAGAGAAATCACATATAGGGAAGGGGCAAGTCATGGAATCCTTCTAGAGGTAGAAGCATTATTCTTCCCAGAATTCACATTACTCTAGATGGAACCATCCTTTTCTGATATGACATGTTTGCCCTCCTCTCCATGCTTTTTTTTCGGTGGCCCCTTCTCCCTTCTCAGGCAGTCTTCCTTACCTTCACCATCTCAAACACCTTGCATTTTTCAAGGCCTACTTTAAACCCATTTCTGTTCATCCTTTCTCAGATAATACCAGCTCATAGTGATCCCATCTTTTAAAACTTCTTATACATAATTTTTCAAAGCTAGTATTTTACATAAATTATTTGCTACCTTAAGTAAATCTGTGAAAATGGATATGAATGGGTTTGCCAGGAATAACATAAAGAACTTCTAGCATAGATATTTGATACCTTATTTTTCACTGTTTTCTAAATTATAAACTTGCATTCATCCATGGATGAAATTCAGTGTCTTTCAAACTAAATGTTAGACAATACAGCTATGTTTGACTTCCTAAAATGCCAAGGCCATATAATTCAGAATTCTGTATCTAAATTTTAAAAGTGGTATTAAATTTGGCTTTGCCCAATTTCCAAATGGTTGTAGAATTGGACCTGGAAAAACGCATTTCTACTTCATCTCAGCATTGCCAGGCTTAGTCATTAGGGCAACTGGATCCTCCCATGTTGCTGTGAGCCAGGTCCTGGCTTCTGCACAGCTGGTTGGCCCTGCGACTGATGACTTGTGCCTCCAGTCCTCTCCAAAGCACCTAGCTGTGGAGGCGCTAGGAGGTTTAGAAACAAGAGTGCTGTTGTTTTACCCTCAGGCAAGAGAAGAGGTGGCAAAAATAAATGAAAATAGGAAGCAATGAGGGAGAGGAAGTGCTGTACTCCTTCAGATCCATCCTGGCCAGTTGGCAAAGAGAAGGAGTCCATTGCCAGTTACCAGCAATGAGCCAGGAGTGACAATATTATATGGCTCGGAAGTGAGTTTTTGGAAGAAACCACTTTGGATCTCAGTTTTCTCACTCAAAGAAAAAGAGAGAAGAAAAACAATGCATATGTATGCATTTCAGCAGTACATTCTGGAAATTTTTCTTTGTAGTTAATTTGTTTCATTATTTCTGAATTCCCAATATTTGACAAAGTAACAGATAGATAATGAGTATTTGTTGAATGAATAAATTTATGTTATCAAAATGTATTCATTATGTTATTTTTATGTTTGCTTCTAGAGTAAGTACATTTACTTTATCATTTGAAAGCACTCTTAATGCCAAAGACTCTGGAAACTAAAACGTACAAAGAAGGCTGAAACCCACACAGGAGATCTCATAACTGGCCTTGGCATAAGACTGCTGTATTATGAGAACTCATTAGGTGGTATGCATGTGTGGGCTTCTGCTCTTTCACTGATATGTATTCAGACTGCCCTAGAATTTGAAATACACTTTATTACCAAATAGGACACCGAAGGACAGTCAAATAAATGATCAGTGTATTCCTAAGATAATTTAATGCTATTTGCAATTCTGTATTCTTTTTACTCCTAGCTTACTTGAAGTCTGCTTTTATAAACATAACTTTCCCCCTTATATGATTGAAGGTTATTTTTGCTTCAGACTCAAAAAAATCCTCAGGTTGATGTTCCTGATAATTAGTTCTGGTTAATGAGAATGAATAGCATTAGGCAAAGACCTTGCAAAACACAGAGGAAAATATCCAGAATTGAGTTTATAAAATTTCAATGTGTATGCAAATTTTCCGGAATGTGCTGCTGGAATACACATATACGCAAACTTATTTTTCTCCTACAAGAAAGTTTCATTACCTTTTGTAGCTTCTGTATATTTTGATTGTTTTTGGCAAGGAAGCTGGGCTCCAAATGTCTCATTTCATGATCCACAGTGTACTCTTGTACTAGACAAGTATTCAGTAAAATTTGCCATATAACTAAATATTGACTAAATGGATTAAATAATGCCTCCATTCCTTGTGCCAGATTGACTAATTTATTTAGATTAACTTTTAGCAACAGTTGAAGGCAAACATACTTGTGATATCCCAGAATATTTCATTTCACCTAAAAGTGAAGGCTCAACTTTTATTTTTCCTATACATTGATAAACAGAGACACTGAGTCTTCTTTTCCATTTACTAAAGCAAATAACCCAGTTACTCTTTTTGTACAGCCTAAATTTTACATTCCATAGGTTAGCAAACGTCCCACATTTTTCTCTGATCTTAACTCCTGTTAGTCACTGTTAGCACAAAATAAGCGTTCCATGGCTATTTGGGATTGAATAAATAATTAAAAGTTTTGAAAACTCTAAATCTCACTACAGATATTTTAAGAAGGTAATGAGTGTTCTTTTCTTTTGCATATGTTCATGGCCACCATGTTTTAAGAAGTTAACATATGAATTAAACAATAATGATAAAATTCAGAGTTTTAACAGAGCCAAAAGGAATAATTTTGAGCAATTATAAATAATTTAAAGCTTTTAAAATTTGATAAAGCTTGTCATGTTCATGTTACCTCTACAAAAGAGTGTTTTAATTTGGTCTCCATTCATTTACTTATTAAGGGAAATAACCTCTCAAAAGCACATACATCTACAGATCAAAATATTGGATTCCATTTTTTTTTTAATTTTTCTTATTCAATCATAAGACAAGATATTCCTAGCTGAGTTCTATGTTTTGCTAAAGAAACTTGCAAATCTTCCTTCTCAATGTAGTAAAAGTATATAGGGGGGAAAATATTGTCTTGTTTGGTCTCAGCCTCCTTCTCCTTTCCTTCTTCCTCCTCTTCTTCTTTCTTTGCTTTTCTTGTCTATTGTTCCCCCTACAAACACAGAAATTTCCCAGTGAATATAGAAAGTTATTAATATAGTTTTCAGTAAAGCAACAGTCTCTCTTTCTCTCCTGAATATTACTGTGGTATTTGTCTGGCATTGAATTCGGTGCATATTGGGGCTTGATCTTCAAACTGCAGCAAATAAGAGGGCCAGCATACAACCATGAATGTGCATTATAGAAGGTCAGTTGAACATGAGGACGAAGAGATGGATTTAGATTCAGAAATAATGGTTTTAGTCTTGTTTTAAAGAATCTGTTACCTGCTCTGGAAGTGACTTGAGTAAGGAATGCCAGAAATAAGCGTAAAATCCGTTTTCGTTTATGTTCTTCAGTGAAATCACCTAATTTGTAATGGCCACAAAATAGACATAAATTAAACCTAGGTAGATCAGGACAAAAGTAGGTATTATTAGGATTAATTCAAGTCCCTAAATATACCCATGTGGATAAAATTAGAAATTATGCCTTCAGGATGAAAGCGGGGGGGGGGGGGGGCGGGGAGGCCCTTCCCCCAGAAATGAACTCCCGAGGGAAGAGTGCTTCAAGATATTTTACAATATTTGATAGTCAAATGAATGCGATCGAAGAGCCATTGAGAATGTTGGGTTGATTGTGAACAAAATTTCAGTTTGGTCAGGGCAAGGGCAGTGAATAAAGAATAAGTCAGTCAAAAATAAATTAGAAGACATAACCTGGCTACAACGTCTGGAGTTTCTCTAGAGGCCTAACTATTCTTCTGTGTTAGGGAAGACAAGGAAAGAAAGCAAAATTCAGCTGCAAAGAAATCATAAGATAAAGAGTTGAAATCATTCTAAAAATGTTTCATCATGTAAAGTACTTAATTTTATAGTCTTTTTTTTTTTTTTAGTATAGTGGACACACAACGTTACATTAGTTGCAGGTGTACAGGGTCGTGATTCAACAACTCTATACGTTATTCTATGTTCACTGCAAGTATAGCTACCATTCATCACCCATCTGAGTCTCCCAGATTCTCTCAAAATATAAAAATAACTCTTTTTAGTTATAAAAATATATGTTCTTTTCAGGGCATCATATCTGGAATAAATAACATTAACACATGATATTCCCACAATGCCAGCTATTTTAAATCCCTGTAGAGAGGGCCCACATCTGAATAGTTGTGAAAAATGAAGCTTTTAAAAAAATTATGTAATAATCCCAGGATCAAAGCAAATAAATGTTTAGATCTTTTCCTTGGTATTCTTACAATTGAATATTCAACAAGTTAATTCATCAAATACTTATTAAGCATCTACTTGGATCCTGAAACTATTATAAGATATTGAGATATATCAATGAACAAGCCAGAATAAATTATATCTGTGCTAATAAAGCTATTATTCTATCATGGGGAGGCAAATAATAACCATAAATATGGTATTATAGTAGGCTTAAAAGTGATAAGAAAGAGCTATATTAAAAGAAAAAAGAAGGAGTAGGAACTAGTGGATTGAGAGTGACATGTGTGTGGGAATTTTTACATTTTTTGTAATGTGGTCAGAGTAGGCTGCTTCATGGAAAAGGTGACATTTGAGCTAAGACTTGAAGGAAATGATGGGAAGCTGGAATGCGAGCACTATATCTTGGCCAGAATTTGCTGCTTATTTACTTACTTTATCTCCAGATTGTATATATAAAAGTCACGATACCACTCATTTGACAGAAAAATAGCTAAGCAGATTTTTGGTTCCCCTCTTCATTGTAAGCAATATCATGCTGGGGAGAGATTAAGTAGACCAAATTGATTCAAAGCAATTCAAAGCTGTTTATGCATTTAGGTCAGCAGACACATTTGGCATAGCACAAATTGTGCTTGTTCATGAGGATTAACATTTGAGAAAAGGACTAGGGTTTGTGATAGAAGTTACTACCGAAATTTCTAGTGTATTCAACACAAGGCAGGCCTGTCTTTACAGCTATTCAATAGTTTGAGCCATGTTGGTGGAGAAAAAAAAATCCATGTCAAATGCATTAGCAGACTGTAAGTTGGTTTTCCAGACAGAACTGTAGATGAGCATTGCATGTGCATTATGCGTAATTGTAGTTTCACATTTTGGCCACAATCACTTAGATTTCCCAATGATACATGGAAAGAAACTTAAGTAGTACCTAACATGAGAGATTTTCCTTTTTTTAATTTTTTTCCATTTTAACTCAAGTGAAAACAGCAGTTTTACTAGTTAACTGAAAAGCCTTTACATATGAGATTGAGGAATGTTTACTGGCTGCACTGAAGAAACTAATCACCTTTTAGACAGTTTATCTAATTTCATTTTATCTGTATGCTTCATTGAAATCCTGTGTATGAATTGTCTTCTTTTTACTTTCTCAGATTTCAAGGTAGTTTTTCAAGATTGTTGCTTTAGAATATAAAATGTGATTATTCTTTGTAATATAGAAATTTAACTCAGCTCAAATAATCATTGAATGTCTATTCTTGTTCAGTTGGTGCAATAAAAAAGTGGAGGTAGGTACAACAAAAGTAAAAATTTAGATAATCATCCTAAAAGGAGATTTAAATTTGGAGAGCTCTTTGGAAAGTCTGTAATGGATTGAAGAACAAAAGATGAAAACTCCATAGGCCTGCTCCATATTCACCTACCCCCTGACCCTCTCACTGACTGCAAGGCTGAGATTAAAAAAAAAAAAAAAAAATATATATATATATATATATATATATATTGTCTAGGGGTGCCTGAGTGGTTCAGTAGGTTAAATGTTCAACTTCAGCTCAGGTCATGATCCCACGGTTCGTGAGTTCTAGCCCTGCATCAGGCTCTCTGCTGACAGTGTAGAGCCTACTTTGGGTCCTCTGTCCCCCGCTCTCTCTCTGCTCCTCCCCTGCTCGCACTCTCTCTCTCTCTTAAAAATAAATACACATTTAAAAAAGTAAAGAAAGAAAAATATTGTCCAAATATGAGACAAATACCCCTCAACTATCCCCAATGGCTTCATATGTATCTAATTTTTTAAATGTTGGGGATCAGATGAGGAAAGGAAATTGATGAATGTGGGATTGTTGGCATTTACTTAGAAAAGTCTGAAGGAAGGTCTCGAATACTCTAACCTCTTTGTCTCTCTCTTATGATAAACAATGCCCAAGAGCAGAAGGAAGAGGGGGGAGTTCCTTGGAAGATTCTCTGGAACCAAAGCCAGCAGCTGGGGCTGTGCCGTGCACTGGAAAAGGCAGCATCTGTGGTTTGGTCCAGGGGGACACGTGGGACAGCCCTGCGGATACTTCATTTGTTGCATAAGGCATTCTCTGCCCATTTAATGAGAGCAGCAGCCAACAGTGCTATGATTGTAGTGTTTTAAGGACTTGCGCAGTCAGAGAAACTTTAAATAATGTTAGCCCAGACCTTCATAACCCCAGAAGGGGCCGTGGCCAGCTGGGTTAGGAAAGCTGAAAGACTGCTCTCACTTTCTGAAAATTGTTCCAAAATATGAGCTGTTTTGACTGACACAGTCTTCTTCCTTTCTGGTCACACAGAGGTCTAGATATGAGGGACACACCTGACAGGAAGCATCAAGTGACCTGTTTCCTTTTCATTGAAATAGAAGTCCCAAGTGCATATCTTCTCTGAGAAGTTTAGGGAAGAATGAAGGAGAGCTTCCTGTGCTATCTTTTTAATAAGTACATTACTGGACACTTCCTTCTTTCCTTCATTCACTCATCATTCATTCATGCAGCAAACATTTATGAAAGGTGGATTAGATGACATTGGGTGTGAAGGTTACTGAGATGAATGTAGCTCTAGCTCCCAAGGAGCTCATAGTCCGGTGGGGGAAATTATCTGAACGAACACTTGTCTGGAAAAGAGATTCAAAATTTTTGTGACATGTGAGAACTCTACGTTTTTTCTGCAAGGAACAACTTCAGTTAATGTCTAGGAATATTCCGCATAGGCTTAGGGATTTTTATTCCATATATTTTCCAGAGTTTTTAGGTAGACCCCAATCATTTAATATACAAAGAGAATCACATCTTTCCTGAGCAGTCAAAGGTTTCAATATGGCCATTCCTATGCATGCTTTTTTGTACAATTATATAAAGGGATATAGACCTGGGGCATAGCACAGAGGTCAGCCACAGCTCTGATAACTGAATTTCTAATAATCTGTTATAATAAGATGGTGGGTTTGGTCTGCCATCTAGTGATTAAGAACTGAATTCTTACAGCTACTTTTAAAAGCACACAAAAGCTTTATGAGAAGACAAATCTATGAGGATGTAGGAGAAACAGAGGACAATTGAGTTACTCTTGAATAAAATATGGATAGATAAAGTACATCTCTTCTCTCTAAGATATCAGTGCCAGGACGTTTGTGGTGATGACTTCACAGTGGATTGGTTCAATTTGTTGGAACAATTGGTAAGGCTAAAAGAACCCCATAGCTTGGAGACAAAATTTTTGGAAGTTACGACACCACAGAAGATTACAAAGTAATGGCAAAATTATCAGACATCCACCAGTCCTCTTCAATTTTAGGAAAGTTAAAGAAACATAAATAGCAAAATACAAGAGTCACAATATTGCAGTTTTGGAATTTTTTTTCAGATTTTATAAAAAAAATGTTTACCCACGTACTCTAAAACCAATAATTGTTTAAGTTCTAGGCTTTAAATCAAAGTTAATGTTAGCATGGGTAAATTTTTATGATTTGGGTAAAGGAGTCAAGATAGTATTGAATGTCTTGGAATGTCATATGAAAATTCCTATTTGTTTTTTTTATAATATTGTCATTTATAAAATAATTGTGTCATGACAACTCCACTGCAAATTGTCTACAATTTTGCTTTCCATTTTACTTTTCTTTTCATTTACGTGAACGTCTATGTAGAAAGCAGAGGGGACAAACTAATCATAAGGTGCACAACTACCATGTACAAACCCGAGAGCTGCAAGACACCCTGTATTTTCTACTCAGTGTTTCTTTGTACATGTCTTTCATTCAGACATGAACAATGAGAGTTCACTGAGTTTTTGTGCCCTCTGTAATGTGTATGGATTCTTGTGCGGGGGAAGAGAAGACAGGGTTTAGCAGCAAATGTGGTTTTTCATCTCCTTGCCATTTAAAAGCATTCCAACTAACTTTCCACATCATCTTAAATTTAATTATAAATTCTCTGGGGAAAAGGACCAGTGATGACTCAGAGTATATAACTAACTTTTAACATTGTCATTTAAAGAAAGTAATATAGTGGCTCACTTCTTTGTCCCTTGGGTTGAGGTCATGCTGTCTTAAACTTTCAGGAAGAAAGTGATCTTCTATGAGTTAACACAAAAGAGAGAATGTATCTTTTTATTGCAACCTCAAAGAAGCCATAGAGAACAGGATAACTCACCCGGAAGAGGTCTCTCACACATTTTAATGATATCTAATTGGCAACTTTATTGCATGTCATTTTGATTTTTGTTTGTTTTTCATATTCTCTGTTTCCACATATCTAATTGTTTCATAGGTGCAACTGAGGTCTACTTTACAGTAATAATATATAACTTTTGAAAACAGAACATATATACTTTCAGTATTTTGCACATGCAATAGGAAGCACATACCCACTTAATTCTCTCAGTAAATATGTGCAAACACTTTTGTCCCCTTAGGGTGGAGAAAGGAAGAACCAAGCTACTTGATCTTATGGTGAATCTCATTTTCAGCCAATGGCATTTAGTGTTATTGGATTATTTCATTGTCAATCATAAAACTTCATGAATATTAAATTCTACTCCTGAAACCAATATTACACTATACGCTAACTAACCAGAATTTAAAGAAACAACTTGAAAAAAAACTTAACGAACAAAATTATTCTTAAGGTATTTACCTAATTGAACTTTTCAGTAGACTATAGAAATAAGTCCATTTCTATATAGCTACATATAGAAATGTAACTTCCTGATGAAACTGCATTATTTCAACGTGACTTTTCACCTAAAACTTATAAGGCTTCTGACCCTCCAGTAGCTTGCTTTCGTTTGAGGCAGGCGGCATCCCACATTGTGTCACACACAGATGGGAGCGTCAGGTAGTTGGTACAAATGGTCTGCAGCCTTTGTTCACCCTCTGTTGGCCCATCTTCTTTCCCTGACTTTTTAAACTGGACCAAAGATAAAGGGACTTTGTACCCTCTGATGGCTTGGGGTGGGGACATCTATTTCTTTGAAAGTTGCCAAATGTGTTCTGTTGTAGTATCCAAAAGTGTTGCTATTTCTGTGATTATTTCTGGGAAATGCCTTGACTGAAATTTTGATCGACATTTGTTCCACGGTCTCTTCTTGGGCTCTAACCTTGGCAAACTTGCCTCGTAGCCGTGTCGGTGACCCCACACCATTCCCGGTAGGGTGTATGTGTTTGCTGGGCAGTCTGAGAACTCCCCGCGTCTCTGAGCCCACCCCTTACCATCACTGCTATCTGCAGAGTGCCATGTCATGGAGAATAAACTCTTGTTTGACCAAGAAGGGGAAGAAAGCCCTCCTTTGGGCTGGGGCCGCAGAGCTTGTGTCTTGACCTTCTCCCTGAGCTCTTGAGTCTTGGTGAGCAGTCATTGAACGCAAAGGACTGGAGAATCCTGACTTCTCCTAGTGTGGCAAACGGCCCAGGGAAGGGGAAGGTGCCTCTGGGGAACGCTCCATCTGTAACAGCCACTTTGCACCACTCACTCCTGGTTCCCTTCACAGTGAGGTTCTCTCTGCTCTATAGCTCAGTGCTTAAGAGGTGGGTCTGGGGCCGCAACTTTTGGGACTGACTTACAGACAGTGCTAAATGCCTTTTGAGTCTGTAACCTGCCCATGCGTAGACGGCCCCTCTTCTCCAGGGTTCACACTTTGACCTTATCTCTCTGTGTGTAGAGCAGGATAGAAATGTGTGTACAGGGGTGTCTGCTGGTACGCGTGTGTCTACACACCAGCGTGAGTGTGCCTGTTGACATGGGCACCTCAGAACTCTGGCCTGTGCCCACAATTTCTACAGCTATAAAATGGTAGAGGAACTGCCCCCTACAGTAAAAGCAGTCACCTTCCAAAAAGGTCACAGTCATCCTCCTATGATCGTTCGGAAAACACAAGATATGAGTGTATCAGGGAAAAGCTGCTCTGACCTGGGGAGGACAAAGGACTTTGGAAGACATGCTCGTTGGCCTATTCAAAAAAGTCATATGTGACTCTAACAAGGGAAAGCAGCTTCATTTGGGGCCTTGAGCCCAATCAGATCTGCTTTTCCCCTGGGGAATGCCTGGTCCTCAGACTGTGCTCCCCAGCCTGCAGGAAGGAGTGAAGTGAGGTGGCCAGAGGGCAGCTGAGGGCAGGCCCCTCAGGAATGCATTGTTATTCATGTCTCTTTTCAGAGTCCTACTGTGGATCCTGTAGAAAGGCTGCTGAGCCCCATGCTGGGTGCTCTGAGAAACAAACGCAAGTGATGTTTCTGCTCTCCTAGAGGGCTGGTTTTCTCCAGGTCCCCCTCCTCAAAGCAACCCAGTGACGATTGTTCCAATGCTCCTGAATCGGAAGATGATTCAGTTCTTTTCTTTTTTAAAATTTTTTAATGCTTTTTGAGAGAGAGAGAGAGAGAGAGAGAGAGAGAGAGAGAGAGAGAGAGTGCGAACGAGAGAGAGGGAGACACAGAATCCGAAGCAGGCTCCAGGCTCAGAGCTGTCAGCACAGAGCCCAACGTGGGGCTCAAACTCACAAATCTTGAGATCATGACCTAGGCCGAAGTTGGGCACTTAACCGACTGAGCCACCCAGGTGCCCCCATGGATGATTCAGTTCTTAAGGTTTCTGGAAAAGTATCCATCCCAGCCCTTTATGAACCAGATCAGTCTATTTTACTGAAAGCCTTCTCCCCTTGGGAGAGAGAGTCCGGTGGATGACTTTGGAGGGAGGTCTGGCCATCAGTTTGGGGGTGTCACATGGCCAGTGACCCACAATCTCCAGCTTCCCTGTGCTGCCAGGTGGGGAATGTGTTCTTTCTTCTGTGCTGGGGCTGAGGCCGGGGGCAATGCAGGCCCAGCTGGGGAAGCAGCCTGGCCTCTCCTAGGAGATGCTGTAATAGCATGCTTCTGTCTTTCCTCAGAACCTGCTTTCTCCTTGGCAGTGAGCGCAGCCCAACCTCTAGAGCGGCTTCGTTTCTGCAGTGTTAACTGATCTCAGGGGTGTCAGCGAGGTGCAGGGGAGGAAGGGACAGAGATGTTGGGGCAGTGGCCAAGAGGACACCCACACCCTCCAGCATGGCCTTTGACCCAGAGGTTAGGGACCATGCCTATCACTTGTGGGTACGGTTTGTGTATCTGAATAAAGTCTGAAGTGCTGTGACCTTTTTTTTTTTTTTTGTCAATAAAGACATGAAACAAACAAACAAAATAAACAAAAGTAACAGGGCTTATTTGATGTACAAATTTCTTATTTTGTTTCAGAATAGTCCTGTATTACATGTTAAGGCAGGAATTCTATTTTCTCCCTGGCTTAAAATTCGTGAAACAGCACCAGGTACACAGAGCCACTATTGTTTTGTTGATTAGCTGTGTGTTCTGTGATAAACATCTTTTGATGAAAATGAAACAGATTAGAAACTTAGTGTCTTAGAATCTCCTTGTGAATGACACAGAAACCAGGATGTGGTGTCACGCTTTGAAAGGAACTTTCCATTTGCCATATAGCTGTGATGAAGGGCTAGATGTGTGAAGCCAAGTATTCCATGGAGCAGTGAAAAGAATGTTATCCAAGGAAAGCTTTCTAAAGTTAGGAAGATGGATATATGGGCCAATGTCTTTATCCTACACTGAAATTTTTATCTGTAGTCTGCATTATCATTTGAGTATATTTATATGGCAAATGATAAATTCTTTCCATTGCAATACTTTGGATAGTGACAGATGGTTACATTTATCGTGCTGAGCATTTTATAGTATATATAATTGTCAAATCACTATGTCTTACACCTGAAAATATAATATTGTACATCAACTATACTTCATTAAAATAAAGAAAAATGATAAATTATCTTATAAACTAATGCATTTTTTAAGTTTCAGTTTTATTTTTGTAAAGTATACATTAATGCTGGTGCAATTAAGTTAGTGAACCATAATTCAGATTCACTCACTCATTCATTCATATCTATTTTGTTGAATGTTGTCTCCCTGCAAGGTATGGAGTCAAGCTTTAGAAATACCATGATGAAAAAGAAAAACTAGTCCTTATTTTCATGGCATTTATGGTCTAGTGAAGGAGATAAAAAATAAAAAGTAAAAATGGTAAATTAATATTACTTGTGATAGGTTTTATGAGGGCTGTGATTTTTGCCTGTCTGTTCACATTTTAGAAACTGGTTAATTAGCTGGCATATAAAACAAAATTAATGAATGGATGGGTGGACGACTGAGTTCTTCAAAAAGTACTGAGAGTCATACTAGTTGGATAAAGGAGGTCTCTTTAAAAAAATGTTTAATGTTTATTTATTTTTGAGAGAGAGAGAGAGAGAGAGAGAGAGAGAGAGAGAGCACGAGTGGGGGGAGGGAGATCTACTTCTATAGAGTAGTCAGAGAACTGTGGGGGCAGGTGACGGTAAGCAAAATGTAATAGTGAACTCTGTGTGCCTTCAAGGAGGGAGGGCAAAGTTGTGTAAGGACTGGGAGGGAGGAATCTCTGGGCTTTAGAATTTGAGTAGTTGGGAACATTCTACAGGAGTTAAACTAGGATGGTATGATATGATATGACATGATCCACATTGTGTTTTAAAATACTATAGTTTTGTTTCTTAAAAGTCACAAAGTTAAATATATATATTTATCTTATAATAAATAAATTATATTTATCTTATAATTGTATTGTTTTGTTATGTGTGTAAATGTGTGTATATATTTTCTAAATCTGCATTAAGGTTTTATCTAAGTGTAGAAAAGTATTTGGCAGATATTACATAATAACTTACCATATTGTCGTGGTCAGGACTCCCCTTAATTAATTTTTATGCAAAGATAATTACTGCATTGCCTTTTTAAGCTTTGCTATTCCTTGAGTAAACACCTTTAGTTTAGCAAATACAGTCCATGAAATGGAACGCTGTTATTCTTTTAATAGGGTTCAAAATAGCGTTCTTTTAATAGCGTTTTCAAAAAACTAATTTTTGAAAACCCATACACTCTTTTTAAAGTTTTTCTTCACAGTGCAGGAATATATATCATCTTCTGTTGTTGTGGGATTTACTAATCAAAAATTTCTAGGGAATTGAAAATCACATAAAAGTTCACCAAACCCGGAAGTTATATATTCCCTTTTGAACTATTCTTCCCCCCCCCCCCCCTTTCAAATGGTTTGTTTTTATCTCTTCTTACTGATATTCCTATGTTTGGTTATCTATACCTTCACAAATGAAATCTTTTGGGAAGCATTATCTGATTAAATATCTCTCCTTTGATCACTTTTTTTTCTTCCCCCATCATGCTGGGCTAGAAGTATAAGCATTTCATTGTGAATTGCATTTTGCTTTGTATGTAAATACCAAATAAAGTAAGTTCATCTGTATATTGCCTCCTTGGTAGGTTACTGCTTAGCGCAGAATTTTTAGAACCCACAAGATGACTCCCCTTCTTAAGTATTTCCCAGATTCCAAAATTTCAAAAGATTACTAACCTCCTTTCCCAACCCCCCCCCCCTTCTTTTTTTTCTTATTCTAGAAGGATATGGTGAAGAAATAGCCTGCACTCAGAATGGTCAGATGTACTTAAACAGGGACATTTGGAAACCTGCCCCTTGCCAAATCTGTGTGTGTGACAATGGAGCCATCCTTTGTGACAAGATACAGTGCCAGGATGTACTTGAATGTGCTGACCCTGTAACTCCCCCTGGAGAATGCTGTCCTGTCTGTCCACACACAACTGGAGGTGGCAATACCAATTTTGGTAAGAATGCTCGAGGCCAACTCAGAGCTGGTCCAGTGACTCATCTTTATAGTTGCGGTGGTTTCTGCTCTCAGAATTCAGCAACCAGAGAGAATAATTAAACCACTAGTCAGAGGCGTTTGGGGTTAATGGTTTTGCTCACCCTCTTTATGTAACATTAGTGAGAGTGGGGGAAATAATTCGCTGTCTTCTTAAAAACCAGGGGAATTTTTTGCTGAATTTGGTGTTGTTATGTCTAATTTGAGAATGTCTTATACCACTTAAGATGGTCATTTGTTACCCTATCCATGCTGGGTGCCTCCAAGATATTTGTTGGTATTCTATGAGGTACATTAATGTCCAAGAGGAGATCTAGAAAACATGCTTATCTTCTCTTGTGCCAAATTTGCTCTTGAGAATGGAATGATTATTTCTAATGTAATTTAATGCTAGAGTACCCTCTCTTACATTCGCTCACAAATGCAGAATGCTTTTAATGATGGTTCAGAAAGACAAGAGAATGGGATAGATTTTCTGGAGAAAAATTTGATATAAATTACTGGTTTTTAAAACTTATTTTGGACAAAAATGCCTGTGTTTAATATAGACTATGTATTTGAATACATGTGTTAAAGACACTTACATATAAGAGAAATAAGTTCATATTTTGTGAACCAGGTAAGATTAGCATTAAACTATCAGGTTATTTGTTTTAGCGGAGTCCTGAGTGGTGACATGCATGTGTCATTGTCAACATAGTGTCAAGGCTTTATTTCCCCTGGCCAAAAATTCCATTGCAAATCACAACAAATATAATGAAGTATTTAACCATATTTTCATGGAAAAATAGAGAGTAGTTTACCAACTCTCCTCTTGGATATCATTCAACAGTAACAATATGCCTTGAATAAATAACCAAACTCAAAGTTTAGCAATATAATGAAGAAGGTATAATAGAAAGGATTAAAAACAAGACACCTAAGGGCTATCCAAAGCTGATGCAATGTGCAACGAAGCTCCAGGAACAAAGTAAAACTAAACCTGTAGAGATATGTCAATAATAACTTGGGACAATAGTGGCAAATTAAAAAAAAAAATAGGGGCACCTAGATGACACAGTGGGTTGAGTGTCTGACTCTTGATTTTGGCTCAGGTCATGATCTCACAGTTTCATGAATTCAATCCCCACACCAGGCCCTGTGCTGACAGTTTGGAGCCTGCTTGGGATTCTCTCTGTCTCTCTTCCTCTCTCTCTGCCCCTCTCCCACTTGCACTGTCTCTATCTCTGTCTCAAAATAAATAAATAAAAACTTTAAAAAAAACAGCAAAATATGTGACATTCTACAAATAGCTGGGTTTGAAAAGTCCAGTTTATTCCAAAATGAATAATAAAAACAGAGTTAGCAAGAGCACTGATACAAAAATACTCTCAGGAAAAAAAGGTGGGAGAGTTTGGCTAAATTTACCAAATAACATGCTGGTAAATACCACAAAATGGATAAAAATTATGACCATTTTGCCATAAACTAAGTAAAACCTAATGAAGTAGTTTATTAAGAAAGGCCTACATTACAAATACAGCAAAAATTAATGATGAGCAAGGATGTGGAAGCAAAACCAAAAACCATCATAGGGAAATGAAGATGACATAGGAAGAAGCACAGGAAGAATCGATACTGCCATAACATAGATAGCAGATCTATGAAAAAAGGGCTTTTGGTTGAAAAGTTGAAATAAGATATTTGGCAAAGATGGATAAGTATTCTTGATAAAGATGCTTATAACTTAGTACCAAATGGCATTTCATTAACATGGTAAAATATTTACATGTCAGCATAGAAGCTTCATAATATTTAATATTAGAATTGCTTTCTCCAAACTCAGAGATAGAACATGGATATCCATTATTACCATTACAATTTAATATCTGAACAATTAGATAAGAAAAAGAAATAGAGGTTTAGAAATGAGAAGAGAGGAGGTAAAATGATTAGCTGCATAGAATATAATTGTGTACTGGGGCGCCTGGGTGGCGCAGTCGGTTAAGCATCCGACTTCAGCCAGGTCACGATCTCGTGGTCCGTGAGTTCGAGCCCCGCGTCGGGCTCTGGGCTGATGGCTCGGAGCCTGGAGCCTGTTTCTGATTCTGTGTCTCCCTCTCTCTCCGCCCCTCCCCCGTTCATGCTCTGTCTCTCTCTGTCCCAAAAATAAATAAACGTTGAAAAAAAAAATTTTTAAAAAGAATATAATTGTGTACTTATAAAACTTAAGGGAATGAGGTAAAAAATACTAAAAAAATAAGTGCAGTGTAAACTTAACAAACAAGTTAATAAATTTGCTATATACAGTCACCCCATAGAATAAATAATAGGAATAAAAAATACCTCATTTATAATAGCAACAGATAGGATAAAATGGCTAAGAATAAACATGTGATGTATAAGATCTATTTGAAGAAAACTATAAAACAGGGGTGCCTGGGTGGCTCAGTTGGTTAAGCTTCTGACTTCAGCTTAAGTCATGATCTCACAGTTTGTGGGTTTGAGCCTCATGTCAGGCTCTGTGCTGACAGCTCAGAGCCTGGAGCCTGCTTTCAATTCTGTGTCTCCCTTTCTCTCTGTCCCTCCCCCGCTCACACTCTCATTCTCTCTCAAAAATAAACATTAAAAAAATTTAAAAAAAGAAAACTATAAAACACTACAAACTCAAATAACAACTTGAAAAAATTGAATGTCCCATTATGTTTTGGGTTAGTAAGACTAATAATAGAAAAAAAAAACAGTAATAGTGGCCCACTCTGGGGTGGGGGTGAAATGTGGGAACTAGGGGAAAGGGGCAAGATGGAAGGAGATATTTTCACTCTATAATTGTATACCTTTAATGTATTTTGGTTTTTCAGCCATATGAATGAGTAGCTTACTCAAAAAAGCATAAAAAAATATAGGATATTGATTGAAAATTCATTACAATTTTAATAGTTAATTTTATAATTTAGTGAACTTTAAATGCTATATGAATGGTGTGAAGAATATTCAAGTAATGTTGGAATTTTCCAAAGGGATGCATATTTTGCCTGTAATGGAAATATTGATCAAAAACAACTTTTGAGTTTTGCTTACTGGTAATAGGGAAACCTGTTTAGGTTAAATTCTGACTCCCCAAAAAACCTATTATTGAAAATAAATATTTAGGAGATTCTCAATTACTGTTTCTTCATAAAATGACATATTTATTCTTTCCCTTTTATAGGTAGAGGAAGAAAGGTAAGTTTTACTTTGCATAGTTCCATTTTCATAAATTTCTTTTTTATTCTATGATAACTGTTCACACAGGACTGTGCTTTGTGTATTTGAAAGTCTTTTGTAAAGTACAAGTCTTTTGTAAGTACATACCATATAAATAAAAATATATAAACACAGTTCAGCTACTTTGCTTATAGATTACAACTGCCTCTATTTTATTCACTTTGTTAATTTTTGTTTATAGATATTTCTTCTAGAAGGTTGTAAATCTCTTAGGGATTGAGACTGTGCCACATGAGCCTCTGAATTACTTATATGTATCACTGTACTTAGTATATACCTTGCACATATTAGAAGTGCAGTAACTGCTTAGTGGAAGGAAGGAAGGAAGGAAGGAAGGAAGGAAGGAAGGAAGGGAGGAAGGAAGGGAGGAAGGGAGGGAGGAAGGAAGGAAGGAAGGAAAGAAGGAAGGAAGGAAGGAAGGAAGGAAGGAAGGAAGGAAGGAAGGAAGGAAGGGTAGGTGAGTGGGTGATGGCTGTTGTTCAGTGGGGTTGTGGTCCTGCTTCTATTGGTTGGGAAGTAAAGGTATGTCTAAAAGAATTAATTGAACACTTTACCAAACACACATCACCTTCTCTTCCCTCCCCTCCTGCCATTTCAAGGAGCCTAAGATCTAATCCCAGAGGCAAGCCTTACACTCAAGAGGACAATGTATGATATTGTTATGAGCCTAGATACAGCTGGCCAGTTTAGCCACTTGTCATCTGGATATGGGTAATCCCCCTGAGTGAAGAGAGTTACATTCCCTTGGAATTGTTCTCAGTTTTCTAGGTAATTTAAAAACTGTGGCATTTGCTTCAGTCTTATCCAGATGGGATGGGCACAGGGATCAGGAATGGAAATGGGAAGTCATCCCAAATTTCATGGCAGATATTAGGCAGATTACCAGCGACTTTAAATTGCCTTTACTTTTGCATACAGTAGAACTTCAGTAAGGTGATAAAGCAATGCTACACCTTCATGGTAAATGAAAGTGATGCTATCAAGGGAGGTCCTGGCTACTTTTATACTTTTGGATTAAAAAGGCAGTACCAAAAATTGTCTTATTTGGAATAAATATCAGTGAAGCTATTTAGATTTGAATATATGTCAAATGAACAGGTCTACAAATACCAGCTTACATATATTTACATTTGAAATTAAATCTGAAGTTTTCCAAAGGCAGTATGGGACAGCTGGGAGAAAGACACTCAAACCAGCTGCCAATTTACCACATTCTAGTTATGTGCCACTATATTCATGACTCTGTCATTTGTTATCATGTGCCATCAGAACTTTCAGAGCAGAGTAATGTTATAAAAATGTATTTTGTGCGTGGCTTATATTAATACTGGTGTTATTTATAATCTATTCTCTCATGCATGTTAACCCCCACATAATTACTGAGCCTTTGTTATATCCCTGTATGAGGCAAATGATACAGGTGATGCAATGGTGGGCAAAACACTGTGACTGTCTCCATGGTAATGGCATCCTAGAAAAGTGGCGAGGCATGTCCATGTGGCATTAAGTGATAAGTAACAGACAAGAGGTAAAATTAAACTGTAATTCACATCTGAATCAGAGTATTTGAATGTTATCTTTCCCAGTGAGTATGAAAATCACATTTAGCAAAAGTTTAGATAAATCTTCATTGCATATAAATTAACTTATTCAAAGCCCATATTATTTTTTATTTTTTCAAAGCCCATATTTAAAAAAAGCAACAAATACTTACATTAGTGGCTTATTTCCAAAATAAGAATTATCACAGAATCATTAGAAAAATTTATCATGGAACCTGATAATGTAACACCGAATCCCATATCAAGTATTGTGGAGCAATAAAAAGTTTGTAATAAGACATCAAAAAACTTACAATTTAGTTGAGAAAGGTACAAGCAAATACCATTCTCCTAAACACAAAGTAAGAGCAAAGGCTGCATTGTAATTGCTGGTCTCATAAAATGGAGATTTCCCAGTCATTCTTAGTGGACTATTTCATTTTTCTCTCTTTGGTTGAAATAATTTCTCCTCACTTTTTACTTGTTTTTTCTAAATTTATTCCAGAAATAAAGATTTTTTTTTCAGCATTATTCTCATAAAGTCCTTTAGGTGTTCGGCACACATTTACCTACCCTTCCTAAATAATTCAAATTCTTTCAGCATCTCAAAGAAAGCCCTTACAGCTCTTAAAAGATGAATTTTTATTACTTTCAGATTATGTTATAAATGGAAAGACCCAAGCTAGAAGTTAGGAGACTTAGAAATGCAGAGATAAGCCTGCTCTGTTTTACTGACCATATGTGTTCATCCCTTTCTTCTCTAGTCTTTTTGTAGGTTGTCTTTTAGTCTCTTGTGTTCTACCTTGAACTTAACTCATATAGATCTCCCTCCTGCCTCTGCAGAGAAATTTCCCAGGGCTGAATTATCAATTTATTCCTGACTTCCTAACCTTGGCAGTAGAATCAGCAGTGATGATCAGGGTATTGTTCTGCTATTGAATCCATTATTAAGACTATGATGATTGTAAAATAATTTTTAAATATCACTTTACAAAATTTTGTCAGAGGTGGGATACTACTGGAAGGATATAACTAAATTGTACCTATCAGGAGTACACTTAGGAGATCTGGATCAAACACCCAAAAAATATGTATGATCTTTAACCTACAACTTCAACTTCTAGAGATACACCATAAGGTATTAGTTAGAGGTACTACACAAGTATTTATAAACAAGGATATTCATTGTAATGATATTTTTAATTGTAAAAATGAAAGTATAATCTAAGAGTAAAATACTGAGGCATTGATTAAGTAAACCAAGTTCAGGTAAACAATGGAAAACTAAGAATACTACAGTGTTAAAAGTGGTTATCTCCTGGGTGTTGGGTATAATATTTAATTTCTTTTGTAAGTTTCCTCTATTTTCAAAATTCCCTGTTAACCAATATACTTTTTATAATCAGATAGAAGAGCAATAGATGTGAAAATAAAAATTAAATAAAATAGAACTCATTATTCTTTTTAAAAAATTTTTAAACATTTATTTATTATTGAGAGACAGAGCGTGAGCAGGGGAGGGGTAGAGAGAGGGGAGACACATAATCTGAGGTAGGCTTCAGGCTCTGAGCTGTCAGCACAGAGCCCGATGAGGGGCTCGAACTCATGAACTGTGAGATTATGACCTGAGCCGAAGTTGGTCGCCTAACCATCTGAGCCACCCAGGTGCCCCTAGAACTCATTATTCTTGCTTCTTCTACATTTTGGATATAATCCTTAATGTAGTCATATTTTGCAATTAACCAGTAAAAAGCATTATTTCATACTATATTAATGGAAATTAATATGGTCAAGAATTTATTGAGGTTTTCTGTTAGACAAAACGAGGATGTAAAGTAGACTTGATCATAACCTTAAGGAGACCAAAATCTGTTGGAAGACAAATTCAAAAATAAATAATACAAGTAGATACAAGGTAAAATAGAGGTATATGAAGGTAGAATTCATCCAATATTATTTTACCTATGTACTTGAAATCATGCTCTGAGAATATAATTTTTGAGAGACGAAAGTTCTAAGAATCCCATCTACATCTGTTATGTTTGCTACATCTATTATAAAAGGCAATTAAATTGTCCAGTGTTATTTCCTTTATGTTATGATTGTTTTTTGTGTTATTTTTGTCTTCCTATTCAGTTAATATTTTTTCTTGATTTTCTTCAGATATTGAGAATTACCTAACGAATATAAGTATGTTCTTTCTTTCTTTCTTTCTTTCTTTCTTTCTTTCTTTCTTTCTTTCTTTCTTTCTTCCTTTTGAAGATGAGAAAACTTACCTCTTGTTATTTCTCAGATTCTTCCATGAGTTTTAAAAAAGGTGGCAAGAGTTTTAGGAATGGCATCTGATAAGTTACTAAAACTAGGTGGCATAGAATATGAGTGTGAAAATTCAACATATCCAAGTTTTGTATTTTCTCTGAGTTTTCAGTATTTGGGTAGTTTTTCCTATGGTGTTTTGACTTTACATCCTTTTAATCACAAGTATTTCTTGGTCTGGTCAGTTCTTTAGATATTCACTATAAAGACTGAAGTTACGCATTTCAAACATTGGATTGATATTTTTGTGTCTTTCAGATAAGTAGTAATTTTTTTCATCAATGTCTGACTACTATAAATATTGCTTCTTTTCTCATTTTTGTTTTTTACATTTCTTACATAGAAATTCTCAGTGTTTACATGGAATATTCTAGTATGATATGACTATCCTCACCAAGCTATTATATTTTGATAATTGAAAAATTTTTGCTTCATAGGGACAAAAAGGAGAACCAGGATTAGTGCCTGTTGTAAGTATATGTATATATTGTTTTCATGTGTCTTTAATAAACTTAGCTATAGTATAGTTGTAAAGTTTTGCATATATACACACTCTGTGAAAAGGGATGTTAGTTATGGTATAACCAAGCTATAGTATAAGACAAACAAACCAAAAGAGGTTAATTCTTTAATATACTATTTAATGTTTATTTATTACAATATTCCTGACTTTTATTGTCCCATTACTATAAATGGAAATCAGGGTTTTCTAAAGTTAAGCATATTATATATAGATGTAAAGTGATAGTTAAGATGTATATATATATATATATATATATACATATATATATATTTTTTTGCATGTTTATTTATTTATTATGAGAAAGAGAGACAGTGCTAGCAGGGGAGGAGCAGAGTGAGATAGAGAGAGAATCCCAAGCAGACTCCAGACTGTCAGTTCCCAGCTCCAGTTCTTACGAACTGGGAGATCATGACCTGAGCCAGAACTAAGGGTGGACACTTACCCGACTGAGCCACCCAGGTGCCCCTATTTTTTGTGGTATAAATAGTCATGTAATCCAAATAAAAGGCATGACTTAATATTCCACACTTCTGGAAATATATCTTGTCATTTTCCTGATTGAAATTCCATATTGTATAAGAGTTCTTAAGACTTGTTTAGACTTGTACATGATCAAAAAGTATATTGTTAAGTGGGATGAAAATTCTTCAGCCATCAGTCTCATAGATCTCAAAGGAGTTATCATCACTCTGTCAGAAGAAAAGTATATGCATGTTGATTTATTTGGCAGTGTTTGACTTTTTGCTTTGCCTTGAAGTTGGCTTGTTTTTAACAAAGATTACCTAAAAAGTAAACCATTCATATTGTTGTCTTTCATTTAAAAACACTTATGTGTACTTACTATGTCTTACATGCTATTTTAAGTGCTTTACAAATATTTATTTGTCTTCATGACAACTTTGTGAAGGAGGTAATTTCGTAATCATCATCATCATTTTACAGAAGAGGAACATGAAAACATAAAGTAATAAGTAATTTGTCCAAAGTTAGACAACTGGTAAGGGATAGAGTTAGGATTTGAACCCAGGCCTCTTGGCTCCAGTGTGGTGCTCTTAATCCCTATAGCAGTCCTGCCTGTGTATATGAGAGTTTAAATTAGATAACATCTTAAGGCTTAAGCAAGGAGGACATGGGCATCAATTGACAACATCTGTTTGCTCAAAAAAAATTCACTGGGGCTTTTGTTGTTATTCTTATTTGTTTGACTACTGATTTTTCTTAAACTCTATCGAAACTTCATCCTTACAGATTATCTTGTTTATCATTTAGGTAACAGGCATACGTGGTCGTCCAGGACCAGCAGTAAGTAGTTTCCTCCAACATTCATGGTACTCTTAAGTTCTTACAGTTACTGAACATCTTTATGAATATTATATCCATCAAAAGACAATAGAATGAAAACCATGATGCTTGGTTTCTGGAAACGTTTTGTTTTGAAACATCTTCAAGTGTAAGCATTCCTTTGCAGCAATGAACGATATATAAAAGATCATTTCGTTCTGAAATTGATGAACCCTATTTTTCCTCCATGTTAGTGTTTTTATTGACTATGTGAGAGCCAAAATTGTTACAGTGTTAATTTTAGATTAGCTTTACTCATTAAGACACACTTACCTATTGTTTGGCAATAATTAAAGATAGACTACGTTTATCTGTTTAATGAAACAAACTGTTAATTTCATCTGTTAATGAAATTAAATCGTATTTCCATAGAATTTGAGAAATTATACAGCAGAATAGCATATTACTGGGTAGCACAAAAGACTACTGATTTCAGGTTTGGATTAGCAGTAGCATTCTAGGTAATTAGACAGAAAACACATACATATATTCCCTCAGATCATTGATAATTTAGGGTTTGCACATCTGTGTAGTTCTAAAAATCCAAACTGTAGGTGTTTGTGGCCATAATGTAGTGACAAAGGCTTGCTTAGGACAAGACAGCAAAAATGATCCTCATAAACTTCGTAATTATCATTCAAGCAATATATTTAGCTCACTGAGCTCCATGATGCTATAATGTAACACTTAATTCTTTAATTCTTTACAGACCTTTAAGCTTCATTGCTAATATAAATAGCCTTTCTGTGTACACAGAGCTTTTATACGCACATGGCTTTATTTTCTACAGTCTTCAACTGAACTGAATTAAAAAAAAAGTGATATTTCTGTTTTCCGATTTTCTTAGATCAAGCAAACATTTAAAATAAAAACATCTGAAGTATACGTGTTTTGCAGGCTTAATCACCACTTTCCATTTCAGGGGCCTCCAGGATCACAAGGACCAAGAGGAGAGAGAGGCCCAAAAGGAAAACCTGTAAGTTGACAGCAGAGTTCCCTTTTCAGTGAAGTGTACCATGTACCGGGTAAGCCCGTCTATACCACGTTCTTTGGATGCAACAAAGAGTTGGTGGCACTGTTTCTCTCTCATCTCTATTAAATGTGACAGAATTCAGGTCATGAAGTGATTGTGGGTCTTTTCTGATTCAGAGGAAAGTATCACATGGTAATAATTACCTATTATCTTTTTAGGTAACACAAATGACATTTCTTTGTCCCTCGTGAGGTCAAAGTAAAATAAAGTAGAAAACCTAAGGAAACATAATGAATACCTCATGTTATTTTCAGAAGTTGTAAATCATGAGTGAACAATGCCAGGAATGTACTGTTGAGATAAAACACCAAAGTTCTGTGATCTGTGGTTGCTGCAGGGATAACCAAACTGGATAAAGGAAAAAAAAAATTATTAGAGGACTAAATTTTATTTCAAGTGGTTGTACAATGAATTTATTTCCCAAATAACACTCTATTTTCACTGTGCAGCTGCTGCAGAACTATCAAAGGAGTCATTTTAAAAATCAACAAATCCGTTACCAGAACAAAGGGAACACCTTTAAATTTAAATGATCAACTTGATACCCTGGAGATAAAACATGAAGATATTATATAACACATGCCAGATGTTTTTTCTTATTAGCAAGTCCTAGGATAGCGATTCTGTTTCTTTTTATATCTTACCCTCAGAAACTAATGTCTTTCTGTATTAAATAACTCGCTTAATTTTTGTATTGCTATCATTATCTTATGTTTTAATTAGAAAACTTGTGCTGTTTAATTTTCTGTCTAATGTCTACTAAATTTAACTCTCTAGGTTTTTAGCTTTCCCAATATGTATTTATACATATTTAGGTGGGAGAAATAGATGAACAGGAGAGCAACAGACAACCTTGAATATATAAATAAAGAAAAATGTATTTTAGATAATGTTGCTTGGAACTCTTGCCTCTTGATTCATCTTTGAATACGTTTGACCAAGTATTGCATGATGACAGTACTACAAAATTGGGGCTGGAGTTATGGATGGTATTGGCAGGCATGGAGGTAAATGACAGCACCCCAGGGAAATGGGGCATAGTCGTATATGTGTGCAGTAATGCTATGTTCTGATTATCTTATGCTGTTATTCATTCTTCACTGCTGTTCTACTGAGCTGTCTCACGAGTACCGGTGACCTGAATACTGTTAGTAGCTCTCTAGATGCCTGTCCAAGGGTCTAGAATGACATAAACAGGTAGAAGATAATTTCAATTAGGTGGAGGGTGGTGGCCATCCAGTAACATTGTGCATCAATGTACTTGTGCCCAGGATAATTGATAACACTTAGTCCTAGGTCTAGGTGGAAGTTACTATAGAAATAGTGATTGCGTTTTCAGAATTCCTTGTTAGGATTCAGTGAGTCTGCTATCACCATGTCTTCTTTTCTTGACTTAGTATGTGATATGCTGCCCTTCCTATCTTGGTTAGCCCTGAGATAATCAATGGGAATTAGGTGTGTGTGTGTGTGTGTGTGTGTGTGTGTGTGTGTGTATTTAAAAGAGTGAGGAGTAGTTATTTATTTGGAATTAAGCAAAAACAATCCTGGCAGTTGCCCAAATAGGCAATCTGTTCCTCTGTTAATCCTAGCAAGCAGTGGGATGATAGTTTTTAACAATGGTCTCATTAAAAAAAAATGTGCCTATACTTTTGCTGATTTCCCTGGTGTAAATACTTCCACTATGGCCAATTGCAAGATACTGGCATGATGTTACAAAATATCCATTGGTAGAGCATTTTGCCTCAGGTCCCAAGACTTGCAGGAGCTGCTTAACTAGACTAAAGCTGTGGCTTGCACAACATACGGTGGTACTGCAATCATAAATACCGTTTTCTCCTCCTGCTTCCGTTACCATCAGACACTACAGAATGCTCACTATGTAATGCATGGTTTCTCAACCTCAACACTATTGGTATTTGGGGCCACGTAATAGCTATGCATTGTAGGATGGTTGGCAGCATTCCTGATTTCTACCCACTAGATGCCAAGTAGCAACACCTGTCCTCCTCCCACATACAATTGCGACAACAAAAATGTCTCTTGATGTGACCAAATGTCTCCAGGGGAGGGGAGCAAAAGTGCTCAGGATTGAGAACTACTGTGATATAAATACTCTCCGGAAGTCTTCATGACTAGTCAGTGACCCCCAGGACTGTCTCTTATCATACGTCCTTAGTTTTAACTAAATAATCCTAGTAACTTCATAGTGACAAACTAGCAATCTGTCAGGAGATAGATAGGGTGTGCTGAGTTCTAATTGCATATGACACTCAACCTCTGTAGATCTGTTTCTATATATGTAAAATGGGAAATATGCTATATTTTACCCACTCTAACATTTCATAATTTGTGTGTGTGTGTGTGTGTGTGTGTGTGTGTAGTGAATAAAGTTCTTGACGACTGGGGTAGTTAGTCCTTTCTATTTGTGAATGTTTAAAGGTCGCCACCTAGTGGTAATCTATAAGTACTTTGTATTGTAAATGGCTGCCTGAAATTAGTACTAGAGTATCTTGAGGAATGGAAGAGAATGATGATAAATAGAATATTTACCTTAATATAAAATGTATGTAATTCATCTCACTTGGAAATATGAACGTATATATTTTAATGTGTTCCCAAATTATATTTTTGTTTTCAATGTTTATCAGTAAAACTGCTCATGTATTATATTTTTTCTTACTTTCACTTATAATTATGTTCACTTAATTTTGGATAACTTAAAAAAATTTTATTAATTTTAATCTCAATTTGTAGAAGTGTAACTCATGTAGGCTATTTATAGGAGATTCTTTGGAGACACTGAATGCATCATGAAGTCAATAGAAAAGTGGGCTGTCTTCAGAACAAGACTTTGAAACATGATTATTAATGTTTCACATTAATTAATCACGGTGGAGGGTGGTGGCCATGCAGTAATCACAGATTAATTAATCACAGAGGGATGGAGAAAGCATATGATTATTGAGGATCAATACCACCCAAACCTCTCTCTATTCTCATTGAAACTAAATGTAGTTTTTGGTTTTGTCTTTAGAAATCTTTTTGGGAGGAGAGATGTTTTAGTTCATTTTTTGTATACAATGATACCTGGTTATCAGTTAGCAATTTCATATTTCAGAAACACATTAAAAGTTTTCCACACAAGGCTCTGAGTAGATCATACTACTAACTTTGTCTGTGCCACCATTGACAGTATGAATTTCCAGCTCATGTTGCTCTCATGTGTATGATCAGGAATCCTAGACAGCAATTTACATCAGCCTCTTATGTCTAATGAAAAGAGTTAAGTGACTCTACAGTGGTTTAAGAGTCAGAAAGCATTTGACTTGATAAAGGATGAGAATAATTTCCTGAGAAATCAGTTTTCAAAGTGTTTTTCAGACTATCTACTTCTATTTGAATAGATGCATTTGCTTATCTTCTACTCTTCTAAGAAATACATATATCTATATGAATCTATACAAATATTTGAATATATTAATTAAATTATGCCACCCTTCCCAAAGCCATCATATGCCAGCTGCCCCCTTTCCCACCTCATCTTGTTTTATATGTCCTCCTTCAGCTGTATCAGCTCATATTTGAATTACTTTTGTAAGCCAGGAGGTGTTCTCATGTTTAGAGAGGAGAAGCTTCTTTTTTTAAACTCCAATTCACTTATCATATTTTTCTTGATCCCTGCTTCTAACTATAAAAATCATATTGACTTTGAGTTCTTTGGTCCTTTCTTTCTTTTTGAAGACTGTTAAGACTCTTCAGGGTTAAACAGACAGAAAATACTTCACAAGACTTGTGGGAATGATGAGGTTGGAGGACAGAACATTTCCAGAACTGAGGACGTGGCTGTTCACCAAGCTGCCTTCAGAATGTGGGTTGGGAGGAGGGTGGAATTTGGCAGCTAGAAATCATTGCTCACTTCTCTGAGAACTAGACTTGGCTGGGTCACTGTGCCTTTTCCTCTGTTTCTCATTGGTCTGATCCACCTTTAGGGGTGGTAAGAAAAACAAAGCATGCCAGAACTTAAGTAGTAGAATAAAGAGGATTGAAATGTGAAGATGTAATAAGTATATATCGAGGGTCTACTATGTGCCAAGAACTATACAAAACATCAAAATATTAGAAAGATTAAAAAAGCCACAAATACCAGTCAAGGAGCATACCAGTCAAGGAGCTTCTATATATATGTACACACACATATATATGTATATATATACACACATATACACATACATACATATGTATATATGTGTATGTATATATATATGTATATATTTTCAGTAGGAGGAGGTTAAGCAAGCACATATATAGTTAACCATAATCTAAGACAGACATGTGAATTTAGAGCTTATTGATTAAATACCACAAAACCAACCAAATAAGGAAGCTTATTCTAGAATACTGGTGAACTCAATAAAATTTTATAATTATTCCAAGACAGCTCATTAGTGGGGATTTAACACATCAAGACTAAAATTCTTACCCAAAATATACCATGCCCCTAAGCAGAGGCTGTGATCCGTGCTGAAGTCAGCAGTGTCAGCAGAGCTGATGAAATTGCTGTAGTTGGCTGGATTGCAATCTATTTTTTTTAAGATTTTATTTTTCTTAGAGAAGTTTGAGGTTCACATGAAAAATCAAAGCAGGCACAAAGAGCTCTCATATATGCCCTGTCCCCATACATGCATAGCCTTCCCCATTATCGACATCTCCCATCAGAGTCCATAGTTTACATTAGAGTTCCTCTTCGTGGTGTACACTCTGTGTATACTTATACATACATCATCGTCACAGTACCATTCACAGTGTTTTCATTGTCCTAAAATTCTCCTGTGGTTTGCCTTTTGATCTCCCCATTCCCACCCCAACCCCTGGGTACCACTGATCTTTTTCACTGTTTCCCTAATTTTGCCTTTTCTAGGAATGTCATAGAATTGGAATCATACAGTATGGCTATTCATTTTAAACATAATGAACACTTCCTCTCCATCAAGAAGTCTGTCTTTTAGAATTCTACTTAAGTACATATTTGGCAATGGGTTCTAATGAGCATGGGCTTGTTTTTCCAGGGTCCTCGTGGTCCTCAGGGAATTGATGGAGAACCAGGTGTTCCTGGTCAACCTGGTGCCCCTGGGCCTCCTGGACATCCATCCCACCCAGGACCTGATGGCATGAGCAGGGTAAGTTCTATATATTGTTGACTGTTATATTTCTATTATATATATTAGTTTTTAAATTTTTTTTATTTTTGAAGTATAGTTGACGTACAATGTTATATTAGTTTCAGGTGTACAACCTATTGATTCAATAATTCTATACATTACTCAGTGTTCACCATGATAAGTATAGTTATTATCTGCTACCATACAATATTATTGCAATATTATTCATTGTATCCCCTATGCTGTACTTTTCATTCCAGTAACTTATTTATTTTATAACTAGAAGTTTGTACCTCTTAATCCCCTTCACCTATTTTGCCCATCCTCACCCAAAATTTTGATACATTATTAAGAGTTTAAGTTGTCTTAGTTCAGAAGTTGGCCCTTGACTGCAACAGCAGCTAAGTGAATGCAGTGAACTCAGAAACCCACAGAGAATTGTCAGAAAATTCACAAGAGCATTTTGTAAAGTACCGCTTTGAATGACTTATTTCTCAGTGTCAGTTCTGGAACTGGTTTGGTTCTTTCTGCTGATTCTAAAGGACTGCTAATATTGTTCCCAATATGAATTGAAAAGGGAAACATCTCTAATCTTCTGCTGTTCTTAGGCTCAGAACGGTCACAAAATCTGTGTCATTTCCTCCACAAGAAGGGAGGATGACAGATCCATTATGATGTATATAGAAAGGCTACCTAGTTGACACTAAAAATGTTATCTGATTACTTCCCAAATTTTAGTTTCCTGCAAGAAATAAAATAAAGCAAAATATCTTTCGATACCTGCTTCTTTGAATTCTTGGTGGCAGACATAGGTGATTTATAAGTAGATTGCATAGCAAAACAAGGGAACATATGGAGCCCTGAAATATGATTTTTGTTTTATAACAATTTATACATTTATTTCTCAACTGATTATAGAAGTAATTGCCAATTAATTTTTTTAATAATATACACATTTACCCCCCCAAATCTGGAAAGAACTCCGGGAATATATGTGGACAATTTTGGTCAGTTGGGTTACCAGAGTTTTTGTGATGTGAAAGAAAATAGGTAAAACTGTTGCCAATTCTTGGAATAGTCAAAGATTAGAAGGATTATAAAATCTTTATCAACTTATATAAATACAGTGTAAAGTTTACTGGTCATGAACAAAGAAACAAGAATACCATCTAAGTAAAATAGTCTCAAATTGAAACTGGAATCTTTAGGGAATATGTTTAAAAGCATCTCTTAGGCTCTGTTCAGATTTTTGGCATGGGAGAAAATCAGATAAAGAGATTTAAAGCTGAAATCGATGAGACTGGAAGAATGATACATGCTTTTACCAAGTATGAGACATTTGTCCCATTGAAGTCGTTATTCTGAAGCAACATAGTCATAAATATTCTAAGGAAGATTGTTCAATCAGAAACACATACAATGAAAAAGAATTTGAATCTTTTTCTGTGCTTTAAAGTCTAAAATATCAAATGATTCTCAACAGAGCCATTCTATAAGAATCCCAGAGAATGTGCATTTCTGAATGTAAGTTTGTTGATATATGTCTCTTACTTTGGAAATAACATGAAGACATTGCATTTATAGCCATTTTCAGCTCAGATGGCTGGATTGGATGAAAAATCTGGACTTGGGAGTCAAGTAGGACTGATGCCTGGATCTGTGGTAAGTGAAAATTTTACTGATAATCAAGGTTCTTGTGGAAAATAACATTTTGTAAAGCAAGGTTTGAATTTGCTAATTAAGAAGTAATATGTGTCTTATTTTTTTGTAAGTTTATTTTGAGATTGGGGCAGGGGTGGGGGTTGGTGGTGAAAGGGCAGAGAGAGACAGGTAGAAAGAGAAAATCCCAAGAAGGCTCTATGCTGTTCGCCTGGAGGCCAACTGTGGGGCTCAATCTCACAAACATGAGATCATGACCTTAGCTGAAATCAAGTGGGATGCTTAATTGACTAAGCCACCCAGGCACCCCAAGAAGTAATATGTGTCTTCTTAAATAAATCCACCCATTAATTCATTCAATTTATGTATCAAATCCTGCCATGCACCAATTAAAAAAGCCTAGTGGGTGTTCCATTCATAACTGTGTGAAGTATTTGTTGACTTTAATAAAGGGCTGCCTATATATTTTATTTAAAATTGGAAGAAAATAAAGAATTTAAACATATAACCTACTACAACAAAAACTGTACTTTTAATGGTGTTAGAAACAGTGATGTGGCAAAATTTTGACATGGGAAATTTTGCCATTTTAATTTTCATTATTTCCTATGTAATATCCTCTGGATGCCTATGCCAACAACTCTGAAGTTTCCTGACTGGACCTGCTAACCGTTCCCATTCTCTTTTGAATTTCTTCAACTGCCAAAAAGAGTCCCATTTTCTCTGGGCAAGTACTTTAACCTGGGTATTTGGAGAAAACAAGCTCACTGAATGAATTAATACTTATCAAACCAACAATCCCATGCTTTTCTTGTTCATAACATAATTCAAAGGCATCCCAGATTAATGGAGTTTCAAGGCAATAGCAAGTATAAAATTAGACCACAGAACCACCCCCTTTACCCATCCTTAAGGCCAGCATTATGAGTGACTTAAATATTGTTTGTATACTTTTTAAGTCACTAGCAGTATGGGCTCATACAATGATTATCTTGGGATATTTTTCTGAAATATATGAGTTTTCATCCATTTGAAGTTCAATTGCATATATGTTTGTTTATTTATTTATTTGTTTGTTTGTTTGTTTGTTTATTTAAATGTTTATTTTGAGAGAGTATGAGCAGGGGAGGGCGGAGTGAGAGGGAGAATCTTTTTTTTTTAATTTTTTTAAATGTTTATTTTTGAGAGAGAGAGAGAGAGAGAGAGCAGGGGAGGGGCAGAGAGAGAAGGGGACAGAGGATACAAATCTGGCTCTGCACTGACAGCAGAGAGCCCAATGTTGGGTTTGAACTCAGGAACCACAAGATCCCTACCTGAGTAAAAGTCAGTTTAACCGACTGAGGCATCCAGGCATCCCTATGCTTATTTTTTTTAATGGGGCTTTTGCTTTCTTACTAGCTAAAAATCTGATCAATTCAGAATAAAAGTTTAATTTTTTTGCCATAAGAACAAATGGTTTTGATTTGATTTCACTTTCCCTGACATTTACAAAATTAGGTAAAATTAGGTAGATATATTATTTTTTTTTCAACGTTTATTTATTTTTGGGACAGAGAGAGACAGAGCATGAACGGGGGAGGGGCAGAGAGAGAGGGAGACACAGAATCAGAAACAGGCTCCAGGCTCCGAGCCATCAGCCCAGAGCCCGACGCGGGGCTCGAACTCACGGACCGCGAGATCGTGACCTGGCTGAAGTCGGACGCTTAACCGACTGCGCCACCCAGGCGCCCCAAGATATATTATTAATAAAATGTTTCAAATTGCATTTTCCTTTTCTTCCCTTTGTCATACCTTGGTATAATCATTTCATGTTTAATAGGGGAAAGCCTGTGTTGATCCTTTAAATGTATGTTATGAAAGACAAAAAGAATCCAGAAATCTCAGTGCCATAGATAATTGTAAATTAACACTTACTATAATCTAGTCAATATTGTTGATGGCTTCATAAGTCTTTAATTCGATGTGCTCACAAGTTTTCTGCCATGAAGCTGAAGAACAGTTTGATATAGACAGTTTGATAATGCCTGCCAAGATTTTTCTTTTGTTGGCTGTTCTGGCTTAACAGAACCACCCTCATGCATGCAAATGCTCTTGTTCCAAAGACATTGGGTGTATACAGGCATATCCTTTTTTCCCTTTATGAGACTGAAAGTATGTATAAAATCATCCCAAATGTTGTCCAGACTTTAATCTTCTTGAATTTAGCTGCATTCCAGATGAGTACAAATGGAGAATGTCATCATCTTCTGCTGTCAGAGCTTCACTTTTCCAGATTCTAAGACTGATTCAACATTTTTGAAATGTTTGGCCTAATTGTCATGAACACTATCCAACTCTTCTCATTTGTTTTTAAGGGTCCTGTTGGCCCAAGGGGACCTCAAGGCTTACAAGGGCAGCAAGTAAGTCTTTTTATGATTAAACTACATACTATAGCAAAAAAGAAACAAATACAAATAAGGTCTCTGTGACATGAGTGTTTTTTGGCCAGCCTTTAAATTTCATATTGTAATGCTCACTTTGAACAGGCTGTATTTAATTAACTTCTGCTCAGAAATATATGCAATATGTTTTTCAAGTTTCTTCATGGGACTGAAGTTCCATCATCTGGATTCTTTATGTGACTGGCCTTCAATGCAAAGAATTTTTGTACCTTCGCTTCTGAAATAACAGATCATTATCTCACATCATAATGAAAATTCTCATAATTGGTTATGTGCTAACTCTGAGGCTGTGAAATCAGATCACAGAAGCTACCATGTGGTGTTAGAAATCACAGTCAAGGTAATCAATCCATGGAATCTTTAAGAAGAATATAATACTCTACTTTCTTTCTATAGCATATCAAATACCAATAAAATAGTAATGTAGTACTCTTTTAATTTTTGTGGTGATTTAACCAGCAGTAGGAAATAAGTTTTCAAGAGAAAGGGAAAGAAAGAATTCTTAGCTCTTACCGTCTTGTCATTATCATGTGTGTGGAGTTTTACCTTACGCCATTTTATATTACTGCCATTGGTGAATAGAAAATGTAGTTGTTGGTGATGATGAAGAAGATGACAATCATGATCATGATGATAACTATCCCATCGATGGAACACTCTATGCAAGCATTATTCTAGGTTCTTAACATGCATTTGTTATTAAGAGAGTTACAACAGCCTAATGAAGTAGGTAGCTTGATTATTCTCACTTCAAAGATTAGGAAATTGAGGTATAGAGAGATTAAGTGACTCACGCAAAGTTGGAAAGTGGTAGAGCCAACAATTTAATTTATTCTGTTTTTCTTTGGTTTGTGTATATAATAAACATATAATTATATTTATTTACATAATTTGTTCTCAATTTTAGGGTGGTGTTGGCCCTACAGGACCTCCTGGCGAACCTGGTGAACCTGGACCAATGGTAAATGTCAAGTAAGCATGTAGACCCTGTTAAATATGGGCCCAGGATTATAATAATGTTGTGAATTTTTTATTTTACCAGCTCTTTCCTAAAGTAGCAAGAAATTACAGTCCAGTTCAGGAGGCCTGTATTATGGACAGTGCTTAAGATATATGTTTCTTATAGCAGGGTATTCGAATTTTGTTAATATTTATGTATTTTTTGAGAGACAGAGAGAATGTGAGTGTGAGTGGGGGAGGGGCAGAGAGAGAGGGAGACACAAAATCTGAAGCAGGCTCCAGGCTCTGAGCTGTCAGTACAGAGCCTGACGTGGGCTTGAACTCACAGATGTCTAGATCACGACCCAAACTGAAGTGGATGCTTAACTGAGCCACCCAGGTGCCCCTGTAGTAGAGTATTTAAGTTCAGAGGCTTTGAATATGGTTAGCAGACCATGCTGAGATATTTGCATTCATGAAATTAAAATTCTTTCCTTTGAGTACCTAATCAAGGCATGCAACATAAAATTCAGAATATTAATAAACCTATTTTCTGTGATATTTTTCATTTGTCTCAACAATATTTTAGGTTATCTCATTGGTAGGTATAGGTAAATATAAGTAAATTTTCTTTTTTCCTTTTGTTTTATTTTGTTATTAGGGCCCAATAGGTGCGCGTGGACCAGAGGGCCCTCCTGGAAAACCTGGTGAAGATGTAAGCTGCCATCCTTCATTTTGCTTTGAAATTTTGCAGAAGTTAAGAAGGAGCTACATGAATATTATTCATTAATTCCCAATTTATTTTCTCCACTTTTAGCTTCCATTAAATGCACACAAAACTGGAGAACTCAGAGTGTGGTTTTACAAAATCTATAAGTATTCTTAATTTTGATGGTTTTATATCATTAGGTATTCTCTTTTTCCTTGTATTCCCCAGGTTTTTTTGTCCATTATAATTTCTCTGTAAGATACTAGAATTGCTGTCATGATAGCCACAACTTTTGCTGGTGGAACCTTTGAAATGAATTTAAAGAAAAATACATTGCTCTGATGGCTAACCATCATCACGAAGTCTTCATTGAATGGAGTTTTTTAACGTGCTGATAGTATAGTGCCAATATTGTTCTCCAATGCTGAAAAAGCCATTTCCTCATTTTCAAAGTTGAGACTCAACTTCAGATTTTAACAGTAATAACATGTGATCTAAAAACAGGGTGCAAAAACAGATTTGCTTCTCTGGATTTTTTTTGTTAGTTGTACCAAAGTTGAGGATAAAACCATGGTTAAATCATTAATTTCTCTGTGATACTACACCAAGTAAATACTTTCTCCTTGTGTGTCGTGAGATTTATTTAAGGAGATTACATTGAATTTGGTCATAAGGAAAATATGTCTAGTAGTTCTTAGTTTATCACAAGAAATGACAAGTAGTACTCTTAAAAACTTTTAATTCAGTGCCACATGTGGATATAGAATTTCATAGCATATGTCTCTGTGTGTACATGTGTGTAAATTTTGACATTTATGAAATGGTAAGCTAGGTCAGACTAGTATAATTTATATTAATTTCTTCTTCTGGATAAATTAATGAGAACTTCACAAACTGACTTGCTCTAATGGATTGCCATCAGGAGTAGAGCCAGTACTTTTATACTGTTTAGAGCTTTGGGCATGAGCTTTCTTAAAACGTCTTTTGTCTGCAATTGATTTGTCATCTAGTCTTAGAAGGGAACATTTGAATCCTCTTTGTTTCTCCCTCACCTTGCCTTTTTTTTTTTTACCTTAAAGGGTGAACCTGGTAGAAATGGAAACCCTGGTGAAGTGGGATTTGCAGGATCTCCAGTAAGTTTATAATTGTCAGTACAATGCCATGAAGGCCAACTTTGAAAGGCAAAGAACATTAAAATTACCTTGTGCTTCATTCTATGCATGTGGACTAGTTGCTCTCACCAACATATGTTCCCTTCTGTCATCGTGAAGCAGTACATTTTGCCAGAGTGATAGCTAATTCCAATTTCCTATTTTGCATTGGCCCCATATGAACAATTGGCATCAGATAGTCATTTTATAACCTAATACGGATACTCTCCAAACTTACTTTCAAATTTGCAAAGTCACCAGCCTGACCTCTTTACATTTCCCAACATCCTAATCCCATTTATATTTTTAATATTTTATTTTTTGTTGTTCACATATCAAAAAGAACAGCTTGAAAATTTATTGATTTGTCTTTTATATATGATAGGGGCAATAAATTATGCCTCTTTGGCTGCTCTCCAAACCCTAATGTTGGCTGAAATCCTTAATTGGTGTTCTGGACCCTAAAATCTTATGACAAGATATACTGATGGCCAGCACTCCTAACAGAGCTGTTTTTCCCTCCTTGGTTTACTACAGAGACACGTCCCTGGTGACGCGCTCCACCAGAATTCAGGATCTGAGCCCCTTGGCCATATTCTAAACCCACCTTTCTGTCTCACTCATGTTACTTTTAGAGGCCCTCTCCTAGGATATGCTACGCAGCCAATGGGGAAAATTAGAGATCAGCAAGTGAAACCCTCTTAACATTCTTGCTCTTAAAGTTTCTTCTTGTCTGGCATCCTCTAAATGGATTTAACCTTCTACTCCCTGCATTTCCTATGATTTTCTAATGTTTCTTGCAATCAATACAACCAATAGTGCTGAATTAGTCTCCATTTACTTCCTGAAAAGTATTGAGGTTCAGTGCTTGGAGTTTTTTAAAATAAATGAGTGCTCATCTTTTAAGGGAATTTACAGGGCTGTAAGGATTAGTTTCAAATATAAAACCCATTTCCCAGCTCCCTGCTCTCTCTCTTTCCTTTCCTCCCCCATCAGCCTGGGGAGTCAGTGCAGACGAAGGCATGAGGTTTAGTCATTAGCACAGATGTCCACGTCAGCCGGTCCAGGCTTGAACTCCCACCCTGCTGCACTCTTGCACATCCTCTCAGTGTGGGCCCTCCATGGGGAGGAAGCAGGCCCTGCCAGCATGTCACAGATGCACTCTGCGAGCGCTGTGCAATGACATGTGATTGGGGTGTGATGACAGTCTTGGGTCAGCAGAAAGAGAAAATTTTATGAGTACTGGTACATCTGGTTCATTTTCTTGTTGCATTAGAGATATGTAATCACTTGAGAATTTCCTTGCAGACCACAAAAACTCAAAGTTAACTAATTACTTGAAATAACATAGTTCAGTAATTCTCCTATAGGCTCAGTGTACTGTGTTTTCTGCTCAGGAAAGAGGGGGAGCAAATCTACGTAAAGGGGAGCATTCCAGTGGAAAAACTTAAAGGAAGTTCTTGAAGTGAGGAATTCCTAAGCAGGGCTGTGTAAACAGAAGAATTAGTGGAACTTTATTTGTCCAGAGAACGTGGTTTGATGTGCCCTGACTGTTATAATCCTTCCTTAAAGCACTACTGAGACATTTTCCCTACAAGAGGTCACAGAGGAATGATTGCTTTGCTTTTATCATATGAATTTCATTTAAGGAGTATTCACTCATTTAGGAAACAGTGAATGAAGGCTATGATGTACAAAACAGAAGACTTTTCCATCTGTGTAAGATTGTGTTAGAATAAGAGAAGTTCCTTAGGAAAGGCTTAGGAAAAGTGCTTGAGTGTTAAGAGAAATGTTAAACCATTTCTTCAGTTGTTTATACAATGATTATTCCTTGAATGCCCACTCACGTAAGGCTTAGTGCCAGGCATATGCAGATTAATAGTAATAATTGTTAATAATTGATACAGCAACCTTTGCTATCAGTGTACTCAATCGACTGGTACCAGTGGTAATAGCATTCAGTTCAAAACCAAATTAATGTAGGCAATGAGAATAACTGAATAATTAAGTCACCAGGTCCTTATCTATTTTAAGAGGGTATGAGGAAAAAGTTTGAAGCATCATTTCAAAGTAGTCATATCATTTGGATTTAATTTTCTGTTTGATTTCTATTGTTTTTTATTCACTATCCTTAGGTGGAGGATGCATAAAATTAGCATAAATTAAGGAGTTATTGAGTCAAGGAACCAACTTCATCTCTCTGTATTTTTGACCATCCCTTCTGTTGGATATTTCATTTCTTCAATTAATCTTTTAAACAATCACAAATCCATAAAGCTTCTGAACATTTTACTTGAAATCAATTTCTGATCACATTTTAATGCAATCTCCCCAATCATATTCTGCTACCAATATTTAGTAGTTCAGAGAAAATAAAACACATTGGTGTGTACAAGTTTATTGATTCTTCTGCCACAAATAAAGCACAATATAGAGAAAGCATAGTTTTCCTTAAGTTACTTTTCTGGTTTTTTTCCATGTACAGTGACGTAGTTGATTCAGACATTGAACATGTTGATTCAGGCTTATTTTCTTGTTTTTTGTTTGTTTTTTCTATGTTGTGGGGTTTTTTTTTGCTACTAATTATAAGCAGTGATATAATTTCAAAATTTGGAAATGTCATCAAATCAATACCTGGCATTAATCCATGCCTTTGTGTAAGTCATGTTTCCATACCTAACAGTGAGTTTGCTTTGCTAATTTTTGATCATCTAGGTGTATTTCGACAGATTAAAAGTACACTGCCCCTTTCTCTTCTTTGGTATGTTAGTGGAAAACTATGTATTAGATTTTCAGTTTGAACAAAAAGTGTATTAAGCAGTTTCCTGTTCTTATTAATGACTCTCAAATGCCTTCTCTATTTTTTCCACAGGGAGCTCGAGGATTTCCTGGGGCTCCTGGTCTTCCAGGCCTGAAGGGTCACCGAGTAAGTTCAATCCTTTATAATCCTTGCAGATACCATGGCTTATACCAGTAGGGTCGGGGGGGGGGGGGAGGGCGGGGCATTACCTTTAACATCTTTACAATTCTATTTGTCATTTGTCTTTAACTGGCTGTAGTGTCAGTATTCATCTCTGGTCACCAACTTCACAATGCTTTTTTCTATTTCCTTTGAATTTTATCTGATTTTATAACAAATATATTTTGTGTTCTTACCCCCGTGCTGGCTACTGTGCTACAAAAGAAGACATAGTGGTGAATGAGAAAAATCCCATGGTTGTCAGCTTCAGGCTAATAAGGTTTACAGTTAAGAAAAAATAACTGCTCCATAATGAAATAAGTGACATGATACTAGAAAGTGCACTAAAACATAGGATGGGCCCAGTCAACCCCGATGTGGAAGGCATGGAATGCTTCTGTCTTTATAACTCAAGATAATTAGTATGTAATTATTATATATTATCTACATATATGGAAATTACATATCACTCAAAATGGAGGTAAAACTGCTGCCCAGTAGCCCCCAGCCTGACTTCAGCAGTGGCTGCTGCCAGCAGGGGGAGGAGGAAGAAGATCCAAAGGAACTAGAGCAGTTGAGAAAACTGTTTATTGGTGGTCTGAGCTTTGAAACTACAGATGATGGTTTCAGAGGACATTTTGAGACATGGCACACTCACAGATTTCGTGGTGATGAGAGACCCCAGGGGTTTGGGTTTTGTGAATTGCTCTTGTGTTAGGAGGAGGCAACAGCAATATGTGCTTAACAACAAAAGGTTGATGGGTGTGAAGGGGAACCAAAGAGAGATATTTCTAGAGAGGATTCTGTCCATCTAACGATGAAGAAAGTGTTCACTGGTGGCATGACAGAAGATAGACAAGAGTATAACCTGAGAAACTTCTTTGAAAAGTATGGCAAGATTGAAACCATAGAAGTTATGGAGGACAGGCAGAGTGGAAAAAAGAGAGGGTTGCCTTTATAACTTCTATAAAAAATATTTATTTTGAGAGAGAAAGAGTGCACGCATGTGCACAAGCAGGAGAGGGGCAGAGAGAGAGAGAGGGAGAGAGAGAATCCCAAGCAGGCTCTGCACTATCAGCACAGAACTGTGAGATCACGACCTGCCTGAACCAATATCAAGAGTTGGACCCTTAGTCGACTGAGCCACTCAGTGCACCCCTGCTTTTGTAACTTTTGATGATCATGATAAGGTTGATAAAATTGTTGTTCAGAAATACCATACTACTAATGGGCATAATTGTGAAGTGGAAAAGGCCGTTTCTCAACAAGAAATGCAGTCTGCTAGATCACAAAGAGGTCATGGAGTTGGATCTGGCAACTTTATGTGTCGTGGAGGAAACTTCAGAGGTGGCGGTAGCTTTGGCCATGGTGGAAACTTTGGTGGAAGAGAAGGCTATTGTGGTGGAGACAATGGCAGCAGAGGTAGTTTTGGAGGAGGTGATGGTGGATAAAGTGTATTTGGAGGTGATGGTGGCAACTATGAGGGTAGTCCTGGTTGCAATAGTAGAGGAGGCTATGGTGGTGGTGGACCAGGATATGGAAACCAAGGAGGCAGATTTGGCTTTGGTGGTGGAGGATATAATGCTTACCATGAAGGAGGAAATGTTGGAGGCAACTATGGTGGTGGTGGGAACCATAATGATTTTGGAAATTATAGAGGACAATAGCAATCAAATTATAGACTCATGAAGGGGGCAGTTTTGGTGGAAGAAACATGGGCTTGTCCCTACAGTAATGGTTATGGATCTGGTGGTGGAAGTGGTGGATATGGTGGTACAAGCTGCTAAAATAATTCAGAAGGAAAAGCTACAGTTCTTAGCAGGAGAGAAAGCGAGGAGTTGTCAGGAAAGCTGCAGGTTACTTTGAGGCAGTCATCCCAAATACTTGAGAGGAACTGTAAAAATCTGCCAGAGAGGAGTGATGATCCATAGTCAGAAAAGTTATTTCAGCTTAAACAGGAAACCCTTTTTGTTCACGTCTGTCATAGCCACAGTTTGCAAACAGTGCAGTTACTGACTAATGCAACGTGGTGTTAAATTGATGTATGTTCCTGAGGTCTTTTATCTGTTGTGGCTTTGTCTTTGTCTTTGTCTTTCATTACATCAGGTATGTTGCCTAGTAAATTGTGGTAGTGGTACCAGGAACAAAATATTCAGGAATTTTTAACTTTGCAATATTTGCATAGTTCAGTTTTTCTACATTTTACTACAGAAACTTTAACAAAATGCAGTTTTGAATGTGTTTCCTTGTGAGTTAACAAGTAAAGAAGATCATTGTTAATTACTAGTTTGTATGAATTTTGTTAAAGTTAACTGTAAAGAAACACCTGACTTGCAGTTTTAAGGGGAGTCTATTCTCTGCATTTAAACCATGAAATGAATGCGCTCTGACATATGGAGAGAATAGATATTTGTATGTTTGCAATGTGTGTTTTAGATAAATAGAATTGGGTATTTAAGTTAGCATATTTGTGAATGTAACAGCATTAATATTTACCTTCAAATGAAGCAAATCTCAAAATTCCAAAAATTGCAGGTTGATAGATCTATCTATCTATCTATCTATCTATCTATCTATCTATCTATCTTCTATCATCTATCATCTTTCTATCATCTATCTATCACAAAGCATGGCTGATATTTAATAAGTATATACTGGTTGGTCTCTGTTTTGAGTAGTGAGTTTCTGATTAGAATGCTTGGTGCTCTACTAGTTATTAATTATTTTGAACATCAACCCGGCTATAACCCATATCTTGTAAGTATATAAACTCTATAATTACTTGTCTTCTATAAAGCCACCATAAGTTTTTCATTTGTAGTTATAGAATAAATTTCTATGAAGTCACAAAAATTTAAAGGGTGAGAACATCATAAATTAAAAATGTTATTTGAAGGGAGAAACCTTTTTAATTTTCTTTGAATAGGCTTTCAAAAAACCTTTAATTTAATTTTCTTTGAATAGGCTTTCACAAAATGTTGAGAATTTGTAAACATTTTGGGTAACGACTTTAAATATCTGTTTTTATAAGACACTTTCTGTGAGCTTATTTTTGGTTCTTCTTTTACACATCTAATAATCAAAAAAAGCAGAAAAACACAAATTTATATTTTTCTTCTTAGGGACACAAAGGTCTTGAAGGCCCTAAAGGTGAAGTTGGAGCACCTGGTTCCAAGGTAACTGTACAGTAGCTTAATCTAATCCCACAATTGCCTTTCAGGGTTGCGGTCAGGTCCCTACCAGTTTTTTCAGAACCACCTTAAATTCTGGAGGAAAGAGGAGTATAGAAAAGGGATAGTTGAGTAGATAAATATAATTTTTCATAGATGAGTGGCAATAGGTTTAGCAGGATACGTGACATGGATTAAATTTGCCCCTAAGAGTAGCCACCATGGCATTGGGTTTATACCCCTGTAGGATGGGTGTAGATGGGTGGATGAAGATGGTACTGCGAATTCACTCTTTTTTCTCCTTCAAAAATATCTGAGAGGTTTAGGTAGTTTATTAGCTCAATTTTTAAAAAAAAATTTTTTTTACGTTTATTTATTGTTGAGACAGAGAGAGACAGAGCATGAATGGGGGAGGGGCAGAGAGAGAGGGAGACACAGAATCGGAAGCAGGCTCCAGGCTCCGAGCCATCAGCCCAGAGCCCGACGCGGGGCTCGAACTCACGGACCTCGAGATCGTGACCTGAGCTGAAGTCGGACGCTCAACCGACTGAGCCACCCAGGCGCCCCGATTAGCTCAATTTTTAAAGTACCCTTTCGATTCCAGGGCCTTCTAGCCATTGTTGTTTCTTCCCAAGATGTGTTTATGTTGAGAGAGAGAGAGAGAGAGAGAGAGAGAGAGACCATAGAAGAAATACAGAGGACTTTTTAGTGGGAAGCATCATGTGAAATATATATAAATGTGAGATATATGTACATACATATATGTATGTGTGTGTTTGTGTTGGCTTTAAATTTTTAATTTTTGAACTTCCTATAATAGATCTTAAAGGAATATTAATCAATTTTAACTTTATATAAAGTTTTACTTGAGCTTAAGTATCATCAGACATAAACATATAATTACTTTGTTGATACTAATTAATGTGGGCGGATGTGATAGTTCCATCAATCTTGTTTATATCCTCAATTTATTTTATACTTATTTCCATAGAAACTAAATTGCCATCGCTCTTTGAGAAAAAGTAATACAGCAGAATTTTGAGGTCCGTCATTTCAAGTATGCCTTTCAAATAGCCAGTTTGAAAATATACTTTTAAAATGACATACGCATAGAAAAAGTGATGTGAATATCAATTGTAGGTTTCTTATACTGTACTATAATCTCATTTTTGCTTTAGGGTGAAGCTGGCCCTACTGGTCCAATGGGTGCCATGGGTCCTATGGTATGTATCAATTTAATACTTAGAGCATTTTTTGCTTTTTAGACTATATTAAGTGAATGTTTAAATGCAAAATAAAAAAAAACATGGAGGAAATATGATAGCTGATGAAGTAATCTTGATTACCAGCTGGCAGACCAGCACACTCAGAGAATTGCACCCTTTGAATAGAAAAAGTTTCTTGTTTCTTAGTGTTTAAATCAGGATTATTATAGACTTAGCCCATTGAAGCTATATAAAGTGAAATCTGTTTAGGTAAGAGGTGGTAGGTTATGTATCCCCACAGGTAGAGAGTTTCAAACCTGAAGTTGTTCCTTGTTTGGTCATATTGTTTGGTAGCTAATAATATTGAGTCTCGATTGAGTTGAGTGGTGTAGTCAAACTACCTTAGAATTCAAATAAGATGCTTTAAGATATTTTTTTCCCCTCTCTCATCTGTAGGGTCCAAGGGGAATGCCAGGAGAAAGAGGGAGACTTGGGCCACAGGGTGCTCCTGTAAGTATGTATATTTCAACTCTCTCAAATGAACTGAACATGTCTTTTAAATGAGACTATGGTACTGGTTGCCTACATTTAAATTTATTTTTTTATCTTTATTTTTTATTTTGAAATAAATTTAGGTTTACAGAAAAGTTGCAAAGATACTATGGAGAGTTTCTGTGTACGCTTCACCTACCTTTTGTTAATGTTAACATCTTATATAACCACAGTGTATTTGTTGCTTACTTATCTGAATGCTGAAGTTAAGAAAACTATAAAAACCTACAGCAACATGGAATATAGTCCATGGGAAAATATGAAATTGGGAATAGTAGTAAAATTATAATAATAGGTTACATTTTTCAAGCAGGTTTTATATGCCAAGCATTCTTCCATTATCTTTATTTTATATCCATCACAATCCTGAAAGGTAAGTACTGAGTGTACCCTTACAAGAGCTGAGTTTCTTTATCATCTGTCTTTGATTTATTTTATTATTAAAAATTTTTACATTTATTTATTTTTGAGAGACAGAGTGAGACAGTGCATGAGTAGGGGAGGGCCAGGGAGAAAGGGAGACACAGAATCTGAGGCAGGCTCCAGGCTCTGAGCTGTCAGCACAGAGTCCAATGCGGGGCTCGAACCCACGAACAGTGAGATCATGACCTGAGTTGAAGTCGGAAGCTCAACCAACTACGCCATGCAGGCACCCTTGTCTTTGATTTATTTTAAATGCATAGATTGAGAAATACTTTTACTGTCTGCCTATGTACCTTGAACCTAGCTAGAAAGGGGGAATATTCTATTAATTCTCTTCATAGATCTCTGAAGGTTAGGCAGCTAATATTTCAACCTTGCAATTCATTATATTTTACCTGTTTTCATTTGGACTGTTTCATTTACCTGTTTTCAATTAAGGACTGCCACCTTGCCTCTTATTATTTTTACATTTATCATCCCCATTAGTATTAGGAATCTCACTCAGGTTTACAGCATCCCCTGATGTTACCCTTAGCCTACAGAAGAAAACCACTTTAGAGTTTCTCAATGGTGTCAAAGTCAGGGCCCTGGTTTGGGAGAAGTGAGACCTTCTCACTAGGCCAATCCTTGTCCCCTTGAAGATAGACTGTCCTCTGGAAACATAGAAAATATTGTAGAATATAGTCAACTGTTGATGTATCCATCCTTACATAATATATCCGATCTAGTATGTTCATTTCTCTGTGCTTTCTTCTGCTGTCTGCCAAGACAGTTCTGGCATTTCTACCTCACTTAGTGTGGGGCATTGCTCTTTCTGAGTTTCCAAGAACCATCTTCCATGTTAATACCATCTTTCAGGATATTTATGAGAGTGTTAAATGTGTATCATGGGAGAGTATTTCCATATCATTAAAGTTCTCCACTTTATATCCTTTCCCTCACGATCCAGTACCTTCAGGACCTACTCCCACACATTCTATTTTGGATTCTGGCTCTACATGATGTATAGGACTCAAAGCTCCTTTGGGGTGTATTTTCCCTCTTTTATCAGAAGAAGATTTTCCTCAACTCAGTTATTTTGTGACTTGATGCTAGTTATTGGTCTGGTGGCCAACGAGCAGGGACAAGTGGTGGTGGTGGTGATAGCATATGTTGTCCGATAAAGTAGAGGCTTCTGCAACATCTTTAAGGAAGGGAGAAGTATAAGCTGTTAAAGGTGGGAACGGTGAGAATTTCTACAGGCCCATAGGCTTCAGGGTTGAGATTTCAAAGTTCTTAAGATATCCCAATGTCAAATTACATTCCTTCTAATCAAAGCCCCTGACCATGGCATAACAGCCTTTCCATGTTTTAGAATTCAACCTTCTCAAGAACTCTTGAACCTTTATCAAGCCCTGGGCCCAACCTTCAGGATTTTCTTCCCTCAGACTGTAGAAGATCACAAGATTTTAAAATGCTTCCAAGGAATCTTATATTGATCATTAATCACGATTAGCCTTTCAAAGTCTTTCTCCAGTGTATTCATTCAACAAGTTCATGCAATTCCATCAACTTTATAATTGCTATTTCTTCTAAACCTTTTCAAGTGCCTGAGCTATTGTACCCATAGCCCTTTCTCTTACACTTGTGCCCTCTCTTAGTTTACCATTGGAGGCAATATTTATTGCTGCATTACCACCAGACGTCAAGAGTGAATCAGACTTCATTGATCACCAGCTGGTCAGTGAGGAATCCAGCTTTAAAATTCCATTTTAGAGTCTGCTTTTTTTGTACTACTTCTGGTACCAATGGTATTGGTCTCAGTTCAGGTTTCCCAGGAAACAGCATCAAAGCAAAGACTGGTGTGCAGGAAATTTATTGGGGAGTGCTCTCAGAAACTACATTGGTGAAGAAATGAATAAAAAACAGGCTTTGTTGCATGGAGAATATAAACTGTACTATAATTACAACAAAGACCCCAGTCTCCATGAGTCTTCTGTTCCATGAGAACTATGGGCCCGGGATGGCTTTTCAGACTTGTCTTGAATGAGGGCCAATCCTTTGTACTGCTTCATTGACCTTGGAAGAGGCATAATTTTGGGAATGCTACCTTAGCTGAGGGCAGTTTGTGGGAGGGTCTTAACTCCTCTGAGTTAATCTGCTTATTAAAAAGACTGAGGTGTACAAAATTTCATTGTCTTTGAGTTCATTTTATGGAAAGTCATACATTCAAGTAAGAAGAATCATTTTAATCAGTTTCATTTTTTAAGTCATGATTGTTCTTTGTTATTGTTATAAGGGTAGATGTGTTTATTCCTACCTTATTGTTGTACAAAAATGTATTTGAATTGCTTTTGACCTAGTTAAGGTTGTTGTTGGTTAACTTTAAATATTTATTCTTCAGTTTTTAACATGGAAATTTTCATAAAACTAATTATGAGCAAATACTGTAGAAAATATAATTTTATCTTGTCCCTTTTTCTCCTAATTAGGGACAACGAGGTACACATGGTATGCCTGGAAAACCTGGGCCAATGGTGAGTTATATGACTTTCATATTTGTTCATTTATTTATTGTTCCATTTGTACATTCATTAAAATTTACAGAGCACCCACTGTATCTCAGACACTTGGAATAAAAAGATGATAAACACACAGAATTTATCTTTGGGAACTGCCTTATCTATCAAGGAAGAGAGATATATCGATTAATAATGTATCATAATGCTGTTGCTAACTGCTATGCTATAGAGTGCAACATGGTATGGAGTACCTGCACCTACGTTTATAGTGAGATAAATATATCAAGGAAGACTTTAAAAGGAGTAACTTTCAAGCTAAGATTTGAAAGATGAGTGTATAAAATGAACAGGAATATAGCATGGTATATAGGATGGATAGATGAAAAAAACATGAGTTCAGGGGAATACTAGGAGGGTAAATCAGATTTGAATTATTTGCCCTTAGGATATTTTCTCCCTCGTTATTCATAAAAAGGAAACAAAAGAAGGGAGAAAAAGAATGACTATAGTTTAAAAGAGATTTTGTTACTGAAAAACTGATGGAATTAAAACAAATCCTCAGAGAAGAATCAGGATAACCTAGAATGGAATTCCTCTTATACTCATTTCCTTTAAATCTGACCTTTAAGTCAATGGCTTAAACTCTGCGCATGTCTTCCCAAATGTAGGATGGTGACAAATATCCACATATTAGCCCTTCAAAAATCACTTTGAAATATCCTAATGATTCTTAAGCATCATTTTTTTAAAGAGACCTAGATTATGGTATAAAACATAACTTTCTCAAAACTGTATTACTTGGTTAATACAAAGAAAGTACATCTCTCAAGAAGCAGTTATTTCAAACAATTTGTGTTTTGATGGACTTACTCTCATATAGTACAACTAAGAAATTCTATTGTGTTTAATACCACTGGACAAGTTTTTTAGCACTATTTCATATCAATGTTGGAAGATTCTATAATAAAATTACATTATCTTTGTGATGTTAAAGTACTAAGTGGATTATTCTCATGTGTCAAAATACAGAATGTTGTCAAAGAATAAAAGATGACTTAATTAGATATTAATTTAAAAATCTGATCACTTTTCTGGTTTCATTTAATAGGGTCCTCTTGGGATTCCTGGATCTTCCGGTTTTCCAGGAAATCCTGGAATGAAGGTAAAATGTTAATATATTTAGCTCTTGATTATAAGAATTACTTGATGATATGAGAATGTCATTAATTGTATGGAAGTCACTCTTTTTTTTTTTTTTTCAACGTTTATTTATTTTTGGGACAGAGAGAGACAGAGCATGAGCGGGGGAGGGGCATAGAGAGAGGGAGACACAGAATCAGAAACAGGCTCCAGGCTCTGAGCCATCCGCCCAGAGCCTGACGCGGGGCTCGAACTCCCGGACCGCGAGATCGTGACCTGGCTGAAGTCGGACGCTTAACCGACTGCGCCACCCAGGCGCCCCTGGAAGTCACTCTTAACAAAGGAAAAAACCTAGAGCATTCTCAGTGTGTATAATGGTAGGAAAAGAAATAAATTTAAAAATGAGATTACTATGCAATATGTAGTTAAAGGAGAATTACTGCTAATCATACAATTGTAATATCAAAGATTCCACTGCATTAGAACTCTAAAATAGACAATTGTAACAGCTGCAAAGAGTAAGAGATTAATCTGAATTGGAACTCTGCTCTTGGATACAGTGCCTGGCAGTAATAAATAGCAGAGTGTTCTAAACAATAGGAGGTTAAAATAAATCAAAGGTTGTCAAAAGGCTGTTCTTTCACACAATGCTGGCTTTCACTCCAACCCAGGCCCCCTACCATTTACACAACCATGAAAGGAATAGGCAGGGAGGCTATTTGGCTTTCCACAGGGGACTGGATTAAAGCATTCTGCTGGGATGATTTACATCTGTAGTGAGTCACAATGTGTTCTTTCAGTATTTTGGGTGATAAATTCAAGGATTACAGTAAGAGGTTATTAAGATTATATTAGCTAAATTAGTGAATACATTCAGAACACTGTTTTCACACTGTAAACAACACAGTACATTGGATTACCCCTCACGCCCAGTTTCCCTTGGCCATAATTTTCTTCATCTCAAAGGGATTTACTCACAAGATTCTGCTGTACAAAAATGATTGTGGCCATGGCAGTCACTTTCCTTCTGTAAGTCTTGTTTTCTCATGGGATTTTGTTGAAGATTACATGAGAGAGCAATGCAAACTCTAATACTGCCTGATGCAGAGGATGCCCTCAATATAGGTCCTTGCTTCTCGTTGGTAGTGCTACACAAATGGGCTTTGAACTGTGAAACAAAAACAACAAAAAGTCCATAGCTAACATTTCAAATACTCTCAAATGTGAGTCATCGGGTTAAATTATTCTTCGGGCTCTCTCTAACACTGTCTTTAAACTCTGTGCCACAGGAATGCTGCTACTTTAAAATGATGCTGTCCCTAAGTCATTTCATCAACCAGTCCCTTGTTTCACTGAGAGCTCACTGTGCACTCAAGCAGATAAGACTTTCTTGAGATCCCTCTGTTTCTGATCTCCCTGAAGTGCTAATCCTACCACCACTGACTCTGGCCATGGAGGGCCCAACCTCCCATGTTCCCATCAAAATATACAAAACTCCTTCTCTCCTTCCTGTGAGACCCTCTACCCTCAAACTGAGCTTTGGCCAGAGAATTAAGGAAAGAATACTCACAATGCCCAGGACTAAGACTTGGCAGAAAGTAGTTTCTGCTCCTACTATGGCATCTAGTGAAGACCTCATTAGCAATGGCAATTTATATAACAGCTCACTCTGCATAATTCCTTCTCCTCCTGGGTTTTTCTAGTACTGGCTTTTGGCTACTAAAGACTGTTTAATAAAGTCAAATGCTTAGCAAAACTGGTTTTCTCAGAAATTGTTTGCCTATCCTACCATCCTCCCCTGCCAAGCATAAAGTTTCCAGATCTTCATTTTTGGCCACGATTCTGCTATACCTATAAAGTACTTCCATGGTCTCTGTTTCTCTGGATGAAAAATAAACTTCCATATCCAGTTCTTCGAATTTCAGAGAGTCAGTAGGGATTTTATATATTTATTAGCACTAATGAACCTCCTCAGGCTTAGAATTTTAGTTCTGAAATTCTAGGTCCAGATTTCTCTAGGATTAGATCTACATTGGGACCTAATATGTTGGATAAAATACAGAAACCCACTTAGGTTTAAACTTCAGATAAGTAAAGAATAAACTTTTCATATAGATATGTTCCAAATATTGCCTGGGACAAACTTACACTTAAATTATTTGTTATTTATCTGAATTAAAACTTAACGAGGCATCTATTTTTATTTACTATCTGGACTACTTTCATGGGTTGAAATAAGGGTAGATATCAGGTTACCTTGACCACTTTACTCTGCTGTTAATACTGAAGATATTATCATACTTGATGGGTTGGAAAATGAGTCTACTCCTTAAGCTACTCCTTAAGCTACTCCATACACAACCCTTATAAACTGATTAGTGCTCATCACCCTTTAAAAATACTTGAGTATAGCATGTAGGGCTCCAAATAAGCAATAAACTTTGAATGACACCACATTTATATTTTTCTTATAACATTTCTTTTTGTACCCATTTAGGGAGAAGCGGGTCCCACTGGGGCAAGAGGCCCTGAAGGTCCCCAGGGACAAAGAGGTGAAACTGGGCCACCAGGTCCAGTGGGCTCTCAAGGTCTTCCCGTAAGTTCCCAGTACATTTAAGAATTGTGTTCTTGACAGAAAGCTTGACATCTTTTATAACGTCAGAACAGTTTTAATATATCCTCTTTGAATTCTGAATGAGTGTTTCCAACTGATTAAAGAAACCTATTTCTCTTGTCAACTCTGCAAAATTTTATCTATTTTATGGAAGAGGGAATTAGTCATAAAGTGAGTTTTATGATATAATGGTGGTTGATTTTTTTAATGTTTATTTTTGAGAAAGAGAGAGAGAGAGAGAGAGAGTGTGTGTGTGTGTGTGAGTTAGAGAGGGGCAGAGAGAAACAGAGACAAAATCTGAAGCAGACTCCAGGCTTAGAGCTGTCTGTCAGCGTAGAGCCTGGCATGGTGCTCGAACTCAGGTTCCCCACGGTGGTTGTTTTTACAATAATTTTTCTGCCTCCTTTTGGAATGTGGGTGGACATCTGGATAGCATCCTAGATATGGCTTAATATTTTGTAAACTTTTCATGGATCTTTTAGGGTGCAGTAGGAACTGATGGTACACCTGGTGCCAAAGGCCCAACGGTGAGTAACTAACTGCATCAATGCCACGTGAAGTTCAAATGGGTGCAATCCTTTGGACATTGACAGTAGACTTCTACTGGGTTCTCTGCTCATCATGTCACTCTTCTACTCTGACAGGGCTCTCCAGGTACCTCTGGTCCTCCTGGCTTAGCAGGGCCCCCTGGATCTCCAGGACCTCAGGGTAGCACAGGACCTCCAGGAATTCGAGGCCAACCGGTAATGTCCTTTCAAATAACTATCATCCATTAGTATAATCCAACTAAGATCACCACGCAAAATAATATTCAGTGAGAGCCAATGAAACATGGATAATGGGACATATCTGAGTGAGGCAAGTGAAGATAGGAATCTTTGTAAAGTGGAAGCCACATGTTAATGTACAATTTAGGTGTTTAAATTCAAAAGGGAACATTATTACATTGTGTTAAATTTTAGTGGTTTTTTAAAATTTAAAATAATAAGGTCATAACTTTATAGTCTATCTCATAGATATTTATGAGTGGTTGAATAGTACACATTATAAAAATATTTTCCAAGCCAGTGTGAAGAAATGTGGAGGTTATAATGACGATTTGGTTAAAAATGGGTTCACCAGCTATTTCTTGAGAGTTATCTTGAAGAGTGGTTCCACCATATTATTCATATTGAATGAAATTTCCGTATTTTGTGAAATTATTTATTAGAAAAAATGTTATGCTAAACCCATAAGAAATAAACACATTGAGAAGTTGTGCTTATATATTTTTAGCTTCTGTATAAAAATTAAAACTTTCTTTCTTAGCACTACCTAAAACAAATATTTTAGATTCTGTTCCAAGTAACTTAGTTATGCTAATAAATCCCTTTAAATCCTGGTGGCAGATTTATTAAAACATGAGTGTTGCTGATATTTCACATTTGATTTTATCATGTTCTCTTAGCCACCTGGTTCCCACAGGTTTAACTGGTATTTAAAGACACATACACACCAAAACCCTAGAACACTCCGAAGATGAAATGCTGAATTTGAACTTGTCAAACTCTCAATAAGTAGAACATAAATATAAAGTTATTTTGATTCTGGGTAAATAACTCTACTTCCTAAAATATACCCTAAATAGATTTATCTGTAAAAGTTGTCACTGTTAGTTCTAATTTTAATTATAAAATTGGAATAACTGAATAATTCTAATTTTCCTAGTATGCATGATAAAACACACAAGATTTTAAAAATAAGTCCTTTGAAGACCACTGTAAAATAGACAGACTTCTATAAACTACTTATACTGGGTTTTATAAAATTTCACATACATTCTACAAGATTTGCAAAATTAGAAAAAATGTTAATACAGACTCAGCTGCAGAAAGTTTTTAGGGCCTGTTAACTGTAATTAATTAAAGCAAGTTGGACTGGCTAAAAGTCCTGGGTTTTATAACTATTGATACTTTTATTTTAGGGTGATCCAGGAGTTCCAGGTTTCAAAGGAGAAGCTGGCCCCAAAGGGGAACCAGTAAGTCTTCGTTTTGTTTGTTTGTTTGTTTGTTTGTTTGTTTCAATGATAAGAAGACCATGAATATTGTCCAGCAGTGCACAGGTCAAAATGCTCAAGTGTTTAAAATAATATCAATGAGAAATATAACTTTGAGTGGCAATACTTTAGTTTAAACTTGTAACTGACTTCATTACTTTGGATGGAAATAGTTTAATATAGTTTAAAATTTGTAATTGACTTATTTAAATGAAGCTTTTGATTATAATTCAGTTGTCAAATGGCTGTTGCTGGTAACTGTCCTTCTGTTTTTAATAGGGGCCACATGGTATTCAGGGTCCAATAGGTCCACCTGGTGAAGAAGGCAAAAGAGGTCCCCGAGGTGATCCAGGAACAGTTGGTCCTCCAGGCCCAATGGGAGAAAGGGTAAAATTTGAATAATAAGATAAATTCTTAGAGTTGTGTGTGTGTGTGGGGGGCGGATTATGTGGGGAGCTTTGGGGATAATAAGGAAAGCTAGAGTCATTGAAAGAATTGCTTGCAAATGCATTGCACAGTTAAGTATGGTTAACTGTGTATTAAAGGAACCAACTGTCTAATAATTATTGCCCATTCATTCATTCATTCATTCAGCCAACACTGACACTGTGCCAATTCGATATATTGGTACGTAGGATACATCAGTGAACAAGAAGGCTATGGTCCCAGCCTTCATGTGGGGGCTAGTAAGCAACAGTTTATTCTAGTGGGGAGGTAAGCAATAAACAAGTCAACAGGCAAACAAAAATATAATTATACATTTTAATGAGCTCCATATACACTTAGGAAATTACAGGGTGATGTGGTAGAGAGTAGCTTTGAGTATGTGATAGTAGTGTGACATTAAATTAGGTGGTTAAGAAGTGGATTCTTTGGGAAGATGGCATTTTAGCTGATACCTGAAGATGAGGACAAACCAGCAAGAGACCTTATAAGAATAAGAACACTGTCAGCAGAGGAAATGGTTAGCGCAAAGCCAGCAAGGGCTTGGTGATTTTAGAGATTAGAAGAGGTTGCTGTGACTGGAGTATAATGAAACAGGTCTGTAGGGGACAATGATAATATCACCTTACATTTGTAGAGACGTTCAAAGAATGCACAGTACTTCACATACAAGACAATACTAATGTATGTCATCACTGACGTTTTGATCATGGTAGATGGTGCCATTCCTTTGCTGCTTATCTAGATACCATTTTGCTCTATGTTTATTTTACAATTAATTGTTAGGATAGTTCTTAATTTGAATAATTTTTTGGCTTGATACTTACATATTCTCAAAAATTTAAAATCTTTAAATATTTCTATGTAGTTAGGGTTTTGTCCCTTACACTTTATCTTTTGCCATGTTGGCTTGATCACAACTCCTAATACCTTGTAATGCCAAAAATAAAAATTACCCACTCATTATATATTACAAAAACATCAACAACAATTAAGAATCTCATTTTGGTCATTTGTAGGGTGCTCCTGGCAATCGTGGTTTTCCAGGCTCTGATGGTTTACCTGGACCAAAGGTGAGGTTATCCCATCCATGTTGACATTCATGTGGGTGGTGCCCCAAAAGATGCCGTTGTCCAGAATGGTGATCTAGCTTTGGTCCACATGGCTTCAGATCCAGAAAAGAGTCAGACACAGATGTCAAGCCTAATGCCAAATCCCTCTTGTGCAATTTATGTATTATAGATAGCTAGGGGAGAAGGATAATGGTTGCAAGTATGTAGGAGTTTGTTTTCGACTTCCTGGAGACCCAGCTGAGAACAAAAGGTCACAGACCTTTCCTTTATCTAGAAATTTAGACTCTAGAATTTTGGTGTTCCCCCTCACCCAAATCTAGATTATTGGAGTGATAATCTAAATACAATTTTTATTAATAATGAAAAGCCATTATTCTACAAGAACTAGGAGTTAGAACAAAATATGTAGTGATAGTTTTTGTAACTTTGTAATCACTTTGACAAAGTATTTGTATGTTATTCTAGTGCTTTGATTTGTAACGGGCAATTTTGATATTCACTTGCTTTTATCTTCCTGCACTGTTTCTGTTTTCTGACACATTCTGCTTTGCATTGGAACAGGGGGCTCAAGGAGAGAGGGGTCCTGTAGGTTCTTCAGGACCTAAAGGAGGCCAGGGGGACCCAGGACGTCCAGGTGAACCTGGCCTTCCAGGTGCTCGGGTAAGAACACAGCAGTTTGCTACATCGACCCAGAACAGCTCGTCGGTACTCAGTGAAGTGTTTTTTAATTAAGCTAGCTTTTACAAGTTGGATCATTTCTTTTGCTTTTACGATTTTGACCTGATTTACTATTTTTAAAAAAACTGCTTTGTTATTTTCATGACATATAGAAAAACATGGTAATTGCTAGTCTCCCTTTCTCAAAGGAGTATGCATTAATAGTTTTGCCACTTGACATGGAAAAAAAAATCCTGTTTGCCAATTTTTATTTTTCTTTACTTGCTAACAAAAACCTGTTTGGCTTCTGGCAGAGAGAATTCCTGATAAATTTCATCCTGAACAAAATGTTACTTGAAAATTCATTTGAAGTGTGTAATTGCTGTTACATTCAGTTGTCCACAATGCTCCTTAAAAAGAAAAGAATTATACAAAAAGTTGTTGGATGGAAATATACATTTGGCTCCACATAATCTTGAACCCAACACTTTTATTTATTTATTTATTTATTTATTTATTAACATTTATTCATTTTTTGAGAGACAGAGAGAGACAGTGTGAGCAGGGGAGGGGCAAAGAGAGAGGGAGACACAGAATCTGAAGCAGGTTCCAGGCTCTGAGCTGTCAGCACAGAGCCCGACGCAAGGCTCGAACTCACAAACTGAGATTATGATCTGAGCCAAAGTCAGACCCTTAACTGTCTGAGCCACCCAGGTACCCCATACCCAGTGTTTTTAAATATATGAATAAAAGTCTACTACAGCCCTTTCTCCTTCTATGTAGGAAACTGGAACTTTCTTAGAACTTCTTCCCTAGATACCTAATAAAGTTGGAATGCCAGGTGAATGAGCAGTCAGCATTGCTTATAGTAAAAATGATGCCCGACTGTAGACCACATCTGGACCTGGGAGGACTATGAATTATAAAAACCTTGTAGGGGAGCATGACTTTGGGCATCCTGAGTTTGGAGAAACTGGTACCTGCACATTCACCTTGCCAGGATCAGTATACTGCGTTCGAGGTGCTGTTACAAATACTGGTTACCTGAGATTTCTAAGCCAAAATGGCTCCTGTCCCCGCCATGTAGACTCATTTCCTGACATCTGGCCTGTCCATTGTAGAAGGCTTAGATGATGCCCTTGGAGGCCATGCTGTGAGGGCTGACCCCAGTGGAGAGTCCCACGTGATGCTGCCTGTTGGCATGCTGTGTTTTCTGCCCTGTATCCTTCCAAAACCAGGCTGGGGGAGGCCCATGATTAGCCTGTGAAGTTTGTCTAGAGGAGCCTAAGGCCACTGAGAATGGGCATTGCATAGTGGAACTGGATCCTTTTAATGAAGTGCTATTTTTACTCTCTAGAATCTTTTTTTAAAAAGCTTATTTATTTATTTATTTTGATAGAGAGAGAGAGAGTGAGCAGGGGAGGGGCAGAGAGAGAGAGGGAGAGAGCAAATCCTAAGCAGGCTCCACACTGTCAGCGCAGAGCTTGACATGGGGCTCAAACTCACAAACTCTGAGATCATGACCTGAGCCGAAATCGAGAGTTGGATGTTTAACGGACTGAGCCACCCAGGTGTCCCTACTCTCTAGAATCTTTACCTCAGTTGCAGGTCAGCAACAAAATGACAATCACTTTTAATTTTCAGGGTCTGACAGGAAATCCTGGTGTTCAAGGTCCTGAAGGAAAGCTTGGGCCTTTGGTAAGTGACATAAACAGAAATCCATAGCCATGATAGACATATAACGTAAGATGTTTATTTGAGGTTAATGTTTTTAATCATGTGAGTGCTGATCATATTTACATGTTTAAAATGCCGAAGCAAATTCATAGGATCTTCATATTTTAAAATTCACTAAAAATTGATCAAGTTTAATTGATATAAATGTTTGAGATTGAAGTTGCTTCTCTAACATCTGGGGAAAAAGTCGAAATTATGTATTCTTCCAGTATTGGTGAAATTTGTCTACTGGAAACATTCTCATTTCATAAGTGTCCTCCCAACTTTATAGGTTTAAGAGATAAGTAGGTATGACTTTTGGTAACTTATGTATTCTAGGCCCTTCCTTTATACCAAAAAATGTGAAATGAAGTCCCAAATTTTCATTACCGCAAGCTAGAGTAAATTAAAGAGTAAAAGGATAATTTCCCCTAGGAATAGAAGAGCGTAAGGAGCCGTGAAGATGAGGGTCATGTGTAGAACCAGAGTAAAATCTCTGTTCTAAATACTCAGCATCCTTCAGCACTTTTTTTTAAAACACTCAACTGTTCTGATTCACTGAGAAAAAGATGAAGGATAATTTAAAACTTATATAACTTTCATAAGTAAGCAAAGAAAGGCAAGTGACAATTTGGGTGACCTGATATTCAGAGAGAATTTACGTAAAACTTACATTGCGCCTGTCAATTTTGTAGGGTGCTCCGGGGGAGGATGGCCGGCCAGGTCCTCCAGGCTCCATAGGAATCAGAGGGCAGCCCGGGAGTATGGGTCTTCCAGGCCCCAAAGGTAGCAGTGTGAGTACAGTGCATATGTTTGCTATCTCATCATCATCCTCACCTGAAGTAGGCATGTTATGAGCAAACTGATTGAATTTTAAGATAGTTTTCTATTCTTTCTTTTAGGGTGACCCTGGGAAACCTGGAGAAGCAGGAAATGCTGGTGTTCCTGGGCAGAGGGTAACTATACAAACGTTTCTGCCAAAAGGGAGGAAATATATATAAATATATATGAAATGACCCAAATGTCTCACGGCCTTACTTCACATATTATCTCTGTGTGATATTAGGGAGCTCCTGGAAAAGATGGTGAAGTTGGTCCTTCTGGTCCTGTGGGCCCCCCGGTATGTGATCTTTTAGCGATAATTACATTCACATTGCACTTTTCGATGATGTTTGTTTAAGACTTTACTTATGAGTAAGTTTCAGGGGAAGTAATGAGAAAGTGCAAGATTGAAGAATTCTAATCTTTTCTTCTGACCCCTGTGCCAGCACCTTCTGCCTTTTTAAATGGAGCGATTGGACTTTTCATTTTAAACTTCTTTAAAATGCTGATGGCAGAAGCAACCTCATTGTCCTTATGTGTCACAGTTAAGGAACATATCAACTGAACAGAATCATGTTTGACAAATACTTTGTTCTGTCTCTTATTGAAAAATATAAGTACTGAACTATACTTACATTCTTCTGATAATGTCTCATATAAATTTGTCTAAGCTAGCTGATTTTTATTTAGAGGGACTAAAAAAGAAAGTATTTTGTCCTTTGAGGTCCATCTGCATCCTAGGATTCTAAAATTAAATATTTATCAGAAATATTTTGGCATATTTATTTGTTTATGATGGGGCAATTTAAATATCTTTCTAAAATGTTAGCTTTGCTTTCTTCAGCTGCTCTAGTGTTGAAGGCCTGATTAATAGTTCTTCTAACACTGCGAACTAAATTGGAACAGAAATTAGAGCGTCCCTGTGAAAATTTTTGTAAGCCAAAATGGTGTAAAGCAAAGAAGCAATTATTAATTTATGTGAAAAATTTCTTAAGATTCCCAGAATCCCAAAATAACGTCTTTTAGGCTTTTCTGGCATATCCTAGGACATATCTCAGGCTATATCTTGCTCTAACAGATGCGCAAAATAAATCCAGATAAAGCACAGATGCTCACAGACACAGATGACGCTGAGATGCTAAGTCTAGTTCCCCAGAAAGAGTTGGGTGTGCACTGCCTCTATAACAGCTCACTGCAAAACAAACTCTGAATGCCTTTTGCCTTTTTTTCATAAAGGCAAAAATTCTCTTCGGAGTCCTTTGAGTTAGCACAAAGAGGTACTAATACAGGTCTTTCATGAAAGCAAAGTGACATAATGCCAACTTTGGAAGAGCAGGGGACACTTGTATTACCTATTTCTATTCGATGTATGAAAGTAATGAATTTTTCCATGTTCAATTTCTCCAATTTCCTCAGAAGTTTGTGTTTGGTTCCAGACAATTTTATGTTTGGATCAAAAAATAAACATATGTCCTCAGTCTCTTTTCTGGCTTTAGAAGACATTTTCTTACCAGCAGGGACCTCAAAGAATCTCATTAAACTATTTGTAATGCTAGTTTATAATCTGGCTAAAGTGAAAAGCATGTGATTGGAAAAAAAGCAAATATCAATACTTCCAGTGGGTCACATAAACAGGAAGCAGGTGTTAAGATCTGTCTCTCTTCGTGATTTTCTTTCCTTTATGACTTAGGGTCTAGCTGGGGAGAGAGGAGAACAGGGACCCCCAGGACCCACTGGCTTTCAGGTATGTAATAATTCAGTTTTCCATGTATTCTACCATTAATTAAACTGATTTTTTTTAATATAAAAAGATATGGTCAAATGATGTGAAATTCCACAATTTTTTAAAAAAGTCATCCCTCTTTTAGTAAATAAAGATTTGGATAAAACCCAACATTTTTGTTCAAAGGGAAGGAATAGATTTCCCCTGCAAAATGGATCAAAATCCAAAATTATTAACAAATTAAAATTTTTAGGTGTTCTTGATACCTCAAGAAGTTTTATTGAACTATTTTAAGGTTTATCTAGTTTTATTGACAAAATGTCTTAAAATTTTTCTTGAACAAATTTTCATGATTTATTTAAATATATTTGGTGTGGGAAATTGTTTATTATTTAATAGCATGGATAATCATAATTTGGCAAAAAAAACCTTTAGGAATGACTTAATATTATTATTATCATTATTATTCTAGCAGCCTAAAATATTGCTTTCTGACCCATAAAAACTGGACCAATGTTAAGAATCTCCTGTTAGAGTCTTAGCTCTTTTTTTTTTTTTTTTTTTTTTTTTGCTAAGTGGTGTGCAAATGAAAATCTAAACCTAGAAGCTGACTGGCTGCTGCATTATCATAGAAGATAATGGTTTTCTCATTCTGTTTTGCTTGTGTTTAAACAATATATTTTGCTTAAAAGTATAGTCATGGAGACTCCATGATATATAAAAGGTAACTTGTTAATGCTAGTGGCCTATTAAACTTTTACAAATCTACAATTTTTTTTTCTTTTTTTAGGGGCTTCCTGGTCCTCCAGGGCCTCCTGGGGAAGGTGGAAAGCCAGGTGATCAGGTAAGTTTTAAGGTAATAGTAACAATAACAATACTAAAAATTGTAGGTTCATAATATCACTTATTGTATTTGAGGTTCTGTTCTGGTTTGCCTTATCTCTCTTAATCCTCAAAGCAACCCTATATATCTAGGTATCCATATAATTATTATAACCATTTTTCAGATGAGGCAAATGAGGCACACAGATGTTATGTAACTTTCCCAAAGTGACACAGCTGATATGATTTGAATCCTGGTAGTGTGCTTCCCAAGACTGTTCTTAATCCCTAAGTCTATGTCTTGTCATATCTACAGAAGTTTACTGGAGGCTTTATAAATGGTTATGAACAGATACTGACCATTTTATTTCTATTATTTTATTAAGACATCAGTTTAATTTATTTTTCTGTGAGTGATTCACTCATTCACTTAACCTTTCAACAAATATTTATCATACCTGGCCCCCACCAGTTGAACAAGATGGACATGAGATAGAGTTTCTGGGGAGGCACTGTGTGTATGGGTGCACCTAATTCAGACTTGGGGATTTAGGGAAAGTCTCCCAGACCAGGTAATATATTTTATGAGATCTGAAGGATGAGTGATGGTAAGGGAGGAGAAGGGAAGGTAATAAAATACTCCGGGAAATGGGAACAGCAGGTGCAAAGGTTTTGCTGATCAAATTAAGGCACTGAATAAATTTGGTAAGTCAGGAATGCAGAGTATAACTTGAGGTAGAGACGAGGCTGGTGGGTGAATCAGGAGCCAGATTATAGAAAGTCTGAATTTGAATATTATTTGCTCTTATTCTTCTAATGGAAGATGATGAAAGGCTTTTAAGTAGGGAGTAGTATGACTAGATTTGGGTTTTATGAAGACCACACCACATGAAGAACAATACATTTCAGATTGGCGGCCCACTTGATACAGTTTTTGTTTTGTTTCATGTTTTTAGAAAAAGGCAAAGTTTTTTTGAGGAATTTACATAAGAGGCAGGTCCCTAAGTCAGTAGTAGCAGTGACGTTCTAGTGTGGCTGCTACCAGCCTATGTGCTGGTGCTAAATGCACAGGAAATGCCAGCCCTCCATTTCAGAGGATGCGAAGTTACCATCCAAGGACAGCTTACGCTTCTTCATGTTTCACTTTGCCTGGCAAGGTCCTGGGTTGGGGACGGAAGGTGGACACTGATGCCTTATCTAAAGTTAGGACATATCCATATGCCCAAGAGAATTCTTCTAGCAGACAAATGAAAATTTCTCATGATGGAGGATTATGATGGAAGCAAACATAACTGAATATATTGAGATTAACATTTGTGATTTTGTAAACATAGACGGTAGAGGTTGTAGTGACCATAGTTATCTGTCACCTTCCAAACTGCCAGAAATATGCTACTTTGACAAAAAGTACTCTATTCAAAATATTGCAGGGTGTAATGGTATAAATCAAGACACTATGAATAGTGCACTATCTACCACAAAATTGTAAGCAATATTATATTTAGTAATTGCAAGATGTACCATTAACTACATATCACTAAAAAATACCACATAAAGCTGATTAAACTATGAGATAAAATATTTTTCTTATAAGATAAAATATTATTGAAAGAACCCTCAGATTTGTTTATATTTAGATTTTCTTTTAAACCATATATCACTCATTAGCATACCTAAAAAGAAAATGAAAGAAAAATAATTTGATTAAATTATCCTTAAAACTTCATTCAGAACCAACCCAACTTCTAAATTACTTTTCATCTCACTCTTTGACAACCATGATTTTCTACACAACATCTTTCCTTGTCATTAGTTATTATTTTCAATCAAAGAGAAAAGTTTTGAACTTCATGACAAAATTTTCTTTAGTTAAGAACAAACTGAAACTTGTAATATATCATGACTGCACTAGTTTGAACCCACAGTTCCCAGTACATTGTCCATAGTGTATAGTCAAAAAATATTTATTAAATTGAATTGGTTCTGTTTAAAAGATCAGTCTCTTTATTGCTTTTTATTTCAGTTTCATCTGTTAAAATTTGTTCACGTTAGGAAATAAAATTACTGTGTATTTTGTTGTCTCTAAAAAAACCAATGCATTATATTTCTGAGATAATATTTTGCATGTTTCATTGCCCAAAATCAAATGTTCAAGTATAATAAACATTTTTTTTTAGAAAAATATTTCCATCTAATGTATGGGCTTAGTCAAAACTTCTAATATTAAATTAAAAGAAATTAGGCATGTGATATGGAAAGATTTGTAATAAATACCTAAAATTTAGCTCAAAGCAATTCTTCCGGTTTTTAAAATTATATCTTATAGGGTGTTCCTGGAGATCCTGGAGCAGTTGGCCCATTAGGACCTAGAGTAAGTATTTTCTCCTTCGTCATTAACTTTGTTTCCATTGGCTTTAGTTTTAAAAAGCATCTTTCATCATAAACTGGGCTTTATTTTAAGCATGCAGCTTCTTTAACCTGATGAAAATCAGTCTTATGAGAAAATCTTGTGCTGTGAAACTAGCACATCCTTATTCCAGGTTCATTTCTTAACACTAAATTAGAAAATTGAGCCCCGGGACTCCTGTGTGGCTCAGTCAGTTAAGCGTCTGACTTCGGCGAAAGTCATGATCTTATGGTTTGTGAATTCGAGCCCCACCATCAGGCTCTGTGCTGACAGCTCGGTGCCTGGATCCTGCTTTGAATTCTGTCTTCATCTCTCTCTGCCCCTCCTCTGCTTGTGTTCGGCCTCTCTCTCTCAAAAATAAATATACATTAAAAAAATTTTTTAAGGAAAATTGAGCCTCAATAGTTGCTCATTTCTCAATTTTTCTCCAGTAGAAGCAGTTTTGCAGATTTCCAGAAACCTTTTTAACCTACTTTCAGATCAGTTGCTAAGACTGTCTGACATCCCAATGTTGCACTAGGGAGAACGCGGAAATCCAGGGGAAAGAGGAGAACCAGGAATAACCGGACTCCCTGGTGAGAAGGGAATGGCTGGAGGACATGGCCCTGATGGCCCAAAAGTAAGTATGGCCCTGACCAAATGTCCCAAGACTACTGCTCTGTAAACACATGACAGAACTAGAATGTGTTTCCCTTATGGTTCCAACATAATTTGATTATATGATTTTCCTCTTCAACAAATATTGAGTGAATATCTACTAGGCTTTTTCCTTGGCGCTAAAGAATCAGTTGAAAAGAAGCCTCTTTTCTGTGATGCAAATTATGGTCTAGTGTACATGGTAATACATTCTCATCTAGAAATCCATTCCTAATATGTGTTTGTGTAACTTTAACTAGTGACTTCCATTAATAAGCAGAAGCAATAAATAGAAAATTGCATAATTTATTAAGAGGTATTCCTAATTATGTGTTCCATTGTTTTTCTGTCTCAGGTTCCATAGTTCTGCTTACTAATCATATGCAAGGATGTTGTATTTTAATTATGAAAGTAGAATACATCATAAGGCAAAAATCAGTACTATTTGGTTTGGGTGCCATATTAAGATTGGTAGAAGACAAGAAGACAACTTAAGTGTAAACAATTAAAGTAGAATTTTTCATGTTCATATAACATTAGATCCTTTATCATCTTCAAGGTCCAGAGTGATTACATAGGATCTGCTTCAATTTAATCACTGAATTAGCTTGTAAGCAAGCTTAATATCGGGGGTTCATTAGAGAGAGAGTGAAATACTCTCTAAATGTAATGTCTTCATTCTTTATTAGGATCCCCATGATGTTGTCAAAAAAAGAAAAAGAAAGGCAACCATTATTTTTATTTGAATCGATGCTCAATTTCCCCAAAGAAAAAACTTGAATATATAAACCAAAAATCAAAACAGCAAAATCTTTTTTTTATTTCAAAATATCACTTCAGAGACAATTTTCACAAATGAAAAATGTAAGGCCTAAGTTGAACCATATGAAATTGCTGACATGCAACTATTTTGGGCCTACCAGAAGAGGAATTTAATGTGGCTGAATTTTAATGTTATAGTGATGAGGTCACTTATTGTTGGTTTATTTAGGGCAGTCCAGGCCCATCTGGGACCCCTGGAGATACAGGCCCACCAGGTCTTCAAGGTATGCCAGGAGAAAGAGGAATCGCAGGAACTCCTGGCCCCAAGGGTGACAGGGTAAGTCTGTTTTTTTTTAGTTCATTCATTTAGACTTTCTACGTTTCTACTGAAAATGATTTCCTGGGCAGGCTTTTACTTCTACCATCCTGGTCACAAGTCAATCAGTCTTCCTTACTTCTTTTCTTTCTTTCTTTTCTTTCTTTCTTTCTTTCTTTCTTTCTTTCTTTCTTTCTTTCTTTCTTTCTTTCAGAATGCAGAACGCAGAATGCCAGGCACTTTTCTAGGTTCAAGGGGATTTATCTATGAACAGGAGGGATAAGCCCCTGCCCTCATGAAGCATCCATGCAAATGAGAGAAAAAACACAATTAAATGAATAATGGTGTTTTGTGTGTTTTCCCAGGGTGGCATAGGAGAGAAAGGTGCTGAAGGCACAGCTGGAAATGACGGAGCAAGAGTAAGTGAAATCTCTCCTTTCCCAGCTAAGCAAGGAATCAATATTATCGTTATTATGTGAATTTGCCTGAACTCTCCAAAATAAAGTTCATTGTGTTTCTATAATAGTCAGGATTTGGAAAATGATGAATTTTGAGATTTGATGTTGAAAAATCATGGATACTCATTTTGCTTACTTTGAATTAGAGCAAGCCAAAAAGCAGTCATTGTTGAGGGAATGAAATAAAACACATTTTCCTGTGCATCTGAGACCAGTGCTTTAAGCAGGGGGGCCCTCTTTATCTTTTTCTATCATCTTTTTATTTCTCATGCAGTGTTTATTTTTGTTAAAGTGTTGATCTAATGAGCTGTTCTAGACCTCATTCCAGGGCAGGCACTTAGAGTTTTGCACAGCAGCCAAGTTGAGATAAATATTTCCCGATATACTGTATATTTAAGGATTACAAAATTACTGCCCAATGAATTAATTCTTTCATCAATAAAGAGGATGAAGAAGTGAAATGTAAAGAAAGATGGTTGATACCAAGGCATTGTTTAATGTCATGTGAGAAATTGACCTTTAATAAGCTTTAGGTCCTCAAAAATAGAATGCATTTGCAATTCTCAGGACAGACTGAATATGATTTTTTAGACATTAATGACATGATTCTCTCATGTAAGATAGAGCTCAGACATTCAACAGTCCCTGGAGTAATTCCTGATATTTGATGACATGGTTTGCTATTAGTTGTCACGCTGTGCCCTGGCAAGAGCAGTTGTGTCATACAGAAAGAGCTCACATCGAACCATCATTAACATATTGATGCTGCACATTGAGCCACTGTTAATACATTGTTTACATTAACTTTTAATAAAAAAAAGTAAAATACAGACAAGTTTTAGTCTTAGTGGTAATTTAACCCTTTTTTCTTTTTCTAACTATCTACTTAAGCGTGACACGCTTAATTTAACGAATTACAAACACGAGATATTTCTTCCCTTTTAGTTAACTCTAATGTTTAACTTCATATTTCAAAAATGGTCTAGGTAAATCTGGCATATTGTTTGTATTTTATGTCATAGATGTTCTATAGTGCATAGTAAAGTAGTGCAGTACTGTTTGAAGGCATGTTGCATTGACTGTATTTTAAGGTGAATTCTGAAATACATATCTATTGTTTCTATGAACTAACTTTGAAAATGCAGTGTGATAGGAACAGGACTTAAGCAATGACTGGTTTATTTTTAGTAATGACAATACATTGCTTTAGGGAGGAAGCAGAGCAGACCATTTATTGTAATCTCATAGTAAAGGGGAAAAATGAATAACATGCTTTCTCTGCATGAAAAAAAAATGAATTTAATGAAGTGATCCTCATATTTAATCCAATTCTTTAAGGAAATAGATTAGGGAGATTATTGAAAGATTATTGTTCCATTATAGATCTAGAGAACATGTGATCACAGTTTTCTTATGTCTTTATAAGAGCATAAAAACATGAAGTAATTTTTTGTTTTTTAAATTTCTTCCATAATACATACAAAAATTAAAAGACAAAAGAATATTTAGTCTGCATATGTAGAGGCAATGCACAAATATCAGATAGAAAACCCATTTTATTTTATTTTTTTTTTAACGTTTATTTATTTTTGAGACAGAGAGAGACAGAGCATGAACAGGGGAGGGTCAGAGAGAGAGGGAGACACAGAATCTGAAACAGGCTCCAGGCTCTGAGCGGTCAGCACAGAGCCCGACGCGGGGCTCGAACTCATGGACCGCGAGATCATGACCCTTGCCGAAGTCGGACGCTTAACCGACTGAGCCACCCAGGTGCCCCAGAAAACCCATTTTAGAAAAGCCTCCAATACAGTCAAGCAGTTTAAAGATTGTGACCACATACCAAGAAGACATGGTTTGAACCCCCATGTGATAGCGCCCTAAGCTCTGAGCCTAAAGGACTCAGCCTCAGTGTGGCTGGGTAGTTACACTCCTTGTGGTCTTAGGAGAGTGTAGAAAACTCAATGCTTTATCAGAATTTCACTTAAAAAAATAAAATAGAGTGATATTTTGTTTGTATAATTTAAGAATATAGTATTCTATACAAAAGAAGAAAAGTTTTTTTCAATCTGTTCGCAAATTTCAATATTAAATAGGCTAAGAAACGTAGAAATATTGTGGAAAAATAACATTAATTTAGAGCTAATGTTTGAACACAGTATTGTATTATGTATGGATGAAAGAGATTAAGACACTTTGTGGAGAAAATTCCAGAAGTTGTTTTAGAGTAACTAGAAAAATCTTAACAATATACAGATTATATGACTTGTTGTAGACAATATTTTGCAAAGGCAACTAAAGCAATCACAAAATAATACATTCTTTGAATGTTTGTATAATCGTGGGAAATTCCATGCATTCTTTTCCTCAACATACCTATGTTCTATTCATTAACAGGGTCTTCCAGGTCCCTTGGGCCCTCCAGGTCCTGCAGGTCCCACTGGAGAAAAGGTAGTATCATAAATTGGTATTTTGTGGACTCAGAATCATGGAGTCTGGATGATAGCTCTTTCTCATAATGTTTTCTCTTTCCTAATATGTAGTAGTTGGGCCAGATCATCTCAGAGTTCTCCCCCACTGTCTGCCCTACACACAGGGCTCAGCTTCCCCCAGGTGTATTATGTTTTGTTCCTGCTTTGGACCATAACCATCTGACATCTGCTTTCTAGGGTGAACCTGGCCCTCGAGGTTTAGTTGGGCCTCCCGGCTCCCGTGGCAATCCTGTAAGTGACAGTATTTTGATGTTCTTTAGAATGGGGTTAAGCAGAAAAACAATTCATCATTTTGTATTGATGTTTATATAAAACCTTGCTTGTTGGGTCAGGCTACTTAGAACTTCCTAGTTTTCAGTGTTTACAGGAGACTCAAAAACTTAACAGTCTGTAATTTTTATGCAATCTATTAAATCCAACTAAGCAGTTCATTTACCAAATAATTAAGCTTTTTTGAGACTTCAGACATTGGAAATTTTGCTATATGGCCCTTATCTCTATCTCACCCTTAAAAGTCTTCCTTAAGAAATAAGTCTAATTCATCTACATATACATTTCAAGATCCTACAAGTTTATATAATTATATTTTTAAATACTGTTCCCATTTAGAATAACGTGTGAAAACGACAATAACACTTCTCTTATCCTAGGGTTCTCGTGGTGAAAATGGCCCAACTGGGGCTGTTGGTTTTGCTGGACCTCAGGTATAATTTCCAAATATCTCTAATTTACAGTGGGCACTCCTCTTGCTATAGCAATAAATTTAATTAATCATCATTGTGATATGTACTGAAGATATATTAAAGATTCTGGGAAGTTTACAGGTTTCTGGGCAATATTCTCATTTTCAATACATTTTTCTCATGAGTGGCACTAAAATGCACTATTTAAAATTCTATACTTATTTGTTTTAATAAAAATGTGGTGGGATAACTTATTTTTTCAGACTGTCTTCAAAGATCCCACGAGGACATTATTCCTTCTGTGCTTTAATACCGATCACAAAGCACCATTTTACAATATAAGGTTAAGTGATATGTTAGTAATAATTACTGTGAAATAACTTGTCTACAAGTATTATAATCAGTTGCTTATTTATACAACTGATATAGGGTCCTGATGGGCAGCCTGGAGTAAAAGGTGAACCTGGAGAGCCAGGGCAGAAGGGAGATGCCGGCTCACCTGGACCACAAGGTCTAGCAGGATCCCCAGGCCCTCATGTAAGTTAAAAGAAAAATAAAAACCAAAAACTTGAGTGAAGTACCCAATGTTTAGACTTTGTCTTTAGCCCATTTTGCTTTACTATAGTGATCTTTTGTTTCTGTCTTTCTATATAGGGTCCTAATGGTGTTCCTGGACTAAAAGGTGGTCGAGGAACTCAGGGTCCACCTGTAAGTTGCTTTGAAGCTCTGGGAATTACACGCAGCTAGTCACAGATACGTGGCACTTTGTGACCATATAAAAGTTCATCTGAAGCTGTAACAACAAATTTTTACTTGGATAACAAACTATAATGGAAAGGGCACTTAAATGGAGATCTGGGTTATAGTTAGTTTTATGATCTTGGAGACCCAGCCACCTCATATGTAACATAAATAATATATTACCTATTGAAGACGTAGGTAATGAATAACAGGGAATTGCTTTACAGAACTCTGTTATGCAAAATATTAATGTGATTCTA